>NC_092718.1:36571871-37241797 GCF_047496885.1 Scyliorhinus torazame
ATTCTTGGCTATCTGGATCCCCAGGTAACAAAAGTCCCTTGTTACCTTCCTCAACGGTAGGTCCTCTATTTCTCTACTCTGCTCCCCTGGATGCACCACAAACAACTCACTTTTCCCCATGTTCAATTTATACCCTGAAAAATCCCCAAACTCCCCAATTATCCGCATTATTTCTGGCATCCCCTCCGCCGGGTCTGCCACGTATAGTAGCAAATCGTCCGCATACAAAGATACCCGGTGTTCTTCTCCTCCTCTAAGTACTCCCCTCCACTTCTTGGAACCCCTCAACGCTATCGCCAGGGGCTCAATCGCCAGTGCAAACAATAATGGGGACAGAGGGCATCCCTGCCTTGTCCCTCTATGGAGCCGAAAATATGCAGATCCCTGTCCATTCGTGACCACGCTCGCCATCGGGGCCCTATACAACAGCTGCACCCATCTAACATACCCCTCTCCAAAACCAAATCTCCTCAACACCTCCCACAAATAATCCCACTCCACTCTATCAAATGCTTTCTCGGCATCCATCGCCACTACTATCTCCGTTTCCCCCTCTGGTGGGGCCATCATCATTACCCCTAACAGCCTCCGTATATTCGTGTTCAGCTGTCTCCCCTTCACAAACCCAGTTTGGTCCTCGTGGACCACCCCCGGGACACATTCCTCTATTCTCATTGCCATTACCTTGGCCAGGATCTTGGCATCTACATTTAGGAGGGAAATAGGTCTATAGGACCCGCGGGTCCTTTTCCTTCTTTAAGAGAAGCGATATCGTTGCTTCAGACATAGTCGGGGGCAGTTGTCCCCTTTCCTTTGCCTCATTAAAGGTCCTCGTCAATACCGGGGCGAGCAAGTCCACATATTTTCTATAGAATTCGACTGGGAATCCATCCGGTCCCGGGGCCTTTCCCGCCTGCATGCTCCTAATTCCTTTCACCACTTCTTCTACCTCGATCTGTGCTCCCAGTCCCACCCTTTCCTGCTCTTCCACCTTGGGAAATTCCAGCCGATCCAAGAAGCCCATCATTCTCTCCCTCCCATCCGGGGGTTGAGCTTCATATAATTTTTTATAAAATGTCTTGAACACTCCATTCACTCTCTCCGCTCCCCGCTCCATCTCTCCTTCCTCATCCCTCACTCCCCCTATTTCCCTCGCTGCTCCCCTTTTCCTCAATTGGTGTGCCAGCAACCTGCTCGCCTTCTCCCCATATTCGTACTGTACACCCTGTGCCTTCCTCCATTGTGCCTCTGCAGTGCCCGTAGTCAGCAAGTCAAATTCTACATGTAGCCTTTGCCTTTCCCTGTACGGTCCCTCCTCCGGTGCTTCCGCATATTGTCTGTCCACCCTCAAAAGTTCTTGCAGCAACCGCTCCCGTTCCTTACTCTCCTGCTTCCCTTTATGTGCCCTTATTGATATCAGCTCCCCTCTAACCACCGCCTTCAGCGCCTCCCAGACCACTCCCACCTGGACCTCCCCATTATCATTGAGTTCCAAGTACTTTTCAATGCACCCCCTCACCCTTAGACACACCCCCTCATCTGCCATTAGTCCCATGTCCATTCTCCAGGGTGGGCGCCCTCCTGTTTCCTCCCCTATCTCCAAGTCTACCCAGTGTGGAGCGTGATCCGAAATGGCTATAGCCGTATACTCCGTTCCCCTCACCTTCGGGATCAACGCCCTTCCCAGCACAAAAAAGTCTATTCGCGAGTAGACTTTATGGACATAGGAGAAAAACGAGAACTCCTTACTCCTAGGTCTGCTAAATCTCCACGGGTCTACACCTCCCATCTGCTCCATAAAATCTTTAAGTACCTTGGCTGCTGCCGGCCTCCTTCCAGTCCTGGACTTCGACCTATCCAGCCCTGGTTCCAACACCGTATTAAAATCTCCCCCCATTATCAGCTTTCCCATCTCTAGGTCCGGAATGTGTCCTAGCATCCGCCTCATAAAATTGGCATCATCCCAGTTCGGGGCATATACGTTTACCAAAACCACTGTCTCCCCCTGTAGTTTGCCACTCACCATCACGTATCTGCCCCCGTTATCCGCCACTATAGTCTTTGCCTCGAACATTACCCGCTTCCCCACTAATATAGCCACCCCCCTGTTTTTCGCATCTAGCCCCGAATGGAACACCTGCCCCACCCATCCTTTGCGTAGCCTAACCTGGTCTATCAGTTTCAGGTGCGTTTCCTGTAACATAACCACATCTGCCTTAAGTTTCTTAAGGTGTGCGAGTACCCGTGCCCTCTTTATCGGCCCATTCAGCCCTCTCACGTTCCACGTGATCAGCCGGGTTGGGGGGCTTCCTACCCCCCCTCCTTGTCGATTAGCCATCCCCTTTTTCCAGCTCCTCACCCGGTTCCCACGCAGCTGTATCTCCCCCAGGCGGTGCCCCCCCCGCCCATCCCCTCCCATACCAGCTCCCCCCTCTCCCCAGCATTCGCTCCTCAATGTTGACGCTAAGTTGCTGGCGAAGGTGCTGGCTACGAGAATTGAGGATTGTGTCCCGGGGGTGATTCATGAGGACCAGGCGGGATTTGTGAAGGGTAGGCAGCTAAGTACAAATGTGCGGAGGATCCTCAATGTGATTATGGTGCCCTCGGTGGAGGGGGAAGCGGAGGTAGTGGCAGCTATGTACGCATAGAAGGCCTTTGATCGGGTGGAGCGGGAGTATCTTTGTGAAGTGTTGCGGAGGTTTGGGTTCGGGGAGGGGTTCATCAGTTGGGTCAGACTCCTACATAGAGCAACGGTGGCGAGTGTGGCTACGAACCAGCGGAGGTCGGAGTACTATCGGCTGTACCAGGGGACGAGACAGGGGTGCCCCTTATCCCCATTGTTGTTTGCACTGGCAATTGAGACGCTGGCCATGGCACTGAGGGAGTCGAGGAAATGGAGGGGATTGGTTCGGGGGGGAGAGGAACACCTGGTGTCTGTATGCCGATGACCTGTTGTTGTATGTTGCGGATCCAGTGGAGGGGATGGCGGAGGTCATGCGGATCCTTCGGGTGTTTGGGGACTTTTCAGGGTATAAACTCAACGTAGGGAAGAGTGAGCTCTTTGTGGTGCACTCAGGGGACCAGGGAAGGGGGATAGACGAGTTACCACTGAAGAGGGCGGAAAGGAGCTTCGGTACCTGGGGATCCCAGTAGCTAGGAGTTGGGGGGCCCTGCACAAGCTTAATTTGACGCAGATGGAGGAGGATTTTAAAAGGTGGGATATGCTGCCACTCTCACTGGCGGGTAGGGTGCAGTCGGTAAAAATGACGGTCCTTCCGAGGTTTCTCTTTGTGTTCCAGTGCCTTCCCATTTTGATCCTCAAGGCCTTTTTCAAACGGGTAAGCAGGAGCATCATGGGATTTGTCTAGGCGAATAAGACCCCGAGGGTGAAGAGGGTGTTTCTGGAGCGTAGCAGGGACGGGGGGGGGGGGGGGCTGGCGCTGGCGCTGCTGAATTTGTGTGGCTATTATTGGGCAGCCAATGTGGCGATGATCCGTAAGTGGGTAATGGAGGGAGAGGGGGCAGCGTGGAAGAGGTTAAAGATGGTGTCCTGTGTGGGTACGAGCCTGAGGGCGCTGGTGACAGCACCGCTGCCGCTCTCGCCGACAAGGCACACCACGAGTCCGGTGGTGGCGGCGATGCTGAAGACCTGGGGGCAGTGGAGGCGACACAGGGGCGAGGTGGGTGCCTCGGTTTGGTCCCCGATTCGGGAGAACCATTGGTTCGTCCCGGGAAGGATGGATGGGGGGTTTCGGAGCTGGCACCGGGCAGGGATTAGAAGAATGGGGACCTGACCTGTTCATTGATGGGACGTTTGCGAGCCTAGGGGCGCTGGAGGAGAAGTTTGGGCTACCCCCGGGAAACGCTTTCAGGTACATGCAAGTGAGGGCGTTTGTGTGGCGGCAGGTGAGGGAATTCCCGCTGCTTCCGGCACGTGGGGGGGTTTCTCTTGGGGGGGGCATTTGGGTTAAGGTGGGGGGGTTTCCCTGTATGTGCTTTTTACTGTTATATGGGGGGTTACTGTATATGGGGGAAATCCAATGTATAATTTCTACTTGTTGTGTTCTTGTTGCTTTCTTTTTGTTGGGGGGGGCTTTGTTGAAAATTTGTTGAAAAACTTGAATAAATATATAATTTTTTAAAAACGAAATTGTATTCAGCATGAGTTGGTTGTGGGATGGTGGAGAGGGAGAAAGACTGTGAGCAAGTGTGGATTTTTCTTGTTGAGTTCTCTGCCCGAAGGGAGGTCCAACCCACGGCATCACAACCTTGAATGCAGGCAAGGGCAAGGTGGCAAGCCCCAAGTTCACCCCAGCCGAAAAGGAAATCCTGTGAAATTGGCATCAACCTGATCTACACCACCATTCAGCTAACTGAACCAACCAGCTCCTCAAGGAATCCGAGTTGCTGTGTCAACATAAACGTTTACATGCATGTTGCAGCTGAAGCTTTCAATAGTGATGGCAGAGGCTCCAATTTATTTCCAACACATGGCTGACCTAGAATCTCTTCTGCTCTTATCACCTGCCATTGACGTATGTTGGAAGCATTACAGGTTGAGCCTCAACCTGTTTGGCCACATTATGAACACACCTTCCTTCCAAATCCTGGAATGGGACTCAAACCCAGAGCTTCTGGCTCAGGCAGGGACGCTACCCACTGCGCCACAAGACCTCCTCAGTGTAGCTTACATGACATGAATACAATTTCAAGGATTACTTTGTATTTTAGGTGTGAAGTATGATGAGGGATAAATTATATAGTGAATGCATGTTTTGTGCAGAGCTTCAAGGAAACAAGTGTTGCAGACAGTGGTTATATTTGGTGAGGAATAAACTTTAAAAATTGGAAACCATTTAGATTAATAACAAAAGGGCATAAATGTTCTTAATCGCAAAAGTTCTGGACTACAGTAATGTGTATATATTCCCACAACAAGAAACTTTGTTCAAATAGAGGGTGAGTTGGATAAGCAAAGCTACCATTTTGCAGCCCTATATTTGATCCATGTTCCCTCCAAGAATGGCCCCTTGCTGGGAGCACGTAATTGGTAAATTTATCCTTAAATGTCGGATTGGCAGAATGAGCACTGTTGCGGGTTTAGTTCACTTGGCTAGACAGCTGGTTTGCAGAGCGAGGCCAGCAGCGTGGATTCAATTCCTGAACTGGCTGAGGTTATTTGACAGTACGGTGGCACAGTGGTTAGCACTGCTGCCTCACAGCTCCAGGGTCCTGGGTACAATTCCGGCCTCGGGTGACTGTGGAGTTTGCACTTTCCCCCATATCTGCATGGGTTTCCTCCAGCTGCTCCGGTTTCCTCCCACAATCCAAAGATGTGCAGATTAGGTGGTTTGGCTATGCTAAATTGCCCCTTAGTGTCCAAAAGATTAAGTGGGGTTACTGAGTTACGGGATGGGGTGGATGCGTGGGCTTAAGTAGGGTGCGCTTTCCAGGGACTGGTGCAGGCACGATGGGCCAAATGGCCTCCTTCTTCATTGTAAATTCTATGAATCTGTGATTTATGAAGGTCCCTGCCTTCTCAACTTTGCCACTTGCCTGAGGTGTGGTGATCCTCAGGTTAAATCACCACCAGTCAGCTCTCCCTCTCAAAGCAAGGGGAAAGCAAGCTATGGCCATCTGAGACAATGGCGACTTTACCGTTACTTTTTACATTAAAAAAAGCTAATTAGGTGTGAAACACTTTGAAATATGCTGAGAACATGATAAGACACCATATACATGCACAATTTGTCTTTCCCGATCCTGTTTATAGTTTGAGAAGGTTTGTTTATTTGAGCATTATTTTTAAAGTGATGTTTCTTTTTATCATTCCAGCTTTTCTTACACAAACTGAGGGTTCTGATGCATTACAAACACATCCCAGCCGAAAGGTAAAAATAAGGCGTTTTATATAACAACAGGGAAATGATTTGCCCCTGAGCTTTAATGTTTGTCATGAATATCTGACCAAATGAACAAAAACCAAGGGTAGGTATTTGGAATGTTGAGGTGAATTTCCTTGGGGCTTTTCTTGTCAATAGCTGTAACATCAGTGTCAACACCTATCTGTGCAGTAAATGGTGTTGCTGCTAAACTTCTTCCAGAGCAGAAGAATCCCTTGGAAATCCCAGTGGTGCCAATTTTATTCTCTAATTAGCATCATGCAAACATCTGGGGCGTCATTCTCCGACCCCCCGCTGGGTCGGAGAATGGCCGTTGGCCGCCGTGAATCCCGCCCCCGCCGAAGTCTCCGGTACCGGACATTGGGCGGGGGCGGGAATCGGGCCACGCCGGTTGGCGGGACCCCCCGCTCAATTCTCCGGCCCGAATGGGCCGAAGTCCCGCCCAGAAATTGCCTGTCCCGCCGGCGTAAATCAAACCTGGTATTTACCGGCAGGACAAGGCGGCGTGGGCGGACTCCGGGGTCCTGGGGGGGGCGTGGGGCGATCTGACCCCGGGGGGTGCCCCCACGGTGACCTGGCCCGCGATCGGGGCCCACCGATCCGCGGGTGGGCCTGTGCCGTGGGGGCACTCTTTCCCTTCCGCCTCCGCCACGGCCTCCACCATGGCAAAGGCGGAAGAGACTCTCCCCACTGCGCATGCGTGGGAAACTGTCGGCGCCCACTGACGCTCCCCGCGCATGCGCCGCATTTCCGCGCCAGCTGGCGGGGCAACAAACACCATTTCCGCCAGCTGGCGGGGCAACTCACGCCATTTCCGCCAGCTGGCGATGCGGAAATCCCTCCGGCGCCGGCCTAGCCCCTCAATGTTGGGGCTCGGCCCCCAAAGATGCGGAGCATTCCTCACCTTTGGGCCGGCGCGATGCCCGTCTGATTGGCGCCTTTTTTGGCGCCAGTCGGCGGACATCGCGCCGTTGGGGGAGAATTTCGCCCCTTGGGCGTCAATCTCCGACCCCCCCCCGCCGGGTCGGAGAATGGCCGTTGGCCGCCGTGAATCCCGCCCCCGCCCCCGCCGAAGTCTCCGGTACCGGAGATTGGGCGGGGGTGGGAATCGGGCCGCGCTGGTTGGCGGGACCCCCCGCTCAATTCTCCGGCCCGGATGGGCCGAAGTCCCGCCCAGAAATTGCCTGTCCCGCCGGCGTAAATCAAAGCTGGTATTTACCGGCGGGACCAGGCGGCGTGGGCGGGCTCCGGGGTCCTGGGGGGGGCGCGGGGCGATCTGACCCCCACGGTGGCCTGGCCCGCGATCGGGGCCCACCGATCCGCGGGCGGGCCTGTGCTGTGGGGGCACTCTTTCCCTTCCGCCTCCGCCACGGCCTCCACCATGGCGGAGGCGGAAGTGACTCTCCCCACTGCGCATGCGTGGGAAACTGTCAGCGGCCACTGATGCTCCCGCGCATGCGCCGCATTTCCGCGCCAGCTGGCGGGGCAACAAATGCCATTTCCGCCAGCTGGCGGGGCGGAAATCCCTCCGGCGTCGGCCTAGCCCCTCAATGTTGGGGCTCGGCCCCCAAAGATGCGGAGCATTCCGCACCTTTGGGGCAGCGCGATGCCCGTCTGATTGGCGCCAGTCAGCGGACATCGCGCCGTTCGGGGAGAATTTCGCCCCAGATGTCATTTACTTCAGAGTAATGTTTATACCACTCCACACATTACATTATTGGTTTAACAACAATTATAAATGTTTGATCACAGCAAAATAAATAACCAACTATTTGGAGCAAAGCCAATTCATTTTAAATATGGAAGGCTCATTCTAAACTAGCTGTGGAGAATCTTTCATGGCATTTCAAATTCCTCTGGTGCTACCTTGGTCATTTGGTGCAAAAATGCTCAATTTGGTCAAAGCGTACAAAATGATTATTTCAGGTCTTTATTCCTCAATACAAAGCTGTCTAATAACATCACTGACATTTTTTTTAAAGAATGAAAACCATGTATTGGAATCCAGTACACCGTACATCACTATTCAGTATATACAGTTATCTAGTTTTTCTTTCCTTTTGTTATCATTCCTCTACCAAATAGAAACATAGAAAATAGGTGCAGTAGGCCATTTGGCCCTTTGAGCCTGCACCACCATTCAATATGATCATGGCTGATTGTGCAAATTCAGTACCCCACTCCCGCTTTCTCTCCATACCCTTTGATCCCTTTAGCCTCAAGGGCCACGTCCAGCTCCCTCTTGAATATACCCAATGAACTGGCTCCAACAGCTTTCTGTGGTAGAGAATTCCACAAGTTCACAACTCTCTAAAAGAAGAAGTTCTTCCTCATCTCAGTCCAGAATGGCTTACCCCTTATTCTTAGGCTGTGACGCCCAGTTCTGGACGTCTCCAACATCGGAAACATTCTCCCTGCATCTAGACTGTCCAGTCCCATCAAGATTTTATATGTTTCTATGAGATCCCCTCTCAGTCTTCTAAACTCCAGTGAGTACAGGCTCAGTCTATCCAGTCTTTCTTCATATGTCAGTCCTGCCTTCCCATGAATTAGTCTGGTGAACCTTTGCTGTACACCCTCAATAGCAAGAATGTCCTTCCTCAAACTAGGAGACCAAAACTGCACACACTACTCAAGTTGTGACCTCACCAAGGCGCTTTATAACTGCAGCAGTATATGCTTACTCCTATACTCAAATCCTCTTGCTATGAAGGCCAGAATGCCATTAGCTTTCCTCATCGCCTGCTGTACCTGCATGCCAACTTTCAGCGACCGTTCCAACATGACACCCAGGTCGCAATGCACTTCCTCTTTTCCTAAACTGCCACCATTCAGTTAATAATACCGTCCGATGGCTTCTCAGGGAAAATTAAAACATCAGCAGCAGCAGCGACCCATAGGGGAGTGGGGGTGAGTGCTCCGTTGGGAGGGTGTGGGAAGACTGAAGCACGTGGGGTCACGTCTAGTCAATTGCTATTGTATATTCTCTTTTTGCACTATGTTAATGTTCACTCTATTTTGCTGTGTTAGGATTATTACTATTTATTATGAAAAACTTTGCAAAACTTTAATAAAAAAATATTTTTTAAACAGTTAATAATATGTCTTCCTGTTTTTGCCACCAAAGTGGATAACCTCACATTTACCCATATTAAATTGCGTTTGCCAAGTATTCGCCCACGCAGCCAGCCTGTCCAAGTCACCTTGCATCCTCTTTGCATCCTCCTCACAACACATATTGCTTAATGTTATCTACAAATTTGGAGATATTACATGCAATTCCTTCGTCCAATTCATTTCATTAATATTGTGAACAGCTGGGGCCCCAGCACTGAACCCTGCGGCACCCTACTAGTCACTGCCTGCCACTCTGAAAAGGACCCGTTTAGTCCCACTCTCTGCTTCCTGTCTGCCAACCAGTTCTCTATCCACGTCAATACATTATCCCCAATACCATGAGCTTTAATTTTGCTCATTAATCTTTTGTGTGGGACCTTGTCAAAAGCCTTCTGAAAGTCCAGATACACAACATCCACTAGCTGAGCCTTGTCCACTCTACTGTTCACATCCTCAAAAAATTCCAGAAGATTTATGAAGCATGATTTCTCTTTAGTGAATCCATGCTGACTTAGACCGATCCTGTCCCCACTTTCTCAGTTATTTCAATCTTAATATTTGATTCCAGCAGTTTTCCCACCACCGATGTCAGGATAACCAGTCTATAATTCCCTGTTTTCTCTCTCCCTCCTTTTTTAAAAAGTAGGGTTACATTATTTACCTTCCAATCCATTTAATCTGACCATGTTTAAATTAATGACACAATGAGCTTTTTCAGGTGGATGGCATGGTACATAGTATTGCTGATCCCAGTTGCACTCCTGTTCAGCAGATTGTTTAACCTGAAAAAATGGGTAACTAACGAGCATGCCACAAAAAACAAAGATACAGTGGGATTTTCTGTTCGCTCTCGCCCAGAGATCAGAAATTCCCGCTCGAGGTCAACAGAGCTTTAAATGGTCCGGTAAATTTTCCTTCCCACCTGTGACAATTCCTGAAGTGGGCTGGACCAGAAAACGTACCCCATTGGGTAACAATAGCTGAAGAGAAGAAAACATTGCATTTAGAATAAGGATTCTATTGCTTGTTCTGCAACTTCACCTATTAGGATATTATCTTGCAAGGTTATCCGTCTACAAGTGGAATGGTCAACATATTCAGGCCCCATTAATGAATCAGGTTAGCTGGTCAATTGTCAACAGTGGCCTGCAGTATGGTGTAGCTCCCTGATTTAGGCATCAGGTTACTTATTCTCACACAGAAGCTTGATAGATTTCCATCTTCTGTCACCAAGCTTGCCATCTTGGATTCCATTTGGTCTCAAAGCGATCATGACTCCTTCCCTGCCCATTCTTGAAACCTGGTAGAAAGTAGCTGATATTAAACAGATATTGAGTGTGAGTTTGAGCCCTCACTGGACAGACAGTGGAAAGCTAGATTTCCTTTCATGTGCAATGGCAAGTAGCACAATATAAAAGATTGAATTTTCATCCTCTTCCGACCACAATTTGGACACACACAATACTGTAGGAACAAGTACTTGTTGGCGTTTATCTGATCTAAAGATTTCTACCCTTCGAAAAATTCATCATAAACATTGACAAAAAATTAATTAAGGTACAGCTTTGTGCTTGTTAAGACCTTAATAATTAGTAACTTGTGTAGAGTTTGCAGATGTTTATAGTTAAATTGAAAAATTAGTATTTTATTCCAGGTCAGATTTGACTGTGCTGATTTTGGCAAAGGGTAAGATTTTGCAATTTCTGTGCCTTAATGACTGAAGTGAATAGTATAGGACAAGGCAGTAAATTGAGTGGTTTGAATAAATACCCTTAATAAGCATGAGTTCAAAAAAGACAGCAGTTGTCAATTTTAGATCATTCCTCATGTAATAGACTGAGGCTGAGTAGTAATATTATTGCTTCAGTGTTAGGCATATTGGGCACAATTTTAACGTTTGTCACGAAGCACGCTAATATTATCTGCGAGGTTATCCCGACTTGGAACACCAGTTCGTGGGGGTGTATAGTTTTGTTTCAGTGTGAGGAGACAAGCGAAACCCCAGTGAGAATAAATAGCCCAGTCATTGTGTAACAATTATTAAAGACTATTTATCAAAGTAAAGAAAAGACAAGTACACACAAACAGGACTACTCTACTCTCACGCAATTAAAATGTATGAATTACTAAACACACACAGTTCATATAGAACCTACCCCTTGTTACAAAATATATCTATGATACCTGAACTTCCCCTGTTCCCCAAACAATATCCAAATTGAACAATCAGCTGCAGTCACCACACAATACAGGGATGATACTCAAATCTGGGAACCGGTTTCCTGGTCCAGTGAAGATATTTTACAACTGCTGATTTCTGCACTGCCTTGGATCTTTTTAAAATGAATTTATAGTATCAATTTTTTTTCCTCCCAATTAAGGGGCAATTTAGCATGGCCAATCTACCTACTCTGCACAGCTTTGGGGTAGTGGGGGTGAGACCCACGTAGATACGGAGATGATGTGCAAACTCCACACGGACAGTGACCCGGGGTCGGGATCGAACCTGGGTCCTCGGCGCCATAAGGCAGTAGTGCTAACCACTGTGCCACCATGCTGCACTTGCACTGCCTTGGTTCTAAACTTGGAAGCTTGTTTTTGCTGTAAACATGGCCTTCCGGCTGGGTTGCTGGAACCTGCCTGTCTTCGTTCTGAGACTGCTAGATGTTAACTGCCTGTCTTGCTTCTCAGGGTCAGGGCAATTATACATTTGTTGTTCTTTGATTATGCCTTCTGAGCATTCAGCTGTATGCACCCATCAACTTCCTTGGCTATACATTAACATATGCATATCTCCCAAACGTCTATAATCTATTTCTCCACCATAAATTATTCACACTTAATTATTATCTAAACTATTGTTCTAAACCTACATGTCCTGATGCCTTGGGAAAGTGGGCAGCATAATCAAAGACCCCTTCCACCCGGGTTATTCTCTCTTCCAATCTTTTCCATTGGGCAGGAGATACAAAAGTCTAAGAACATGCACTGAAAGGTTCAAAAACAGATTCTTCCCCGATGTTACCAAATTCCTGAATGACCCTCTTATGGACTGAACTGATCTCTTCACACATCTTGTCTCCTGAGTAGTACTACATTCCATATGCTTCACCCAATGCCTGTATCTATGTATTTATATTGTGTATGATGTATGTCCTATGGTTTTTCATGTATGGAACGATCTGTCTAGACTTTATGCAGAACAATGCTTTTCACTGTACCTCGGTGCACGTGACAATAATAAATCCAATCCAATCCAAACTCGTTATCGGGACAGGCACATACCAATTGAAACTCTTTGTATATTGCTCTCCTCAGGCAGATTCATGACACTTTGTGCAAGTAACTAGTTTAGAGTAAATTAAAATCAGGCCCATTGCTACTAAATTTATGCTGGAAACCATTATATAGTTTTGCACATTGCATTGTTGCTTAAAATAACACTCTGAACCCTACTAAATGTTCATTTTAAAATTGCCAATGGCTCATGAAATACAGTAAATTCTGATTTTGTAGAATTTAGAAAGATTTACATGAATCTTAGATTTGCGAAAGGTTCAAACACATGGCAGAATTCCCTGTCCCGCCAGACCTGTTTTCTGGCGCAGCACGCCCCCGCCGGCAACGGGATCCTCCGTCCCGGCAGCCAGCCAATGGGGTTTCCCACTGTGGCCACCCCCACGTCGGAAGATCCGCGGACGTGAGTGTGCTGCTGGTGAAGCGGAGGATCCCGCTGATGGAGAATCCCGCCCATAATCTTTTAACGAATTCATCCCTATGATGCCTGATCAAAAGTGAGTTCTATACTTTGCAATGTCAAGAAACTCATCTTCCAAATCCAGGCATTCCTATGATTTAATTAATGAAATATAAGTTTAGAAAAAAATGGATAATTCCCCTATTTCTTAATGAGAGGATTTTATAGGCTCATATCATTTTTATTGTCAAAAGTTTTGTTTAACTTTGTTGAAAGTTTAGCATTTAAAGACTTTTTAACTCAAGCATTTATAGAAAATATGGGGTATGTACAATTAAGGAAGTATGATTGTCAACATTGTTTTCTTTTTAACAGCTTTCTGAAGAACTTTTATTTGCACGCAGAGGCAAGACTGTTGAGGTAGGGCTTTCAATATTTTTTGAATTTCACAGGGCAGCTCGTTATTTTGTAACAGAAGTACACATTTTCAAACTAGTTACAAATAATCATAATCTTTATTATTGTCACAAATAGATTTACATTAACACTGCAATGAAGTTACTGTGAAAATTCCCGAATCGTCACACTCCGGTGCCTGTTCGGGTACACGGAGGGAGAGTTCAGAATATCCAGTTCACCTAACAAGCCCGTCTTTGGGACTTGTGGGAGGAGACCGGAGCATCCGGAGGAAACCCACGCAGACATGGGGAGAACGTGCAGATTCCGCACAGACAGTGACCCACGCTGGGAATCAAACCCGGGTCCCTGGCGCTGTGAAGCAGCAGTGCTAACCACTGTGCTACAATTTGGCTTGAGGCAAAAGTTTTGGAAGCATTGCAAACTACTTAAACGGTGTGATACAGACACCACTGTGATTAGGAAATTATATGTGCAACCAATAAAAAATAATTGCCTCTACTAATTCCATTTTGTTTAATAAAACACATCGGGGCTGAAAATACATGCTTATTTTGACAAAATAGGTGTACGATACCGGTACAACAAACTTTAACAGTTGGATTTTTGGACACTGCCAATTTCCACAAAGTTTATGCTTATTTTTAATCACAATAATGGTGGGGGTGGAAGATATGGGGCTGTATTCTCCAAACCTCGATGCCGAAATCGCGGCCGGCATGGTATCGGGACCAGTGCCAGTTCCCCGATTCTCTGGGGCCCGAAAAGCCGAGTACGCCGCGCCGCACATCCCTTTACCTGAGGCCATTGTTGGAGACCTGTTCCGCAATTCTCTGCCCCCGACAGGCCGAAGTCCCGGCAGCGTGGATCTAATATGGTCCTGCTGGTCGGGGGCGGGCCGATCAGAGGGCAGGGGGGGCCTTATACGCGGCCGGGCAATGTTCGGGCAGGCGGTCATGATCGGGCACGCGGCCGATCTGGGGGAGGGGGGGGCCTATTTTTAGGGTCCTGCTCCGCAAGCCGCAAATACAAACAGCAACAGTGTTAGACGGTCCGCCGCATGCAGCCCACGGGTTGGGTCACTGATGGCACCGGTGCCCAGGCACACGGCCATTGCAACTGCATGGGTGGGTGCAGCCATGTGGGGCAGGGTGGTAGTCCGACCGTCCCCGGGGGGGGGGGGTCTCACGTGTGTGGGGGGGGGTAAGGTGCTTTGTGCCAGGGGCACAGTGCTGGATACTCACCCTGGCCGCCCTGAGGAGGTTGTGCAGTTTTTTCCTGCACTGGTCTGCAGTCTGCTCCACCTTGCTGATGGCACTGATGGCAGCAGTCACCTCTGCCCAGACACAGCGAACGATGGCGCCTGCTGACCTCCGTCCCGGCCCGGGGTATAGTATGAGCCTCCTCTCCTCCATGGAGTCAAGGAGGGTCTCCAGTTCGGTGTCCTGGAATCACGGCGCTGTCCTCCTTGCGGCCATCTTGCCTGTGAAGCTTGTAAGGGGGAGAATCCATTATGTGCAGCCGCAGCGTTGCGTCAATCACGGGACCAGCGAATTGACCGCTGGTTCGTTAATATCGTGTTAAGTTTCACAATCTGCCCGTTCTAGCCCCTTGGGAGCAGTTGAATCGCTGGAGCTGGGGACCCAATGACACCTTCGTGAAAGTCCACCGTTTTCATAACGGCGCCAAAACTTGGTCTCAGGAGTGGAGAATCCAGACCATTCCAGGAATTCATTCTCCTAAGCATTAGTACTTGTTGGATTTACCCAGTCTCTATGTCGATTGAAGTTACCCATGATTACTACGTTAGCTTTGTTACTTGCACCACTAATTTACTGATTTGTACCATCCCCTACATTATCACTACTATTTGGTGGATGAGAAACAACTCCAACTTAAGAGACCCTTGCTCTTTCTTAGTTCCACCCAAAATGACTCTACATCTTGATGCAAGATCGTCTCTCAGTAATGTACTGATCACATCCTTTATTAACGGTGCGACTCCGCCTCCTTTTCACCTATCTTTCCTAAATGCTAAATACCATTGAACCTTCAATTCTCAAACTTGGCCAATTTGCAGCCACATCTCTGTAATGGAATTAGGTTATATTTGTTTACTTGTATTTGTTTTGTCAGTTTATCTAACTTGTTGGAAATGCTGTGTGCATTCTGATGCAGTGCCATTAAATTTTGTTTTATTATCTTCGCAATCTTTAGCTTCATCGACTGGCGCAACTCTTATGTTTGTCCATTCTGTCCCTTCCTGCCACGTTTACCTTACTGTTATCCTGTTCTCTCAGCTTTTTCCCTCTCTTTACCACATCTTTCCTCACCCCCACTCTTTGGATGACTATTAAGTGAAGGTAAGTATGAAAAAATAACAAACATTAAAACGTTTAGGGGCTGGTTTAGCACAATGAGCTAATCAGCTGTAATGCAGAACAAGGCCAGCAGCGGGGGTTCAATTCCCGTATCGGCCTCCCCGAACAGGCGCCGGAATGTGGCGACTAGGGGCTTTTCGCAGTAACTTCATTGAAGCCTACTTGTGATAATCGATTATCATTATTATTACGTTTGAAAAGCTACCAGATGATGGCAAAAACCAGGGGCGGTATTCTCCGTTGGCTGACGCCGAAATTGGGAACCGCGATTGGACGGAGAATAGGTTCCGGCACCAGAATCTTGGCAGGTGCCAATTGCACGCCAAATCGCAATTTTCCATCACTTCGACAGCAGCTTCAATGTGGTCCAGAATGCGTGTACATATCATTAGCCGGCCTGACCCAGTATTCTCCGGGGCCTCTGTGATTCTCCGCCTCCGAGGGGCCGAGTTACCGATGGCACGGTTCACTTGCACTTTTAAAAATCATGAAACTTGCGTCGGGGCTGCTGAGGGAGAGAGAGAGAGTACGGAAAGTGACCAACATCGCCATAGTTTGCTGACAGTTGTGCCGCTGGCCGGGTGGCTTCTGCCAGGGTCGGGGGAAGTAGTGTGGGGGTGGCCAGGATGTGGGCTGTAGAGGTAGGGTGGACGGGTACACAACACCATTACCGCAGCCGGAAAGGCAGCCATGCAGCTGCGCATGCCGCTGACAGCCCACTGTGACCTTAGGGCCACGGATCGTATGGGTCCACCCCCAGGCCACCCCCCCCAGGTGCCCTCTGGCCCCAGCCCACCCATCATCTGTATGGGCGCACTCCAGCATAACCGGTGCCACCTCGCTGGCTGGGATGAGTGTGTGTGGGGATTGTAATTTGTATTTGCGGCTGCAGCTTGTCAGCCTCCCGAGTGTCAATCACGAATGCACAAAATCCCGCAAGGTTTTTTATTGGAATTGATTGTGTTCCATTTCGCGCCGGTGCTAGCCCCTCCACAGTCGCTAAATCAGCCCAGGTTCTGCGCTAGTTTTGCTGTGGTGAAAGACCACAAATTCTGCACCGGGTCAACACGTAGGGCTGGATTCTCCGATTTTGCGGCTATGTCCGGAGGAAGCGTCTGGTCTTACGACCAAAACGTCGGCGGCGCCCCCACACCGATGCTCCACCCGGTGGGGAGCAAGCAGCCGCGCCATGTAAAGACCCCGGCTTTACCTGCAAATACAGATGGAGAATGGCCAGGACTGTGGCCGCGAATGTGCACGGCGGCGACCTGCAGCGGCTGTGCCGTGCAACACGGCGTCGGGCCGCACGTGGACCCGACCTGCCAGATACTGCCCCCCTGTAACCCACCTCGCCACCGCCGGACCACCACCCACCAGTCCTCCCAGCCCTGCCGAAGCCCCACCCACACCCCCCACCCACACCCCCGGTTAGTGGAATGGCTTTTCCTTGACTGTGGTGATGCTGGACACATTCCGCAGCCGCCACGCGAGGTACCTGAAAACTGAGAGGACACGCGACCGACGCCGTTGGGAAGTCGGCACATCCGGGGCGGAGCATCGGGGAAGGTCCTCAGTTGACACCCTGAGGCCGTCCCAATGGCATGCGGCTTACTCAGCGATAAGCTGTTTTTGAGGGGATGGAGCATCCGACAAACGGCGCCACCCCAGATTTCGGTGTAAAAATGGATTCTCCAGTCAATCACCAAACGCAATTTCGGCGTCAGCAATCGGAGAATTCAGCCCTTAGTCTGAGAAGCGGAGAATCCCGCCCCTGATGCAGCTAAAAGGACCTTGTAATTTGAGAAGTTGGATTTTAAAAGGTAAGAAGACCAGTGTAGAAAATGTTCGAGAGGCCTCAAACACGGGTACCTTTGACTGAAGACTTGTCATTCCTTTCAAAAAGCTAGGGTGATCTTTGAAGGAGTTTTCATTTACACTAGGGATGTGGCTGACACCACAATTATTACTAATTTTTAATTGGCCTGGGAAGTGTCATATGAGAGTCCCTTTAAGAAAAGTGTGTTTCATCAAATGGCTGCAGTGATGTCATTGTGTGGGTGGAGCTGGAATGTGATTCTGTCTTTTTACTTTCGTTTTGAGCTGCAGTGTGTCTTAGTTTCGCTTTTAGTTGGAGAGCTGCATTCAAACCAAGCAAATGTATGTTTGATCTCGCTCTCTGCAAGAACAAGAATGTCTCCAGATCACTTTATGATTTCAAAGTAATACCTGTTTCTGTAAGGAATGCAAACTTACTGTTTTTGTTAAAAAGGGTTTTTTGACTTATGGATGTTGTTAGGAAAGTTACTAAGGCTTATCTATAGAGTACTGTAACTTTTTGGGGGGTTATCAGGGTTGGTAGTTGATAAGATGTTTACTGTGTGTTTATAAAATGTTAACTGGATTCATAGAATAAACATTGTTTTTGTTTAAAAATACTTTTAGTTCTCTGTTGCATCACACCTGGAGCGTGGGCCCTTGTGCTATAACTATGTCATAACTAAACTCTATTCAAAGTTATGGGTCAGGTGAACTCCATTATATACTTTGGTGTTCTCTAAACCCTGGCCCATAATAGAAGGTGGTAGTGGCGAACCTTCTGCTTTATCTGATGCAGTCCTTGTGCTGATTACTTACCCATGGTAATGTTAAGGAGGAAATGCCAGGATTTGTGATGCAATGATGATGATAAAATAGCAATTACTGTTCAAATCAAGATGGCATGTGACTTGGAGGTGATGGTGTTCCTAACATCATACTGTTCTTATCCTTCTTAGTGGTAAAGATCACAAGGAATTGAGTCTAAAGGAAATGAGTTGGTGCTGTACATCCTGTAGACATTAGGTAGCACAGTGGTTAGCACTGATGCCTCACAGTGCAAAGTACTGGTGTTCGATTCCGGCCTTGGCTCACTGATTGTGTGGAGTTTGCACGTTCTCCTCGTGTCTGCGCGTGTTTCCTCCGGGTGCTCCAGTTTCCTCCCATAGCCCAAAGATGTTTGTTAGATGGATTGCCATGCTAAAATTGCCCGTTAGTGTCCAAAGATTTGCAGGTTAGGTAAGGTTACGGGCACAGAGTGGGGGGATGGGCCTAGGTAGGATGCTCTTTCGGAGGTTCAGTGCAGACTTGATGGGCCGAAAGGCCTCCTTCTGCACTGTCGGGATTCCAGATCTATGTCTACACACTGCAGTCACAGTGCACCTTTGTTGAAGGAGGTGGTACAATGGTCCTCTGCTGGTGAAAGGGATGATGACCAAGCAGATTGTTCTGGCTGGAATGGGTCTGATGTGCCAAAACAAATAGATGGAATTTCTAAGCTTAATTTCCCCAGTCAATTCATTAATCACTTGTCACTGTTCCGCTGCCCTAGTAGTGGGTGAGGTAGCACTCAGTGCTTCTTGTCTCTCTCCACATTGCTTGGTGAATGCTTTAGGTGACCTTTTGCCTAAGAACCAGGAAACAATTTTATGCAATCAATATCTGCTACAATTTGGCCTTGCTTCTTTCTGCCCAGCTTGTCAATGGTTTCCTTTGTGAGCCACCAATAAGTGATGTCAAGGCCTTGGTAAAGGCTTGAGAAATCGCAAAGGAATCCTTTGGTAATAAATCACAAAGCCAGATGAGAAACACAATGAGTAAAGACACATCACCTGGTCCCCGACGTGTCTCTAAGAACCTACTTCCATCTTGAGTTGCTGCAGCCTTGTAAATTCTGCAAGAATAGAACTGAAATTTCTCACTGGTTCTTTAATGTACTGGGGAAAATTTCCAGAATGTTAATCAACATTGAAACCCATAGTACTAATTCTGGATAATTGCATTTATCAGATGACATACCCATTGCTTCATCCGGATTGGGTTGTTAGTGTTCCACAGCATATTTGATTTTGTTCATGGAATGTATAATCATAATCTTTCAATTTCTTTACATTTAAAATATTAAGTTGTGCATTTCATGCTTTATCGACCTTGTCATTATATTCAAACACACATATCATGATAGACACACCAACAGACAAATCAGCACACACAACACTACAACCAATCATAGACAAGGACAGAGACAGTATAAGAGAAGAAACACGACACCTGATGGCCAGTAGATCTGGAGACCAGGACAAGGACAGGACCTGATTAACATCACACACAGGGAGTCACCACGTGCTGAGTACCAGGACAGATCTGTAAATAACAAGTTGAAATAAAACAGCGTTGTACCAAATACAACCGTGTTGGTTCATCTGTACCTCAGAACACCCATCACCACAGACCTCAGTGTATATTTTAGACTCCTGAGTCAATATATTAAGTATAATTTGTGAGCACTCATCGGGTGTTGAACATGGGCACTGTTGAGTATTGCATTGTTTAAGCAATCAGGTCAGCAGCTTGGACAGTAAAGGATGCTGTTTCCCAATGAAAGCAATAGCAGCTGGCCCGAGAAAGGTTGCTGGGTACCTTTCTGGTCAGGTAGCCCAGAATATTGACTGCAGTGGCTAAAGGTTTGGGGGGGGGGGGGATTTTCAGCCCACGATCGCCTTCCCCCCCCCCCCCCCCCCCCCCACTGGCGACATCACGAAGTTCACACCCAAAAAGGGTGGGAACCTTATTTAAAATAAATTTAATAAATGGCAGTATTATTAACTGGCCTCCACGTCACATGATCCTCCCTCAATAAATATTAATTGGCAAGGTTTACAACAGCCTTTGAAAAACGAGAAACAGTCATGGGGATCCCGCTGGGGGGCACAAAGGTAAATAGAGCTCCCGGGGGAGAGGGACATGCCCGGGCAGTGCCCTGGCACTGCCTTCTGGCACTGCCCTGGCACAAGTTTGCACACCTCACCTGGCAGTGCCAACCTGTGCCAGGGGAAATGCCAGTGCGGGCCCTAGTGAGAGCCCCACGGGAAGGAAGGTTCATTTATGTGTTGGGGGGGGTGGCAGGCAATGGGGTGGGGGGGAAGTTGCAAGCTCGGGGAGCAGATTCGGGGGAGGGGGCAGGGGGGTTAACGTCGGTGATGCTTCCGTAGTGGTGGGGGGAGGAGCTCCCGATGATTGTTGGTGGGTGGGGAGGAGCCCCGATGATTGCCAGGGTTGTGGGGTACCCCCAATACCTCCGTGGGGGGGAGGGGGGGCGGGATAACACTTCTTTTCTGATCGTGGCATCCTTTATAGCTGGCACTCCAATCTCTGTGGAGCCGGGTGCTTTCTCTATCAGGCATTGCCCCGTCAGCGAGACAGTGGAAACTATACCTCTCATTTTTTTTCTTTATAGAGGCTCAGAATCTGCTGAGAAAACTGGTCTGCACAACTGGAGAGCTGCACGCCAGTTTTCAGTCTGAGCCTGACACTTTGAAAAAATATGGTTATATTCCACCCATTATCTTTTAGGTCGGAAATATACAACTCATTTCCCCATGCTTTTTACCCATTGAGGGTAGTAGTTTACGACCAACTTATTTCCTCCTCTAAAAATAGTCAAAATCTCCTTTCAAATTTAATTTTTCTATGCTTTTATTTAGGCTCAACATTTCCCAGCTTCAACCCATTGGCGTTTACAGAGCTCCCAGGACAAATTGAGGCTATACAGCTGCTAAACTGGGTTAGGCGGGCACAGAATATTAATGTAAGTCGTTATTATTAAAAGTTAGTTCAATTATTGTTCAATAACTGTTCTATTTCCTTATTTTTGTATTTGGAACTTTTCATAGTCGTTTTTTGGGGAAGATTGAAACATTTTAGCTGACCAACAATGATTATGCCTTTTGATCTTGTAGTAAGGCTAAAGGTTTGGGAATTGGGACAAAATTCTCTGCCTTGCGACGCGGCAAATGCAAAATCGCGATCGGGCGTAGGGCCAAAATCAAGGTCCGTGTGTGGCGCTGATTCAGGGGCCATGCCCTGGTGCCTCGCTCATGACAATAACGAGGTATGTGCCCCGCACCGTCAGCAGCATGCAAAACTGGCATTTTCATTCATTTAACTGTGATTAGCGCGTATGACCCACTGTGGTTCGGGCCTCTATGACTCCCTCTCAGGTGGAAGTCATGCAGAAATGATTTACTACAGGTAATTACAAATGGACTGGGCGTCATGGATGCTGAGGGGGAAAGAGCGAAGGTAAGCAAAGTTTGAAAAATTGTTTAAAATTGTACTGCTTGCTATGGGGTGGCTACCAGGGCCAGAGCGAGTCGCAGGGAGCAACTTGCTAACACTCCATGGATGTGGGGTGTCAGTCTTGGGATCGGGATGGGCTGGCTTAGACTGCCATTGCTGCAGTATTTGTTTTAAACGCATCCATTCGGCACAAGTTACTGGCCCCTGACTGCTCACTCTGCAGACTGCTCACTGGAAGTGTTGACAGAGCCTTCAATCAGTTGGACACCAGGTGCTGGCACTCGTCAGTACACTCATCAGAAGTGCAGCTCCACTGCAGGGGAAGAGCAGAGCTAACCCCAAACAAAGGACACATGCACCATGGGCTTTTGCACCCTCCTTGGCACACTGTCCCTCTCAGGTCAGAGACCTCACCAGTGACACTATCAGCGAGCCCACCCCACAGAACCACCAGCTGTCTCCAAGCACTGCCTGTCTGCTCACTGCACCCCTGCTCCCATCCATCATGTCCTCGGACAGGTTGTCACATGCAGGCCCCACACCACACTGCAGTTACGTAGCCAGCAGATGCCACACTTCCCTGGCTCACTCACATCTGTCGGAATTGTCCACACACAAGCCTCTAAGCATGAAGGTGATTGGTGGCACCTGGTGACCCTCTCCACCACACAACCAGGTGCCACGCTGCTGGCAGAAATACACACAGCCCACCCATTGAGGACACCCACAGTAGACCCCACTGGGGAGACAGGACAGGGGCCGCTGACACGGGTTGTGGCAGCCACCGTGCCCCTGTTGACAGGAACAGGTAGTGAGATTGGAGGCTCTCCGGTGCCATTCACTGCTGGGGACAGGGGTGCAGTGGGGAAGGCAACGTATTGGGGGGGGGGGGGGGGGGGGGGGGGGGGGGGGGGGGGGGGGCGGGGGGGGGGGGAATGGCTGAAGGGTAAGGGTGGGTTTGGGGGGAACATATGGAGGGTGAAGCTGAAGTGTAACTCAGAGTCATCATGTAGCCTGTTGGATCTGGATAGGCAAGGGAATACTCATCTTGCTGACATGTCTTCTCTTTTCAGAGTACAGTCAGGAATGCTTGCTATCTACCTGGCCGCAGCTGCTCTTGCGGATGCACGGAGGCTGGAGGCATAGGTCCTGTTCAGGGAGAACCTGCACAAGAGGAGCCTGCCCCAGAAGATCAGGGGCCAGTCAGAGAGTATCAGCTGCCCAACAGGCTGAGGAGGAGTTGCGAAGGCGGTGCCGCTTCAGGCCATGTGTATACCGTCAGCGCCTGTTCTTCGAGGAGATGTCGTACCACCTGTGCCACCAAAGACTTTGGCTAACCAAGGAGACTGTGCGCCACCTGTGCCAGATGATGGCACACTTGGCACTGTGGGAGTTTGGAGAAGGATACTCATTCCCGGTGGCCATCAAGGTGATGGTCACCCCGAGCTTTTATGCCTCGGGGTCTTTCCAGTTGTCAAGCGGGCACCTGCCTGGACTCTCTCAGACATCCGTACACAGGTGATGGATGCCCTATGTGCCCGGGCAGCAGACTATAGAAACTTCAGTCTGGATCAGGCACACCAGGATGCCAGAGCAGCAGGATTTGCTACCATCGTTGGCATGCCCAAGGTCCTGTGGGTGATTGATAGAACACATGACCCCTATGAGCACTGGCTCATCGGGAGTACCTTTCATCAGTAGGAAGGGCTTCCACTCCCTGAATGTGCAGCTGATGCATGACCAGCTGCACATCTTTCACATCTGCGCCCGATACCAGACAGAGTGCACGATGTATACATCCTAGCGCACTCATCAGTTCCTGGCACCTTTGAGGCACTCCCTCGGGTAAGAGGTTGGCTCTTGGGTGACAACGGTTACCCGCTGAGGCCTTGGCTCATGACGCTTGTACAGAGGCCCAAGACCGACGCAGCCAACCGCTACAGCGATGCCATGTCGCAATCTGAAGCATCATTAAGCAGTCCATCGGTGTCCTCCAGATGCGTTTCCGATACCTGGACTGCTCCGGTGGGGCCCTCCAATATAGCCCCAGGAGGATCTCTAACATCCTGCTGACCGGCAGAGTCCTGCACAACATCACGCAGCAGGGCGGGGACTTGCTGGAGGAGGAGGAAGAATGTCAGGCCTCATCTGACAAGGAGGATGAGGAGAATGGCCAGAACAAACCTGGCATGGAGCCCGGGCTTGCACAGCAAGCCACCCAATGTGTGCCCCAGGGCCACCATGGGACAACCTCATTACCTCCAGATTTGCCTTCTAGGAAGCCTAGCCACCAGCAGCTCCGCCACCCTCTACCATTTCTCCATACTTTTATTCCCCCCAGACCCCCACCCACCCCCTTCCAAGTGATATCCCCTTCCCCATAACTGTTTACATCCTCCCCTGCCCCTCCTCCCTTCACTCCATCCCACCACCCCTATCCCCTCCGAGGTTCCTACCAGCATCATGACAGGGTGGTGGCCCTGGGTAGGCAGTATCAGAAGGTCTTGCCCATGGGATGGAGGATGATGACGACTCGCTGTGAGATGAGCTCTGGTGCTCCTCATCGTTTGGCAAGATCTGACTCCTGCCATTAGGATTACATTCCCCTGTCTGCCTGGGTGATCCCTGCATTTGTGCTGGCCATTCCATCTCACGGACCCATACATTCTTTGGGGTGCTGGCGGAGTGGTGATAGGTCACTCACTGGGTAATCTGTCCTACAAAGCAGCCTCACACTTCTGGCCCCATTCCCTGCTGCCTCTGAGGGTGACCCCAGGTGGAATGTTCAATTGTCCTGGGACCTTGACCCGTGCCCGCCTCCAACACTCATTTCCAACACCACCAACCAATACCTCCCACCCAGCACACCCTCTGCACCCAGCCCATCCCTCACAACTTTCAGACCAGAGGATGGAGGCAGGTTGGAATGTTGGTGAAAAGGTGGTTAATCGTGACCATATACAATTGTTGTGCCCTGACTCCTAACTCTAAGCTATATGCTGCAGCCATGCCAACTTAACTGGTGTCTATCCTCCTTATTTTACGTGGCATACCAGTCCTTCTAGGTGTGACCCCAGGCAGCACCTCAGACATGGAGGCGGCCTGCTGCGTATCACGCCCTCTGACCTGAGTTACCTTTGCCGGCCGACCTCTAGAGAGCCGCGATCTGATTGGGCGCAGCCAACTTCAGGGGACGAGGTGTCACCTTGTTCTGCCCGCTGGCCAAGTTGCGCCAGTGTCAGGTGGAGGGGGATTCAGAAGCACTGAGGTGTTCCAGCACCTTCCCTGAAGGAGGCACCAGCACGGGCCACATCACTTCCTTGTCCCTCAGGGAGGCTCAATGGCCCCCGGGCTACTTCATGGGATGGCGGGTGAGGCTGGAGTGAGCTATGGAGGCTCCACCGTCACCTGGCACTGCCAATCCTGGAGGCCCGCTCTCGTCTCACTCAGGGTCTCGATGTCCTCAACCATGGAGCACAGAGACTTGGGCCACGTCCCTCAACGAGTGAGTCATGCCACTCACTGCCGCGGTCATATCCCTCTGTGACTGGCGTAAGACAGTCGGTGCCCAGCCAATGATCTTGACACCCTCTTGACATGACTCTTTGTGACTGGACTAAGCAACTGCATTTCCACCAGTGATGGGATCATACTTTTCAGAAGCACAATACCTGTCTGAACTACAGCTGTTTCCTGGGATTGGGCATCCTCCGACTCGAGAGACACTCTCAGGTGTTCCTACCTCTACCTGGTGTGCTTCAGCATGTGTGATGTGCACACCTGAAGGTGACCCAGGAGCCTCTTCACTAAAATGCCCCACCAAGGTGTTAGTCTCTACGATGGTGGAGGGAGCAGATGAATGCGGTGCTGGGAAGTCGTAGTCGCCCTGGACTGGTCCTCCGGGTTGTGCTGGAGTTGTGGCTGAGAATGAAGTATGCAAGATGGGCCGGCATGGCCTGACGATGATCCTACAAGACACATGGTGAAATCTTGGGAAGGTGTGATCTGACTTGGGGGAGAGGGGTGACCTCATTTGCTATATGGACATAATTTTGCATTAGGGGCTCACTTGGTTGTCGGATGCCGACTTCCGCCTCGGAGATAGCCCTCTCCTGCACCTCTCCGGATAATTCCATCTGCTCAGTGGGGGTGAGAGTTCTGAGTTCTGGGATGCCCTCTCCGGTTTTCTCCCGTTCCCTTCTGTTATGGGCTGTCTTTTCCTAGAGGACACTAAGGACATGATGAGACGCATGAAGGTGAGTTACACAGGGGGAGTCTGTTGATGGAGGTATGCATGTGCAAGGTACCTGGCCAAAGAGGACAATACAGGTGTGAGGGTTTGAGGCAGGGTGGGATGTGAGGAACCCAAGGGCAGCCCAGTAGCATTGTTGCTTCACAGCTCTAGGGTCCCAGTTTCGATTCCCGGCTTGGGTCACTGTCTGTGTGCAGTCTGCACGTCTGGCCAATCCACCTAACCTGCACATCTTTGGACCATTTTAAAAGATAAACAACTTTTCTATCTCAATGGCAACATGTATATAGTCATATTTCATTCTGTTTTGTCCATCTCTTTCACCATATATGTTACAAAACGTGGTGTGCAATTTTAGTTTTAATTAATTTTCATAAAAATAGTATATTCAACATTTATTTTGAGGTAGATAACAATATTGTAAAATTGAACAAGTATATTGATAATGTTGGGGACAGACTAAATTCTGATAGTTGGTGATTGTTTCCTTGGTCTTTGCCAATGCTACTCTACAATCAAACACCAGAAAATGTACAAGAATGCCACAGGATGGAGCTAAAACAAAACACACTGCAAATACCTATGGACAGAATTGGCGTCATTCTCCGACCCCCCGCCGGGTAGGAGAATGGCCGTTGGCCGCCGTGAATCCCGCCCCCGCCGAAGTCTCCGGTACCGGAGATTGGGCGGGGGCGGGAATCGGGCCGCGCCGGTTGGCGGGACCCCCTGCTCAATTCTCCGGCCCACATGGGCCGGAGTCCTGCCCAGAAATTGCCTGTCCCGCCGGCGTAAATCAAAGCTGGTATTTACCGGCGGGACCAGGCGGCGTGGCCTGGCTCCGGGGTCCTGGGGGGGGCGCAGGGCGATCTGACCCCGGGGGGTACCCCCACGGTGGCCTGGCCCGCGATCGGGGCCCACCGATCCGCGGGCGGGCCTGTGCCGTGGGGGCACTCTTTCCCTTTCGCCTCCGCCATGGTCGCCACCATGGCGAAGGAGGAAGTGACTCTCCCCACTGCGCATGCGCAGGAAACTGTCGGCGGCCGCTGACGCTCCCGCGCATGCGCCACATTTCCGCGCCAGCTGGGGGGCAACAAACGCCATTTCCGCCAGCTGGCGGGGCGGAAATCCCTCCGGCGTCGGCCTAGCCCCTCAATGCTGGGGCTCGGCCGCCAAAGATGCGGAGCATTCCGCACCTTTGGGCCGGCGCGATGCCCGTCTGATTGACGCCGTTTTTGGCGCCAGTCGGCGGACATCGCGCCGTTGGGGGAGAATTTCGCCCAATATGTTAATCTTTCAGGCTTACTTCTTTCATCAGAACTGGGAGAGATTACAGATAAGCCGTTTAAAATGAGCAGAACATGGGGAAGAAAAAGAAGACGAGCACACACAGAGGAAAAAGAAATAATGACCTACAATGCATTAAGTGTAAAACAGGAGATGGTTAAATGTCAGAAGGAGAGTAAGAATGAGACAGTAGGAGACACCATAATAATAATCTTCATTATTGTCACAAGCTGGCTTACATTAACACGGCAATGAAGTTACTGTGAAACTCCGCTCGTTGCCACATTCCGGCGCCTGTTTGGGTACACAGAGGGAGAATTCACAATGTCCAATTCACCTAAAAAGCACGTCTTATGGGAGGAAACCGGAGGACCCGGAAGAAAACCCAAGCAGACAGGAGGAGAACTTGCAGACTCCTCACAGACAGCGACCCAAACGGGAATCGAACCGGGACCTTGGCGCTGTGAAGCAACAGTGCTAATCACTGTGCTACTGTGTCGCCCATGAGAAAAATATGCTAAGCATGAGACACAAAGTGTGTGAATAGCTGTCCTCTCAGTAGGGAAGGGTCTGACTGCCACATGGAGCCTATCTGGCAAGATTACCAAGATGAAACTTTCCATAAGTAATAAGTGATAAAGAAGAGCCATATTCTACTTGAAACATTCACTCTGTTTCTCCCTCTAAAGGTGCTGCCAAGCTTGCTGAGTATTTCCAGCATTTATGGTTTTATTTCAGGTTTTCAGCTGCCCAGTGTGGTATTTTGCTTTTTTTGAAGTTTGCCATATGAGGTGGTGCTTGGTATGACATTGTGTCCTGTCATCCACTTACAATTCTTGTTAGTAATGAGCTTATAATAAAGAAACTAATACCAAATCAACATAATCTTTTTAACAGCTTGGATATCAAAGTACCTTGAAGAAGCTGATTCTCTCAGTCCCATCTGTTGCCATTCTTCAGGATGCATTTTGGTGGTTCTTCCTTTCTAAGTTTGAGGTACAGTTATGTCATTTAAAAAAAAATATTTGTCTGGGTGTTTTATTGGTAATGTTCTGTAAGGTTCACATAAGCTTTCATCTTTAGTACTTTTACCAAAGGACTTTGTCAGAATGGAATTGGTAGTTAATGCATCCACAATAAATGGAACATCTTGGCTGGGATCCTTCGATCCCGTGCCGGATTGGAGAATCGGTGGGGGGGGGCGTGAGAATCGCGCCATGCCACTCGGGCGACGGGCCGCCGATACTCCGGCGACTGGAGAATCGGCGGCAATCGCGCCCGCGCGGTCGCTGCTGCGCCGGTCGGGGGCCGTTGAAAGCGCACGCAACCCCCCCCCCCCCCCCCCCCCGACGATTCACCACGTTCGAGTTCAGCCGAGTCCCACTGGCGTGGGTTACGTATGGTCCTACCCAGCGGGACCTTCGAGTTCTGGCTGCGGGGGCCGTCCTGATGGGGGGACGGGGGGGACGGGGTCTGATCGGGGCCTACCGATCGGCGGGCGGGCTCATTCCGTGGGGGGCCTATGTTCCTCCACGCTGGCCTCCTGTAGGGCTGTGCCATATTGCCCGGGGTCCGGCGCAGGTCTGCGCATGCGCGTGGGTTGCCCTCTCCCCCAGGGCTGCGGTGACTAGCAGGAAGGCCACCATTGCTGGTTGAATTCCAATATCCATTGTCTGCAGGAGGTGAAAGGCCGACATGTTAGTATGGTGCGTATCCCCCCACCCGTGCCCAACTAGGTCCACCGGGCTGCATGGTGGCCCCGGCTGGAACTGCGGGCTCCGCCCCCGCATGCCCCACCCCATCTCCGCACCCTTGGCCCCGTCAGTGCTCAGCATCATGGAGGCCTCTGGCCCTGGCGCCCATCTCTGCTGCCAGGGGTACTGCCGGCTGGCGCTGCCCTTGCCAGTAGTACGCTTCACGGCCGTCGCCTGGTGTCCCTGTAGGGGCTACAGTGGGAATTGCCCTTGGGTGGGCCGCCTGATGCCCCGATGGTGGCTGGCGGCTGGGTTGGGGGCGGCGGGTGGCATGTGGGGGTGGGGACACGCATACGGCCGGTGACAATCTGCAGAACCAGGGGCCAAGGTGAGTGGTCAGTTGGGTGTCCTTGCAGGCCGCGGAAATGGCAGTCCATGCCTGGGCACCACCCCAGTCCCATGGGGGTCACCCCAGCCATTCAGCCTGTTCCCTCATCATCTCCCCTCCCCCGGCCCTGGCAGTGACCCCCCCACCCCGGCCAGTGTCTGGCCCGGCAGCCCACAGTTGCGCCTCCCCATGTCCTACTCGCTCTCCCTCATCAGCCACGATGCCGGTTCCATGATTTTTAAAAGCACAAGTGAACCCCGCCATCGGGAAAGCCCATTGGAGGCGGAGATTTGCGGAGCCCCGGAGAATACCGGGTTAGGCCCGCTAATGATATGCAAACGGTGTCTACTGCATGTGCGTTCTGGACAGCATTGACGCCGCTGTCGAGGTGACGGAGAATTACGATTTGGCATCAAATTGGCACCTGCCACGATTTTGCCGTCGGAACCGATTCTCCGCCCAATCACGTTTCGCAATTTTGCCGCCAGCCAACGGAGAATCCCACCCTCAATGTTTCTCCTGACTAGTTTATATTTTCTGAAGCTGCAATAATTGTTCACCGTTACAATTTATCGAATTCTATGGCTTATTCAATTTTAAGTAAATGTTGAAAGACTGATTTCTATATTTTATGTACTATCATACATTTGCTATATCTTCTAAATTTCTCATTGCAGTATCATTTAGTCATGGCCCCTGTTATCTTTTAACCTATTTTTCATTATATTCGGTATAATAAGCTGAAGTCATGAATAAAATTGTGATTTTTAACAAATTTATTTTATTCTTGATCATTACAAGCCTTCCCAAGAGGACCAAGACTACCTGTTTACCAGAATTTCTGATAGTTTTGTGGCACTTTTCATGATTGCCCCTCCTCAGGTGCTTGATATATTCTTGGAGGTAATGTCATCAAATTTATATATTTGTACAGAGGTATATTGTATTTTCTACTTGCAATTGACGTTTTGACACTACACTGACACTATTTGTTTTTAATTGCCATTCTTCATTGGCACTCCTACACATCACTAAAATCTATTGCTCCTGTACTGTTTCTATTTTTTTGTTATTCTTTCATGGGATGTAAGCATCATTGGCAAGGCTAGCACTTATTACGCCCCCCCCAATTGACCTTGAGAAGGTGGTGATAAGTCATCACCCTGCATTACGTAGTCCAGCCACAGTACTGTTAGAAAGGGAGTTCCAGGTTTTTCACCTAGCAATAGCAAAAGAACAGCAATATAGTTCCAATTCAGGATGGTGTGCAGCTTTGAAGGGGCCGTGAAGGCGGTCTTGTTCCCATGTCTCCACTGCCTTTGTCTTTCTTGGTGATAGTGAAGGTGCTGCTGAAGGCTTGATGGGTTGCTGAAATGTATCTTGTATATTGTACACACTGTTGGTACTGTGCACAGTGGATGGAATGAAGGTTTAAGGTGATGGATGAGTTCCCGATCAAGTGGCCTGCTTTGTCTGGGATTGTGTCCAGATTCTTGAATGTTGCTGAGAATATTCCATTGCACTCCAGCGCATTGTGGATGGGACGGGCTTTGGGGAGTCAGGAGACGAGTTATTTACTGAAAATCCTCCAGCTTCTAACATATTCTTTCAGCCACAGTATTTATATCGCTAGTTCAGTTAATTTTCTGGTCAATTGTAACCCAGGATGTCGATAGTGGAGGATTCAGCATTGGAAATGCTGTTTAAAGTCGAGAAGAGATGATTTGATTTTCTCTTGTTGAAAATAGTTTGTTACTTGTGATGTGAATGTTATTTGTCAGTTATCAGCCCAAGCTTGAATGTTTTCAGATCTTGCTGCATATCGGAAAGGACAGCTTCAGTATCTGAGGAGTTGTGAATGGTACTGAATCCTGTGCAATAATCAGCAAACATCCCCACTCTGACCTTATGATGGAGGGAAAGTCATTGATTAAGTAGCTGAAGAGGTTGGGCGTAGGATGCTACCATGAGGAGCTCCTGCAGCGATGTTCTGGGACTGAGATGATTTACCTGCAACAACCATAACCATCTTTCCTTTGACTCCAGCTAGTGGAATTTTCTCCCTGATTTCAATTGACTTCAATTTGCCTTGTGGTTCTTTGATACCACACTTGGGTCAAATGCTGCCTTGATGACAAGCTTGTGAGGAATGCTTCAGATAGGCGAATGCGTGTCAGTATGGATCAGATGTAGCCCAAACTGACTCTGATTCAGAGCCCCACTCCTGGATTTAAATGTATAATCCAGGTTGATACTTTACTACAGTGCTGATAAAATGACATATTGCTGAAGGCTTCACCTTTTGGATGAGATGTCTATTCAGTGACAATGAAAGGTTGAAAATAAGTCAAATTAAATCTGTTTTACTTGAATATCACAGCTAAACAAACCTGAAAACTTCTCACTGTGGTTAAACTTTAAAAAGTCAATTATTCATATTTTGTATTTCAAAACATAAATTTTAAAGAAAATTTGTTCATGCAATGTGGGCATTGCTGGCTCGGCCAGCATTTTATTGCCCAACCCCGAGGGCATTTAAGAGTCAACCACATTGATGTGGATCTGGAGTCTCATATCGACCAGACCAGGTAAGGATAACAGATTTCCTTCCCTAAAGGCATGAGTGAAGCATATAGATTTGTACGACAATTGACAATAGTTTCGCAGTCAAAGAACAAAGAACAATACAGCACAGGAACAGGCCCTTCGGCCCTCCCAAACCTGTACCGGTCGGTCATCATACCAACCGTGGCCAAAACCCTCAGCACTTCCTTGTGCCGTATCCCTCTATACCCATCCTATCCATGGGCGTGATTCTCCGATGCCACGCCGGTTTGGAGAATCGGCTGGCACGCAATTTTTCCACGCGACGCTGGTCCGACGTCCTCCCGCGATTCACCCAAGCGGCGAGATCAGCCCCGTCTGCGCGGCGCAGGCCGGAGAATCGCCCGAGACACCCAAAATGGCAATTCTCCACTACCCCCGCTATTATCCGGCCCGGATGGGCCGAAGTCCCGACGGCGTGACCCCAGTGTGGAGGGTGTCGTCCATCCGCGGATGCCACATGCCAGCCGTCCTGATATGGCAGGACGGTGACAAGGACACGGCCGCAGGTTGTCGTGTGGCTGATGGGCACAGGCGACTGACACACTGGTGAAGAGGAGGGTGTGAACTGACCGTTGGACGCAGACAGTGACCAGGTGTTAGGTTAGCTGCGTATCTGCAGCGCGACCAGGCCACCAGGGCACACAGGTATCCCATGCAACCCGGCTGGCAAGGTGTGGAAGAACCTCCGTGTAACATGTCATTTCTCTGCCCCCCACCACCCTCCTGCAGGTCACCATGTATGCCAACCAGACAGCGATGTTCACTGCCGTGGTTGGAGCCACAGCTCTGCAGGTGGCCATCCGGCAGCGTAGACTCAGACGGCCCACAGTGGCTGCAGATGCAGTGGTTGCTGCTGCAGCAGAGGGGTTGGCCGTGGAGTGGCCCATCGTCGCCGCGCAGGCCGCAGGCCCGGAATGTCCAGGGGGATGCTGAGGGGAACATTGACCCCCCGACGGCGAGGAATGCACAGGAAGTGGGCACTGATATCGAAGTGCTTGGTGGGGAGGAGGAGGAGGAGGAGCCACTGATGGTGGTGCCAGGGCGCCACAGGCATCCAGGAAGGCCTAGGGTGTACCGTGACAGAATGTCGTTCGAGGCCCTACTGGACATCACATGCAGGAGGAAACTACGGTTCAGCAGGGAGACGGTCGCACATATATGCCACCTCATGGCACACCTTGCACCACTTGGAATGGGTGGAGGACACGCTATATCCGTCTCCGTCAAGGTGACGGTGGGCCTAAACTTTTACGCTACCGGTTCCTTCCAGGCACCGAGCGGGGACCTATCCGGGATCTCACAGGCATCGGTCCACAGATGCATCAGGGCCGTGACCGACGCCTTGTACGCCATCGCGGACAGGTACAATAAATTCCCCGAGGACCGAACACAGCAGGAAGCACGGGCACGTGGATTCGCCAAGGTGGCCGGGATACCGATGGTCCAGGGTGTCATCGATGGTGTGCACGTCCCCATGCGCCCACCTGCAGACAACAGGGAAGTGTTCATGAACAGGAATGGCGCATACTCCGTGAACATTCAGGTGGTGTGCAACCCCCACATGAAGATCATGCACGTGTGTGCAAGGTACCCCGGGAGTGTGCATGACGCCTACATTCTGGCACAGTCGTTCATCCCCGCAATGTTCGATGGATGCCCCCCCCCCCCCCCCCCCCCCCCCCCCCCGGCTGAGGGGCTGGTTGCTGGTGACGCCGATAGGGAGGCCTCAGACCAACGCGGAGAGCCTATACAACAAGGCCCATGCAGCAACCATGGGTGTGGTGGAGCGGTGCTTCGGCCTGCTGAAGATGCGATTCAGATGCCTGGACCGCTCTGGAGGGGCCCTGCAGTACCAACCCGACAGGGTCGGTCGCATGGTTGTGGTCTGCTGTGCGCTGCACAACATTGCCATGCAGAGGGGAGATGCACTGGTGAGGAGTCGGAGGGAGGACCCGACGGCACCAGAGCTAACGCAAACGAAAGGGAGGAGGAAGAGGAGGAGAAGGATGGCGTGCATCAGGGTGGGGTGAGGGGTGCAGGACACAGACACTGGCCGGGTGCTGGTTACGTCCAGGAGGCTGCACGACGGCACCGTCGAGGACAGCTGGCACACGACGCGTTGATGGCCACATGGTTCATGCACCGTGGGGGAGGGATTCGCTGAATACTGCCACTTGCACCGCCAGTCCTGCACACGGGCACCACACTGCACCCCCCCCCCCGCACCCCCCCCCCACCGCGCACATGGCACCAATTCCACATCACCTTACCACTGCGGCACTACGGGAGTGCACAACATTGATGATTGTGTAAGCGGTTGTGATCAGTGCCATGTTGAATGATGACAGCCCGCTCTGCGATGAGCTGTGAGCTGAGATTCGCCAGCCAAGGTCTGACTCATGGCTATAGCTGAACCATGCACTCCGGTGGTCACAGCCTTTGTAACGGGCATTTCATCACGTGCCCGTGTGGGGTAGCTGGTGTCGGAGTGCCGAGGACTACGGTGTCCGATTTTGGGAGGCAGTGGGAAAAGGGACAGCACATCCGGCACCGATGTTGAACGCTCACTAACCACAGCGCCACTCGGTCACCCTCACGAGCCCCCTGGCACCGGACATAGCACAGAGTCTTACAAGTTAAATGCAACAGTGAGTTTATTTGTGACATTCACATACAGATGCCCTACCCCCTACAACTAAACTGTGCCCTGCACCCGTGCCAACTTATTATGTGCCTAACTTCTTTGCCTTGCGGGCCCTACCACTACGTCTAGGTGTCTCCCCAGATGGTACAGCAGGAGTGGAGGTGGACTGCTGAGAATCATGCCCTGCGACATGGCTCCCCGTCGGCACGCATTTCCTATGGCGGTCCGGCTTCGATGGGCCAGGCTGCTCGGTGGGCGTGCTGGATGGCGTGGTGCCACTCTGTCCTGCCTGATGCCCACCAGATGCGCCAGGGACAGAACGGGGGGAGGCCGAGTGTACCGGGATGTCCCTTGCTGGAGGTACCGGGACGGGCCCCAGAACCTCCTCCTCCCTTGGGGAGCCCGGTGGCCCCCTGGCCTCATGTGGGACGGAGGTGTGATCGGAGACATGCCCCGTCACACCACCGACACCTGGCGCTGCCAGTCCTGGAGGCCTGCAGCGGTATCGACCACGGTCCGAATGCTCGCAGAGACTGAGTGCGACATTCCTGCCATGGACTGTGCTATCTCAACCTGTGAGTGCGCTACGCCATCCATCACGTGCGCCAGACGGTCTATGCTCTCCGCGACTGACTGCTGAGACTGTGCCATCGCCTGCTGGGACCAGGCCATGGCATGGTGAGACTCGGCCAGGGCCTGGAGAGCGTCGGCAATGTCTTGTTGGCTCTGTGAGATGGCTGCCTGTGAGAGGGCAGCCCTCTCCTGGGCCATGGATGACGTGTGCACGTGAAGCCCAACGCCTTGCAGAACATGACCAATGGCCAAAACCGTTTCACCCATTGCCTCCACCGCAGACGTCACCCGTGCGGTGTCGGCCTGGGTAGCTGCGATGAGCGGCACCATTCCCTGCTCCTGGACGCGAATGGACTCCTCCAACTGCGTGTGCAGGTCCTGGAAGATGGCCCTCATCCCGTTATTCAGTCCCTCGGTGTCCACATGCATCGGTTGCCCGGGTGGGTCAAGTACATCCAGGAACCCGGGAACCGTCCAGGAGGCAGCTGTTTGCTGGGCCTGGGCTGCCCTCCGACCATCCAACCCCTCGGCTGCTCCAAACACCACCTGCTGTACCTGCTCAGCTGTGTGGTGCGCACCAGACCGTGACCCGGGAGCCTCATCACTTATCTGCCCAACCGAGGTGAGTGTCTCTGCGATGGTGGATGGTGTGGGAGACAGCAGTGCCGCTAGCTCGAGGTCATCGTCCGTTAGGACGTCTGGTGTGTACTGGTCCCCCTCATGGCCCGGCGCAAGGTGCATGCGGCCCATGGCATGTTGCCCTCCAGGTGAATCCGTGGACTGTGTGGCCGTTCTCTGTGCGTCATCGTCACTGTCCGTCCTGTGCCCCTCAGTATTGTCTCTGTCCGTCGTATGTGCGTCCCCGTCCAGCGTCCCAGACTGAGAGGATAGCCCTCCTGTCCGACCGACTGTCACCCTCTGGCGTGCGTCCCTGGGTGCGCTTGAGGTTGGAGATGGTCGGCTTTGTCTTGGCCGAGACGATCCTGGACGTTCGGCGGCGGACCCTGGGGAACACAACGATACGGGGTTCGTTAGACACGCTGGGCCGGGTGTATGGTGGTAGTGGGGGCAGTGTGTGAGGGGGGGAGGGGATCGGGGGTGCAGTGGCATGAGTGTGAGGGGGGAGGGGATCGAGGGTGCAATGGCATGAGTGTGAGGGGGGAGGGGATTGAGGGTGCAGTGGCCAGTGTGAGAGGGGAGGGGATCGAGGGTGCAGTGGCCAGAGTGTGAGGGGGGGTGACGATGGGTTGGGGGGGGGGGGGGGGGGAATGAGGACATGCAGGGTTTTCTCACTTGCTTCTGCGCCTCCAACCTGGCATGTCGCGACCTCCCGGGTGGCGGATCCCCTAGCGAGGTCCAGGTCCCTCGGCTCGTGAACATTTAGGGGGTGCAGCACAGGAGAACCCCCTCCAGTTCTCATACGCTCATGTTGGTTGTGAGCTGTCTTGTCCTGCTGGGGGGGGGGTTGGATATAGCATCACAATTAGGCGGTTATCATCAGGGCGTGCAGATATAAGCTTTATTAATGCTGGGTGAGGAGACAGTTGGAGCCACGTCATGGCAACTATCCAGGGGGGGTCCCAGTGCATGCGCAATTGCAAAAAAGGCCCCACCTAAAGGAATAGCGACCTGTGCATGCGCACTCGCTTTCTACACCCTACGTCACACGCTGCGTGACGTCAGAGGCCCCGGACCATGGCCACTTAAAGGGGAAATGTCCCAAAACATGAAAAAAAAATTTACGCCTCATAACCAGATTCTTTCACCTGGAACGACAGCACAATGCATGAAATTCGACCAGTAGCTGAAAGTAACCTCCGCAGAACCCTGCAACAAGCAGTTAGCACTGCCCAAAGAGATGATACAGTCCTTGATGACTATGACTCAGACCTTGAATTCTTCTTTGGACATCGCAAGCCCAATGCCAGCTCCAACACAAAACGTGATCATATGGTCTTGGAAGACAACGACTCAGACGAAGCTTTCACCTTGGGTGGCTACCCCAGTACCAAATCCGAACCGCAACTACAGGGGTTGTACATTGAAGACCCCGACAACAAGTTCTTCGGATTTGAGGATCTTCAACCCAGCAGATATGACATCCCGACTCGTGAGTGCAGGATTATGCTGCGGCCTAACACCCAGAGACAGAGAGCGGTACAAGCCCACAGAGAGCGGCCTGCTGCCACACAGAGAGTGGTCCACGCACCGCGAAGTGTCCCCAACTCCACACAGAGAGTGGTCCACGCATCACAAAGGGTCCCAGCTCCACACAGAAAGCGATGAAAGACTCCACAGCGAGCTCGTGGAGAGCGATAGAAGCAACGCAAGACTCCACAGCGCAGTCCTTGCATGAACAAGAACTGACTAGAGTGACACAAGCCTCCACAGAGAGCTCATGGACAGACGCCACGATAGAAGCAACGCAAGCCTCCAGAGCGCAGTCCTTGCATGAACAAGAAGTGATGACAGTTTCCACAGAGAGACCAATGCACGATTCCACACAAGGAACGCTGCAAGACTCCACAGAGGGAGTGACACAAGCCTCCACAGCGAGCTCGTGGACAGCATCCACGATAGAAGCAATGCAAGACTCCAAAGCGCAGTCCTTGCACGAACAAGACCATGAGGGTCTAGCAACCTCCTCTGAGCAACCAGCAGCAGACAATGCAAGTCTGCCACGCTCAAGTGAACAACAGAAAGACTATGACAGTCCATCCAGATTATTTGAGCCACCAGAAGAAGACTCTGACAGTCTACCCAGCTCAAGTGAACGACAAGAACACACTGAGGCTCTACCCACTGTATGTGCGACCAGTGACGACAGCATCCCACTTCCCATACCAGATGTGTAACGTGACAGAGATCAGCTAGAATGTACAGAGGCACTCGACAATCACAGTGAGACTGCTGGTGACTCCGGTGACACCACGTTACTTCGAACCTGACTCCGGTGACACCAGGTTACTTCGAACCTCACTTGCTCGAGCCTCTCCGGAAGCAAATGCATTCCTGACTGTATTGACTCCGGACGGGGAGCATCAAGAAACCTCAAAAGCTGCAAGTGAACCTGAAATGATTCTGGATGGGGAGCATCAAGAAATCTCAGCTGATTCAAGTGAACCTGCAGTGACTCCGGACGGGGAGCATCAAGAAACCAAAGCTGATTCAGGTGAACCCGAAAGGGCTCCAGATGAGGAGCATCGACAAACCAAAACTGACTCAGGTGAAACAGACCAGACTCCAGACGGGGAGCATCGACAAACCAAAACTGACTCAGGTGAAACAGACCAGACTCCAGACGGGGAGCATCGACAAGCCAAAGCCGATTCAAGTAAGCCCGACATGACTCCTGACGGGGTGCGCCGCAAACTCAGTGACGGCACGCTCAAGGAGACAGCAGATGCCAGAAAGCACGCTAACACGAGTAACTGTGCGAAGGACTCGTATTATCCACAGAGTGTGGTCCTTGAGCGCAGCAAACACAGCAACAAAACCAACCACCACAACAACAACATCAACGACAATAGCAAGAAGCTTACCAAAGGCAACAACGTTGACACCAAGCACGACAAAAACACCAATGGAACTACGACTGGTGCAACATGGTACACATCTGCAAATGAGGGACACTGTTACTGCTCAGCTCAGTACAATGACATACCATGGCAGGACGATGCATCTAACCAATTCACGTTTGCTGCACTACCACCAAACAACCTGGCTTTCAGGACAGTTGCCATCAAGAATTACCACCACAAGCATCGAAAGAAAGGAAAAAAGAGTCCAAATTAGACAACAAAGTGATGTGACCACTTCTTGGTTCCTTCAGCACAGGACACTGATGGTGTTTACAATGCAATGCCACCATCAACATCACCAACTCAACAACCAAACAAGAAAGCCACTCAACCATAATAATTAATGAACTTTGGACTCATGCATATGATTTGGACTTATTGTTTAATGATCACTGTTATCATAACTTGTACAGAGTTTCACTCATCTACCTAGTTTGTTCAATTTTCTTTAACACTGTACAGAAAATATGTAACACGAAAAAAAGGGGGATGTGGTGATATACATCACTGTAAGTACACAAAGGGTTAATGTACATACACTACACCTAGCTAGACACTAGAGGGAACACCGGAGACATGACACACAGACAGTCAACCAATAGGTCAGTAAGATAGAACACGACCAATGGGCATTCACGATACACACAGAGGTGACACTACCACAGGGCGGGCATTACACCAACCCATATATAAAGACACTGCACACATGATCTTCCTCTTTCCAGTGGAGACTCTCAGTGAGTACAGACACAGGGTTGATTGAACATCACTCCCACCACATGGATTGTAGCAGACTGGTTCGTCAGTCTGAGTAGCTATAGCAGGATTAACAGTAACATCGAATCGAAGTAGGAGAATTGTTAATAGCTTAATAAATGTGTTAAAGCTATCTCCAAGTCTGAACCTTCCTTTGTCAGAATGCACATCAAGGAAGCAGCTTATGCTACGACAAGAGCATAACAAAACAATTACAACCTCGTCAAATCTGGTCCTTTTCAGCTCGACCAATACAGCAAACTAACCTCTTGGTATCAAGTCTACAAGCTACAAACTTTATGATCTGCAGCCCGTTCATAGGCGAAAATTTCAAGGGCTGTTTGGCAGGGGCGCAAATCCCCATAGGCCACTAACTCGTGAGAGGGCCATAAAGCAGCGGCAAAATCTCAGTTTGAGATCTTCCCCATCCCCCGTTGGTGACATAATTAGGTTCATGCCCAGCGAGGGAGTGAATCTGATTACTATGCATTTGAATTGATCTGAATATACATAAACAGCGCAATGCCGTTGCTTCCGGGGTTGTCAGATGTTACCCCCGCTGCCGGCCGGCGTGACATAACATTGGCAGGAATCAATACTGGTTTCCAAAAACAGAAACCAGACATGATGATCATGCCGGGGGCTCATAGGTGAGTATAGCCCCTGGGTGGTGAGGGACATGGCCGGGCAATGCCCTGACACAGTTGCTGCCAGGTTCGCACTGCCAGGTAGACACTGCTAGGTTCGCACTGCCAGCTAGACACTGCTAGGTTGGCACTTCCAGGGGTGGGGCCAGCAGTACAGCCTCCAGCGAACCCCATTGGGGGTTCCCCATTAGGTGTGGGGGTGGGATTGTGCCTGCATGGCTGTGGGGGGGGGGGGGTAGATACTTAGAATGGGGGGATGCCCTAATGCCAGGAAGATGGGGGGGGGGGGTCGATCACCCTGATGTCTGCGTGATGAGGGGTGGGGGGGAATGAACCGACCATTGAGTGATGGGGGCGATTGGCCCTCTGTGTTGGAGGGTTGGCGATGTTTCCCTTGTCTGACGAGGTCCTGATATCTTGGCTGGGGGGGGGGGGAGGGGGATCAGGGCAGGGGGGGAGGGGGGGGGATCAGGGCGGGGGGGGGGTGCCTCTAACTTCACTTTGAGATCAGAGCACCCTTTAAAAAGGGAGCCCTGATCTCTGAATGCCAGCTTTACTGGCAAATTTAGGCCCTGCCCACCCTGCCAGCTGGCTGCGTAATCCTTGCCAGCACTTTGAAATTGCACAAAGTGCCATTTGATCTGGCTAAAATAGGCAACTGTGAAACCAGCAACCTGATCCAGCACTCTGCAATTGTTGAAAAATTCTGCCCCATTTGTTTGACGAAATCCTGAAAACCACCAGCACATGGCTGTTGAACTTACGTTAACTACACTGCAGGAGTGATGAAGCCTTCTTGATCAGCCTTTTCCAGTGTTTTCCAGAACGAGCCAATCACATGAATTATGAACCATCCTCATTGTAAAAGTGCATTATTCCTTTTTCAACTGTACTTTGCTTGACTGTGTGTAACTGTGCGAATGAGCACCTTAACGTTAGATTTTGGGGTGACAAAAAATAATCTGCTTTATTTAACCACACAGAAAGCTTGCTGCTAGCTATTCAAATTGTCCACACACTCAAGGCCTAAAAACACATGCACATCTTCCTCTCAAAAACTTACTGATTATAGAGAGTAGGGAAGCGAACAGGGATTACAGTTTTCTCTCACCCTGTCTATTACATGTTTGCATATTGAAATAATCATGCAAAATTATGTATGTATTTAATTTACGAGAAAATCATCCTAATTCTGAGTATTTCCTGGACTTGAAGTAAACTAGTGAATAATTTAAACCCTATGCAGCTTTCTCTTTTTCTTGCGATCAGCTTGGGCCCAAAACTCTGCAAGTCTGATATCCTAGGGGGGTTGTTTGCTGCTGCTGTTGGGGAGGGTTAAACTAATGCAGCAGGGGGATGGGAACCAATGCAGGAAGTCAGAGGGTAGTAAAGAGGGGATAGAAACAAAAGCCAGTAAGGAGAAAAGTGGATCGCAGAGAAACAGATTGAACTGCATTTATTTCAATGCAAGAGGCCTAACGGGCAAGGCAGATGAACTCAGGGCATGGATAGGTAGGTACATGGGACTGGGATATTATAGTTATTACTGAAACATGGCTAAAGGAGGGGCAGGACTGACAGCTCAGTGTTCCGGGGTACAGATGCTATAGGAAATATAGACCAGGAGATAGGAGAGAAGTGGGAGTTGCGATTTTGATTGGGGACAACGTCACGGCAGTACAGAGAGAGGATATATCCAAGGGTTCGCCCACTGAGTCTATATGGGTAGAACTGAAAAATAAGATGGGTGAGATCACTTTGATAGGACTGTACTATAGAACCCCAAATAGTCAGCTGGAAATCGAGAAGCAATATGTAAGGAGATTACAGATAACTGCCGGAAAAATAGGGTGGTAATAGTGGGGGACTTCCCAACATTAACTGGGGCAATCATACCACTCGGAGTTTAGATGGAGAAAAATTTGTTGAGTGTATTCAGGAAGAATTCCTCATTCAATATGTGGATGGCCCGAATAGAGAGGGGGCAAAACTTGACCTCTTCTTGGGAAATGAAGAAGGGCAGGTGACAGAAGTGTTGATGAGGGATCACTTTGGGACCGGTGACCATAATTCCATTAGTTTTGAGACAGCAATGAAGAATGATAGTTCTGGCCCAAAAGTTAAAATTCTAAATTGGGGCAAGGCCAATTTCGATGGTATTAGGCAGAAACTTTCAAAAGTTGATTGGGGGAGCCTGTTTACAGGCAAGGGGACAGCTGGTAAGTGGGAGTCGTTCAAAAGAGTATTAACTAGGCTTCAGGGTGAGCACATTCCTCTTGGAGTGAAGGGTAAGGCTGGTAGAAGGAGGGAACCCTGGATGACTCAGGATATTGAGACCATGGTCAAAAGGAAGAAGGAAGTATATGACATGCATAGGCAGCTGGGATCAAGTGGATTGAGTATAGGGCTTGTCGGAGTAGAGTTAAGAGAGAAATTAGGAGGGCAAAAATAAGAAGGGTGAGATTGTCTTGGCAGGTAAGACAAAGGAAAATCCAAAGAGCTTTTACAAATTCATAAAGGGCAAACGAGGAGAGGGTAGGGCCTCTTAAGGATAAACAAGGTCATCTATGTGCGGATCCACAAGGGATGGGAGAGGTACTAAATGAATATTTACTGTTGAGAAAGGCACGAATGTTAGGGAAATTGGGGAAATAAAAAGTGATGTCTTGAGGAGTGTACATATTACAGAGAAGGAGATGCTGGAGGTATTAAAGTGCATCAAGATAGATAAATCCCTGGGGCATGATGAAATGTATCCCAGGACATTGTGGGAGGCTAGGGAGGAAATTGCCGGCCCCCTAGCTGAGATATTTGAATCACCGACAGCCACAGGAGAGGTGCCTGACGATTGGAGGATAGCAAATGCTTTGCCCTTGTTTAAGAAGGGCTGTAGGGATAAGCCTGGGAACTACAGACCGGCGAGCCTTACTTCTGTAGTGGGTAAGTTGTTACAAGGTATTCTTAGGGACAGGATCTACAGGCATTTAGACAGGCAAGGGCTAATTAGGGAAAGTCAGCATGGCTTTAGAACATAGAACATAGAACAGTACAGCACAGAACAGGCCCTTCGGCCCTCGATGCTGTGCCGAGCATTGTCCGAAACCAAGATCAAGCTATCCCACTCCCTGTCATTCTGGTGTGCTCCATGTGCCTATCCAATAACCACTTGAAAGTTCCTAAAGTGTCCGACTCCACTATCACAGCAGGCAGTTCATTCCATACTCTAACCACTCTCTGAGTAAAGAACCTACCTCGGACATCCCTCCTATATCTCCCACCCTGAATCTTATAGTTATGCCCCCTTGTAACAGCTGCATCCACCCGAGGAAATAGTCTCTGAACGTCCACTCTATCTATCCCCCTCATTATCTTATAAACCTCTATTAAGTCGCCTCTCATCCTCCACCGCTCCAAAGAGAAAAGCCCTAGCTCCCTCAACCTTTCCTCATAAGACCTATCCTGCAAACCAGGCAGCATCCTGGTAAATCTCCTTTGCACCCTTTCCAATGCTTCCACATCCTTCCTATAATGAGGTGACCAGAACTGCACACAATACTCCAAATGTGGTCTCACCAGGGTCATATATAGTTGCAGCATAACCCCGCGGCTCTTAAACTCAAGCCCCCTGTTAATAAAAACTAACACACTATAAGCCTTCTTCACGGCTCTAGCCACTTGAGTGGCAACCTACAGAGATTTGTGGACATGAACTCCAAGATCTCTCTATTCCTCCACATTCCTCAGAACCCTGCCGTTGACTCTGTAATCCGCATTCAAATTTTTTCTACCAAAATGAATCACCTCGCACTTATCAGGGTTAAACTCCATCTGCCATTTTGCGGCCCAGCTCTGCATCCTATCAATGTCTCTTTGCAGCCTACAACAGCCATCCACTACTCCACCAATCTTGGTGTCATCAGCAAATTTACTGACCCACCCTTCAGCCCCCTCCTCCAAGTCATTGATAAAAATCACAAATAGCAGAGGACCCAGCACTGATCCCTATGGTACACCGCTGATAACTGGTCTCCAGTCTGAAAATTTTCCATCCACCACCACCCTCTGTCTTCTATGTGATAGCCAGTTATTTATGCAATTGGCCAAATTTCCCTCTATCCCACACCTCCTTACTTTCTTCATGATCCGACCATGGGGAACCTTATCAAACGCCTTACTAAAATCCATGTATACGACATCAACTGCTCTACCTTCATCAACATACTTAGTTACCTCCTCAAAGAATTCAATCAAATTTGTGAGGCAGAACCTACCCTTCACGAATCCGTGTTGACTATCCCGGATTAAGCTGCATCTTTCCAAATGGTCATAAATCCTATCCTTTAGGACCTTTTCCATTATCTTCTCGACCACCGAAGTAAGACTAACTGGCCTATAATTACCAGGATCATTCCTATTCCCTTTTTTGAACAGAGGAACAACATTCGCCACTCTCCAGTCCTCTGGCACTATCCCCGTGGACAGCGAGGACCCAAAGATCAAAGCCAAAGGCTCTGCAATCTCATCCCTTGCCTCCCAAAGAATCCTTGGGTATATCCCATCTGGCCCAGGGGAATTGTCGACCCTCAGGTTTTTCAAAATTGTTAATACATCCTTCCTCAGAACATGTACTTCCTCCAGCCTTCCTGCCTGAATCACACTCTCATCCTCAAAAACATGGCCCCTCTCCTTTGTGAACACTGAAGAAAAGTATTCATTCAACGTCTCTCCTATTTCTTCTGACCTTGACCGGCCCTACCCTCACCATGGTCATTCTCTTTTTCTCACATAAGAGTAAAAAGCCTTAGGGTTTTCCTTGATCCGACCCGCCAAGGACTTCTCATGCCCCCTCCTAGCTCTCCTAAGCCTCCCTGCAGCCACGTGTTTATCTGCACTCTCTCCCTGTTCCTCACCTCACTAGCACGTGGCACCGGCAGCAAACCAGAGATGACAACATGGTTTGTCCTGGCTCTGATCTTCCACCCTAGCTCCCTAAATTCCTGTTTTAAATCCCCGTCACTTCTCTTACCTATGTCGTTGGTACTGATGTGTACCACGACTTGTGACTGCTCCCTCTCCCCTTTAAGGATCCTGAAAACACGGTCCGAGACGTCACGGACCCTGGCACCCGGGAGGCAACATACCATCCGTGAGTCTCTTTCGCTGCCGCAGAACCGTCTATCTGTCCCTCTAACTATCGAGTCCCCAATAACTATTGCTCTCCTGCTCTCCCTCCTTCCCTTCTGAGTCACAGGGACGGACTCAGTGCTGGAGATCCGTTCACCGTGGCTTACCCCTGGTAGGTCGTCCCCCTCAACAGTATCCAAAACGGTATACTTGATACTGAGGGGAACGACCACAGAGGATCCCTGCACTGACTGCTTCCTCCCAGCCCCTCTCACCGTCACCCATCTACCTTGATTCTTCGGAGTAACTGAAGCTACTATCTATGACCACCTCTGCCTCCCGAATGATCCGAAGTTCATCCAGCTCCAGCTCCAGCTCCCTAACGCGGTTTCTGAGGAGCTGGAGATGAGTGCACTTCCCACAGATGAAATCAGCAGGGACACTGACGGCGTCCCTCACCTCAAACATTTTGCAGGACGAACATTGCACTGCCTTCCCTGCCATCCCCTCTAGATAAAAAAAGAAAAAGAAAGAAAGAGCTTACCTGTTATTCACTCTACCCCTTAGGTTAAAGGAGGTGGAAGGGTGAGGGACACTACAAGTGTAGTGTCTAGGGTTTAGAAACAGCCCAACTTAAATACAGGTAAAAATAAAACACTTAACCAGCAACCACTGCGCCCCACACGCAGTGGGGCCTGTGCAAACAATTTAAATCTTTACTACTTACTCAGCAGTCACTCTGTCCTCACTCTGACCGGATTGAGCTGGAAACTCCCAACAGTAAGTTTTTAAAAAATTTACTCCCCTTCTCAGCAAGCACTCACTTAGCAAGCACTCACTTAGCAACCACTGCGTCCCGCACGATAACACCTCATGGGAAAGAAAAACTACTTACCAGTCACCAGCCAATCACTTACCTGCAGGCTGTGACGTCACGGTTCAACTTCTTTCTACTTCTACCTGCCCTCGAGTCTCTCTCTTGATCTTTACTCGGCTGGGATCCTTACAGTGATTGTCTTTTTTTTTTGGTTAGAGGAGGAGGTAGGGAGGGAAACACTGAAGAAGTGTTTCGGGTTTAACTGTCACTTGACAACAGCTCCTTCAAAAACCACCTTCAAGATACGAGGACCGCAATGCACTGATGCAAATTTTCCCTGCAATAGCCAATCAGCAGCTCCACTCTACTGCCCTCTGCTGGATGCTTGCCTTCACTTGAACATCTAGGGTGTCTTGCTCAGGTACACTTTCTGGATGCAGTGACCGCAGTGCACTGATGCAGATTTTCCCCGCAACAGCCAATCAGCAACTCCATTCTACTGCCCTCTGCTTTGTAAGGGGAAAGTCATTTCTCACGAATTTGATTGAGTTTTTTGAACGGGTAACCAAGAAGGTAGGTGGGGCAATGCGCTCGACATTGTCTACATTGACTTTAGCAAGGCCTTTGATAATGTACCGCATGATAGGTTGTTGCAAAAGGTTAAATCTCACGGAATCCAGGGTGCGGTAGCCAATTGGATACAAAATTGGCTTGAAGCCAGAGGGTGGTTGTGGAGGGTTGTTTTTCAAACTGGAGCCTATGACCAGCGGTGTACTTCAGGAAGCAGTGCTGGGTCGACTGTTATTTGTTAGATATATAAATGATTTGCATGAGAATGTAGGAGGCATGGTTAGTAAGTTTGCAAATGTCACCAAGATTGGTGGCATAGTGGACAAAAGAGGGTTATATAAGATTGTAACAGGATCTTGACCAATCAGGCCAATGGGCCAATGAATGGCCGATGGAGCTTAATTTGGTTAAATGTGAGATGATTGGGGCGGCATGTGGCACAGTGGTGAGCACTGAGACCAATGGCACTGAGCACCCAGGTTCGAATCCTGACCCTGGGTTACTGTCCGTGTGAAGTTTGCACATTCTCCCTGTGCCTGCATGGGTTTCACCCACACAACCCAAAGATGTGCAGCTTACATGGATTGGCCAGGCTAAATTGCCCCTTAATTGGGAAAAAAATAATTGGGCAGTCTAAATCTAAAAAAAATGTGAGGTGATGCATTTTGGTAACTCAAATCAAGGCAGGACCTACTCAGTTAATAGTAGGGAGTTGGGGAGAGTTACAGAACAAAGAGATCTCGGAGTACAGGTTCATAGCTCCGTGAAGGTGGAGTCACAGGTGGACAGGATGGTGAAGAAGGCATTCAGCATGCTAGGTTTTATTGGTCAGAATATTGAATATAGGAAAACCACACATGGAACACCGTGTTCAGTTCTGGTCACCCTATTATAGGTAGGATATTGTTAAACTAGAAAGAGTGCAGAAGAGATTTACGAGGGTGCTACCAGGACTTGATGGTCTGAGTTATAAGGAGAGGCTGGATAGGCTGGGACTTTTTCCCCTGGAGCGTAGGAGACTTAGGGTTGATCTTATAGAGGTCTATAAAATAATGAGGAGCATAGATAAGGTAGATAGTTGACATCACTTTCCAAAGGTAGAGGAGTCTAGAACTAGAGGGCATAGGTTTAAGGTGAGAGGGGAGAGATACTAAAGAGCCCAGAGGGGAAATGTCTTCCTCCAGAGACTGGTGAGCATCTGGAACGGGCTGTCCTTTAAAAAGCAGTTGGACAGTTACATGGGCAGGGTGGGTATAGAGGAATATGGGCCAAATGTGGGCAAGTGGGATTAGGTTAATGATAGAAACTGGGCGGCATGAACAAGCTGGGCCCAAAGGGCCTGTTCCTATGCGATAAACAGCTATGACTCTATGGGCTAAGTGCTGGGTAACGCCAACTAGTGATCTCCCTCTAATTTACAGGCCTTATATATATTTTCCACCAGAAACGCACCTTCAAATGCTGACAAATTCAAAGGCGTTTGAATTTTATAGGTTTTGATTTTATGCGGAGGTGGTGGCCACAGCACTGGCTTCTCACCCATATCTGGGAGGAAGTTCCGGCTCCAGGAGTTGCTGACTAGTCTTCTGGCTAACAGCATTCTTGTCACAGCAGTGTCTCTGGGTGTAGTAGCCACTGCTTGACTGTAGCCATGGAACCAGATGCCAGCTAAGTCAGAGGTTTAGTTGAAGCCAAGCATGGAGGTGGGAAATGGGTTTGCGAGGGCAAGGATAACATCCAGGGGTGGACAGGAGTACTTTTAGGGAAGCCTCTATTGGATAAAGGATGCTAAATCAGAAAGGATCCCAGCTTTCAGGTTGCACCAGACAGCTTTGCCACGAGGACTGAGCACACCCCATCACTGGGAAAATACCAATGGCAGTGGGAGGATGCCCTTAAGCAGCCATTAATTGGACACTTAAGGCCGTCCATTGGCCCAAGAACAGGCAGGTCACATGATGCCTCCCCTGCTGCCAATATGATATCAGTGGTAGCAGTAGGCGACAGGCATGGTGCCACTGCCATCCCACCCAATTTTATGGTGGCCTCCCCCATCTGCAAGCCTGCTCCTGGGGGTTGGTGTAAAATACCACCCATGGGGCGAGATTCTCCACTCCCGCGCCGATTGGGAGAATCGCCTGGGCCGCCAAAATTTCCTGGGACGCCGGTCCGACGCCCTCCCGCGATTCTCCCAAGTGGCGGGAACGGCCCGGCCGAGTTTCGCGGGCCACAGGCCGGAGAATTGCCGGAGACACCCAACATGGCGATTCTCCGGCACCCCCGCTATTCTCAGGCCCGGATGGGCCGAGCGGCCAGGCCAAAACGGCGGGTTCCCCCCGGCGCCGTCCACACCTGGTCGCTGCCGTCGTGAACGGTGCGTGAACGCTGGGGGGCGGCCTGCGGGGGGGGGGGGGGGGGGGGGTGGGGGGCGAGGTGGGATCCTGCACCGGGGGGTACCTCAAATGTGGGGTGGCCCACGATCGGTGCCCACCAATTGTCGGGCCGTCCTCTCTGAAGGAGGACCTCATTCCTTCCGCGGCCCCGCAAGATCCGTCAGACATCTTCTTGCGGGGCGGACTTAGAGAGGACGGCAACCACGCATGCAGCGCCGGCCGTGTCATCTATGCGGCGCCGCCTTTACGCGGGCGACAAGGCCTGGTGCGTGTAGTTGACGCGGCCCCGATCCTGGCCCATTGTCAGGGCCTGAACCGGTCGGGATCGGGGCCGTTTCGCGCCGTCGTGAACCTCGACGGCGTTCACGACGGCGCGGCCACTTCGGCGCGGGAGTGGAGAATCCCGCCCATGGTTTCTGACCATTATGATTCTTGCATCTGTGATGTGCTTTTACTGATCTTTACAAATTTGATGTGGAAAAGATGTTTTCACTGGTCATAAGTTTAAGATGGTTATTAGCCCAATAGGAATTCAGAAGAAACCTCTTTATCCAGTGAGTGGTTAGCATGGGAACATACTCTAACATTGTGTTGTTGAAGCAATAATGCGTTTAGGGGAAAGCTGGATAAGCACATGAAGGATCTGCTGATGGGGTTAGAGTGGGAAGGAACTCATGTGCAGCATAAACACTGGAATAGGCCAGAAGGAACTGTTTTGATGCTGTAAATATTGTGTAATTTTGTAACCTTTCTGTTTGCAGGCCTGTGCTAGTGCTGTTTTTGACTTAACCATTAAGAAATTAATGGCTTCATGTCTTACCAATCTTCTATATTTTATATTGGGATTCTCTCTTTTGGGGACTAAGTCCCCACGCCGGCAGGAAAACCAGCGCCAACCACTCTGGAGTCAACAGCCCCCGAAAGTACGTAATTCTCCAAACTTTCGGGGGCTAGGTGGACTACAGAGGGGTTGGCGCCGCTCCAGCAAGCGCCGAAGAGACGGCGCGAGTTCGCTCTTGCGCGGAACGGCCAGCGTGATCTCGCGCATGCGCGGACCGGCCGGCATATTTCCACGCATGCGGGATTGTAAACAGATACCATTGCTTAAAATGTTTGGCACAAGATCAGATTCAAAGCTCAAAACACACCTCACATCAACACTGCAGTTCTAAGTACAAGAAACAGACATGCATCACTGCTTAGCAACAAAGACACTTCTTTTCAATTTATATCCATTCAACAGCTTCCAAATATGTAGCTAGCTGTAATTCCTGGATTTTGTTTAACTGGTTCTCTGGTCGATTGCTTCGCCTCTTGGGTTTCAGTGCAAGAAAACACAGCTTTGCTATATGTAAGTTCAACACACTGAATTAATCTGTTATTTTAATCTCAGTAAGATTTAGTGACTGTAATTATTAGCCATGAAATGTACTTACCAGAATGGAATAAAAAATAATTGAACTTGCAACTTTTCCAGTTCATATTTGTGACATTTAATCATAAGTTGGACGGATTAAGGAAGGGAAATGGACTGAGTCAGAGTGGATGTTAATATAGCAAAGAAAGTGATGAGTGAAAAACATTCTTGCTTCCTTGTCTTCTGGATACCAATCTGTTCTTTTCACAAACCTCAAACACTTTAACAGCATGCTAATACTATATTTGTGGAAAAGCAAAAAATGACTGTTTTGATTAAGACCTGGTGAATGATCCACAATGAATTCTATCGAATATCATCTGATATCATGCTACATTTAACATCTTTTTGGAGGTTACAAAGGGGTTCCTTGTTACCCACTTCTTTATTTCCACATGAATATGATTAAAATCAAAATTTATCTGGAGCTTCCACTGAATACTAATTTTTCGAACTATTTATACAACAAACTTTGTCTCTTTGGAAGCCTGTGTTTCTCTTTGCAATGCTACAAGTTTTCTTCTTATCTCTCTGCTTCCACGACAATACTGTTCTTGAAACTGCAAAATCGCACTTTGCGTTGTATTAACTTCCCTTGTAGAAAATGTGCTTATTTCCTTTTGGGTTTTTCCCTAGCTGAGATAAGATATGGAACTCACTATTTTGCATAGAACTTGTCATAATATACACCAGTATATCATGGTGCAGACACACACACTGATGGACACACAGCAAGACCGATCAACACCACAACACCGCAGCCAATCACCAGTTAGAGCATTATATAAACAGAGGGCATCAGAGTTCCCGCTCATTCGGGATGCAGCCTCTCAGAAGGACAGAGCTTACAGCTTACAGCACAGATCTTCACCATGTGCTGAGTGCATAGACTGGTTAGGACAGGCATAGGTCTTTAGTTTAATCTAACGTCGTGTTAACCCACAGTGAAAGTATGTTCACCAGTTTCTAACTTAGTAAAATAGTGTTGTACTATTTTAAGTGTTGGTGACCTGTATGTGTTCCACGGATCCAGAGCACCCAACACATCAGAACCCATGTCCTGCTAACCTGTGATCCGGGGTAAACCATTAACCTTTGTCACAGAGAAATGTGGATGTGAAATCCCTTACCACCCGCAATCGGATCCCGACATCAATTTTACACTGGCTGGCCAATTAACTTGCCGGCCAATGTGAAGCATGAACTTCTTAGACCTACCTGCAAGTGATCTGCCTTCCACCAGCATACGGCCATCCTGCAAAACGGACAGCATCCGCCCGTCACCGCCGCTCCGCATCACCGGTAACCTAGGGCCAACTGGAAGATATTCAAACAACGCTTCCAGCTCTACCTTGAAGCCACAGACCGGGAAGCTGCCTCAGACACCAGGAAGATCGCTCTCCTCCTATCCACGGCCGGGGAACATGCCATCCACATTTTCAATTCTCTCAGCTTTGCGGATGGTGAAGATAAATCAAAATTCAAGACGGTCCTCCTTAAGTTTGACAGTCACTGCGACATCGAGGTGAATGAAAGTTTTGAGCGCTATGTATTCCAACAGCATTTGCAGGGTAAGGATGAACCTTTCCAGTCCTTTCTCACCCACCTCCGCATACTTGCGCAGTCCTGTAATTACGGGTCCACCTCCGACTCCATGATACGCGACCAGATCGTTTTCGGTGTTCAGTCGGAGCCGCTACGCCAGCAGCTCCTCAAGGTAAAGCAGCTCACCCTGGCGATTGCCATCGAGACCTGCGTGCTACATGAACACGCCACTAGTTGGTATTCCCACATCCAAGCGGCTGAAACGGCGCGGCAAGGTCCCCACGAGGCAGAACGGGTCCAAGCAACCGAGCAACTCCAGGGCCTCAGCCTGGATGAGGGCGGCCATTTCGCGCGCTTTTCGCGGACTCCCGCGCTTGTGCGCACCGAACGAGGGGACGACGACGTCGACGAACGCACTGCGCAGGCACGCACCATGTACGACCACACTGCGCATGCGCGGTGGCGCAGCGAACGTACTGACAACGTGCGGCAACTGTGGCTCCGCCCACTTAAAGCGGCAATGTCCTGCCAAATCCCGACGATGCCTGCGATGTGGCAAACTTGGCCACTATGTTGCTTTATGCAGATCAGCTCAGCCTGCCAACTCTCGTCGCTCCAGCCAGCCTAGCAGGAATGTCTGAGCCATTCAACCCACGGTCACCAAGCCCGATTTGGATCTGCCACCCGATATTTATATCGAGGACCCGAAGGCACCTTTTCGAGTCGGTATCATTACAAAAAACAGGGTGTCCCCGAAGCAAAGAATCCAGCCTCTATCAGTATACAGCATTGATCCGGACGATGAGTGGTGTGCCACCCTTACGGTCAACCGGTCCCAAATACGATTCCGCCTGGATTCCCACAGCTAATCGCCCTTCTCTGGACCCTTATGTCTTGCAATTCCTCTTGGCCCTCCATCTCTCTGGCTTTGCCTCTAGGTTAATTTGGAGATGGTTCCTGTGGGTTGCTGGCCTCCTCGCTCTTCTGGCCTCCTTCCCTTCTGAGGCAGACTCTCCAGCAGAGTACATAATCCCCACGTTTGTCCAGATGGTTGCAGAGGTTTCTGCACTGCAGGAGCCCTTCTGCAGAAAGCCTCTGCAAATGCTTAAAAATGAGCGAGTTCACCAAAACACCAAAATAATGCCAAAAGCGTTCTCTATACCAAGTCTAAACAACCCACAGAAAAACTCCTCATCTTACTACATCCTGTGGGCCTTTTATCTCGCTCTGGATGTAGAATTAATGAAAAGCGTGAAGGCCACCTGGCTGATTGACCCATGCCCACACGAGCCACTTAACTTTGCTGTCAATTACTCTTTAAATGAGTTTAATTGACCCTTTAACTGTTGGTGGGCGCGGTTCTGACTTCCACATGCGCCTGCCAACCGAAATATCGTGAGGCAGCTCAATTACATTGGGATGCCCTCCTGACATAATCGCGCCCCATTTCCAACCCTTTGTGGATACTGCGTGCCTGCTTGTTCAGCACAAAATCCTGGCCATGGGCAGAATTCCACTTTGTAAAATACTAATTTAAAATTGTGAAACTAAAGCCAAGTAACACTGTCAATGATTTCTACCAGTCCTTTCAATAGTCAATGTGGTGTTTGGTGAAGTTTAATTTAAAATGGCGAAGTTTTAATGCAGATCCAGCCAGAAATGTAGTTTGCTGACTATGCACAAATTTCCTGGTTCAGCTAATTTATTTAATTTCTTTGTGAGTTCTCCGTGCAGGGAATGCCTTATGTAGGGAATGTACGTCTGGGAAGAGGATCTGGAAGATCAACCTGTAGGTAGAATAAGCGGTCACATAGAATGGCAAGGATGAACAAGCATTTCAAACTCTTGGTTACTTTTAATGAGGCTAGTGTAGGGCTAGGAGGTGGTGGCGTGAGGGTATGGAGGAGGGGCGGGGGCGGAGGAAACCCAAAGTGGGTAAGCAAAGAAGTGCACAAAACACAGACCTTTGTTAGACCTTTGTTTGAACTGAAGAAGACGTGTCTTTCTAGAACTTTAGGGTGCTTTCCCCTTAGGTTAACAGTACAGAATGCCTGTAATAAGGTACAACTGTTAAGGACTGAATTTATCTTCATAGTTTATGGGAATGTCATGCCTATGTTACAAGTTGATAGCAATTGTCATGATGGCAAACAGAACTCCTCAAGGTTGACCCAGAGCCTGTGGATGCTATTGATAGGTATGGCAAACCATTGGGTTGGTTTAATGATAGGTAAGGACCGTGTGACTTAAATATCTCCAGAGTTCCCTACGATATAGTCTATCACTGTACACCATGTCCACCATTAAGTACCCTAACATTAATTTTATGTTAACTTGCTGCCAGCCGTGAGATTATGCAGATTTCACCCAGTCACCTTTCATAGAATCCCTTTTCATAGAATTCATACAGTGCAGAAGGAGGCCATTTGGTCTATCAAGTGTGCACTGACCTTCTGAGAGAGCACCCTATTTAGGTCCACAACACTGCCCTATCCACATAACCCCGTAAGCCCACTTAACCTGCACATCTTTGGACACTAAGGGGCAATTTGACGTGGCCAATCCACCTAACCTGCACATCTTTGGACTATGGGAGGAAACCGGAGCACAGGAGGAACCCCACGCAGACACGGGGAGATTGTGTAAACTCCACACAGAGCGACACCCAAGGCTGGAATTGAACCCGGGTCCCTGGCGCTGTGAGGTAGCAGTACTAACTACTGTGCCACTATGCCGCCCTTGTGGCTCCATGAGCTTCTGTGAAAAAATTGCTAGTGGTAGAACTCTTTTTCTGGCCTCTTTTTCACTTGTTCTTGTTCACTCGATATCCTGCAAATGATTCCTTTATAATTCATGTTCTAATGACTTAGTTGGCAAGAATGAATTATTAGGGGACATTTAAAACATGCCATGCTAAAAAGGTATTGTGAGCATTCCAATAACAAAAAAATACTTTTATTGCTCCAGCATCATCGTAGGGTCTCTTTCCAAGGGCCGGTGTAGACTTCATGGAATAAATGGCCTCCTTCTGCACTATAGGGATTCTTTAAGTCAAAGCTTGTCCTCAGAACTGCTTTGCACATGGAATTTCGATTCAAAATTAACTCTGTAAGGAGAAAAGACAATTAGTATCAATATTTTGCATGCTCTTGGGGCCTTAAAATGCAATGCATGCAAAACTGTAGAACATGAAATGCAGCTTAACAACGAACTGTGAGCAGGTGTCAGGCAAAAATCACGTCTAATGCCTTTCTCAATTTTCAAGTCTCCATTCAGCACAAATGTGATCAAACCATGTGCCCTGAAAATTTGCATTATTCTATCAATCTCTCAGATTTTTGTTTTATTATTAGGACTATCCGAATTGCTTAGCTCAAGCTGTCTTTGCGATTTTCTGCAAGGCTTATCCAGATTCTCATTACCAGTTTGGGGATGATTTTAAGAATGAGCTAACTGAACTCTTCTCACTTTGGATCACAGGTATGAATTCTTTCACTGTTAACTGCCGCCTGTACTCTAATTATTTCTGAATGTATATCTAACATTTGTATAATGTAAATATAACAGCCGTAGATAGTAAATTAAAACTACAAGACCACTTTAGGCTAAAATAGGAGCCAAGCCACACCCAAAATTGGAACTTTAGATTGTAACCTTCACCCTCCATCTTAAACCCTTTTAAGAAAAAATATCCCATACATGGATGCCTCAATGCAACCCCCCTTCTCCCTCCCACACTAGGCTATCTGTCTTTTGATCTTAAAGTTGCTACTTTTTGTTGCAATCTCTTAATGCTCTATAACAAATTCTCCCTCCCTTCAGTCCCAATGAAGAGTCAAAGGACTTGAAATATTGGGAGGGATTCTCCGACCCCCCGCCGGGTCGGAGAATCGCCGGGGGACGGCATGAATCCCGCCGTCTGCCGAATTCTCTGGCGCCGGGGATTTGGCGGGGGTGGGAATCGTGCCGCGCCAGTCGGCGGCCGCTACCAGCGGCCGCCCCGGCGATTCTCCGGCCCGCGATGGGCCGAGTGGCCGCTCGTTTTCAGCCAGTCCCGCCGGCGTATATTACACCAGGTACTTACCGGCGGGACCTGGCTGCGCGGGCGGCCTCCGGTGTCCTCGGGGGGGGGGCGCAGGGGGACCTGGCCCCAGGAGGTGCCCCACGGTGGCCTGGCCCCCGATCGAGGCCCACCGATTCGCAGGCGGACCTGTGCCGTGGGGCACTCTATTCTTCCGCGTCGGCCGCTGTGGTCCTCCGCGATGGCCAACGGGGAGATGAACCCCCCCCCCTGTGCATGTGCTGGGATGACGCCAGCACACACTGGCGCCCCCGCGCATGCGCCAATTTGCGCCAGCCAGCGGAGGCCCTTCTGCGCCGGTTGGCGTGGTGCCAAGCCCCTTCCCCGCCGGCCGGCGTGGCGCAAACCACTCTGGCGCCAGCCTAGCCCCTGAAGGTGCGGAGGATTCCGCATCTTTGGGGCGGCCCGACGCCGGAGTGGTTCACGCCACATCTTCGCGCCGGAGTTGCCCGCCCCGCCGATTCCCACAGAATCCTGATGTTAACTCTGATTCTCTACTAATAGATGCTGCCAAACCTGTTGAGGTTTTTTTCCAGTATTCTCTGTTCTTGCTTCTGATTCCAGCATCCACAGTATTTTGCTTATTTTACCAAAATTGAAGAATTATTTTAGCTTACAGGAGTACATCAGGATTAAGCAAGAAAGCCGAAAAAATATAAGTTAATAGTAATCTATACTTCACTGCCATATTTGCGGATGAAATAATCCTAAAACAAGGTATAGATGAATCCTCAGCCATATTTGGTGAGAAATTAAAAGCCTTTGACAAATATTTTGAACTCTATATGGTGGAGAATGTAGACTTTATAAAAAGGGGCAATGCATCCCGAATAAAACATCAAAGGAGCAAGGAGACCCCAGGCTGAGTGATACCTCAAGGTGAGGGAGACAGGAGATTCCAGGCTGAAGCAGACAATATTGAAGGAAACCACAAGATGGTCACAGACCATATAAGCGCAATGAAGTACACAATCCGAAGAGCTGAGTGCAGAAGACAAAAAAAGACTGAGACGCAGCTGAAAAATAGAGTTTAGAAAGAACGTTTTTTGAAAATGATGATTATTTCGCAAACTACAACAGTATCTGGTAGTGCAGAGTGAACAGCTGGCTGTAAATGAAGCCGATATATCTGAGGCAACCCAAAAAAAATCCTGCCAAAAGAAAATTAAGCTATTCCACAGGAAAATGTTCGTATCAAAGCTGAATTGAAAGAACCTGACCAGAAGTACAGCCTAACACTATAGCAGACACAAAAGGTAAGTGAAAAAAACATTGCCCTAAAAGAAAAACATGAGGAGATAAACAAGATGTTGAATACTACTTCAGAAAAAGCTGCATTGGAACTATCAGTAGGTACAAAGCAATGTACAGAATGCAGTAAGAGTTGATAAGAGATCAACAAGAAAATAAACAGTTGAAATTTTCCTTGAGGATCAAATGCAAAAGGTGTATGTAACCTTTCAGCAGCCTGAAGAAATGAAGACTGTATTGAAAAGCAGAATAGAAGAACAACAGAAGAAACTCCGGGAGACTCTGTTGAATACAAGAAAACCCAAGATGAAGCAATTGAGCTTCATAAAGAAAAGGAAAACCTAGTGGAGGGTACTGCAAATCAAAGTTTGTTCCTCGGGAAAATTACATTGAGGAGAAAAATCAATTTATTGTCACTGAATGAACTGATGAACCAGTAGGTAGAGAAGAATCAGCAATGTTGAATATTCCAAGAGAAAGCCGGGGAGCCGAAGAAAGAGTCCAAAGAGCTGAAGAATCAGCTAAATGGAAAAGAGGCATTGACAGGAAATGCCATGGAACTTTCCAAGCTGCAAACTGATATTGAAGCCATGAGTAGCATCTTTGCAGAACTGAAACAAGTTAAGATTTTGCCAGAGACGGACATGGCCAACAGACAAAAGAAAGTAATGGACAAGAACAAAGCTCTGATGCAGACGAAGAAAGAAGACAGAAATAAGATTGCAAAATGTAATCTTGTCGCTGAAGCGCAAGGAACGAGATGAAAAAGCACTCAATGCCTCAAATGTACTGCGAGCCATTGGGTTATTGCAAAATGAAATGGCTTAAATGGAAATCAAGGGGTGGGAATCTCCATTAGCCGACGTCAAAATCGGGAAATGCGTTTGGGCGTAGGATAGCCTCCAATGCCATAATCGCAACAGGTGCCAATTTGACGCCAAATCGCGATTCTCCGTCACCTCAAAAACAGCGTCAATGCGTTTCACTCCGCATGTACGATAGACACAGTGTGCTTTCAAAAATCGTGAAACCGGCCTGGCGGCTGCTGAGGGAGAGAGAGGGGGTACAGAAGGTGTCCAACATCACCATAGTTTTCTGACAGTTGTACCGCTGGTTGGGGGATTCTGCCAGGGCCGGGGGGAGTAGTGGCAGGTGGCCAGGAGGTGGGCTGTGGGGTGGGGTGGATGGGCACGGAGCACCATTGCTGCAGCCGGCACGCAGCCATGCAGTTCGCACACCGCTAATAGCCCACTAGTCATATAGGTGTCCCACCGGGGCATCCCCCCCCCCCCCCCCCCGGTGCACTCTGGCCACAACCGACCCATCAGCTGTATGGGCGCGCTCCAACACAACCAGTGCCATCTTTTTGACTGGGATAGGTGTGTGTGGGGAGTCTAATGAGTATGAGCGTCTGCAGCTTGTTAGCCTCCCGAATGTCGATCATGGACCCGGCAGATTCCGCACCGTTTTTCATTGGAATCGAATGTTGTCCACGCAGCACTGGTGCGGCAATGGTAGTGGAATTGATCCAGGTGCGGCGCTGGTTTTTCTGTCGTAAAAGTCCACGGATTCTGCGTTGGCGACAGCCTTTAGTCTTAGGAACAGAGAATCCCACCCACAAACTTAGGATGTCAAGAAAGAGTTGAATGGTTGCAAGAGAACGGAGTTATCACAAAGAACCTTTAAGAGTTTCAGAAACAACTAGAAGAAGTAAAAATACAGAATGTGAACTTGAGGATAGAACACAGGAAGTAGGCTCTGCTAAGGAAAAACTGTTCAGTGTGGGGAACCAACTTTCAAATACGGAAGATGAGTTTGCCAATGAAAAATTGGAACTTGATGAACTGCAAGTCATAGAATCATAGAATACTTGCAGTGCAAAAGGAGGCCATTTGGCGCATCGAGTCTGCACCGACCCTCTGAAAGAATATCCCACCCAGGCCCACTTCCCCACACTACACTCTTAACCCTGCATCCCAATTAACCTTTGGACACTAAGGGACAATTTTGCATGCCAATCCACCTACCCTGCACATCTTTGGAGTGTGGGAGGAAATCGGAGCAACCAGAGCAAATTTCACACAGACAGTCACCCAAGGTCAGATTGAAACCCGGATCCCTGGCTCTGTGAGGCAGCAGTGCTAACCATTATGCAACCGTGCCACCACTTCGATGCTTCCCTTCACATTCAGCCTTGCGTCTGTGGCAGGTGCAGCCGGATCAGGAGGTGTGAAGTGGATTGGCGCTCTTCGCTTCAGCAGGGAGCGCCTAAGGGTCACCGACGGTAGTTCTTCTTTGGTATTGCCTATTGGGGGAACCCCAATTCCTCAGCTTCCATATCTGAACCTGAGCCCTCACAATCGGGAGAGATGGACAGAGAGTCCTCTACGGCTGGTAGCCCTGCGCCAGTGACGGCCACCACTTGGGTTGGAGGCGAGACCTCAACAGGGGCAAGCTCCTACTTCTGAGGTGGTCCAGGTGCTTTCTCAGACCTTTGCCTTGGACCTTGACCTTGTACGTTACAGGCCCCGTTTTTCTAATATGAATCTCAGGACCTAATTGAATCCATCTCCGAAATTCCATATGTAGATTCCGCCACCAGTCATAAACATTCTTTCGGATTTTATGGCATTGTGATTTTTTTTTTTACTATTCCTGTTAGTACTCCACCCTTCACGCCAAATTCGGAAATAACAAACTAATCTGGTGCAAAGCTGTTGTCTCATCAATAACTTCACCGGGACGACTCCTGTTGTGGTATGGGGAGTGGTTCTGTAATCAAATAAGAATTGTGCCAACCTCTTCATCATACCATTTTTGAAGGCCTGCACTGTTCACTCTGCCAAACTGTGGGACGACGGATAATATGGCGCCATCTTAATGTGCTTGGTAACATTTGATTTCATGAAAGCCTGGAACTCCCCACGAGTGAAAGCTGTGACATTGTCAGAGACCAAGACTTCGGTGTTGCCAAGTGTTCAAAAACTCTGTCGAAGTTTCTCAATCGTGGGAGGTCGTAGAGGTCAAGCGATGTACCTCCATCTACTCAGAAATGCACATCCACCAAGATGAGGAACATAGAACCCAAGAAAGGCCCAGCAAAGTCTACATGCACCAACACCCATGGGTGTAGGGACGCCGAAGGGGAGGGGGAGAGTTTCTGGTTTTCCTGTCATAATTTACAATGTTTTACCAAATCTGTGATTCTATGTTGAGCCTGGGCCACCAAACGTAACTTCGGCGAGCATTTTCATTTTAGAAGCCCAGGGTGGCCATTACGTAGCTCCATTAAAATTGCGTGCCATCCTGGGCGAGGAGCAAGCACCCAGAATCCCCACAGGATTATACCATCATCAACACTAACTTCTTCTCACTTAGTGAGATATGGCTTCATATCATTCAGTTGTCCTCGGATCACGCTACTCAGGGTCATGTGTTGTAGCCTTGATAACATTGGGTCCTTTTGTGTCCAAATGTTGATTAGTTTTACCGCTGGGTTTTCTAAGAAATTCAAAGTCATCATGACCTCTTCTATTGCAGGCAAGGGAGCCAGGCTTGTGGGCAGAGGGAGACAACTCAAGGCATCAATGTTGGCTATTCGCGATCTAGGGTGATGCTCTAAGGAATATTCGTAGGATGCCAATGCTGTATTTGGGCAGAGGGAAAGGAGGGAGTGCCCTATCTTCTTTCAAAAGGCCCAATAAACGCTTGTGGTCTGTCACTATCACAAAATACCTGCTGTAGATGTATTGGTGAAATTGTTTTACCAATTAGATTTGCATTAGATTTAGCCGGCCTAAAGGTTCAGTGGTTAATTGCACCACCTTCATTGATACGTTGCCATCAGACCATGAATGACTCTCGTTTCATCCAGTTCTGCATTAAGTCACATGTAGACATCGAAGGTGATGAGATCACTACATTTAAGCTCAGCACCCTAGGGACAGGAAGGGGGAAAGAAAATCAGCTAACCTCTGTGCATCTGACACATTACTTACGCTGCAAAGTTTGTGTGTGTCTCTTTGGACATTTAGGGCGCGATTTTCCAGCCTCGCCACGCTCTCGCTCAAGCAAAACGAGGCCGGTGAATAGTGGGAAAGACCATCAACGAGAACCGGGCCAGGCGCCAAACAGTTTGCGATGCAACTGGCCTGCTCCCATAGGTGAAATTGGCATCTCGCCGTAGCATGGCTTATGCCCTTTTCCCATACAATTAATGGGAGCCACCCCTTATCCTAAGGCCTCCCGTCATTCAGCGGCCTCCCCAGCAAGTGATCACGCTGGCGCCAATTATTACACCCTTTTAAAAACGTGAATCTGGCGGAAGGGCTTCTGTGGGAAGCCACCTTTGCTCACAGGCAAAGAACCCGGGGGCGATGGGCTTGCTGCCCCAGTGCTCAGCAAAGGGTGAGAGAAAGCTCAGCTGGGGTGAGGAACCCTCCACAGGGGTGGGCTGCCATGGGAAGGGGAGGCACTGGCAGGGCAACCAGGGGGGCAACCGCTCATGGCACCACCATGTCAATCCCTGGATCATGTTTACCCGTTACGGGGGCAACCGGTGTCCCTACCCATCTGCCTCACTGACCACCAATAACCCCCACTGATTGCCGAAGACTCTGGCCGTGCGGCTGAAGGCTATTGCTAATAGGGAATTGGCAATCGTAGTTAAGTTAACATTTCACATAACCCAAGTGGATTCCCGTGGGTGGGCAGGCCATGTCGCATGTGGGAATCATTGCCTAGCATACCAATCAGACCTCAATGCCTGGACACTGTGCTGTACACTGTGGGAGGCAACACGACAGTGCTTACATCCCGTGACCACATCCCGTGGCCTTCAATGCCCGGCCGGCATCCTCTGGGGGCTCTGGGGCCGGAGGACCTTGCCGCACATTTTGGCGGCACATACACTGGCATGCTGCCCTGTCACGTGTGCTGGCTGTGAGACGCGGCCTCATCAGAGGGGTGGAACTCAGGGCAGCTGGTGGCCACCATTCCACTCCATGGGACGGGTCCAGGTTGCCACCCAACGGCCCCTCCTCCTGCACGGTGCCCATAGGGCCCGAGGGTTTACCTTAGGATGGAGGGTCAGCTGGTTTGAGCCCCAGCACCCCTGCATAATCTGGATTTGTCAGCCCTGGCGGTTCCCCATGGTCTGCTCCATCGTGGCGATGCCCTCGGCAATGCTCCTCAGTGACTGGGCCACGCTCTGCAGTGCCTTGGCAATGCCCACCTGCGACTGAGACAAGCTCCGCAGCGCCTCGGCAATTCTCTTCTGAAAGCGGGACATGTCCCGCAGAACTTCATCAAGGTCAGTCTGGTACTGGGTGACATCCCCCAACGAGGCAGACATTCTGTCGAGACCCTCATCCACGAGCGACACTGACAGCACAACACTTTGGACATCTTCACTAATGCTGCCGCCGCTGAGCACCAGGCTCTCCACTGCGGTCGCCACCCTAGCAGTGTTGGCCTTGGTGCCATGCATTGCCGGCGACATCCCCAACACCCGTAGCCTCTGGGACTCCTCCAAGCGGCTGTCGATCTGCTGGAGTGTCGCTGACATCTCCCTCTGAATGTCCCGGCCACTACCTAATGTCTCCAGCTCTGGGTAATCCTGTTCCAGAAGCTCAGCATCAGGCTAGGATGCAGCTGGGTCTGGGGTCCATCAGACCTCTGACTGCTGACTCGCCTGGGGGTTCCTGCCTCCACCTGATGTGCAGCAGCAGCAGTGTGGTGCTCACCAGATTGTGCGCCAGAAGCTTGACCACTAACATTTCCCACCGAGGTGCTTGTACCTGTGCTGATGGAGGGTGGGGATGACAGATGTGCCACGAGTATTATGGTGGCTTCCTCAGAGCTGTCCTCCAAGGTGGTCTCCTGGGAGGCTGGAGAGGGGACCACCTGGGATGGGCCGGCGTCTTCGGCTGCAGGTCATGCGGAATACTGAATAATGGACAAGTGGTCAGTGGGAGTGATGGGTCAGTCTGTCAGTAAGGCAATAACAACTCATGTTTGACAGGTCCCCCAGGTAGAGCCCGGTGGTTCCTCAACTCTGCGGCATCCGCCAGCATCCATGTGGGTGACCATTCTGACCTCGGCCACACCGGTCACCTCCAGAATACGCTCCTCGAAGGTGGTGAGAATTTTAATATTTGGCACACCTCCGCCAGTCTGGGCCCTCTCTCAGCGATTATGGGAGAACTTTTCCTGAGGAGAGGTCATCGTTAGCCACATGCTTGGTGGTGGAAGGGGGGTGTGAAGGGATGGTTGGGAGGGATTGAAGGGGGAGGGGGTGGCAGGATAGTTGGGAATTGCATGGAGAGTTGGGGGTGAGTGCTCCCGTGGGGGTGGACGGGTCTTGGGGGCGGGGGTGGGGGGGGGTGGGGGGGTTGGCGTTGGTATCTACTCACACTCGTGCTGCCGGTGTAGGTCATTGACTTTCTTCCTGCACTGGTCCTCCTGGTCACTCTATCGGCATTCACAGCTGCCGCCACCTCGTTCCAGGCTGCCTTATGGCTGACCCTCCTGGACCCTAGGGGAACAGGACATCTCGCCTGGCTTCATGGTGTCTAGCAGCCTCCCCTGGTCAGTGTCCCCGAATTATGGGGATGGTCTCTTCGGCGCCATTGTTGAGAGTTGGCTGGGGTTGGCTGAGCAAATGCAGCTTAAATGCTTCTCGAGCCGGTGCCAGCGAATCGACTGGCGAGCCTTCATTTGTGGCGAGAAGTCCGCGATGCCTCATTAAGTGGACCAATTAATGTTGAATAGCGTGGCCGGCCTCGCTGGGCCGAGCACCGGGATGCTCGCCGCAATTCCCGCTCGCTACAACACTTCGAAATTTTTCTGGAGAATTGCGCCTTTAGGAAATCTTCTAAAGTCAGTTGACCTGTTTACATACATAAAGAATGGCAAGCTGGCAGAGGTACCAAGGGCTTCCGGCACCTGTGGAATTATCCACAATGAGCCACTGCCTTCAATTAGAACAGAAAAGAAAAACTGGGAATTAATAGTTTTAGTATGCCATTGTTTTGATGCTTTAAATTGTTTTCATCATCTGGCTGCTCCAGGCTGCACAAGAATTCCACATATTTTCCCTTATTGTAAACAAATTTCTGACCAACATTCATTAAATGTTTCTAGTCATGTACCAAGGATTAAGAATTAAGTATGTTTGGAATCATGGGTGCAACATTAATACCAAACTGTCCTGAAGACATCATGCATTTAAATCCAGGAACATTAACATTGTTCATAAAAACAGAAGAGCCAAGTGCCAATAGATTTTTATAAGTGCTTCAACTGCCAGAGACTGTGTGCAAATATGAATTGGGACATGAATGAGTTATTACTGCTAATTACTTTGTAAATTATTTTCAGAGAAATGCCAGTAGAGTTTTAATGTCACCACCCTTTTAAAAAATACTAATTTTAAATTCTGTCCTTTATGCTGCAACTTGATGTGCCATGATGGATCCAGAGGTTTTTAATCAGGCTACACTAGCTGGCATGGGTAGCAGAGCATCCTTAGTCATTGTTTGTCGTAGGAAATTGATTTTTGTTGCGTGGGTTAATTTCATAAAAAGTGGTATTTCACTTCATAACCATCCCCAAAAGGCATGATATAGACCTCAAATCCAACTTGATGTGAAATGTTGCACATAACGGCTCAGCAGTTTTCAATTGTGTGAGTTTGCCAGATAAGCATACACAACAAACATGTAGTGCATGCGTCAGGAAAGGAGTGAATTAATTTAGTAGAACTGCGCATTATTGAAATTCAGTATATCTCCAGACCTAAACAAATAAACAAAACATGCAATGATTTGTGCTCTTAATTTCCAAAATTTCCAGCCATCCGTGTGTCCATCTTATTTTAAATGTAAAATCAAGTAATATCTTTTAGGCTTATTAGCAGCAAATCTATAGTTTTATTGATAGTAACTATTATTAAATCTTTAATGACAACTTTTGACATAAAGTATAAAGCGTATTTTCTTAATTCATCTTACTATCCCAATGTAATTTTTTTATTGTAAATTTTAGGCTTAAAGCCAGAACCATTTTCATGGAAAAAATGGAATCTGGAATGGCTAGAGAAGTCAATCAACAAGAAAGGACCTGACAGAAAAGAAAGAATTCAGCATGAATTAGAATTAAAATTAGGTAGGCTACATTTCTTCCAATTTATGTTATTTTACTGCCTATAGCCTCTTCATATAAGCATCATAAATAGAAGTGTGGGAGTCTTCAACTGAAGGTAGACCTTGACTCCCTTTTCATTACCATGTTCAGGTGGCGCACTGGACACAGTAGGATAAAACTGGAGTCATTTGTTGAGACACAGGAAGCTGGTGTGCCTTCTTGAAACACAAACAAAAGCACTATATAATTGCATGTGTTTTTTTCCCTTACCAACCATATTTCTGTTATTTTCATCAGCCGTACAGCCCTGCAAGATCTCTACACATCTCCAATTCTGGTTTCTTGCATAACCCCAATTTTAATTGCTCCATTATTGATGACTTAGTTTTCAGATACCTATGTCCTAAGCTGTAGAATTCTTTGCTTCAGCTCTCCACCTCTGTCTTCCCCTTTACTAAATCATTACTTTTCTTCTGTATTTACAAATGAGAGGGGCGATATTGTTGGAGAGGACAGTGTGAAACAGATTGGTAAGCTCGAGGAAATACTTGTTAGGAAGGAAGATGTGTTGGGCATTTTGAAAAACTTGAGGATAGACAAGTCCCCCGGGCCTGACGGGATATATCCAAGGATTCTATGGGAAGCAAGAGATGAAATTGCAGAGCCGTTGGCAATGATCTTTTCGTCCTCACTGTCAACAGGGGTGGTACCAGGGGATTGGAGAGTGGCGAATGTCGTGCCCCTGGTCAAAAAAGGGACTAGGGATAACCCTGGGAATTACAGGCCAGTTAGTCTTACTTCGGTGGTAGGCAAAGTAATGGAAAGGGTACTGAAGGATAGGATTTCTGAGCATCTGGAAAGACACTGCTTGATTAGGGATAGTCAGCACGGATTTGTGAGGGGTAGGTCTTGCCTTACAAATCTTATTGAATTCTTTGAGGAGGTGACCAAGCATGTGGATGAAGGTAAAGCAGTGGATGTAGTGTACATGGATTTTAGTAAGGCATTTGATAAAGTTCCCCATGGTAGGCTTATGCAGAAAGTAAGGAGGCATGGGATAGTGGGAAATTTGGCCAGTTGGATAACGAACTGGCTAACCGATAGAAGTCAGAGAGTGCTGGTGGATGGCAAATATTCAGCCTGGATCCCAGTTACCAGTGGCGTACCACAGGGATCAGTTCTGGGTCCTCTGCTGTTTGTGATTTTCATTAATGACTTGGATGAGGGAGTTGAAGGGTGGGTCAGTAAATTTGCAGACGATACGAAGATTGGTGGAGTTGTGGATAGTAAGGAGGGCTGTTGTCGGCTGCAAAGAGACATAGATAGGATGCAGAGCTGGGCTGAGAAGTGGCAGATGGAGTTTAACCCTGAAAAGTGTGAGGTTGTCCATTTTGGAAGGACAAATATGAATGCGGAATACAGGGTTAACGGTAGAGTTCTTGGCAATGTGGAGGAGCAGAGAGATCTTGGGGTCTATGTTCATACATCTTTGAAAGTTGCCACTCAAGTGGAAAGAGCTGTGAAGAAGGCCTATGGTGTGCTCGCGTTCATTAACAGAGGGATTGAATTTAAGAGCCGTGAGGTGATGATGCAGCTGGACAAAACTTTGGTAAGGCCACATTTGGAGTACTGTGTACAGTTCTGGTCGCCTCATTTTAGGAAGGATGTGGAAGCTTTGGAAAAGGTGCAAAGAATATTTACCAGGATGTTGCCTGGAATGGAGAGTAGGTCTTACGAGTAAAGGTTGAGGGTGCTTGGCCTTTTCTCATTAGAACGGAGAAGGATGAGGGGCGACTTGATAGAGGTTTATAAGATGATCAGGGGAATAGATAGAGTAGACAGTCAGAGACTTTTTCCCCGGGTGGAACAAACCATTACAAGGGGACATAAATTTAAGGTGAAAGGTGGAAGATATAGGAGGGATATCAGAGGTAGGTTCTTTACCCAGAGAGTAGTGGGGGCATGGAATGCACTGCCTGTGGAAGTAGTTGAGTCGGAAACATTAGGGACCTTCAAGCAGCTATTGGATAGGTACATGGATTACGGTTAAATGATATAGTGTAGATTTATTTGTTCTCAAGGGCAGCACGGTAGCATTGTGGATAGCACAATTGCTTCACAGCTCCAGGGTCCCAGGTTCGATTCCGGCTTGGGTCACTGTCTGTGCGGAGTCTGCACGTCCTCCCCGTGTCTGCGTGGGTTTCCTCCGGGTGCTCCGGTTTCCTCCCACAATCCAAAGATGTGCGGGTTAGGTGAATTGGCCAATGATAAATTGCCCTTAATGTCCAAATTGCCCTTGGTGTTGGGTGGAGGTGTTGAGTTTGGGTAGGGTGCTCTTTCCAAGAGCCGGTGCAGACTCAAAGGGCCGAATGGCCTCCTTCTGCACTGTAAATTCAATGATAATCTATGATTAATCTAGGACAAAGGTTCGGCACAACATCGTGGGCCGAAGGGCCGGTTCTGTGCTGTATTTTCTATGTTCTATGTTAATACATTTCATTCAGAAAATGACAATACCAATTTGCTATTGCAACAACAAAACTTAAGGTAAAATAACACTTATATTGGCATAATATTAATTGACACAAAGATAAGACAATTTCTAAAACTTATGTATTGAATAGAGGGATTTGTTCATTTTTAATGTGACGGTTCGACTTTCAGGTCACCACTGCATCATTGAAGTCAGCAATGTAGTATTGGAAGTTGAAAATATATAAAAGCTGCAGCATCAAATAACCTACTTTTAGGCATCTAGAGAGAATTGCAATCAACTTACATTTGTTTCATTCTTTTTTATTTGAGTACATTCATTTCTGAGCTTCCAAGGCCTTTTTGTGGTCACTGGGGTGATTTTAGAGTCACTTGAAAATGGTAGCAAAATGTAGGCTGGAATTTTCTGGCCATTCACGCCGGCGGGATCCTCCAGTCCTGCCAACGGCACACTCCCTCCCCATGGGTTTCCTGGCAGCGAGGGTGTGTTCAACAGAAAACCTTATTGATAACGGCGGGACTGGCCGATCCTGCCACTAGCCAATGGTATGCCACCTCCGACGCCATGAAGTGCATGGCGGGTTGCGTGGAAAATCCCGCCCGTAATAAAAATGCCACACACGGATGTAATCTATTCCACGTACGGTTCTGTAATGTTCCTTTTTAAGCATTTATTTGGATTGGATTGGATTTGTTTATTGTCACATGTACCGAGGTACAGTGAAAAGTATTTTTCTGCGAGCAGCTCAACAGATCATTTAATACATGAGAAGAAAAGGGAATAAAAGAAAATACATAATAGGGCAACACAAGGTATACAATGTAACTACACAAGCACAGGCATCGGATGAAGCATACAGGGTGTAGTGTTAATGAGGTCAGTCCATAAGATGGGCCATTTAGGAGTCTGGTAACAGCTGGGAAGAAGCTGTTTTGGAGTCTGTGCATGTTCTCAGACTTCTGTATCTCCTGCCCGATGGAAGAAGTAGTTGTGTTAGTTGTTTGTGTTCAAGTTCCTCCAATGCATACTTCTCTGCTTTTTAAAATTATACCCTGACCTGCAAATACAATTTGGTTCAGGTAAAATATTTTAGTAAATTTGAGGTAGTTGATTCTCTTGTTTTTGAAATGACAATCTCATTACTAACGGATACATTGATAGCATTAGATTAATTCTATATGTATAGTATGTAAGTCTTTTATCTGAACAACTGTGATATCTATTCAGCAAGACCCATTTTCTGGAAACTGTTAGGATGTTTAAACACAATGCTCTTAAATAAATGGCAATAAATATTGCTGTCCTCAAAATAGAGTCATCTAAGAAAGGTGAATGTTCTTGAGTGATCTTTGGTTAATTTTTAATATTTGACAGTGTTGTGGGAGAAGTTTTGCTTGTTTTCAAACACAGCTTCACTTTGCACAGGTTTAGAGTGATCAAGAGCTTTAGTTTAAAGCAGAGCTACCAGCTTGTGCCATTCTATAACAGGTATGGATATCAAACCAGCACCAGCAGTATAACCACCAGTTAGTGCAAGGTTTCGTGACATGAAATGGTCTATTGTGGAATTATCTAACAGCCAAAATGTCTGATGTACACACATACTGGTATAACTGAATATCACTAATGACAAAAGAGAAATTTTGTCTACCAGTAGATGTCACTGTAGCACTTAAACAAAGCACAACATGGACACCTAAAGGAGAGGAATTTCCCATATTATTTTCCCATCTGATTGATCATGTTTTTTACTGTTGCGTCAGAATGTTACATGTGTAGAAAATACATTGAAAAGCATTTTATATATATATATATATATATATATATGATCCACCTCACCCACTAAACAACTCGCCCATCCTATCCACTAACCTAGCTACCTTACCTACCTACTTACCTACCCAACCAACCCAGTTACCTACCCATCCTACCACTTACCTACTTACCTACCCACCCTAGCCCCCTAACCACACACTCATTTATCCATTCACACATTCGCTAACAAATTGGTCCTTTAAACCTACAATGCAGCTGTTTGTGCCATGAGATGGTGACATGCCCTGTCATCACCCTGACTCTACACTGCTGCGATGGAGCTCTCAGAGGGTCGCGGCATTCCTTATTTCTGGGAAAGCAGGGCATGGAAAAACCTGGCAGAAATACAGAGCAGTGACAAGCTGGAGGGATATTCAAGCAGACTGGCAATCCGACAATGATTTTTTAAAAATTCATTTTACAGGATGTGGGCATAGCTGGTTATGCCAACATTTATTGCCTATCCCTAGTTGCCCTTCAGAGGGTGGTGGTGAGCTGCCTTCTTGAACCGCTGCAGTCCGTGAGGTGTAGGTACATCCACAGTGCTGTTAGGGAGGGAGTTCCAGGATTTTGACTCCGGAACAGCGATATATTTCCAACTCGGGGTGGTGAGTAACTTGGAAGGGAACCTCCAGGTGGTGGTGTTCCCACATATCTGCTGCGCCTGTCCTTCTACAAGGTAGTGGTTGTGGGTTTCGAAGGTGCTACCTGAGGAACCTTGGTGAGTTCCTGCTGTGCATCTTGTAAATGGTGCATACAGCTGCTGCTGTTCTTCAATGGTGGAGGGATTGAATGTTTGTGGAACATGTAGCAATCAAGGGGCAGTACGGTAGCATAGTGGTTAGCACAATTGCTTCACAGCTCCAAGGTCCCAGGTTCGATTCCTGGCTTGGGTCACTGTCTGTGCGGAGTCTGCACGTTCTCCCCGTGTGTGCGTGGGTTTCCTCCGGGTGCTCCGGTTTCCTCCCACAGTCCAAAGATGTGCAGGTTAGGTGGATTGGCCATGCTAAAATTGCCCTTAGTGTCCAAAATTGCCCTTAGTGTTGGGTGGGGTTACTGGGTTATGGGGATAGGGTGGAGGTGGTGGTGTGGGCTTGGGTAGGGTGCTCTTTCAAAGAGCCGGTGCAGATTCAATGGGCTGAATGGCCTCCTTCTGCACTGTAAATTCTATGATCTCGAATGGGCCTATTCACTCAAAGTCAAGGGGCTACTTTGTCCTGGATGGTGTTATACTTCTTGAGTGTTGTTGGAGCTGCACTCATCCAGGCAAGCGGAGAGTGTTCCATTAAACACCTGGCTTGTGCTTTGAAGATGGTGGACAGGTTTTGTGGGGTCAGGTGGTGGGTTACTTGCTGTAGGATTCCTAGTCTTTGACCTGCTCTGGTAGCCACAGTATTAATGTGGCTGTCCAGATCAGTTTCTGATCAATGGTAACCCCCCGGGATGTTGATTGTGGGGGATTCAGCTATGGTAACGCCATTGATTGTCAAGGGGCGATGGTTAGATCCTCTCTTGTAGGAGATGAACATTGCCTGGCACTTGCGTGGCACGAATGTAACTTGCCATTTGTCAGCCCAAGTCTGGATATTGTCCAAGTCTTGCTGCATTTGGACATGGACTTCTTCATTATCTGAGGAGTCGCGAATATTGTGCAGTATTCTGCGAACATCCCCACTTCTGACCATATGATGGAAGGAAGGTCATTGATAACGCAGCTGAAGATGGTTGGACCAAGGTCATTACCCTGAGGAACTCCCGCCATGATGTCCTGGAGCTGAGATGATTGACCTCCAACAACCACAACCATCTTCCTTTGTGCCAGTTATGACTCCAACCAGCAGAGAGCTTTGGCCCTGATTCCCATTGACTCCAGTTTATCTCGGGTTCCTTGATGCCGTAGTCGGTCAAATGATTGCCACTGCTTGGAAGGACTGGGCCATTGAGTTATTATGTTAATAAAATTATATACTACAAGAGTTGGTGGAATGTTTGGCATTGCTAAATTGAGCCATGGGCTTTTTACGGACAGGAGGAAGGCAATCTGTATTAGCTCTGGATCGTGCTTTGGGATCTGCGAGTACAGAAAAGGGGAACTTGCAATATATTATGAATCTGGGGTCTGTATCAATAACATTTTGGCTTCAGTGGTATCACTGAAGGGATGGCACGGTAGCACAGTGTTGAGCACTGTTGCTTCATGGAGGCAGGGATCCGGGTTCGATTGCTGGCCTGGGTCGTCTGTGCGGAGTCTGCACATTCTCCCCTTTTTGCAGGGTTTCCTCCGGGTGCTCCGGTTACCTCCCACAAGTCCCAAAAGACGTGCTTGTTAGGTGAACTGGATATTCTGAATTCTCCCTCAGTGTACCCGAACAGGGGATTTTCTAATGAACTTCATTGTAGTGTTAATGTGAGCCTATTTGTGACACTAACAAAGATTATTATTTTTATAATTTCCTGTAAGCAGATCCTATGTCCCTTAGGTTCTGGAGTTGACTTATATTGTCCAATAAGGTAGAGTATGTGAGAAGTCCTGGGCCGGGATTCTCCGAGCCCGCACCGGGTCGGAGAATTGCTGGTGACGCCGGATATTTCCTGCCACGCCGCTCCGGCGCCAGGACACGATTCTCCGGCGACCCCCCCACCCCCCACAGCGATTCTCCGCGGTCGACCGGCTGCGTTCCCGCCAGCGTTGTTCCAACCTGGTACCATCCGGCGGGAGCTCGGACCCGTGGACACGGTGGCCGTCCTAGTGGGGGGCCGGGGGGGATCAGACTCTTGGGGGGGGGGGGTGCCTGCACGATGGCCAGGCCCGCGATCGGGGGCTACCGATTGGCGGGCGCGCGCGATCTGGAGGAGGCTTACCTCCTTCCGTGCGGGCCCGCTGTGTCGCTACGCCATGTTGCGCGGTGCCGGTGCGGATACAGCCACCAAGCGCCGGCGCGGAAATGGCCACCACGTGCATGCACGGACCTGCATTGGCAGGGTAGTGCTGCGTATTGACGCAGGAGCAGCGCGGAGCACTCCGGCGCCGTGCTGGCCCCCTGTGAGCCACTGAATCGCTTGGCCAAGAGGCCCATTGACGCCGACGTGAAACACTAATCCAGTTGACTGCTTTTAATTATTTTCTCTTCATTTTGCTGTCAGCCTTGGATTAGTGGTAACACATTTACTGAGTCAGAAGGCTGTGGGTTCATATCCCACACCAGAAACCTGACCACAGAAGCCTCACACTCCAGTAATAAAGGAATGCTGAAATGTTGGATGTGCTGCCTTTTGGATCCACCTGCCCTCTCTGGTTGTGTAAAATATGGTATTTAACGTGAGACCTTACTGTGTTTAAATTGACTGTTGCATTATTCCGCCAATAACAGTGATTACGTTCAAAAATACATGGCTGCGCAGTGGCGCAGTGGTTAGCACTGCTATCTACGGCGCCAAGGACCCGGGTTCGATCCCGACACCGGTTTACTGTCTGTGTGGAGTTTGCATATTCGCCCCGTGTCTGCGTGGGTTTCACCCCCACAACCCAAAAATGCGCAGGTTAGGTGAATTGGCCACATTAAATTGCCCCTTAATTGGAATTTTTTAAAAAAAAATTGGGTACATTAAATTTATTTAAAAAAAAGTACAGGTCTGTAATTCTCCTGGATGCATCACTGATTCAATCATCAGCATGGATGGACTTCCGGTTGCGGCGATGCACTGCTAAGCCGCACGTTTCGGCAGCTCCCGTTCTAACGGACTTTTGGGCTCTTTTTGGGAGCCCCAACGGAAATTTTTTTGGACCAAACCCAGTGTGGGGTGACGAAGTAAGGAGTCCCCCCTGGTGTGTATGGAAAGGATCGGTGGTAGTGGCCAGATTGCGAAGGATCCTTTGGAGCAGCGGCAGAGAAGAGAAGGAAGAAGCAAAATGGTGACAGATGGAGCCCAGACGACATGGGGCCCGGACCAGCAGGAATTCCTCCGACGATGTGTGGAGGAATTCAAGAAGGAGGTGCTGGCGCTGATGTTATTGGCAATCGAAGGGCTAAAAGAAACGCAAAAGGCCCAGGCGATAGTGCTCCGTGGGGTGAAGGCGAAGGCAGCTGAGAATGAGGATGAGATTCTGGGCCTAGCAGTAAAAATGGAGACGCACGAGGCGCTACATAAGAGATGTATCGAAAGGCTCGAAGTCCTGGAGAACAGCTCGAGGAGAAAGAACCTCCGGATTCTGGGTCTCCCCGAGGGAGTGGAGGGAGCTGACTTTGGGACTTATGTGAGCACGATGCTCCATTCGCTAATGGGAGCTGAGGCCCCCTCGGGCCCCCTAGAGGTGGAAGGGGCTCACCGGCTCCTTGCAAGGAGACCAAAGGCTGGGGAACCACCAAGGGCGATTGTGGTGAGATTTCACCGTTTCACCGACAGAGAGGCTGTTTTGAGCTGGGCCAAGAAGATACGGAGTAGCAGGTGGGAGAATGAGGTGATACGAGTGTATCAGGACTGGAGCGCGGAGGTGGCGAGAAGGAGAGCGAGTTTTAATCGGGCCAAGGCGGTGCTTCACAAGAAGAAAATAAAGTTTGGGATGCTGCAGCCGGCGCGATTGTGGGTCACGCACCAAGATAGACACTACTACTTTGAAACGTCGGACGAGGCATGGACCTTCATCCAAGAAGAGAAATTGGACCAGAACTGAGGGACTGATGCTGTGGGGGAGATGACGATGTTGATGTACAGAAATGTAAATTGGGGAATGGGAGGTTCACAGTATCGGGACGATAGACGGGTTTTTTCTCTTCTTGACGGGGGGACACTGAGAAATGTGGGCGCCGGTGGAAAAAGAGACTGAGGTGGGGGATGGGGAATGGGGGAGCTACGCCATAGGGGGCGGGGCCGATCCAGGAAAGCGCGGGTTTTTTCCCGCGCTAGGGAGATGATGGCGGGAAGATAGGCGCAATGAGGATGAGAGTTCCACACACCGGGGGGGGGGGGGGGGGTCAAGGAGAGAGCGGGGAAGCCGGGGTCAGTTGGAGTCAGCTGACTTTCGGAAGCATCATGGGGGGAGTAACCATGCTAGATGGGGATCTAGCGGGGGGGGGTCAACTGGGTTGCTGCTGCTGGGAGCGAGAGGGAGCTGGCAAGGGAAGAGGTGGTTGGGACGGGAGTGCGCCGCCTGGGGGACGGGTGGGTGCGCGGGACCTGGACGGGGGACTGGCCTCGAATAGGGGATGGCTAGTCGGCGGCGGGGGGGGGGGGGGGGCAATCCGGCTGATCACGTGGAATGTGAGAGGCCTAAATGGGTCGATTAAGTGGGCCCGAGTGTTCGCGCACTTAAAAGGACTGAAGGCAGACGTGGTCATGCTTCAGGAGACGCAGCTGAAGTTGGCGGATCAAGTTAGGTTAAGGAAAGGATGGGTGGGACAGGTGTTCCACTCAGGGTTGGTCGCGAAAAATAGAGGGGTGGCGATATTGGTGGGGAAACGGGTGTCGTTCGAGGCTAGGAATATAGTGGTGGACAACGGTGGTAGATATATGATGGTGATTGGTAGACTGCAGGGAAAGGAGGTCGTGCTGGTAAATTTATATGCCCCGAACTGGGACGACGCGGGATTTATGAAGCGGATGCTGGGACGTATCCCGGACCTGGAGGTAGGAAGCCTGGTAATGGGGGGGGGATTTCAATACTGTGCTGGATCCAGGTTTGGATCGGTCTAGATCCAGGACCGGAAGAAGGCCGGCAGCGGCCAAGGTGCTCAGGGGGTTTATGGAGCAAATGGAGGGAGTGGATCCGTGGAGATTTGCCAGGCCGTTGGCCAAAGAGTTTTCCTTTTTCTCCCATCTTCATAAGGTATACTCCAGGATAGATTTCTTTGTTTTGAGCAGGGCACTGATTTCGAGGGTGGCAGGAACGGAGTGTTCGGCCATAGCCGCTTCAGACCATGCCCCGCACTGGGTGGATCTGGAACTAGGAGAGGAGAGGGAACAGCGCCCACTCTGGCGACTGGATGTGGGACTATTGGCGGATGAGGGGGTCTGTGGAAGGGTGCGGGGATGTATTGAGAGGTACCTGGAGGCCAATGATGATGGTGAGGTCCAGGTGGGGGTAGTATGGGAAGCGCTGAAGGCGGTGGTTAGGGGAGAGTGGATCTCCATTAGGGCTTACAAGGAGAAAAAATAGGTCAAAGAAAGGGAGAGATTAGTGGGGGAGATTTTGAGTGTGGATAAAAGATATGCGGAGGCCCTGGACGAAGGACTATATAGATAGAGGCGAAGACTTCAGACGGAGTTTGACTTGCTGACCACAGGGAAGGCAGAGGCACAGTGGAGGAAGGCCCAGGGGATGAGATACGAATATGGGGAAAAGGCGAGCCGGCTGCTGGCCCACCAGCTTCGTAAGAGGATAGCGGCGAGGGAAATAGGGGGAGTTAGGGATGAAACGGGAACTACGGAGCGGAGTGCAGGGAAGGTAAATGAGGTGTTTAAGACCTTTTATGAGAGGCTATATAGGTCCCAACCCCTGGAGGGAAAAGAGGGGATGCAACAGTTTTTGGACCAGCTAATGTTCCCGAGGGTGGAGGAGCAGGAGGTGGCAGGTCTGGGGGCGCCAATCGGGGTGGATGAGGTGACTAAAGAGCTGGGGAACATGCAGGCAGGGAAGGCCCCAGGACCAGACGGGTTCCCGGTGGAATTTTACAGGGAATATGTGGACCTGTTGGCCCCGCTGCTGGCGAGAACCATTAACGAGGCCAGAGAAGGGGGGACTCTACCCCCGACAATGTCGGAGGCGACGATATCATTAATCCTGAAGCGAGATAAAGATCCGCTGCAATGCGGGTCATATAGGCCTATCTCGCTCCTGAATGTGGACGCCAAGTTGCTGGCAAAAGTGCTAGCGACGAGTATCGAGGATTGTGTCCCGGGGGTGGTGCATGAAGACCAGACAGGGTTTGTAAAGGGGAGACAATTGAATGTCAACGTGCGACGGCTGTTGGGGTGATAATGATGCCCCCAGTGGAGGGGGAGGCAGAGATAGTGGCAGCGATGGATGCAGAGAAGGCATTCGATAGGGTAGAGTGGGAGTATTTATGGGAGGTGTTGAGGAGATTTGGGTTCGGGGAGGGGTTTGTCAGTTGGGTCAAACTCCTCTATGGGGCCCCAGTGGCAAGTGTAGTCACAAATCGGCAGAGATCGGAGTATTTTCGGTTACATAGGGGAACAAGGCAGGGGTGCCCCCTGTCCCCATTACTGTTCGTGCTGGCAATTGAGCCACTGGCCATAGCGTTGAGAGACTCTAGGAAATGGAGGGGGGTGGTTAGAGGGGGAGAGGAACACCGAGTGTCACTCTACGCAGATGACCTACTGCTGTATGTGGCAGATCCTGTGGAGGGGATGACAGAGGTTATGCAGATATTGAGGGAGTTTGGAGATTTTTCGGGATACAGGCTTAATATGGGGAAGAGTGAGCTTTTCGTAGTACACCCCGGGGATCAGGGAAGAGGGATAGACGGCCTGCCGTTAAGGAGAGTGGAAAGGAGCTTCTGATATTTGGGGATCAGGTAGCCAAGAGCTGGGGAACTCTACACAAACTCAATCTGACGCGGTTGGTGGAGCAGATCGAGGAGGATTTCAAGAGGTGGGATATGCTGCCGCTCTTACTGGCGGGCAGAGTGCAGGCGGCCAAGATGATGGTCCTCCCAAGGTTTCTTTTTGTGTTTCAATGTCTCCCCATTTTGATTACTAAGGCCTTTCTTAAGAAAATAGATAGGAGTGTTATGAGTTTTGTGTGGGCAGGGAAGACCCCGAGGGTGAGGAGGGGGGTTCCTGCAGCGCAGCAGGGATAGAGGGGGACTGGCGTTGCCGAATCTGGATGATTATTACTGGGCCGCCAATGTGGCGATGGTTTGCAAGTGGATGAGGGAGGGAGAGGGGGCGGCATGGGAGAGGCTGCAGGTGGTGTCCTGTAAAGGAACGAGCCTAAAGGCGCTGGTAACGGTGCCGCTACCGCTCTCCCCGAAAAGGTATACCACAAACCCAGTGGTGGTGGCAACCTTAAGGATCTGGGGGCAATGGAGGCGACATAGGGGGGTGACGGGTGCCTCGGTTTGGTCTCCGATCAGGAATAACCATCGGTTTGTCCCAGGAAGGATGGATGGAGGGTTCCAGAGCTGGCATCGGGCAGGAATTAGGTGATTGAGAGACTTGTTTATTGACGGGGAGTTTGCGAGCCTGGGAGCGCTGGAGGAAAAGTATGAGTTGCCCCCGGGGAATATCTTTAGATACATGCAAGTGAGGGCGTTTACGAGGCAACAGGTGAGGGAATTTCCGCTGCTCCCGACACAGGGGATCCAGGATAGAGTGATTTCCGGGGTATGGGTCGGGGAGGGCAAAGTGTCCGAAATATATCAGGAGATGAGAGACGAGGGGGAGGCGCTGGTAGAGGAGCTGAAGGGAAAATGGGAAGAAGAGCTGGGGGAGGAGATTGAGGAGGGTCTGTGGGCGGATGCCCTAAGTAGGGTAAATTCCTCTTCCTTGTGTGCCAGGCTTAGCCTGATACAATTCAAGGTTCTACACAGAGCGCACATGACGGGAGCAAGGCTGAGCAGGTTCTTCGGAGTGGAGGACAGGTGCGGGAGGTGCTTGGGAAGCCCGGCGAACCACACACAAATGTTTTGGTCGTGTCCGGCACTGGATGAGTACTGGAGGGGAATGGCAAGAGTGATTTCAAAGGTGGTGAAGGTCCGGGTCAAGCCAGGCTGGGGGTTAGCTATATTTGGGGTAGCGGAAGAGCCGGGAGTGCAGGAGGCGAAAGAGGCCGATATTCTGGCCTTTGCGTCCCTGGTAGCCCGGCGAAGGATCTTACTCATGTGGAAGGAAGCGAAAACCCCTGGCGTGGAGGCCTGGGTAAACGACATGGCAGGGCTCATAAAACTGGAACGGATGAAGTTTACGTTGAGAGGATCGGTTCAGGGGTTCTCCGGGCGGTGGCAACCGTTCCTTGACTATCTCACGGAACGTTAAGGGAAAATAGATAGTCAGCAGCAGCAGCCCAGAGGGGGGGGGCGGGGAGCACTATTTTTTGTTACTTTGCCACTATTTTATTTAAATAATGTTACTTATTAGTTATTGTGTTATCTTTTATGTTGATTTGTAAGGTGGAAAAATTGTGTTCGAAAACTTTAATAAAATATATATGTTTTTTAAAATCATCAGCATGGATGGAAATTGTCTAAGCTTCTAAGCAGTTTTTGCTGAGTAACTTTTCGCTAAGTAATTTTATAAAAGAGCATTAACTTTAAAATATTTACTGAAGTAAATTTTTTATTTTGTTATCCTCTGTGCGTGTGTGTCTCTGAAAAAATATTATCTGAAGTATCTAACTACACACTGGTTATATGTTTTAGAGTTCTATAACTTTAGAATGCATGTCAAATTGAGACAGACTGAAGTGAGAGAGTGGTATCAGAGAGAGGAAGGTGAGGAGGGGAATGTTTTTCTTAGTTGGCATTAGTTCATGAACACCAGCAAGGCACAGATACAGTGACTGCCAGGAACAATATTAAACTTTCTATTGATGTGCAGATACCGGCATTGGACTGGGGTGGGCACAGTAAAAAGTCTGACAACACCAGGTTAAAGTCCAACAGGTTTGTTTCGAATCACTAGCTTTCGGAGCGCAGCTCCTTCCTCAGGTGAATGAAGAGGTGGGTTCCAGAAACAAATATATAGATAAAGTCAATGATGCAACACGATTCTTTGAATGCGAGTCTTTGCAGGTAATTAAGTCTTTACAGGTCCAGATGGAGCAACTGGAGAGAGGGATAATCACAGGTTAAAGAGGTGTGAATTGTTTCAAGCCAGGACAGTTGGTAGGATTTTGCAAGCCCAGGCCAAATAATGACGGGTGAATGTAATGCGACATGAAACCAAGGTCCTGGTTGATGCCGTACTCATGTGTGCGGAACTTGGCTATCAGTTTCTGCTGAGCAATCCTGCGTTGTCGCGTGTCCTGAAGGCCGCCTTGGAGAACGCTTACCCGAAGATCAGAGACTGAATGCCCTTGACTGCTGAAGTGTTCCCTGACTGGAAGGGAACATTCCTGCCTGGTGATTGTCGCACGATGTCCGTTCATCCGTTGGCGCAGCGTCTGCATGGTCTCGCCAATGTACCACGCCTCGGGACATCCTTTCCCGCAGCGTGTGAGGTAGACAACATTGCTCGAGCCACACGAGTATGTACCGCATACCTGGTGGGTGGTGTTCTCACGTATAATGGTGGTGCCCATGTCTATGATCTGGCACGTCTTGCAGAGATTGCCATGGCAGGGTTGTGTGGTGTCATGGTCGCTGCTCTCCTGAAGGCTAGGTAGTTTGCTGCAAACAACGGTCTGTTTGAGGTTACGCGGTTGTCTGAAGGCAAGTAGTGGGGGTGTGGGGATGGCCTTGGCAAGATGTTCGTCTTCATCGATGACATGTTGAAGGCTGCGAAGATGATGTCATAGTTTCTCTACTCCAGGGAAGTACTGGACAACGAAGGGTACTCTGTTGGTTGTGTCCCATGTTTGTCTTCTGAGGTCGGTGCGGTTTTTTGCTGTGGCACATTGGAACTGTCGATCGATGAGTCGAACACCATATCCCATTCATACGAGGGCATCATTTAGCATGTGTAGATGTTGCAGCGTCTGTAAACTTTCTATTGGCTTAATGAAACAGCATTTTAGATGCTGGGCAGATTGGGCATGTCTTACCATATAACTCTATTGGGATCTTCAAGGTTATCACAGTCTGCTGCATGATGGCCACCTCTATCACCAAAAAATTCCTGTACCTGGACCTGGTAAAGGACAATTATATCCATTCACAAGGCAAAGATGAGGAGAGTGAGAAATTTATGCTGAATATTTTGGGCATGGTAATGTCTGTATTAGCCATAGTAATTCAGTTTTGGGACTTACATGATATCCATAGCCTTTATTTAAATGCAGGTCCTGTGGTGCCAGCTCATGGGGACTGAGGAAGAACATAGGCTGCCACACTGACAAACACATGCCTCCTTCTCCTCAATCCTCCACCTTCTGCTGCTCATTCATATAGTGATCTGTACATCTGTACATGCATCTGCACATACACCAGGGAGTACAGACAGATGTAACAGCCACAGCATCACTAGAGGGCGGCATCAGAGACGGGTATAAAGGGTCCACCCAAGGGAGGATCTGCCTCTTTCAGAAGCACAGGGCTAGTGAGCAGCAGCAGACAGAGACAGATCAGCATAGGCAGTTTACCTTAGCTTCACTGGTCATATCTCTTGACTGTATTATATCTAGTTAAGCTCTGGAAACAGAACAAACCTACTGAATAAAGTATTTATGTTAACTGGAAATCTACAATCTTTATTCAGACTTAGAGAATAACATATGATACCAGGAGTGATTTCAGAAAGCTAGCTAGACACCAGCAAGAGAAGAAAAACTTAAACTGGATATTCGACTGTGGAAGACTTCGCAGCAAATGGATCCTCGACGACTAACTGATCGATGGAACTTGTTGGAACTCCATGGCGGCTAGAAGCAACCGGTAATTTAAGTGAGAACTGGAAAATGTTTGAACAGCTGTTCCAAATATTTATCACAACTAATGATTTAAGCACTGACTCTGACACAGCAAAAATAGCCCTACTACTCTCAACAGGAGGGCATGAAGCTAGAGAAATCTATAATTGCTTTAATTACTTAGAAGGTGAGGACAACACCAAAGTAGACGTTATACTCAAAATTTGCTGAACACGCTGTAACAGTCAGTCCGGTGAGATGCTGGAAAGATTTAACTCTTGTCAGTGAAACGGAGGGCCCATCTCTGATTTTATTACAAATCTCAAGTTAATACCACAAGGCTGTGAATATGCTGATTTCAGAGACACTGTGATAATGCATCAATTAATTTCTGGACTATCTGATAAAAATTTGAGGGAAGAACTTTCACAAAATAGGTATTTAACTCTAGAAATCCTGATACAAAAATGCCTTGCTTATGAACAAAAACAAAATCAGAATCATCATTTAGAAAACAAAATCAGTAAAAATGGCACGAACACTCACCACGAGGCGGAGGCAGGGTTGAATCGGAGAAAGACGGAGGTTCTGAGCGGCATCCATTTTGAGAAAGGAGCCGCACATGCTCAGTTGCTAAAAGAGGGCACAGGGCAGGAAACTCGGTGTGCGCATGGGCAATCGGGTCCTATGCATGACGTCACAAGCGTCATGATGTCAGAGGACCAGGACCACGCCCACTTAAAAGAGAAATGCACGAAAATGAACAAAAAGAAATTTAAAGCTGCAAAACCCAATTTTCTTGCCTCAAAAGATGGAACAATGCCCAAACTTACACCAGCAGTTGAAAATGACTTTCACAACACTCTGGAACAAGCAGTTAACACCGCCCTAGAAGATGATATGGTCCTTGTAGACTACGACTCAGACGAAGATTTCATCTTGGGAGATAGCTACCCCAGTACCAAATCCGAACCGCAACTAGAGGTGTTGTACCGTGAAGACCCTGACAATGAGTTCTTCGGAATGGGGAATCTTCAGCCCAGCATATATGACATCCCGACTCATGAGTGCAGGATTATGCTGCGGCCTGATGCCAAGAAACAGAGAGTGTCCACGCACCACGAAGGGTCCCAGCCTCCACACAAGAACATGATTTGTTCATTGAACATGAAGAGAACGATCACAACTCTGAAACAAAAAGTGATGATTTGTCCAAGGAACAATACACACAATAATGCTCAGACATGGCTGAGTTATTCAGCGATCCTGATCACAGCATCAGCAACACGGTTGAAAAGCTCAATACGACTCTTCTCATGGTAGATGAATCCAATACCATGGTGCCATGGCAGATCGTTGGTACTTTGGATGACAGCAATACCCAAGACAAAGATGAAGCCACACAGAGAGCACAGAACGACTCAGTTGAGAGAGCACAGGTCGACTCTACAGTGAGAACACTGCACTACTCCACAAAGAGAGCGATGACAGACTCCACAGAGAGAGCAATGACAGACTCCGCAAAGAGAGCGACGCAAGCCTCCACAAAGAGAGCGACGCAAGCCTCCACGAAGAGAGTGACGCAGGCCTTCACAGACAGCTCGGTGACAGACTCAAAAATGGAAGCAAGCAAATACTCCATAGTGAACACCATGCATGTACAAGACCATGAAGATCTATCAAGCTTATTTGAGCCACCAGAAGAAGACACTGAATGTCTACCCATTGTATGTGAGACAAGTGATGAAGAAATCACAATTCCCATACAGGATGTGCAGGATAACAGCGAGACTGACATATCTCAGCTCATCTGCACAGAAGCACTCAATAATCAGACGACGGCCACCCATGAGCCCAGAGAGACCATGTCAATTGAAATCTTGAAGATTTTGACTCCAGAAGAGGAGCACCAAAAGTCCAGAGAGACCACATCAATAGAAATCCTGAAGATTTTTGACTCCAGAAGAGGAGCACCTAGAAATCAATGATGATTCAAGTGAACCAGAAGTGACTCTCAGAGGCGTACCAAGTAAGCAAAGAAGAGGAATCGAATCCACCACAAATGACTGATGTCACCAACATCAATGCAACATCAGCTATTCTCTCAATTCTCAAGAAGATATGCTCAATGTAGCAGATACCACAAAGGATACTGACACCAATAACTGTGACAATTACTCAAATCATCCACATGGCACACTCATTGAGCGCAATAAGAACAACAAAAACCGCAAGAAGCGCAGCAGAAACTAGAACGACAACAGTAACAACAAAAACAACATGCAGCGCAACAAGAATGACAAAACAACAAGAAGCAATCCAGAAACAACAAGCATGACAAGAAAAAGAACACGAATAGAAGCGAAAACAATGAAAACAGAATCAGCAAGCGCGACAAAAAGAACAACAAGAACGACAACAACAAGAACACCAACGAAAACAACCAAGACAGAAACAACAAAAGCAACAACAAGAACGACAACGAAAACAACGAAGACAGAAATGACAGAAACAACAACAATGAAACAACGACCTGTACAACACTCTGCACGTGAAGGACAATGCCACAGCACACTGAGAAACAATGACAAGACTACAAACATGCCATGAATCTCTCAAATTCACATCTGCTCCAGAACAAACAAGCAAAACAGCTTTCACGAACGATGACATACAGAATCAATACCACAAACACAGGAGAAGGTCGAGGTCAGACAACGGTGCGACACAGACTCGCTACCCGCAATCAAATGGAACAGGGGAAAAAGATGTCCACATCATTAAACGACTCATCAGCAAAGCAGCCAAGTCAAGTTCCGACATCAACCTAGATCTGCTATCGTACCGAGCAACCCCATTGAGCTCAGGACTGTCGCCAGTGCAAATGCTTCTCGGCAGAGACATCCGGACAACCCTACCGGCAAAGCAATTCCGAGACCCCGGCAACACACCAGTTCTTGACGACATGCGGGCACTATGCTCCAAACAAAAACTATACTACGATCAACATGTGATCTCACTCAAGCCACTGACAATAGGTGACACCATCAGAATCAGGGACCCAGAAGGCGGATGGTCTGAGTCAGCCACAGTGATCAGGCAGGAGGCACCGCGGTCCTACATTGTCAAATCGTCTGCAGGAGTACTTTTTCACCGTAAACGCTGGGATCTATTAGAGATTCGACCTACAAATCCAGTATTTCCCACACTGGACTTGACCGAGTCCATTTGTCCACAGGACGTTCCTCGCCACACAACGCCAGACAGTACTCTTGATGACATCAAACCATCATCTCTACTACCACCAGTAAGACGCTCCAGCAGAGGCCGTAAGGCACCCGACTGACTAGATTTGTAACGACACTTCAACACACGCACAAGACGAATATGGACATTGCTCACGATGGACTCACAACACAGTTAATTGTTTCTGTATTACTTTTATCATTTTCACAATGTGCAGATTTGCATATTCTCACCACTTGTTATGTACAGTGTTCTTGAGGCCAGTCTAGAAAACATGTCCAATAAAAGGGGGAGGGGGATGTAGTGATCTGTACATACATCTGCACATGCACCAGGGACTACAGACAGATGTAACAGCCACAGCATCACTAGAGGGCAGCATCAGAGACAGGTATAAAGGGTCCAGCCCAAGGGAGGATCCACCTCTTTCAGAAGCACAGGGCTAGTGAGCAGCAGCAGACAGAGACAGCTCAGCATAGGCAGTTTACTTTAGCTTCACTGTTCATACCTCTTGACTGTATTATATCTAGTTAAGCTCTGGAAACAGAACAAACCTACTGAATAAAGTATTTGTGTTAACTGGAAGTCTACAATCTTTATTCAGACTTAGAGAATAACATAATTCATGCTTTTTTAATCACCTGGTATCCCGCTTGAGATAATCTCCTGGGACCGACTGACCTACGTTCAACTGCTGTTCACTTGCAGTCTTTAAAGTTCTCGTTTGAATATTTGCTGCTACCACTGATATCTGCACCTGCGGAGGGGCTGAATACCATTTCCTCTGGCTGGATGTACCTTTGCTGGTGCTTACTATGAGTGGATATAGTGACATTGAATTGTTTGGAAGTACTGGGTTTGCAAGTAACACTATTGGCTGCAATTTGTCCTTGAGATATATCAGTAAAAAGAGAAGGAAAAAAATGTCAGCATGCACCTTTTGAAACTTTACTCAAATGTGCCACGCTATAGTTCTGCAATATATGCATGTGAGTGGGTAGAGGAAGAATAACAAGAAGGACAGATCTTCCCATGAGATTTGGAGATTGTTCCAATTACAGCATGGTACACTCCCTCTATGTTCTTAGACCTTAACATGCCATGCTCTGTCCATGTTATCCAAAGGGTCTATTAGTTTTAGTTGCTCCCTTCTGTTATGCACTATATTTCTTGTTGCAATATTGGAAGTTTGAAGATCACCTCGGTAGGTGGCAGCCCAGTGGCCATTGTGCGTACCTGCTTGCTTGTGAATAAGTGAACAGACATGATGCCAGGTAAGCTTGCTTTCTGGTGACAGCTTTCCAAATGGCTACATGAGAACACATGAGAACATTGCTAGTTTGCAGTGGCAGGATGAGCATTTTTGTAAAGGTTGGAAAGGGATTTGCATGTACTTGAGCCCAGATGTGATAAGGCAGGAAATAACTGTTAATGGCTTGTAGACTTTTCCCATTCACTTGAAAGAATTGGAACATACCCTCAACCTATACTTCCTTCCAGCATGGATCCCCACTGGAAGCTTGGAATCGGTAAATTTACCCTATAGTGAACAACTGGGAACTTCTTTAGCTCAGTATTAATAATTTTCCTTAATGTTTTATCTTCTATACGTTGACCATTATATTCAGTAAGCTTAGTCGAGCACAGTACTACAAAATGTTAAGCCTGCTACTTTTGTGATCTCACCACTTTAAATTCAAATTCGACAATTCACCCAAATAAATCGATGATGAATTGACAATGATTTCTCCAGATCCATTGCTCCTAATTGGGAAGTACAGATATGTATACCATAAAGTTGTACGTTTTGACTTCTGTCATTCTAAATTGAAAAGTCTCCTGTGGAAAAAGACCAACAGCTCAGGCATGCATTACTCTTAAGCTTTGTGAGATTCATCTTCACAAGGTAGCAATGAAAGCCTTTTATGGCTTTATCATGGAATATTTTGGAAACTGTTAAATGTCCAGTATTTGGCAGTCGAGTTTAGATTAGAGTAGTTCTTTGTAATTGTTACTACTTATTATGCTGAAGGCAGACAAGTAGGTTTTAGAATTAATTTGATACACTACATGATGGCTAGGATTTTTTAACCCTTCCCGTTGGCGGAACTTTCTGTCCTACTGAAGGAGGACCTCCGCAGCGGGTTCCTTGGGGGCACAGCCGGTAAGCAACACAAATGGCCATTGTCCTCCGTCCGGAAGATCCTGCCAATGATGAGCCACCTCCGCCACCGGAAAGCCCAGCTGGGGAACCGGAAGATTCTGGCCGATGTTTTTCAGATTCTGTTGGAATTAGGCCCATAGTACAGCAATATAATATTCTCAATGTCATTGGTAGCAGGCCCCACATCTTCCCAAAATCTACCACTACTGGCAATTTTTGTGAGCTGTCCCTTTAGCCCAGAAAACCACCTTCATTTTAAATAATGAGTCCTTGAAAAATGCCAAAAGCAGTTCAATAGTAACAATGATTTGGACTTAGATAGCATATTTAAAATAAAAATAGTGCCAAGTCAGAGTCCAAATTGTAAATGAACAAAAATGCATGTTGAATTAAAGAGGGAGACATCAGGAGTGGTGAGCATGTCCAAATATTTGGGTTTTAATGAGGGCCTTGATAGATCAGGGGGAGATAAGAAGTCACAGAGGCATAGGGAGGGAATTGCTGATCCTGTGATTGGTCAAACAAAGTAAGTGACAGCCAGCCTCTAAATCATTCCTCTAGACAATGCTTTAACCAATCAGGGCCAGCTGCCTGATTTAAATCTCAAACAATGCTTGGTAGTTATCTGACAGTCACTATCAACTGTTGCATTCTCCATGGCAATGCCTCTACCACTCAGAGTTCACTTGCCAACCAGTCAGAATTCTTGTCTTATACAGTATATAATGTTGTTTTCCCCTTGTACTGGTATTCTTGCGAAGTATCCTGATGAGTACAAAACAAAAAGCTTTGACATGTCTCTTTCTTCAGCACTACTCAATATGTAGGAAATCATGTTTAAAGTTTTGGGAAAGGGAAATCATGTTAATTTATTGAAGAAGTCGATAAAGTGGAACTTCTGGATGTACTGGATATAGATTTTTAGAAAGTGATTCATCAAAGGTTATTGTGGAAAATAAGAGCTCATGACGGAGGGGATAACATATTATTAGTATCAATAGAAGATTGGCACGCAAACAGGAAACCGAGAGTAGGCGTAAATGAGTCATTGACAGGATGTGACAACTGGTGTGCCACAGGGATCAGCGCTGGAGCCCCAACTCTTTACAATTTATAGAAATGATTTGGATGAAGGGACCAATGATGTGGGACTGAATTTGCCGATGTTACAAAGATAAGTAGGAACGTAAGTTGTGAAGAGGACATAAGAAGATTACAAAAGGATATAGATAGATTACGTGAGTGAGAAATGTTCTGGCAAACGGTGGCTATTGTGGGAAAATGCAAGGCTGAACATTTTGGCAGGATGAATCAAAAAGAGGTGCATTATTTAAAAGGTAAGAGGTTGCAGAGTTCTGAGGCGCAGAGGAAGCTGGGTGCCCTAGTCCATGAATCATAAAAGGTTAGCATGAAGATACTGCAAGTAATTTACATAGCCAATAGAATGTTGTTGTTTATTTCAATGAGGAATAAATACAAGAGTAGGGGGGTCATGCTTCAGTTACACAGGGCATTGGTAAGACCATGGGCGTCATTCAGCAACCCCGTTAGGCCCGACTCGGATCACTGGGCAAGATCAAGATCTGAATATTTAAATACCAGGACGCCGGATTCAATCACCGCACGAGACCTCACCAGGGCACCGTTTAGTACCGGTCCACACAAACGTGGACCAGTCATGACCGCAATTAGTGGGTCTCCCAGGCCATTGGAATCCCCCGACTGATTTGGGATAGGGCAGGCTAATACCTGGGCACCCTGGCAGGGTGCCTCGCTGGTACTACCAGGGTGCCCAGGTGCCAGATTGGCACTGCCGGGTGTCAGGCCCGGAGGGGGGGCGGGGGGACTTGCCAGGTGGAGGGAGGCTGAGGGGAGGTTCCTGGGTTTTCCTCAAAGTGCGGTGTGAGGGGGAGGATCAAAAAAGCAAGGCGGGGCTGAAATTGCAGTGGGGGGAGAGATTGGGGGTGTCGTACAAAATGGCACCCCTATCTGCGATGAGCCTTTCTTGCTGGTGAACGACAGAGAAACACCGCGCTAAACGTGCCATTCACGCAAACTTTAACTTGAGTCTGCTGAATTACGCCCCACATCGTATTGACTGTGTACAGTATTGGTCTCCTTATTTAAGGAAAGATGTAACTGCATGAAAAGCAGTATGGAGATGGTTTACTAGATTAATACCTGAAATGAGTGGGTTGTTGTATGAGGAAAGGCTAGGCTTGCATCTGCAAGAGTTTAGAGGAGTAAGCCGGACATGTTGAAACACATAAGATCGCGAGGAGACTTGACCGGGTGGATGTGGAAAGAATATTTCCTCTTGTGGGAGAATCATGGACTTAGGGTCACTGGGCGGAATTCTCCCCCCCCCCCCCCCCCACGACGGGTGGGAGAATCGCCAGGGCGCCGCGCGAGTCCTGCCACGCTGCCCCGGCACCCACACGCGATTCTCCCACCCCCCCCCAAACCGGCCTGGCAAGAATCACGGCTGGCCGCTGGGAGAATCGCCGCTTGCCATTTGTAACGGGCGAGCGGCGATTCTCTGGCCCGGATGGGCCGAGCGGCCTGCCCAACACGACAGGTTCCCGCCGGCGCCGTCCACACCTGGGGCAAAATTCTCCGTTATCGGCGGAAAGTCCGCCGATCGGCGCAAAAGACGGCGCAAATCCCACTTGCGTCACGTCATAAAAATGGGACGATAGTCTCCGGCCCGAAATGGGCTAGCAGCGACGTAACGGGATCCGCGCTTGCGCAGTGGTTCACGCCGTGCAGCGTCATACGCGCTGCACGGCGTGACGGCTCATAAGGCCGCGCAGCTCCCCCCCACCCGACCAGAACACCCGACCGCAACACCCGACTGGATGGCTGGCCGTCGCTCAGCCCCGAGGTTCGAGTCACGCGATGTGGAGGCGCTCCTGGACGCGGTGGAGCAGAGGAGGGACGCCCTGTATCCCGGGCACGGCCGCAGAGTTTCCCCACGCCACAGCCGGCGTCTGTGGAGGGAAGTGGCAGAGGCCGTCACCGCTGTGGCCCTGACACCACGGACAGGCACCCAGTGCCACAAGAAGGTGAACGACCTCGTCAGAACAGGCAGGGTGAGCCTCCCATATCCCCCCTCCCCCATATCCCCCCTCCCCATATCCCCCCTCCCCATATCCCCCCTCCCCATATCCCCCCTCCCCCATATCCCCCCTCCCCCATATCCCCCTCCCCATATCCCCCTCCCCCATATCCCCCCTCCCCCATATCCCCCCCTCCCCCATATACCCCCTCCCCCATAGCCCCCCTCCCCCATAGCCCCCCTCCCCCATATCCCCCCTCCCCCATATCCCCCCTCCCCCATATCCCCCCTCCCCCATATCCCCCCTCCCCCATATCCCCCCTCCCCCATATCCCCCCTCCCCCATATCCCCCCCTCCCCCATATCCCCCCCTCCCCCATATCCCCCATATCCCCCCTCCCCCATATCCCCCCTCCCCCATATCCCCCCTCCCCCATATCCCCCCTCCACATATCCCCCCTCCCCATATCCCCCTCCCCCATACCCCCTCCCCCATATCCCCCCTCCCCCATAATCCCCCCCCCCCCATATCCCCCCTCCCCCATATCCCCCCTCCCCCATATCCCCCCTCCCCCATATCCCCCCTCCCCCATATCCCCCATATCCCCCTCCCCCATATCCCCCATATCCCCCCTCCCCCATATCCCCCCTCCCCCATATCCCCCCTCCCCCATATCCCCCATATCCCCAAGTGAATCCAGCCCTAACGTTAACCTCTGCAATGCACGCGCAACCGATGGCGTGCATTCATATACCTGCCTAACACTGTTGCCTTTTACCCCTGCCACCCCCCCCCCCACAGGAGAAGCGCGCACACAACAATAGGGAGCATGTGAGGACTGGAGGAGGGACCGCTGATGAGAGGCCACTGACCGTACACGAGGAAAGGGCCCTGGAACTGGCTGGCGGACCTGAGGACCGGGAGGTTGCTGATGCAGAGGTCGGGGGCCCACGAGCAAGTGAGCCACCAACAGCCCGTCCCCATATCCCCCCTCCCCTATATCCCCCTCCCCCGTATCACCTGATCACTGCCTGATGTCTAACCATGCATGCTTCATTGTGTATCGCAGGACCAAACGTCCAGGCACCCATCCCCGCAGATGCACACCGCCCGCAGGATGCCCCTCGGAGACCACAGGAGACGGAGAGACCCGCACCCTCCAGTATGCGACGCCCGCAGGATGCCCCTCGGAGACCACAGGAGACGGCGAGACCCGGACCCTCCAGCATGCGACGCCCGCAGGATGCCCCTCGGAGACCACGGGAGACGGAGAGACCCGGACCCTCCAGCATGCGACGCCCGCAGGATGCCCCTTGGAGACCACGGGAGACGGAGAGACCCGGACCCTCCAGCATGCGACGCCCGCAGGATGCCCCTCGCACACCACGGGAGACGGAGAGACCTGGAGCAACAGGGAGACGACACCCCCGTCACGTGCGGGAGCGACCACCCAGCGATGAGGGGGGCAGCCATAGGCCCCCGTCACATCCGAGCCAGGACACCACTACCCAGGACACCACTATCCAGGACACCCCTACCCGGGACACCACTACCCGGGACAGCACTACCCGGGACAGCACTACCCGGGACAGCACTACCCGGGACACCCCTACCCGGGACAGCACTACCCGGGACAGCACTACCCGGGACAGCACTACCCGGGACAGCACTACCCAGGACACCCCTACCCGGGAAGACGAAATACCGGACAGTGACTCAGAGTGGATGGGTGGAGACGAACCCCCACCCCAAAGTGCCATGGAGTCAGAGTGGGACGAAGAGCACGACACAACGCCACTGCTGTCACCAACACCCTCCACCATCGCAGAAACACTCACCACGGTTGGGCACTTTAGTGATGAGGCGTCTGGTACACTCACTGGTGCGCACAACACAGCCGTCCCGGTACAGCAGGTGGAGGTAGGAGCAGCAGAGGGACCGGGCGGTCGGAGGGCAGCCCAGGCCAAGCGAACATCTGCCGCCCAGATGGATCCCGGTTTCCTGCAGTTACCACACCCACACATAGATCCGATGCAACCACCGACACGGAGACGAGCGAATAGGGTGACGGGTGGCTTGCGGCGGCTGCGGTCGCAGGTGGAGGAGTCCACCCGCGTCTAGGAGCTGGGAGTGGTCCCGGTCATGCGTGCCACCCAGGCTGACACCGCACGGGTGGCGTCCGCGGTAGAGGCAATGGGTGCGACGGTGTCAGACATGGGGAACGGTTTGCGAGGCCTGGGGCCTTCCGTGCAGGCGGCGTCTGTGGCCCAGGAAATGGCTGCCCTCTCACAGGAGGCCATGAGCCAGTGCCAGCGCCAGATGGCAGAGGCGCTCAACGCCATAGCCCAGTCTCAGCAGGCCATGGCCCAGTCTCAGCAGGCCATAGCCCAGTCTCTGCCGGCCATGGCCCAGTCTCTGCAGGCCATGGCCCAGTCTCTGCAGGCCATGGCCCAGTCTCAGCAGGCCATCGCTGAGGGCATCGGCGCCAGTGGCCATGTGCGAGCCGGCGTCGCACTGTCACAGACAGGGTTTGACAACCCCCTGGGCTCCATGGCTGCAAACCTGCAGACCCCTGTTGATACCAGCACGGGCCTCCAGGACTGGCAGCGCCAGATGTCGGGGGCGCGTCGGATGGCCAGTCCGTTCGCATCCCCCACCCATGTAGAGGCCTGGGGGCCATCGGGCACCCCGAGGGAGGAGGAGGTGGTGTGGTCCGTCCCGGCTCCCTCTGTAGGGGAGGTCCCGGTACACCGCGACACCTCGGACTCCCCCCCTTCCGTCCCAGGTGCATCGGGTGGGCAACGGGCAGGACAGGCTGGCAGCTCGCCATCCCAGTCGCCCGGGCCGCAGCCTGGCCCATCTAGGCCAGGACGCCCCAGGAAACGGCCGCCAAAGGGATCCGAGGGCAGGAATCACAGGAGTCCACCTCCAGTTCTGCTGTACCGTCTGGGGAACCACGTAGACGTAGTCAAAGGGCCCGTAAGGCCAAACAATTAGACACTGAGTAAGTTGGCACGGGTGCAGGGCACAGATGAGTTTTAGGGGCTAGGGCACGTGCATGAACTCCTTTGGTTATTAAAGTCAATGTTACACCTACCGAAGCTGCCTTTGTGCTCTGTCCAAAGTGTGCGGGCGTGTCATGTACGTTGAGCGCAAGTGTGTGTGTGACGGGTGGTCTTACCTCAGCCCCAGGTGAGTCTGCCCCCTTTCCCCTGGGCCGCCATCAACATCCCCCGGGCAGAGGACGGGACCGTGCGCTGCAGTGTCACAGCCGCATGCAGGGATGGTCCGGGTGGATGGTGGTACTGTGGCCATGGGTCAGACATAGTCCAACGATGAAGAGCCAGGAGCTCATCGCAGGGCGGGTTGTCATCATCCTCCATGGCCTGCGATAGACACGCGTCCACCCGCAACAGGGTGAGCCCGGCCCGTTGTGCCGCCGGTGGATCGGCAATTGGGGGGGGGGGTGGTGGTGTGCATGCGGGTGGGGTGTGTGGGGTTGGGGAGGGGGGTGAGGGTGCTGGGTGGGTGGATGGGTGGGGGGTGTGGGTGGTCGGCTGTTGCCATGGTGTGCGGTCTTTGGCCATACTACCCGATTCCCACGCCCATCTAGTCAGTGAAGCGGGCGGCTATCAGTCTGTCCCGTGCCCGCTGGGCCAGCCGGTAACGGTGGACAGCCACCCGCCTGTGTCTACCCCGTCTGCCCTGACCATTGCCCCCATCCCCCTCATCTGGGGAGGACTGCGCCTCTTCCTGCTGCTCCTCCACTCCGCCCTCCTCTGCCTGCGGCACATCGCCCCTCTGCTGGGCTATGTTGTGCAGGACGCAGCACACCACAATGATGCGGCCGACCCTATCTGACCGATACTGGAGGGCGCCCCCAGAGAGGTCCAGGCACCTGAAACGCATCTTCAGCACGCCAAAGCACCTCTCGATCACTCCCCTTGTCGCTACATGGGCATCATTGTAGCGGTTCTCCGCCTCATTAGGCGTCATCAGCCACGATCGCAATGGGTAGCCCCTGTCGCCCAGCAACCAGCCCCTCAGCCGGGGCTGGCGTCCCTCGTACATGCCGGGGATGGATGACCGCGACAACACGAATGAGTCGTGTACACTGCCTGGGTGACGGGCGCAGACGTGCAGGATCATCATGCGGTGGTCGCAGACCACCTGTACGTTCATCGAATAGGTCCCCTTCCTATTAGTGAACACGGCCCTGTTATCTACAGGTGGCCGCACGGCGACGTGCATCCCATCGATCGCGCCCTGGACCATGGGGAACCCGGCAACGGCAGAGAAGCCCACGGCCCGGGCATCTTGGCTGGCCCGGTCCACGGGGAAGCGGATGTAGCGGTGCGCCATGGCATAAAGGGCATCTGTCACTGCCCGGATGCACCGATGCACCGATGTCTGCGATATGCCGGACAGGTCCCCACTCGGTGCCTGGAATGACCCCGTTGCATAAAAGTTCAGGGCCACCGTAACCTTGACGGACACGGGGAGAGGGTGTCCCCCGCCAGTGCCACGCGGTGACAGGTGTGCCAGCAGGTGGCAGATGTGTGCCACGGTTTCCGGCTCATCCGGAGTCTCCTCCTGCATTCCCGGTCCGTGAGGTCCTGGTATGACTGCCGGGGCCGGTACTCACGGGGCGCCCTCGGGTGCCTCCGTTGCCGTGGGGCCGCGACGTCCTCCTCCCCCTCCTCGTCCTGTCGGTCAGGTGTCCCTCCAGCCTGGGCGGCTGCCGCCTGCCCCTCTGCGGCAGCCTGCGCCGCCTCTCTGGCACGCTCCTCCTCCTCCTCATCCAGGGCAACATAGACATGAGCGGCTGCCACCACGGCGGCCAACATCGCTGGATGGTCTGAAAACATGACGGCCTGGTGGGGGGGAGGGGAACGACGACATGTCATCATTGCCCATATCCCCTCCTCCCCCCAGCCAGGTGGCATGGACCGCATGGGTCCAACTGCTGGGGGCTGGCACCTGGCCAGGTGGACCAACTCATTTGCCCTCCCATCACCCTCCTCGGCACGGACCCCCTCCCCAACCCCCAACCTCCACCCCGGCACGGACCCCCCCCCCAACCTCCACCCCGGCACGGACCCCCTCCCCAACCTCCACCCCAGCACGGACCCCCCCCAACCACCAACCTCCACCCCAGCACGGACCCCCCCCCCAACCTCCACCCCGGCACGGAACCCCTCCCCAACCTCCACCCCAGCACAGACCCCCCCCCAACCCCCAACATCCACCCCGGCACGGACCCCCCCCAACCTCCACACCGGCACGGACCCCCCCCCCAACCTCCACCCCAGCACGGACCCCCCCCAACCCCCAACCTCCACCCCGGCACGGACCCCCCCCCCAACCTCCACCCCGGCACGGACCCCCTCCCCAACCTCCACCCCAGCACAGACCCCCCCCCAACCACCAACCTCCACCCCAGCACGGACCCGCCCCCCCCAACCTCCACCCCGGCACGGACCCCTTCCCCAACCTCCACCCCAGCACGGACCCCCCCCCAACCCCCAACCTCCATCCCGGCACGGAACCCCCCCCAACCTCCACCCCAGCACGGACCCCCTCCCCAACCTCCACCCCGGCACGGACCCCCTCCCCAACCCCCAACCTCCACCCCGGCACGGACCCCCCCCAACCTCCACCCCAGCACGGACCCCCCCCCAACCCCCAACCTCCACCCCGGCACGGACCCCCCCCAACCTCCACCCCAGCACGGACCCCCTCCCCAACCTCCACCCCGGCACGGACCCCTCCCCAACCCCCAACCTCCACCCCGGCACGGACCCCCCCAACCTCCACCCCAGCACGGACCCAACCCCCAACCTCCACCCCGGCACGGACCCCCCCCAACCTCCACCCCGGCACGGACCCCCTCCCCAACCTCCACCCCAGCACGGACCCCCAACCCCCAACCTCCACCCTGGCACGGACCCCCCCCCCAACCCCCAACCTCCACCCCGGCACGGACCCCCCCCAACCTCCACCCCAGCACGGACCCCCTCCCCAACCTCCACCCCAGCACGGACCCCCTCCCCAACCTCCAACCTCCACCCCGGCATGGACCCCCCCCCAACCCCCAACCTCCAACCCAGCACGGACCCCCAACCCCCAACCTCCACCCCGGCACGGACCCCCCCCCAACCTCCACCCCAGCACGGACCCCCTCCCCAACCTCCACCCCAGCACGGACCCCCCCCAACCCCCAACCTCTACCCCGGCACGGACCCCCCCCCCAACCTCCACCCCAGCACGGACCCCCTCCCCAACCTCCATCCCAGCACGGACCCCCCCCAACCCCCAACCTCCACCCCGGCACGGACCCCCCCCCCAACCTCCACCCCAGCACGGACCCCTTCCCCAACCTCCACCCCAGCACGGACCCCCCCCCAACCCCCAACCTCCACCCCGGCACGGAACCCCCCCCAACCTCCACCCCAGCACGGACCCCCTCCCCAACCTCCACCCCGGCACGGACCCCCCCCAACCTCCACCCCGGCACGGACCCCCTCCCCAACCTCCACCCCAGCACGGACCCCCAACCTCCACCCTGGCACGGACCCCCCCCCCAACCCCCAACCTCCACCCCGGCACGGACCCCCCCCCAACCTCCACCCCAGCACGGACCCCCTCCCCAACCTCCACCCCAGCACGGACCCCCTCCCCAACCTCCAACCTCCACCCCGGCATGGACCCCCCCCAACCCCCAACCTCCAACCCAGCACGGACCCCCAACCCCCAACCTCCACCCCGGCACGGACCCCCCCCCCAACCTCCACCCCAGCACGGACCCCCTCCCCAACCTCCACCCCAGCACGGACCCCCCCCAACCCCCAACCTCTACCCCGGCACGGACCCCCCCCCCAACCTCCACCCCAGCACGGACCCCCTCCCCAACCTCCATCCCAGCACGGACCCCCCCCAACCCCCAACCTCCACCCCGGCACGGACCCCCCCCCCAACCTCCACCCCAGCACGGACCCCCTCCCCAACCTCCACCCCAGCACGGACGCCCCCCAACCCCCAACCTCCACCCCGGCACGGACCCCCCCCAACCTCCACCCCAGCACGGACCCCCTCCCGGCACTCCCCCGGAGCCCAGCCTACTCTAACCACCCCCCCCCCCCCCCCCCCCCCCCCCCGCCGCACACACACATACACAAGCCGAGACACACCTCTCCTCACGCAATCAGTCTGCGGCCACGCCATTTCCTGCCCAGAGCCAACCCCCCAGGCCGTCACTCACCTCCTCGCTGGTCGGCGTGAGCCTGGAGCACCGGGTCACGCCGATGAAAAGGAGGTTTGATTCACGTCGACGTGAACGGTCATCACGTCGACGGGACTTCGGCCCATCCGGAAGGGAGAATATCGGCAGGCCGAAAATCGGCTGCCTTGCACAGACCCGTGACATTCTCCGCGGCAGCGGCGCCATTAACGCCCCGCCGACTTTTCTCCCTTCGGAGACTTCGGCGGGGCGGGGGCGGGATTCACGGCGGCCAACGGCCATTCTCCGACCCAGCGGTGGGTCGGAGAATGACGCCCCTGGTCACTGCCGGCGGGAACAGCACGGAAATGCTGGGGGGGGGGCCTGTGTGGGGGGAGGGGGGTTCCTGCACCGGAAGGGGGCCTCAAAAGGGGTCTCTCTGAAGGAGGACCTCCTTTCCTCCGCCGCCTTTTTGCGGGGCGGCCGCGAGGAGGACGGTAACCGCTTTTACGCTATTCTCCCGCTCCTAGCCCCCCGGGGGCGGGAGAATAGGGGGCTGGGAGCAGCCTCCGACGACGCCGGAGTGAAACACTCCGGTTTTCACTCCGGCGTCGGGACTTAGTCTCCCGATGGGAGAATTGCACCCCATGTTTCAAAATAAGGGGGGCGCGATTCTCCCCCCCGCCCCACGGCAGGGGGGAGAATCGCCGGGGTGCCGCACCAATCGCGCCACGCCACCCCAATCCCCGCATGCGATTCTCCCACTTCCCCCGAAACCAGCGGCGCGCAATACGGGCCGGGCCGCTCGGAGAATCGCTGCTCGCCGTTTGTGACGATTCTCCAGCCCAGATGGGTCGAGCGCCTGCTACAGCACAACAGGTTCCCGCTGGCACCATCCACCCCTGGCCGCTGCCGGTGGGAACCCTGTGGGAACGCTGGGGGGGGGCAGCATGTGTGGGGGGGGGGAGGGGGGCTCCTTCACGGGGGGGGGGGGGGGGGACTTCCGATGGGGTCTTGCCCGCGATCGGGACACACCAATCGGCGGGCCGGCCTATCCCCCCCCCGGGTCTACCTCCTTCCGCGCGCGGCCCCGGGACACCGGCGCCATGTTGGTGAGGGGCTGGCGCGCGTAAGAAGTTCCCCGCGCATGCGCAGGATGGCGCGGCCCAATTGCGCATGTGCAGCATTGGGCTGCCCCAACTGCACATGCGCAGGATTGAGCTGCCCCAACAGCGCATGCGCGGGTTAGCGCTGCGCCCATTTGGCACCACGTAAGGATGCTGAAGTGGCGTGAACCGCTCCAGCGCCGTGCTGGCCCCCTGTGGGGGCCAGAATAGGTTGTGCCCAGGCCCTGTTCGCGTCGCCGTGAAACGCGATGGCGTTCACGAAGGCGCGGGCACTTAGTCCCGGGAGCGGAGAATCCCTGCCTGGGTTACCCAATTAGAACAGAGAGGACTTTTTTCTCTCTCCGAGGGTTGTGATACTTTGGAATTCTCTTCCTCAAAACGTGGTTGAGCAAATCCTTGAATATTTTTATGGCAGAAATTGCTAGGTTCTTGTTAAGCAAGGGGGGAGGTGAAAGGTTATCAGGGTGGTCAGGAATGTGATGTTGAGGTGATCTTATTGAATGGTGGAGCAGGCCCGATGGGCTGGGTAGCCTACTTTTGCTCTTAATTCGTATTTGCTTTGAGGTTTCCTAAATAATATTTATTCTTGCACAAATTCAATTTTGTTCTATTTCATTGATTGTTCTATTTATCATTTTCACTATTCCATTCGTCTTGTCACCCCCTCTCCGCACCCCCTTTTGTTTCTCATGTTTTCTTTACTTCAGAAAATAAATTATGACTTGGAGTATTTCATATACTAGGGGTAGTTAAACTTTCTGAACCTTAGAGCCACTTTTGATTAGCTGAAGACATTTGTGGACCACAAGACACAGACAACCCACAGAAACCTTTTCACACACTCCTGTGAGGGAACATATTTAACAAAAATCTAAGTACAAATAGTATAACAAGTATATGTGTGCATCAATGTTTGCTATGTATGTACTTATTTTATCTTTACGTTTTCTCTAACTTCAATAACCATTAATTATATAATTTTGCATCTTGCTTGTAAGATTAGCACTGACCTGGGCTAATCAGTAATGGGGTGCCATGCTGGGAATGAGGAGGGATCTCATTGAGACTTTTAAAATTCTAACAGGACTAGATAGGGTAGATGCAGGGAAGATGTTACCAATGATGGGTGTGTCCAGAACCAGGGGCGAAATTCTCCCCAAACGGCGCGATGTCCGAATTCTCCCCAAACGGCGCGATGTCCGCCGACTGGCGCCCAAAACGGCGCCAATCAGACGGGCATCGCGCCGCCCCGCATCTTTGGGGGCCGAGCCCCGACATTGAGGGGCTAGGCCGGTGCCGGAGGGATTTCCGCCCCGCCAGCTGGCGGAAACGGCGTTTGTTGCCCCGCCAGCTGGCGCGGAAATGACATTCGGGGCGGCGCATGCGCGTGAGTGTCAGCGGCCGCTGACAGTTTCCCGCGCATGCGCAGTGGGGAGAGTCTCTTCCGCCTCCGCCATGGTGGAGGCCGTTGCGGAGACGGAAGGGAAAGAGTGCCCCCACGGCACAGGCCCGCCCGCGGATCGGTGGGCCCCGATCGCGGGCCAGGCCACCGTGGGGGCACCCCCCCGGGTCAGATCGCCCCGTGCCCCCCCCCAGGACCCCGGAGCCCGCCCACGCCGCCTTGTCCCGCCGGTAAATAGCTACTTTAATTTACGCCGGCGGGACAGGCAATTTCTCGACGGGACTTTGGCCCATCCGGGCCGGAGAATCGAGCGGGGGGGCCCGCCAACCAGCGCGGCCCGATTCCCGCCCCTGCCCAATCTCCGGTACCGGAGACTTCGGCAACCGGCGGGGGCGGGATTCACGGCGGCCAACGGCCATTCTCCGACCCGCTGGGGGGTCGGAGAATGACGCCCCAGGGGTCACAGTCTGAGGATTCAGGGTAAACCATTTTGGACAGAGATGAGCAGACATTTCTTCACCCAAAGAATGGCGAGCCTGTGGAATTCATTACCACAGGAAGTAGTTGATGCTAAAACATTGAATATATTCAAGAGACGGCGAGATATAGCACTTGGGGCGAATGGGATCAAAGGTTATGGGGAGAAAGCAGGATTAAATTATTGAGTTGGATGATCATCCATGATCGTGATAAATGGCGGCGCAGGCTCGAAGGGCTAATTGCAGGGGCTGTTTAGCACAGGGCTAAATTGCTGGCTTTGAAAGCAGATCAAGGCAGGCCAGCAGCACGGTTCAATTCCCCTACCAGCCTCCCCGAACAGGCGCTGGAATGTGGCGACTAGGGGCTTTTCACAGTAACTTCATTTGAAGCCTACTTGTGACAATAAGCGATTTTCATTTTCATTTCATTTTCAAAAGGCCTCCTCCTGCTCCTATCTTCTATGTATGTATCTATGTATGTATGGGCGGAGAGAGGGTACATCTTGGATGGGCTTTATTTAGGGTGGTATTAAAGGAGTTAGAAGTGGAGGGGGATGATTGCGGCAGGTGGAGAGGAGTGGAGGTGTAAGAGCTGTAATGTGGAACATCCGAGGGTTAAACGGACCGATTAAGAGGTCCAGGGTTTTTGCATACATGAGTAGTTTGAAGGCAGATGTGATCTTTTTACAGGAGACTCACCTCCGGGTGAAGGATCAGGTCAGGTTGAGGAAGGGATGGGTGGGACAAGTATTGCACTCGGGGTTGAACTCGAAGTCACGGGGGGCATTTGGCTGAACAAAAGAGCAGGATTTGTGAAGGCCAAGGAAGTACGGGACCCGGGGGGTAGATATGTGATAGTGAGTGGCGTGTTGGAGGGGACGTCGGTAGTGCTACTCAACATATATGTGCCAAATTGTGATAATGTGGGATTTGTAAAGGGTGAACTGGGAACGATCCCAGACTTAGATACGCACCAACAGATTATGGGTGGTGGGTGGAGATTTTAACTATGTGATGGAACCGCAGGCGGTCAGGCCGAGCCACAAGCCAATGGGAAAGTTTGAGGATGGCGAAGGAGGGGGGAGGGTTTATGGGAATGGTTGATCCGTGGAGGTTTAAGAATCCGGGGGGGAGGGAGTACTCCTTCTTCTCACACGTGTATATGGTGTATTCGAGAATTGACTTCTTTGTGGTGAGTCGAGTGGTGTTGATAGGAGTGGTGAGGGCGGAGTATGTGTGAATCGTGATTTCAAATCATGCGCTGCATTGTCTGGAGATGAGGCTTAACTCAGGCAGGTGCAGAGGCCGAGATGGAGGCTGGATTCAGGTCTATTGGAAGATAAGGGGTTTTACGAAAAGATGAGGTTGGCGATTGGTAATTACGTGGAGCTTAATCAGAACGGGGATCTGTCAGCGGCCACATTCTGGGAGGCATTGAAGGTGATCCGGGGGGAGAACTGACTAGTTAAGCAACAGCCTGACATAGTCATACTCACAGAATCATGCCTTGCACACAATGGCCCAGACACCACTATCACCATTCCTGGGTATGTCCTGTCTCACCGGCAGGATAGACCAAGCAGATGTGTCGTCACAGTGGGAAGGTAGTTGCCTGGGAGTCCTTAACATCGACTCTGGATCCCATGAAGTCTCATGGCTTCAGGTTAAACATGGGCAAGGAAACCTGCTGCTGATTACCATGTTCCGGCCACCATCAGCTGATGAATGAGTACTCCTCCATGTTGAACACCACTTGGAGGAAGCACTGAGGGTGGCAAGAACACAGAATATGCTCTGGGTGGGGGACTTTAATGTCCATTACCGAGTGGCTTGGTAGTACCACCACGGACCGAGCTGGCCGGGTCCTCAAGGACATAGCTGCTAGATTGGGACTGCACCAGGTGGTGAGGGAACCAACAAGAGGGAAAAACGTACTTGACCTCATCCTCACCAGTCTGCCTGCTGCAGATACATCTGTCCATGACAGTATCTGTAGAAGTGACCACCGCACAGTCCTTGTGGAGACAAAGTCCCATCTTCACATTGAGGATACCCTCCATCATGTTGTGTGGCACTACAACTGTGCTAAATGGGATAGACTTTGAACAGATCTAGCAACTCAAGATTGGGCATCCAGGAGGCTCTGTGGGCCATCAGCAGCAGCAGAATTGTATTCAACCACAATCTGCAATCTCATGGCCTGGCATATCCCCCACTCTACCTTTACCACCAAGCCAGGGGATCAACCTTGGCTCAATGAAGAGTGCAGGAGAGCATGTCAGGAGCAACATGAGGCATATCGAAAAATGAGATGTCAACCTGGTGAAGCTACAACACAGGACTACTTGTGTGCCAAACAGCATAAGCAGTAAGTAATAGACAGAGCTAAGCAATTCCACAACCAATGCATTAGATCTAAGCTCTGCATGTCCTGCCATATCCAGCCGTGAATGGTAGTGGACTATCAAACAACTCACTGGAGGAGGAGGCTCCACAAATATCCCCATCCTCAATGATGGAGTAGCCCAGCAGTAGTGTGCAAAAAACAAGGCTGAGGCATTCACAACAATCTTCAGCCAGAAGTGCCGAGTGGATGATCCATCTCGGCCTCCTGCGGAGGTCCCCAGCATCACAGATGTCAGTCTTCAGCCAATACAATTCACTCCATGTGATATCAAGAAATGGCTGAAGGCACTAGATACTGCTATGGGTCCTGATAATATTCTGGCAATAGTACTGAAGACTTGTGCTCCAGAACTTGCCGCATCCCTAGCCAAGCTATTCCAGTACAGCTACAACACTGGCATCTCCGGCAATGTGGAAAATTGCCCAGGTCTGTCCTGTACACAAGAAGCAGGACAAATCAAACCCAACCAATTACCCCCCTATCAGTCTGCCCTCCGTCATCAGCAAAGTGATGGAAGGAGTCATCAACAGTTCCATCAAGCGGCACTTATTCGGCAATAACTTGCTCACGGACACTCAGTTTGTGTTCCACCAGGGTCACGTAGCTCCTGACCGCATTACAGCCTTGGTTCAAATATGGGCAGCACAGTAGCACAAGTGGGTAGCACTGTGGCTTCACAGCGCCAGGGTCCCAGGTTTGATTCCCCGCTGGGTCACTGTCTGCGGAGTCTGCACATTCTCCCCGTGTCTGCGTGGATTTCCTCCGGGTGCTCCTGTTTCCTCCCACAGTCCAAAGACGTGCAGGTTAGGTGGATTGGCCGTGATAAATTGCCCTTAGCGACCAAAAAGGTTAGGAAGGGTTATTGGGTTACGGGGATAGGGTGGAAGTGAGGGCGTAAGTGGGTCGGTGCAGACTCGATGGGCCGAATAGCCTCCTTCTGCACTGTATGTTCTATGTTCTGTATGTTCTATGGACAAAAGAGCTGAATGCCAAAGATTAGGTGAGAGTGACTGTCCTTGATATCAAGGCAGCATTTGACCGAGTATGGCATTAAGAAGCCTGAGCTAAACTGGAGGCAATGGGAATCCGGGGGAAAACTCTCCGCTGGCTGGAGTCATACCTGGCACAAAGGAAGATAGTTGTTGTGGTTGGACGTGTTGAAGGCGTTGTCCTTCAAGGTAGCTAGGGAAGGGTACAGGTATTTGGGGATTCAGATGACAAGGGAATGGGCAATGATGCACAGATCAAATTTGACAATGTTGGGGAGGAGATTAGGAGGGACATTAAAAGATGGGATACATTACATTTAACATTGGCACGGAGGGTGCAGGTGGTAAAGATGAATGTGCTGCCAAGGTTCCTGTTTGTTTTCCAAACCCTCCCGCTCTTTATCCCTAAGGCCTTCTTCAGGAGGTTGGAGACAGTGATTTCAGAGTTTATATGGACTGGGAAGATGCTGAGGGTAAAGAGACAGAAAGGTGGGTTGGCGATCCTGAACCTGCTGCACCATTACTGGGCAGCGAATGTGGTGAAGGTGAGGCGACCAGTGATACAGTCGATGGTTAGGGTGTGGAATCAGATGAGAAGACACTTTAAGTTGGAGGGGATGTTGGTGTTGACACCACTGTGAGGGAATCATAGATTTAAGCCGGCTGAGATGGATGGGATGTATGGGAAGTGGAGGGAGGTGGGGCTGGAGAGAGTGAGGGACTAATACTTGGAAGGGAAGTTTGCAGGTCTGGTTGAATTGCGAGTGCCTGGTGACGCTGGCGTGAAATATGACAGCGTTTACGACTGCGTCAACACTTAGCCTCAGGATCAGAGAATCACACCCAGGTTTCCCACTTTGAACAGTGAAGGCAAAATCTTTATCCCATTCTTGTTTAAAACTTTTATTTTCTTCTTTATATTTCCATTTCTTACAATTTGATGTTACTATTCTCATCCGCAAAGTTTATGAAGGGTTTAAGTTCAACTTATACTCTGATCAGAAATCTCCCTTTCCACTCTCACCGGGTTTTAAAACTACCGGGAATGCTCCGACGTCCATAGCACAGCTGGAGGGGGCCATGCTCGTTGTACTGCAGAACAGAGGAGTAGTATCTAGGTCTGGTGTTCCGAACATATTTAATCCATTGTCGGGATTAGGGATCTGTTACCAGGATTCTCCGATCAAAAAGGCATGAAGTTGGTCACAAATCTACTCGATGAGAACTAACCTCCTGAAAGTTGAAACTGCTCCTCCTGCCTCTCACAGTCCATCTCCAGAGGCCTCACTCACAGCAAGGGTTCAGGAGCAGGAGGTGACGAGTGGGAAAATCAGGGAACAGGAGGTTCTGCGAGAGCAAGGACCGGCAAGAGGATGAGTCAGGGAACAACAGAGACCACAAGTTGGAGGGTCAGCGCAGCAGCAGGGCGGCACGGTAGCACAGTGGTTAGCATTGTTGCTTCACAGACCAGGGTCCCAGGTTCGATTCCCGGCTTGGTCACTATCTGTGCGGAGTCAGCACGTTCTCCCCGTGTCTGTGTGGGTTTCCTCCGGGTGCTCCGGTTTCCTCCTACAAGTCCCCAAAGACAGGGTACCCGAACAGTCGCTGGAGTGTGGCGACTAGGGGATTTTCACAGTAAATTCATTGCAGTGTTAATGTAGGCCAACTTGTGACAATAATAAAGATTAGTATAAAGGAAAGTGGGTTCGTGAGCTGGAGAGGCCACTCCAAAATAGCGCAGATCGGGTCTCACAGCCCTGTGTGAGATTGGATGTTGAAATGAATCTCACAATGCTGAATGGGAATACAGGCCCCATGAACTGATTGACGTGAAGGTAAAACAATGTAAAACAGGGCAACAATAAGCAGGGACATTAAAAAAATTCATTCTTGGGATGTGGGCATCGCTGGCTGGGCCAGCATTTGTTGCCCATCCCTAATTGCCCTTGAACTGAGTGGCTTGCTAGGCTATTTCAGTGGGGGTCAGTTAAGAGTCAACTACATTGCTGTGTGGATCTGGAGTCACATCTAGGCCAAATCGGGTAAGGATGGCAGATTTCCTTCCCTGAAGGACATTCGTGAACCAGATGGTTTTTGTATGCCAATCGGCAATGGTTTTTCATGGTTATCATTGGACTTTTAATTCCAGACTTTTATTGAATTCAAATTTCAAACTCAGGAGCCCTGAGCTTTACCCTGGGTCTCTGGATTACTAGTACAGTGACAATACCACTATGCCGCCACCTCCCCACACATAACGGTGTGTTAATTTAAATAAACTTCCTCCAGCCCTCAGTATTTCCCTGAATGAGACAAGTTAGGAGACCTGTCCCATCCAAAACCTGAGCAACTCTTGGAGGTGGACAGCGTGCAGAGGTTCAGGATGAGTTTCACTCATGTTTATCTGTGAGCTGCACTTTATGAGTAAAAGAGCCACAGTTTGGCCACCCTCGTCATAAACCTTCATTGCGATAGATTTATTTTCTGTTATGAATTTCTCTCGTTTTGGTGTTTGTATTTTGTTGTTGTGGGAAATTTAAGCGTCATTTAGTGAGCTGTCTGAGTAAGGAGCTTTTCTGGTTGAAAAATGTTCTCTTTTTCAATTTCTGATATGGGAACTCAGGTAATTCAGTTTGAAGCTAAAGTGAGAAGAAAATAATTGTGTTTATGAAACTTATAATGAAAACCATCTCTTGTTTGCTTTGCATTTTGACAATTGTATAGTTTATAGTATCTTTCTGGCTGCTGAAGGAGCTTGGCTCCACTTGCCATCACACAACATGTCCTATGTCGGTCAATAAGTTCTGCATTTTCCTCAAGGGATCTGGAGGGTTACTTATGCACTCTTTAAATTATTCTGTACTCTATTATTTTTCTCTGGACACAGTTTTATCTGTTATTCATTTACTATACGTTTTAGGCAGTGTGGTCCATGAAATAAACTTGGCTACTATACAAACTAGCAAGCTTGATCCAGTTGGAAAAAAACGTTAGTTTAATGCACTACTACTAGACGCAATGATTCAAACAGTTTGTTGAACTAACTTTGCACGACAGGATGTGAAGCGGAGCTGCGATCGATTTTGATTTATGGTAAAAGTGTTTTCCCTGTTTAAAATTGCTCCTTCGTGTCACGGATCCCTTGCTTGTTGTGGCAGCTTTTACAATGTGTTCCAGCAGTGCATGTTGGATTAAAATTGTGAACTTAGTCATGAATCCTGAAATGAGAAAGCCACATCTGGATTTGATTGATGATGCAGCCAAGTTTAACAATCAAATTGAGCTTTGACTTTCAGTTCTTTTAACTGTGGATTGCTCATGTCAAGGTTCTGATGGTACAAAGAAAACTGTCTTTTGTTCTTACTGCTTTTGGTAGCCTGCAGTGGTGAACCCGAAGGATAAAATTGTAAATAAAGAAAGGATTGCACCCTAACTTTACCACATGCCTGCAGTTTCTTCATTTTTTCTGAATTATTATTCAAGTAGTGTTTTTCTAACTTAATTATTGCGCAGAGCCATGTAATTTCTGTGAAAAATATCTTGAAATAAATATTGTTAAAAACAGAATTTTGTCACTTAGCAAAAAAGATTTGGAAGCAAGTTACGCTTCAAAGTTTTTTACCTTACTGCAAATGTAATCATGTTTGGTGCCACTAGCTAAAATGCTGATGAAATGTGAGGGCTTTTCCCCATTGCCTTTACTATCTCACTGACTTGCAGATGTGTTTTAGCTATTAATTATGCCAAATATGTGGTATTTCCACCAGATCATTTGCAGGTCCGAGGAACCATTGCTGGAACAATCAAGAGTATTTATACACGCCATCTGCTCCACTTATCAGAATTCAGTAGCTTAAAATCTGCTCATAAGCCAACTTTTTCTATTACACCTTTCTCTGTTATTCAAGTTGCCCTGCTTTACATAATTAATGTTAGGTAGGTTAATGCTATACTTTTTTTCTCCGATATTCTTGATTTTCTGTTAAATTGAATGGTCTCTGTCTTGGTGTTTTTCTCTATCGCTACTACATATTCTAACCCACCTGTCCATCTCCCTGACTCTCTTTTCTGTCTATTTTATCATCCGTCCTTCCATCCGTTCGCCTCTCCGCCCATCCCTCCATCCATCCATTCCTCCATCCGTCCATCCCTCCATCCGTCCATCCCTCCATCCGTCCCACCCTCCCTCCATCTATCCATCTATCTCTCTACCTATCAATCTATCTCTCCACGTATCTATCTGCCTATCTGTCCATCCATCCAACAGATGTTATATATAAAAAGTCCCCAAGCTGCCACAGCCATCAGGACGGAGGAGAAACCCCTCGCAGCTCACGGATAGAGCTGTGCCCTTTCATCCTGTAGCCCCTCTCATTTTGGCATGGAGCCTCTGGTTCTGTTGGGTCCAGGACCTGAGCTGAAAGGCCACATACTCCCCATGTCTTTGTGGGTTTCCCTCCCTTTTCAGAAATTTTCCACCCATTCTGTTACACTCTAGTCAAAAGGCAATCTGCCATTCAAGATACACCACTCACACTTTAAGGAAGTTTATCTAACTGTTAGTTATAGAACCTCCCACACTTAGCACATACCTGTTCTCAGAGCGAGTATCTCCCTTTCCCACAGTGCCATGTTATTGGTCTTAATGAACCTTTCTTATTCCTCTGTTCTTGTTTAAATCATAGGTGCCAATAACTTATAGTCTAAGCGTTCAGAGTTTTACTGTATTAGTTCCTTCTGTTTCTTCTTCCTTTCATTGCCAGAAGTCGTTCATTTAACTTCCCTGCTTTACCAAGTCCCTTTGAGGGCTGACTTGCTCTGATATCCAGAAAATGTTTACCCATATAAGATGCAGAGTGTAGCTCGTTGATTTTCAAGTACATCATTCGCCTGCTGGAGCAGTGACTCTTAACCTAGGGATCAGAATGTAGTCAGAGGATTGGGTGGCAGTCCCACCCATTGTTACTTCACTCCCATGAGGAGAATCCTGCTCCATGAGAGGAGAAATACAATTAATGCAAATGCTCCTCCTGACACAGAAATTAAACTGTAAGATAAAGTTGGTACCTTTTTTGTCAATGGGATCCTGGGATCCCTTTTAAGTTCCCAGGTTAGACAAATGTCTGGGCAAAATGTGCATAGGACTAGCTATGCCCAATTTCAGTTGGAGTCCTGCAAACCAGCATTATGACCCTGATTTGCATATGCAGTAACATCTAATGCTTGTTTTCAAATGGGCATCCCGCCCACCTAGAAGCCAGCAGCTCCCAATTTGCCAGCTTGCACACTTCTAGGGAGATAGTGCACGAGAAATCTCAATCTGAAACTCACCCCTGTCTTCAATCCAACTCGTAATTAATTATATTGTTCAAACTGAAATACCACTTGAATTATCACTTGTCAAATTGGCAACCACTTCTCAAACACAGCCCATGCATCCTCAAACAATCTTGATTTACAGCCTGACCACTTATCTAGCTGACTTACATCTTCAGCACTGAAGCTTAGTGAAAAATCAAACCAAAGCTCTACAACAGAGGCATCATGTTACTCTGCTGACAGTTACCTCAAAGCAGGGTTTAACAAAGCATATCACTCCATGCCTCATGAGTTTAACACTTGACTTTTATGTGTGTGCCTGTTTCATTTTCACTATAAAGTTGTGCATTTAAAAATCGTCTCAAACCTAAGCATTTTCATTGGGTTTCATTCCCTTTGATTTCTTATTTATTCAATAAAAGTTAAAATATCTCATGATATTCTTCCCCTCTTTCATCTTACTCTCTCGTGCATGAATTTCTTATTGTCCCACGGTTAAATTGGATAGCCCCTGAAAATGAGCATCAGGATCACATTGTACAGTTAACCTATGCTCTTTCAGTGTAATGCAAGCAGCACGCCAACTTAGTGTTGCCTGCTTATTATAATTATTTACGTGTGCAGAAAACGCTAATCGGGTTGTTCATTGCTGCAGGCATCAGCAAGGGACCAGTACCGTAGTAACTTGCACCTGGACGGTACCTCTTAAAGAAGAGTTGTATTGTGGCTGGAGCGGGTGCTAGGAGTTGTTCAGCAACTGAATCTGACCTGAGAAAGAATGAAGAATGGTTGGTCATGGTTTGCAGATGCTGCACCAGAGATCTTGGCAGAATTAGTGGAAATGAAGAGAGATGTCCTATATCTTCAGTAGAAGGAGGCCTCCAGACACGTGGACCCATAATGAGAAGGCAATGGGAAATATAGCAGTGGAAGTCAAAGCCAGGAGTTTAGTCTCAAAGACCTAGATTCAATGACATAAGTTTAATGGCTTTACATGAGTGGCCAAGGTTGTTGAGTGGATCTTCAGTACCATTTCCTACCAACTCTTCCTGTATCCTCAGCTGCTGCTCAACTTAACATACTCAAATCACTCACCCTACCAACAATCTCTATTAATCAGGACTCATACCTAACAAATACTTCATCTCATCCTCACATATTTATCATTGTTGCATGCCTTGTACTTACACCTCATTGTTTGCACATACTGCCAGTTTTTCAACCACTACAGCCACATCACCCAAATAGGTTTCACGGACACATCTCCCTCGCTCTTTCACAAGGTGATTGTGCTCAGCCAGAGGCTGCAGGAGTTGGCCATACCAGAAAAGGCATGTGTGTATTGTCTAACCCCAATGAAGATGATTCTGGCTGTTATGGGAAAGGGCAGTGCTGAGGCTATAGCCATGTGCATGACTGAAACCATTGAAGATGATGATGAAATCCTCATCTTGTGAGGATGATGATGAAATCCTGCTTGTCCTTCTCACATCCCACTTCTCATCCCTAACTCTCTTCTGACTTGAGAGCTGCAGACATACTGCTTACTTCTCCTCTCCATTCATCACAACCTGAATCCTTGAACCTTTCTCATTTCAGATACCTTAAAACGGTAAGCTGTCTAAGCAGCAGAGAAAGAACAGGAAGATGGTGATGGTGAAACCACAAAGTCATTTGATTACGCACTCAGATATTGACACAGCGCAAAACTTAGAGCATAGCAGAGAGGCCGGATCTGCAGATAGTGACGTATTGGGCACAAAAAGCAGGGCAGGAGGCAAGATTAATACAGGTGCCATGCTCGATATTCATTCAGGTTGCACATGAGCTTTGCTACAAACGACTCAGCTGAAGACTTTGATGGATCGGACCACAGAAAAAGGCTGATGGATATACTTGGAAATACTTGGTGCATTGGGACGTCTGCGGTCAATATCAAGGAGCATGGAAGATCTCAGTGCCAACTTGGTATAAGGTTTTGCACAGAGCTTGCAACCCATCCTTTCCAGCATGTAATTGGTAGTCAGTTGCATCAACACAATTGTGTTCAAGTTCCCGGAATGGGGGATGCACAAGGTGCAAAACACTGGTGACCATGCTGTCGGCAGGGTTGGACTCAGCTCGCAGAGTTTTGCTTTTAAGCACCACCCAGTGCACAGGTGGCCATATCCATAGTGCATACCCTGACTCTGAAACCCGGCCATGTTCCCTAATTCAAAGGAACTCCTGGACATGACATTCCACTTGGCTGCTTCAAGGAGATCAATTTGATTGATGCACCAGATGAGAGGTGGGTTTCAGAATTGGTCACATTTAGAAGGGAGGGAAGTGTAAGGTTTGCAAATGTAAGAGCCCTCCAGCTCCTCCTGGTTCACAGGAAAACCCTCAAAAAGTTAAATATTTGAATTTGAAATTTAAATCTGAGATAGCTAATTTTTTGTTAAGCAAAGGTATTAAGGGATAAGGACCAAAGGCAGGTATAATGGAGTTAGGCCACAGATTAGCCATGATCTCATTGAATGGTGGAGTAGGCTCGAGGGACTGAATGGCCTACTCCTGTTCCTGTGTGCCTATGTAATCCCATTGAATGACAAGGGGGAATGGTTAGATTCTGTCTTGTTGGAAATGGTCTTTGCCTAGCAGGAATATCACTTGCCACTTGTCAGCCCAAGCCTGGATATTGTTCAGGTCTAGTTACATTTGGAATGGACTGTTTCAGTATCTAAGGAGTCGCAACTGGTGCTGAACATTGTGCAGTCATCAGCGAGCATCCCCACTTCTGACCTTATGATGGAAGGAAGATCATTGATGAAGCAGCTGAAGGTGGCTGGACCTAGGACACTACCCTGAAGGACTTGAGCAGCGATGTTCTGGAACTGAGATGATTAACCTCCACAGGCATATCAGGTTCTGGAGCACAAATCCTCGGTACTATTGCTGGACTGTGTGAAAAATTAATCTGAATGGACCTCTATCGACTGTTATACTGCTTAACCTTAAAATACATTTTGTTTATTGGTCCCAAAAATCTTGTACAATATTATTGAGGCTGTTACACATTTTTCTACTTTCCTTTGCACACTAAACCTTGGCTTACTGAGGTTATGGATTGACCTTTAATTTGCAGGATTTGAGTGCAGGCGGAGTTAAAGAACTAAATTTGACAGTGGGCCAGAAAGCCACCTCCAAAGTGCCATCATCCACAATTAATTGTGCCATTTTCATAGGATACTCATAGGATTTTAATAGATTCCCTACAATGTAGAAAGAGGCCATTTGGCCCATTGAGTCTGCACCCATCCTTTCACAAATTTGGAAGTGACTTTTACAACTTTGAACAGCTGGGGCTGGATTCTCCGCCGGCGGGATGCTCCGTTTTGTCGGCAGCCCGGGGGTTTCCTGACACAATGGGGCTGCCCCACAATGGGAAACCCCATTGACCAGCCGGCGTAACAGAGCATCCCGCCGGTGGGGTGAAACAGAAATGTGGTGCTGCGGGGCAGAGAATCCAGCCCCCGATCTGCACTGCAGAGCCAGGATCTATCAGAGCCTGGTTGTTCTTTTATTCGTTCTTGGGATGTGAGCATTGCTGGCAAGGTCAGCATTAGTTGCCTATCCCTAATTTCCCTTGAGAAGGTGATGTTGAACCGCTGCAGACCACAGGGGCGGGATTCTCCACCGGTGCGATGCTCCGTTTTGCCGGAACCCGGGGGGTTTCCCGACGGCGTGGGGCTGCCCCACAATGGGAAACCGCATTGACCGGCTGGCATAGCGGAGCAGCCCACCGGAGTGGTGAGGCAGAAATGTGGTGCGGCGGGGCGGAGCATCCCGCCTAAGTTGTAGATATATACACAGAGCTACAAGGAAGGGATTTCCAGATTTTGACCCAACTGCTGTGAAGGAACAACGATATAGTTCAAAATCAGGATGGTTTGTGGCTGGAAGGAGAACTTACAGGTGGTGGTGTTCCTATGCCTGCGCCGCTCTTGACCTGTTAGAGATCATGTAGATCTCCAAATTTCTTTCTCTGTCAGTCTGGCCTCAATAAAAGTTGAGACGGATTCGCACGTAAACAGAAGTTATTTATTTAGCTTGCAAGCTTGAATCATCTTACAGAAATGTAAAAGACATCCAGCCTCTTACATCCCAGAAAACGACTGAACTAAAAGACAAAGGGATCTCTGCAAAATCAATTCAAATGGTATCAAGTTTCACATACTCGACGGACATAGGTCAGCCTATGTCCCTCCTGACCTGTTCGATCTATTCTGATTGGCTCACTTCCAATCCCTTTCTCTGGCCCCTATCAATGCAGCATCACTCTCATAGACACACCTCTTCCTGCTTTTTCCATGCGGTCTCAAATTCCTTTGTCCCTAACTGCAAGAATCAAAGTGGCTTATTTCTACATTACATTAACTAGTAACTCTAAAGTAACTATTTTATATCACATTCGTCATTCCCTCCTTTTATCATTCCATGATAACCGAACTATCCAATCTATAGCTACGGTTCCTCATCTAAAAAGATCCGTCGCTGCATTTCCAATTCCTGTCTTAGCCCCCCTTCATCTGCCTCACCCTCATGGATTTTAACAGTTAAATTTTTTTTTCGGTGATTGGGGCGGTGATCTGATCTAGTGCACCCCGCATTCTACCCATCACACATTTAAGGATGGCCAGGCCCACAAAGATGCAGCCGATAGCTACCACTAGATACATGGCCATATTTATCAACCAGTCCTTCCATCCTCCAGATCCCCAGTTACCCCAAGAGTCAGGATCCTGCATCCCGTCCAAGTGATCCCGTATGCGATCCATAAATTTAGTAATGTTAGCGGTCAAGTCCTGAACACCCATGATACACTTGCCCTGTACTATGGCGCATACCCCACCCTCACGGGCCAGAAGATAGTCAAGAGCATACCGGTTCTGCATTGCAAACAACCGTAGCTGAGACAACTCCTTAGTTATTGCCCCGAGGGCTCCCAAGGTTTCATTTCCCAAGATGGTAAGGCCGCAAATAAAATAATTCCGATCACTAACAGCCAAGGAACCCCCCACACCTCCCAGTGTCAATACGCTCAGAATGCCCCACCCGGCTGAGTGGCCCCGGTTGGGTGCAAGAACCTGAGGTTTTTTCCAGTTCTCGCAAAATTCAGCAGAGACTGCCCGGCGTGCTAACTGATTATGCAGGTTCCACGCCGAAGGGCAGGGGACTGTGGTAGGGACTAGAGTCCCTATAGCAATTCGGCGGGGAAATGGGGGTGACAAAACATTGGTCGCCGTACCATTAAATAAAAAGTAGTATCCTTGTTCCGTGTGGAGACTAGCATCACAATCAGCATATCGGTTGCGTAAGGACCTCCCAGTAGCCCAGTTTATCCAATTTTGAAATGCCCATTCGGGCCGCCCAGCAATGCGGAAAGTCCTATTCCCAACAGTGATATGAGAGACATTCGCCCAGCCACAAAGGAGCTGGAGGCCAGCGTTCAATGGAACGCAAGTGGTGTTATAACAAACGCATTGGCCAGACGCCTGGGTGATATGGCACCTCCTGTCCGTACAGGTGGGAAACAGACATGTTATATTTGTGTCCACCTCTACCAGCAAACAGCCATATCCTTCACTGCTGAAGCAATTCTCGTACGACCGGGAATCCCTATTGGGAGTGAAGTGGCTAGGTATGTACGCCCTCCACCGTCGCAGCCTATCGTACTGTGAATGGGAATTATCCCGAGGGAGGGGAAGGCAAATAGCCGGTGGTGCTGAATCCGGATCGTAAGGAAGAGTGACGTGCTCGGGCAATGGCTCGGAACGCTGACAATGAACCACCGTTTGGGGAGTGCCCCAAAGCGGTGAAACAGAAAATAACCTAGACACCGCTGCGGGGTTTGGGTAGCAGACAACCCGTCCCTGGCCATACAGACGGTGGTAAATCTGGTAGAAGAGATTCATACTACCCGGGTTTTCCTCAGTTTGGCCTTTAATTAACTTAAGTGCATCTCCCGGTAACCTACGTTCTAGCTGTACTTCCCTTCTCACACGCCCCGTCCTCTCTCTAGTCCCTTTCTCTTTCTCATGGTCTCTTCCTACCCTCTTCTGACAGCCTGATGTTACCTTTATTGTACCACTTTTAACACATCCAAAATCAAATTTACATGTATTCCAAAAACAAGGCAATGTCCATATAATGTTCCCTTCCCATCGCCGGGACCGGTGCAGCTGCTTCATGACTCCCGCATTCTCCTTAACTTTGATGACCTTCCATGAGTCGATACCATGTCCTCGTATATGGGGGCAGTGAAGAACATCACCTTTGCATAGGTGATGTATCCTTGTAGATTGGTTGGGGCTACACAGATACATAATATTCCCCTTTTCCATGTCCATCGCCAATAACACGCCAAGCAAAGTGAGGCCAAATATCAGATAGACGATGCGTAGCCACTCCATCATGCTCCACACCTGTAAAATAGCACTGGAGAAGGGAGGCAGGTTAGTATCCGACCTTTTACAGTAGTGGAGATGGACTCAATTTACAGTGATGTAGGTGGACCCAAGCACTTCGCCCCTCCACTTTAACTGCTGTGGGGGTGGTAAGGAGAACTTGGAAGGGCCCATCCCATCGCGGCTCCGACCCCTTCCTAGTCCAATTTTTTGACCATGACATAACTACCGGGCTGGACTGAAAGTGAGCTAGGTACTGGGGCAATGGCTGGTGAGCCGCACGGACTGGGCCATGGAGTTCCTTGAGCACTTGCGTAAGGGCTAGAACATAGGTGGTCATTTCTTCAGTCATCTGATGAAACTGAACCCGTCTGGGAACCTGCAGGCTCCAAGGAGTTCTAAGAGGCCTGCCATAAAGAATCTCGGCGGGAGAGAGCCGGGCTGGTCCCGCAGGTGTAACCCGCAGCTGGAAGAGGGCAACGGGGAGCAACTTAAGCCATGTCAGTCCCGTGTCTGCTCTTAATTTAGCCAATTTAGTTTTGAGGGTCTGATTGTGTCTCTCAACCAACCCGGCTGCCTGCGGTCTGTAAGCACAGTGTAACTGCTGGCGTATGCCCAACTGGGAGCAAAACTCCTTGTTAATTTGTCCAATAAAATGAGGCCCATTATCAGAACTTAACTGAGCCGGTATACCGTACCGGGGAATGATTTCCCTCATCAAGACTTTAACCACAGTAGCAGCTTTACTATAGATAGTCGGATACGCCTCGACCCATCTGCTGAACACATCCACAATGACCAAAACATATTTGTAACATTGACACCTTTCCAACTCAATGTAATCCATTTGGAGCGTCTCAAAGGGACCACTGGGCAACGGGGTTTGCCCCCTTCCCACAAGGGATACCTTTTCCGGTGTTATATTGCTGACAAATCAAACACCGATTACTGATACTCTGGGCCAACCCCTGCATTTTAGAGTGCCACCAAGTGTCCAGCAACAAATCACTAGTCCCTCGAGCCCCACAATGAGTTGCAAAGTGTACACATTCGATGACCCATAAAGCCAGTACATCAGACATACAAGTCTGATGTGCAGGCGTGGTCCATAAAGAGGAAACAGAATCATATGTACAACCCAACCGTTTCCACATTTGTTTATCACTCTCAGGAGCGTCCTCCTGTAACCTTGTGACGTCTTGGATGGTTGGCATTGGCTTGTCAGAAGCAGACACATTCATAGTAGATCGTTTAGTCTGACTTAACATTTTAGGCACCATCACTTGCTGAATTTGTGCGGCTGTGCGCGCTGCACAATCTGCTCGTTCATTACCAACGTCAACTGGGGTTGTACCATTCGTGTGGGCAGCGCATTTAATAACGGAAATCTGCGCTGGCAGAAGGAGGGCCTTCAGTAGGTCATTAACTAAACCCCGGTGGGATATTTGACCACACATAATCATGTCAGGTTGTTCTGACGAAATGTCACTCAAATCGCCCCTTATTGTGGTAGTTTCCTGAATCAAGGCTAAACAGTCGTGGCCAGGTGCGTCTTCATGGACAGGGGGACCACTAAGAAAACAGGCTGGATTGATAGTGGTACAGTATTTAAATGTCAGACGTGGATTGTTCAAAAGGTATATCTCATACCTATTCTGACGAGCTGCGGTAAGATGCTGACCATTCGCCCCATATCCCTGGCATGGTACTGGTCATGGACCTGACGTGTAATATGAGGGCTTACCGAAGCTGACTGTGGCCATAAATGTGGTGATATTGTAACAAAATCGGCTGTACCTTCTTTTCCCGTGACTGTGGCTGTAACCTTGACTGGCCATTCGGTCTCAAGTAATGGCCGGTATTTGTCCTCCAACTCCCTGTTTCGTCCAGTTCTGTCATAGGCCAGGGTAACGTGATGCAGTGACTGTTCAATGTCTAACGTCCACCACTGGGGGGTGATAGAAATATAGCACTGTTGTCTCATCCTCCTCTTCGCTGATCCACCCACCCAAAGTCACTATATTGGAGCTCCTGCTGGTAAACTACCATTTCTGCCGCTTGTTGGGGTCGCAGATCATCCTTTTTCATTACATACTCAGTCTTAACCTTTGTAACTGAGCCTCCTTCTTGGCCTACACCCTCCTTCCAGTAAAATCTGACTGCCCTTGCCATCTGGGAAGGGTCGTTCTCTGTCCAATTCATGTTATTACATTTCACAGCAGTAACCACAGAAGGTGGTAGGCAATGCATTAACATAGCACAGTATTGAGGGGAATTCTGACCATTTTGATACAGCAAATCGCCTGACTGCCCCCGGTAGATTTCATTAAAACGCCCCAGAAATTCCTATGGCTCGTCAATCTTCCTAGGTTTTAGGTCTAAGATAACAGAAAGATTTATGGGCCTTTGAAATGTGCTATTCAACGCATTCAAGATCTGTGTCCTTCTTTTCTCTATTTTCTCTTTTTTTTTTTAAACTTAAAAATGTTTGAAAATTCAAATTGAATTACTGCAACTTGCAAGCTTAGCTCTGATCTCAACTCAGAACTAAATTTACAATTTGCTTAACACAAACTTGTATAACATTTACAACTTAATTATTTCTTTATCTTAACAATTTTTCTTTTAACAAGTTTTTTTTCTTTTACATACACATAAGTATTAGCAAAATCAACTATCATAAGTATTAGCAAAATCAACTATCATCTCCAGATTGACATTTTTTAAAATGGTGTCCATGATCTTCTTTAAGTTTCTATTAATCTCCAGATAAAATGAGATAAACCTTATTTCAAGTAAGTAAAATTTAAGATTCTGGCAATTTCAATCAATTGCTTTCAAAAATAATAACTTTTATCAAAGAGGTGGAGAAACCCACTGGTTTCCTTTAATTAATTCAAAACGTAACTTTGCTGGTGTTCACTGACTCAAAGGAAAGGTATCCGATTACACTACGGCTGCTGCTGTTATCTCAAAGCCTGAGTGAGAAGCACTGTCTGTTTTCAACTCCGCCTGCTGCTGTTAACCCTTTGAGAGACTTCTGCTTCAACCAATATGCAGCATTCCTCACAATCTCAACTAGACCTCGGAACTTTACAGTCCAAGGAGACAATTTTAGCTTAATCAACTATATATTTAAAACACTCACACATAGAGTTGAACCATCTTCAGATTTAAAAACAGTTATACTGGACTGAACCTTCATTAATGAAGTCACATCAGCCTCTGAACCCATATAATAGACTGAACCTTCATTAATTAAGTCACATCAGCCTCTGAACCCTTACAATAGACTGAACCTTCATTAATTAAGTCACATCAGCCTCTGAACCCTGATAATAGACTGAACCTTCATTAATTAAGTCCCATCAGCCTCTGAACCCTGATAATAGACTGAACCTTCATTAATTAAGTCCCATCAGCCTCTGAACCCTGATAATAGACTGAACCTTCATTATTAAAGTCCCATCAGCCCAAAACCCTAACCCAAGCCGAAACAACAATATGAAATCCCATCAATTAAAGTGCTAATCCCCAGACTGACCTGTGATTTCGTCGAGGCGGTCTTTCTGTGCCAACCGTGAGTGACCAGACTAATCAGACGATAAGAAGAGGGGAACAATCAATGCGCGGTCGTTTTCCAGTTCTACATTGAGGGCCCTTTGTTCCCCATCTTCCTGTTCATAATCAGTCTAATTCTGATTTCGCAGTTGGATCAGGATCGCCCAGAGAAATCCCGGTTTTCGGCACCAAATGTAGATCTCCAAATTTCTTTCTCTGTCAGTCTGGCCTCAATAAAAGTTGAGACGGATTCGCACGTAAACAGAAGTTATTTATTTAGCTTGCAAGCTTGAATCATCTTACAGAAATGTAAAAGACATCCAGCCTCTTACATCCCAGAAAACGACTGAACTAAAAGACAAAGGGATCTCTGCAAAATCAATTCAAATGGTATCAAGTTTCACATACTCGACGGACATAGGTCAGCCTATGTCCCTCCTGACCTGTTCGATCTATTCTGATTGGCTCACTTCCAATCCCTTTCTCTGGCCCCTATCAATGCAGCATCACTCTCATAGACACACCTCTTCCTGCTTTTTCCATGCGGTCTCAAATTCCTTTGTCCCTAACTGCAAGAATCAAAGTGGCTTATTTCTACATTACATTAACTAGTAACTCTAAAGTAACTATTTTATATCACATTCGTCAATCACAGGTTTGGAAGGTAATGTAAAAGGAGTCCTGGCGAATTGCTGTAGTGCATCTTGTAAATGGTACACACTGCTGCTACTGTGCACCAGCATTGAGTGTCTAAGGTGGTGGATGGATACTGCTCAAGCAGGCTGCTTTCTCCTGGATGGTACCAAGCTTCTTGAACTACTGCAGTCTATCTGGTGCAGGTACATCCACAGTGCTGTTAGAAAGGGTGTTCCAGGTTTACCAAATAGCAATAGAGAAGGAAATATAGTTCCAACCCAGGATGGTGTGTGGCTTGGAAGGGAATGTGAAGGTGGTCTTGTTCACATGTGTCTCCTGCCTTTATCCTTCTTGGTGGTAGTGAAGGTGCTGTTGAAGGCTTGATGGATCGCTGAAATGCATTTTGTATATTGTACACATTGTTGGTACTGTGCATCAGTGTGGATGGAATTAATGGTTGAGTTCCCGAGCAAGTCGTCTGCTTTGTCTGGGATGGTGTCCAGATTCTTGAGTGTTGTTGGAGCTGCACTCATCCAGGCAAGTGGAAAGTCTTCCATCTTGCCTTGCAGATGGTGGAAAGATTTGGGAACTCAGGAATGAGTTATTTGTCACAGAATTCCCACTCTCTGGATATTGCTTAAGCTGATTTACTTTGAATGTCGGATGAGGACCTTGTGTTACCAGTGGCTGTCATCTGCGTAGGATGCCACCATTATTGCAAGGTTCACATAGGTTCCGCCAATCCATCCATCTAGCAGGTACATGAAAAGGCTTCACATCACTCCCCACCCCATTCACCAATCACCAATCCCCAGTCTACTCCCACACAGAGCAAGTTCTTCAACAGGAACAGCAATCCTTCAGAAGTGGTGTGCCGAGTCTTCATTTATTCACTCTAAGGTTTTGATTGCCAGTTATACATTATAAAATTTACAAAATCTCTATAATTACCCCCCACAAGCTCCCCTCCAGCCTCTGATCCCCCCCCCCCCCAACCCCCCCCCCACCCACCCAAACACATATCATTGAGTTGGTTCTAAAATTGTAGGAGTTTGACCTATCATCTTTCAACCAGTAGTTCTCTCCTGATAGTTGTCGTCCTGTTGCTGAAGTCTGGACAGCTTGGGCTTTCTGGCAGGCTTTTAAAAAAAGTTGGAGCCACCAAGCTGCCCAGATGTTGGAAGCAGCAGTGCAGCAACTCGTTGAAATTGACAGACTGGCCTGAGAAAGATCAGGGGTGGGATTCTCCGTTGGCTGACGCCGGAATCGGGAACTGGGATTGGACGGAGAATTGTTTCCGAGCCCAAAATCGTGATGGGCGCCGGTTTCACACCAAATTGCAATTCTCCATCGCCTCGACAACCGCTTCAATGCATTCCAAAACACATGTACAGTAAACACCAATTGCAAATCATTAGCGGATCCGACCTGGTGTTCTCCGAGGCCTCCGCGATTCTCCGCCTCCAATGAGCCGAGTTCCCGATGGAGAGGTTCACTTGTGCCTTTTTTAAATCGTGAAACCGGCGTTCGTGGCTGCAATATCCCTTTAAATAATTAAGTAATTAGCCACAGACTGCAATGGGCCATGGGCATTAAAGAGAAACAGTTAGTTATATATATCTTGAGGGCCACGTGCCCCTCTATGTACTGGGGTTGAAATGGACTCATGCAGGGTCATCACCCCCATCGCTCAATCAAATTGTTCAGGAAACCCAAAAATACAGTATAGTGTCTCAAATCAGCTGTCCAGAAACAGGCATTTGTAGCATGTACCATACATCAATTTCAATTAAGTAAAAAAAACTTGGACAATTCAACTAGGCTTCCGCGTCACTGTATTCCCGCGCTCTGTGTGGCACCCAAAATCTGGCAGGATATAAAAACTGGGGTGGCCATGTTGCTGAGGGTGCTGGTTTTGAGACATTGTACCTGTAATATGTTAATGCAGTGGCTGGGTTTAAAAAACACTGACATGCACACTGTGCTTACTTATGATCTCCCTACCATTCCTAGCAACAAAACACAGCCTAGGTCTTTTATATCCAGAAGTACAGGGTGGCACCGTAGCACAGTGGTTAGCATTGTTGCTTCACAGCGCCAGGGTCCCAAGTTTGATTCCCGGCTTGTCCGGAGCCTGCACATTCTCCCTGTGTCTGCGTGGGTTTCCTCCGGGTGTTCCGGTTTCCTCCCACAAGTCCCGAAAGATGTGCTGTTAGGTAATTTGGACATTCCAAATTCTCCCTCGGTATACCCGAACAGGTGCCGGAACAGGCGACTAGGGGCTTTCCACGACAACTTCATTGCCGTGTTAATGTAAGCCTACTTGTGACAATAATAAAGATTATTATAAAGGGTCTGAGATTTCTCATTGGCACCTCTGTGCAAATTCTTTCAATGTTTTGTCCAGCTATCTAAACGTAATTTTTTGCAAGGCTGCACATATTGAACCGGCAGCCCACTGTAACAGGATTCACTACAGCAACTGACTAAGGGTTCTTTGACAGCACCTTCCAAGCCCATAGCCTCAAGCACCTAGAAGGATGAGAGATGCATGGAAAAGTCAGTTCCAAGTTCCTCCCCAAGTCATAAATCACTCCAATGTATTCTTTCATTGTTGCTGATTCAAAATCCATAATTTATTTTTAACCTAACAACACTATGGGTGCGATTCACTGGCCCTCCCCGCGGCCTGTTTCTCAGGGGGCGGGAAGCGGCCCGATGTTGGCCGGCGGTGGGATCTTCAGATCCCAACTCTACCAATGGGATTTCCCATTGAATCCACCCTAAGCCGCCAGAAAGGGGTGCGCCACCAGCGGGACCAGGAGATCCAGACGATGTGAACAGCTGGAAGGTCTCACCCTATGGGAGTCCCTTCACCACATAGGCTGTACGAGTTTACAAAAAAGACTTAATGCTCACTTCTCAAGGTAAGTAGCGATAGGCGCTAGATGCTGGCCTAGCTCACAACACCCCTATGTACAGAACGAATAAAAACAAGAATGACTCCATCAGCAAACGAGTAATGATGGACAGATAAAGACCCTCTGCTCCATTCAACCTGTCCGACATAATTATGATGCCTTGTTTATCTCAATAAATACACTCTCCACCCCTGAAACCTGAAACCATGTGATCTCCTGATAGAGGCAATAACATTCTAGATTAATTTGGGGGAACAAAAGTTTGGGAAACCATGTAGTTACTCTACATAATGAGCCAACACATAATTAGGTACTTCATTTATCAGCTGGGGAAGTACTAAAGAAATATATCTCTTGTGGTGCCCCTATGGGTCTAAACCCATGACCATCTGATTAGAAAAATGTCAGTGTCCGTACTGGCAAGTGCATCTCCTACTTCATTATACTATAAACGTGGTATTCCCCCGGCACTCTAACATGGTATGTAGAAATATTAATACCATATGGCTCATCGTGTTTCATGCCACTTCAGTAGTAGCTTTGTAACTCATTAATTATTTTTGCTGAATAGCTGCAAAACCCTCAAATTGTGCACTTAGCATTTTCAGATCACAAGGATTTCACTTTGGGTGATAATAAAAATAGCACAATGCAGGCTCTGCAGCCAGATGCTGCAAGACTGAATTTTAACATTTCGTGCTAAGAAAAACTTAGCGTGACTTGGCGCTGTGGCAAAACGTTCATTCGGACAATATTTTTCTCAGGTAACTTGAAAGTTCATGCTCCTGTGTTTGGCTTTATCTCTGGTGCTCTATTTTGATCCAGATGTGAGCTGCATCATCCAGTACAAGGTCTAATTTCACCAATTATTCCATCTGCTGGGCACTTTGCCAACAGTTCTGCTATATGTTTGCATTTGATAGGTGTAGCATTACACTGAAAGCCTTTGCCATGGACCTCTACTTACAATAAATATACTGTGCAAATTAAACCTGTGGCAGACTTCTATAGATTTGAAAAAATGCACATTCAGCCTACCAATGTAATATACGACCCAGTTTGGAGAATTGAAAATTCCGCACCTGAAAGAAAGGGGAGGAATTAATCCTTTCTGTGTACATTTATTTTTCATTAAAATGATCATATTTCATCAGTGGGGAGTAATCGAGCGCAGGCAGCTATTTCAAATAGATTCTAAATAAATCAAGGAATCTACAAAACCCAAATGTAGTATACAGTTGAGGCTCCACCAGATAATAATAGCATTTTAACCTTTAAAATGATTCTCAGTAAGTGTTCATAAACCCGGATGTCTGAGGAAGTAATTTATTAGCAGATTCAGAAATAATCCCAAGAATTTTATTTTGAAAATATACTTGATAAATTCCCAACAGCTCAATTAATTAAATTATGCATTATGAATAATAACTGACATTTACACATTTTCTGGATTGTGTCAGAAGAAGATTTTAATGACCAAAATGGGTATCCATGAAGGATCAGTTAGACAATAGTAATAATATTGTACAAGCCAGATAATGTGGAAATAATTATGATGAGAAGGTTCATGTCACTTCATAACTCACCTATAAGGGGGACTTGAGCCCTCCCACGTCCCATTCCATATGGAAAGAGCGCCTCTGGGCCTGAACCCTGGTGCGGGCAAAATGTCAGGTTTGCACCCTGGCAGTGCCAAGATCTCAAAAGATTATGTACAGACTTGCAGAGTGATACAAAGCTGAGGTGGTGCCTTATTACAATGAACATGGTAGCACAGTGGTTGGCACTGTTGCTTCATAGGGCCAGGGGCCCAGGTTCGATTCCCGACTTGGGTCACTGTGCGGAGTGTGCATATTCTCCCTGTGTCTGCGTGGGTTTCCTCCGGGTGCTCCGGTTTACTCCCACAAGTCCTGAAAGACATGCTGTTAGGTAATTTGGACATTCTGAATTCTCCCTCTATTTACCCGAACATGCGCCGGAATGTAGCGACGAGGGGATTTTCACAGTAATTTCATTGCCGTGTTAATGTAAGCCTACTTGTGACAATAAAGATTATTATAAATTCATAGAATTTACAGTGCAGAAGGAGGCCATTCGAGTCTCCACCGGCTCTTGGAAAGAGCACCCTACCCAAGGTCCACACCTGCACGCCACATCCAGAACCCAGCATCCCCACCCAACACTAAGGGCAATTTTGGACACTAAAGGCAATTTATCATAGTCAATCCACAGTGGTCCAAGCCGGAATTGAATCTGGGACCCTGGAGCCGTGAAGCAATTGTGCTACCCACAATGCTACCGTGCTGCCCTCATGCTCGAATGCCAGTGAAAACACTGTCATCACCTGATGGAAGTCCGAAAGGGTGAGTTTCAAGGTTTGACAAGTGGTGCTGGATCTGACTTCTGACTCTTTTTTGAAAATGCACCAGATAAGCATCTTCCTCTTTTATTATAATATTCTAATTGTTCTAATACAGTCTGTTATATACATCTCTATTTTCTTTTGAGCTGTTTCCTTTTAGTCTGTAGAAATATTTTTGTTAGTTTTGCCTTGTGAGTGCTGTACCCCCGAAGGGGTCAGTGGACCAGCGGCAGGGTCAGCAATTCCGCCTGGGAGGCAGTGGCAGCGGCTGTCAGTGTCGGTGGTATGACCAGGAGGACTGCCCTCCAATGTCAGAAGAAGACCAACGACCTCCACCGAGCAGCAGAGGTAAGTTACAACCTCTCTCTTTGCATCAGTTCCACCTGTCACCCTTCAAATTCCCAATCCCCACAAATCACTGCTGACACCTCGCACCCTCCCCACACCTGATCTTCATGCTTGTTGCTCAGAACTCCCTGGCACCCATCGGCACAACTCTTCATGTCCAGGAGCAGTGCCCACACGTGCCACCTGCTATAGACTGCCCTGACCCATCAAGTGTGCGGCCCACAATGCCCTCTTTTTATCCTCACAGAAGAAGATAGCCCATAATAAGTAGAAAGGGCCAAGACAGTTGTTTAAAAAAGCCAGAGTCCCAGAGATCGGAGCTGTCACCCCATATGAGCCCAGGAGATTGTGGGGTTGACCGAGGAGAGTGGAGTCACCGACAGCGAGGTTGGCCTGCGTCACAGAGGTGAGGATCCACTGTTCTTTCACACGAATGACCACATGTCCATTCTCTCGCAGGATCTCCACCTCTCATGCACAGCGTCGAGCAGCCTGGCCAGGTTAGCTTCCCCAAAGCGAGGAGCAGGTTTGTGGGCTGCCATGTTGGTGTGTTGACTGGGAGTGAGTGGTGAGGTAACGTTTAAAAGCATCTCCCCGTTGTTAGCGGCGAGACGCTGAGGGGCAAGTCCAGCGATTCAGAGGACGAGACTGCTAGTAATGGCGAGAAGATTCTGGGGACTCATTTTCGGCACTAAGTGCCATTGAATACGGGCCGCGATCTCGCCAAGGTGGCCGTCGAGGAATACCCTACCAAATACGCCCAAATGACACTTAGAAATGTTTTCATTGAATCATACCCGTTACCTTTACATATCATGCCATCCATGTGTCAAAGATTGGAGTCATTAATGACACAAGCACACTGCCTTAGCTGACTATCAATTGGACTTCTTCGCAATGTCTTAGCATTTTTATGCGTTAGTTCAATTGGAGGTAATTGGATTTGGGTGCTGGCTGTGGTTTCTTCAGGTCTAGCTGCTTGAAGCAGGCAGTTGGTGATGCCAAATGTGTCATCCAGCTCCTTAATGTTGCCATTCTGTTGGCTGAGCCCGTTCCTCATAGGGGGTGCCAGCTCCGATCTCTGGGACTCTGCCCCCATATTGGCCCTTTCTACTTATTATGGGCTATCTTCTTCTGTGAGGATAAAAAGAGGGCATTGTGGGCCGCACACTTGATGGGTTAGGGCAGTCTATAGCAGGTGGCATGTGTGGGCACTGCTCCTGGACATGAAGGGTTGTGCCGATGGGTGCCAGGGAGTTCTGAGGAACAAGCATGAAGATCAGGTGTGGGGAGGGTTGTTTAAAAAAGCCAGTTACTTAATTTGTTGCCCGTGGACTCAGGCACTTCAACATTGACTTTGGTGCCCTGCGAGAGACCCGAAGGGCAGGTGAAGGACAGTTGAGGAAGGATAGAACATCAGATGAGGATGCATGGAATTTGATTTGCCGTCACAAACTCATCAACCGATACTTGGAGGTCCCTGTCGGCATCAATGAACGTCTCATGACCCTCAGTATACAACTTGCCAAAAACCAGCAGGCAATGGTTGTGAGTGGCTACACCCAAACCCTTGATGCCAATGATGAGTCCAAAGAAGGCTTCTACTCCACCCCGGCACCATACTCTCCAACATTCCTAAGGAAGATAAGATCATGCTCTTTGGGGACTCCAACACCAGGGTTGGAAAGGACTCCCAACTCTAGAAAGGAACCATTGGAAAGAAATGAGTTGGGAATTGTAACTCCACTGGGGTTCTCTTGCTTGCCAAATGCACAGTACATTAGCTCCTCATCACTAACACATTGTTCCGCCAAAAATACAAGTTCAAGACTTCCTGGAGACGTTTACAAACAAAGCGCTGGTACATGATTGACTTTGTCATCATCCCATCCCGAGAGAAAAAGGACGCCCTCATCGCCAAAGTGATGACCAGTGCAGCTTACTGCTGGACAGACCGCCGACTCGTCTGCTCATCTATGTCTATCAAATTCCACCAAAAGCAGCGGAAAATGAAGAAACAGTTCAGCGGCACATTGAGTGGCCTCAAGAGCCAAGTTAGCTAGTGAATTTCCAACAATGTCTTCTCCAAAATGTCCAAAGTGTCCATTCTAATGGAGTGGCAGACAACTGGAAAGAGCTGAAGACCGCCATCATCTCAAGCTGCATCGCAAGCTGGGAAGAAACCATCAGCTGCAAGACCAGGAAACACCAAGACTGGTTTGATGCCGCCGACCACACCATCCAAAGCTTCATCGACAAGAAGAAGAAAGCTCTCCGCACCTAACAAAGTAACATAACCAGCAAGGCAAAGAGGAGAGCTCATCCATCAGTAAAGGTGGAGGCACTATTGAAATCAAGAAGCAATGGTGGACTGAGAAGACTAAGGAAATGTAACTCCTCGCCGACAAGCATGGCACCTGAGGCTTCCTCAGTGCCATTATGATGAATATGAGAAATTGTCTTATTTTATAGTTTGTGTTTTTGTGGTAATATTATTAAAACCTAAGTTAGAATGCTTACAGACAATGAGCTGGATTCTCCGTTGGCAGGATCCTCCATTTCGCCAGCTGCGATCTCATGCCCATGGATTTCCCGATGGCGTGGGGGTGCCCACAATTGGAAACCCCATTGGCCGGCTGCCGGGACAAAGAGCCCCGCTGCCGGTGGGGGCATGCCGCACCGGAAAATGAGTGTGGCGGGACGGAGAATCCTGCCCAATATGTCTGTTAGAGGCGTGATTAAAAGTGAGGTAATCAATGATTTTTGCAGGCGAAGTGTTTTGCTAATAGATATTAAAAGCCATTTTACCTATTTGCAGGTAGAGAGCTAATGTGATGTTGGAACAGTTTGAGCTTGGTTAAACAAATCAAGGCTATTGGGCGGCGAATACAGTGATGGTCAGGAAGTGGGTAGTGGGGAGGGGTCTGTATGGGAATGGGTGGAAGCGACCTCATGTAAATACACAAATTTGGGGGCACTGTTAACGGCACCTCTGCCATTCTCGCCGGTCAGGTACTCCACAAACCTGGTAGTAATGGCAGCCCTGAGGGTGTGGGGACAGTGGCGGCAGCACATGGGGCTGGAAGGAGCATCGGTGTGGGCACTCATATGTGGTAACCACTGTTTCACTCCGAGGGGGCTGGATAGGGGGTTCCGGAGGTGGCAGCGGGCAGGGTTCAAAAGATTTGGGGATCTTTTTATCGATGAGGGCTTCCCGAGCTTGGAGGAGTTGGAGGAGGAGTTTGAGTTGCCAGGTGGGAATGGGTTCTGGTAGCGGCAAGTGAGGGAGGTTTTGACCTTCCCTCACCTGCCGACTAAGGGGCTACAGGATAAGGTGGTGTCAAGAGCAGGAGTAGGAGAGGGGAAGGTTTCAAAGATCTACAAGGAACTGATGGAGTGGGAAGGAGCCCCAATAGGGGAGGTGAAGAGAAAGTGCGAAGAAGAGCTGGGTGGGGAGTTAGAGGCCAGATTATGCGAGGAGGCCCTGAGGTGAGTCAATGCATCGTCGTTGTTTGCCAGGCTCAGCCTGATACAATTTAAGATGGTCCACAGGGCGCACATGACTGTGATCCGGATGAGCAGGTTTTTTGTGGGGGTAGAGGATAGTTGTGGGTGCTGTGCGGGTTCCTGCCAACCATGTCCATATGTTTTGGGCATGTCCAAGGCTGAGGAGTTTCTGGCAGGGGTTTGCTGATGTCATGTCAGAAATATTAAAATTGAGGGTTGTACCGAGTCCAGCGATGCCTATCTTTAGTGTGTCGGAAGATCCGGGAGCCCAGAGGGTGAAGGAGCCTATGTCCTGGCCTTTGCCTCCCTGGTGGCCCAGAGATGGATCTTACTAGATTGAAGGGACTGGGAACCCCGGGGGGTATGGGCTAGTGACATGGCGGGGTTTCTCAGTCTCAAAAAAAATTAGATTCGCCTTAAGGGGATCGCTGTGGGTTTTGCCTGGAGATGGCAGTTATTCACCGACTTCTTCGAGAAACATTAAGCTGGCAGCAGGGGGGTTGGGGGAGAGGGGGGAAAGGAGGCATGGGGGGTTGAGGAAGGTTAGGAAAACCAGTGGAAAGGGGCCTGGGGAAGGAGGTCCTGTTTGTGTAAGCCATGTTGGCTGGGGTTTGTTACTGGGGGTGTGTGTTGGTTATATTGTTTTGTTCTTGTTGAAACCTGATGTTTAAAATTGTTAAAATTATAAATGCCTTAATAAAATATTTTCTCACAAAAAAAATCAAGGCACATCTTATAACAAGAATCAAAAGATTGCTGTGTGCTTTGAGTGCAGTTGCTGTAGCTAGCGGCAGGGGCCGGATCTGTCTGGAGAAAGGAGTTACTTCCAGGGCTCTAAGCTGAGCAAAAGGTTTTCAGTTTGGCCCGCAAAACAACTTTCTCTCTCCAAGGACTCTGCACCAATACAAGCAGGAAAAACATGGTTGTCAATTTTATAAATTAGTAATCGCTTCTCGGCCGCCTTTTGGCTAAGATCAAGTGTAGCTTCTGTTCTTTTCAGTTTGATATCTGAGATGTCCCTTGATGGGGACCATATATTGAATTGATTTTTAGAGCAGGGAGATGGACTAGGGGCTTGCTCTGTCCGCTCCACGCATCGACCCGATGTTGCAGTATCTCCAGGAATGAAATTTTTTTTTTTTTAATTAGTGTTATTTAATATATACAGGTTGTTTAATTGGAATGTAGAGGCAGATTTCAGGAACCAAGTTAAGGTGTTATACCTGTCAACTATAAAGCTATTTCCTTATTGCTAATGTGCTTAATTCTGTGTTCAAATTTTAATTTTTTTTATATAAAAGCTGTCTGCTGGCCTGTCTTACCACTCCTGGTCCTGTAACATTTCCTCACAGTTTTACAAAGTGTATATAGTTGGATTCTAATCCAGGAACTGGGGTTCTGGTCTGGGCCGATAACAGATGCCAAGGCAATATATGGACCCAGCACGCTAGCCTTCAAACCAGTGTGAAGTAAGGACAGACTCGCTTGAGAGACTGAGAAAACATCAGCCTCCATTGGAGAGAACATTTCAAAGAACTCTTAAACAGTGATACAATTATAGATGAGGACATATTTGAGGAAATCCCCCAACTCTAATCAAAGATGATCTTGGACTCACACCAAGTGTGGACAAAGTCGAACCTGCCATAAAATATGTGAAGATTGGAAAAGCCGCAGGGGTGGACGGGATTCCAGAGGAGATTTTCAAATTTGGTGGAGAAGAGATCACCCCTCATCTCCATCACCTGTTCCTGAAAATCTTGGACAGAGAAGAAATTCCTGCTGGCCTCAGGGATGCAGTCATTGCCACCATCTTCAAAAAAGCAGACAAAGCGGATTGTGGGAACCCCCGAGGAATCTCCGTACTTTCCATAACCGGGAAGATCATTGTCCGAATCCTCGCTAACTGCCTTCTCCCAGGCTCTGAAGAAATCCTTCCAGAAAGCCATTGTGGCTACTGACCAAACTGTGCAACAATGGGCATGATTTTCACTGCTCGGCAACTTCAAGAGAAATGCCAGGAGCAACATCAGCAATTCTACATGGCCTTTATTGACCTGACCAAGGCTTTTGCAGTTGTCAATCAGGAAGTGCTATGGAAGACCCTGTAAAAGGTCGATAGTCCTTCAGAGAAGTTCATCAATATCCTCCGACTCCTTCACGACAGGATGTCGGTGACGCTCTCACCAACGGAAATAAGACATAAACCTTTGAGGTCAAGACTGGAATCAAGCAGGGATGTGTCATAACCCCACACTTTTCATCTTCATCGTCACCATCCTTCACCTTGTCAAGAACAAGCTTCCCAGTGGAGTGGACGTCGGCTACAGGTTGGACGGAAAACCGCTCAACCTCAACCAGTTAAAATCCAAGGAGAAAATGACACTGACATTGCTCATGGAACTTCAGTATGCAGATGACATTGCCATATCTACTCTCCAACAAAAGAATCTCCAAGCCATGTTTGACATCTTCGTGGAAACATACCGAAGAATCGGTCTCAGCCTCAACCTGAAGAAGACTCAAGTCCTTTACCAACCCGCCCCAGGGCAGGATCCGATCTCTATGTCCATCAAGATCAATGGAGGAATCCTACCAAATGTGGAGCACTTCCCTTATCTGCGCAGCCACCACTCATCTATATGGAGATTCAACATCGTAACCAATCCATGAGCACCTCCTTCGGACACCTAAGGACGAGAGCTTTTGACAGCTACAACATTCGTGCTGACAGCAAGATCCTCGTGTACAAGGTAGTCATCCTCCCAACTCTTCTAATGGCTTAAAAACCTGGACAACATACAAACGCCACCTCAAGGCCCTCGAGGGGTACCATCAATCCTGTTTGAGACGGATTCTCTGCATCAACTGGGGGACAGGCATACTAACACATTATCCTTGAAAGAGCCAAGAGCACTAGCATTGAGGCCAGGATCATCCAAAACCAACTCCGCTGGGCCGGCTATGTGCTTCAGATGTCAGAGTCCTGACTGCCAACAGAAATCTTCTTCGCCCAGCTCAAGGAAGGCTCCCGAGGTGAGGAGGACAAAGACATCCTGAAGGCTTACCTCTACAAATGTAACACAGACGTCAACGCCTGGGAGACCCTGCCTCAGAAGAGACCTACTTGGAGGAACCTCCTGATTGAAGGGTCACAATTCTTCAAGGACATTCCATGGCGCGAGGAGGCCTGGAAAAAGAGCCTGAGAAAGGAATACCAATGATCTAGAGTCCAAAGACCAATCCCACCTCCCAGAAACACGTGCCAAGTGTGCGATCGGAGATGCGACTTTAGGATCAGGCTCAACAGCCCACAAGGACCCACAGAACTATGACCAGTAACATGGAGTTTCTTAAGTGCACATCATACTCATTAGTGAGTGATCGTTGAAGAAGAAGAATACTTAATTTGTGTTTCATACTTGCCTATATTCTACTTAAGTAAATTAAATGAATTCTCTGAAATATGATAGATCTATCACCTGCATCTTCAAATTTACTCAATTTCCTGTTCAGTCGACACAAACTCTATATATCTGTGAAGGAGTCAAATTGGTGCAATTTTAACTCATTCAAATCCCATCAACTCGCACAGAGTTACAGTGGGACCCAGTATGGTTCAGCTCTGTTCCATCGCTACAAAAAGGTCCTTAAAAGTGTGCATGCAGCATACACTACACTGGAGTTTCTCTACTTCAGGTTCCTATGGGCAGTCTTTCCTCATAAGGCAACCATTCCCTTCCAGCTATTAGTCTAGTAAACCTTCTTTGAACTGCTACCACTGCATTTACGTCCTTGCTTAAATAAGTGACCATCACTGTGCACAGTACTCCAGATGTGGCCTCACATAAATGCTGGACTAGCTAGCGAAGCCCACATCCTGTAAATGAATAAATTACAAAAAAAACAATGCCCTGCATAAATGAAGCACAAGCTCCCTACTTTTATATTCAAATTCCCTCGCAATAAACAAGAACATTCTCTTGATTTCCTAATGACTTGCTGTACCTGCACACTAACATTTTGTGATTAATGCACTAAGGAAACCCAGATCCCTCTGCATCTCAGAGTTGTGGAATCACTCACCCTTCCATTGTTTCTGCCAAAATGAACAATTGCATTTTCCCACGATATACTCTATTTTCCAGATCTTTTCCCATTCACTTAACCTATCTATCTCCCTTTGTACCTTCCTTATGACCTCTTCACAACTTACGTTCCTACCTGTCATCAGAAAATTAAGTAATCATACCTCCCCTTCCTTCATCAAAGTCATAATAATAATCTTTATTGTCACAAGTAGGCTTACATTAACACTGCAATGAAGTTACCGTGAAAATCCCCTAGTCGCCACATTCTGGCGCCTGTTCGGGTACACGGAGGGAGAATTACGAATGTCCAAATTGCCTAACAGCACGTCTTTCGGGACTTGTGGGAGGAAACGGAGCACCTAGAGGAAACCTACGCAGTCACGGGAGAATGTGCAGACTCTGTACAAGACAGTCACGCAAGCCGGGAATCAAACCTGGGACCCTGGCGCTGTGAAGCAACAGTGCTAACCACTGTGCTACCGTGCCGCTCGCTGTATAAATTGTGAAAAGTTGAGGCCTCAGCAATGATCCCTGTGACACACCACTTGTTATATCTTGCCAACTGGGAAATAACCCATTTATGCCTCCTCTCTGATGCCTGTTAACTCGGCAATCTTCTGTCCATGCCAATATGTTACCCTCTACACCATGAGTTTTTATTTTCTGCAATACCTTTAATGTGGCACCTTATCAAATGCCTTCTGGAAATCTAAGTACAATACATTCATCAGTTCCCATTTATCCTCAGCACATGTTACTTCTTCAAAGAACCCCAATAAGTTGGTTCAACATGATTTCCTACTCAAAAAACCATGTTAATTCTTCCTGATTACCTTGAATTTTTCAGAGTGCTTTGCTATTTTGCCTTTCATAATAGCTTCTAACATTTCCTCTGTGACAGATATTAATATAACTGACCTGTAATTTTATGCTTTCTGTCTCCTTCCTTTTTTGAAAATGGGGGCTACATTTGCTATTTTCCAATCCATTGGGACCTTCCCCCAAATCTAGGGAATTTTGAAAATTGAAAACAAACGGCTCAACTTTCTCACTATCTATTTCCTTTTACACCCTAGGATGAAGTACATCAGGACCTGGGGACTTATCAGCGTGCAGTTTCAACAATTTTCTCAGCATCACTTCCCTCGTGATTGTAATTTTCTTGAGTTCCTCGCCCCTTTCCATTTCCTGACTTACAGCTATTTCTGGGATATTACTTGTATCCCCTTAGTAAAGACTGATGCAAAATACCTGTTCAGTTTTCCTGCCATCTCCTTATTTTCCATTATTAATTCCCCAGACTCACTTTCTATAAGACCAACGCTCACTTTGTTAATTATTTAAAAAAAAATATCTATGGAAACTTGTATCATCTGTCTTTATATTTCCAGCTAGCTTCCGTTTGTGCTTTAATTTTTGCCTTCCTTATCAATCTTTTAGTCATTCTTTGCTCGCCATGTCCAATAGCCATACTTCGGTCTTCGGGGCTTTGAGTCCCTCCATGCCAACAGTATTCGCCGCCGGGCTACCAGGGAAGCAACGGCCAAGATGTCGGCCTCCTTCTCCTCCTAGTCTCCCGGGTCCTCTGACACCCCAAAGATTGCCACCTCAGGACTCATTACCGCCCCAGTTTTCAAAACCTGGGCCATGAGGTCCGCAAATCCCTGCCAGTATCCCCTGAGTTTATGGCACGACCAGAACATGTGCACGTGATTAGCTGGCCCACAGGCGCATCTGGCACACTTGTCCTCCAGCCCGAAGAATTTACTCATCCAGGCCACCGTCATGTGGGCCCGGTGCATGACCTTAAACTGGATCAGACTGAGCCTGGCGCATGTTGCGGTCCTGTTTACTCTGCCCTGAGCTTCTGCCCAAATACCGTCCTCCATCTCTCCACCCCCCCCCCCCCCCCCACCCCCCCCGCCCAACCCCCCACGAGCTCCTCTTCCCACTTAAGCTTCAGGTCCTCAGTCTGTGTATCCTCTGCTCCCATTAGTTCTTTGTAAATATCTAAGACTCTATCCTCACCTACCTCTCCCGTAGAAACTACCCTGTCCTGCCTCCCCTTTGGCGGGAGGCATGGGAAGGACGGCACCAGTCTGCGCACGAAGTCCCGCACCTGTAAGTATCTAAAGTCATTCGCTCCCGCCAGCCCAAACTTCTCCTCCAACGCCCTCATGCTCGGAAAGCTCCCTTCCAGGAACAGATCACCCACCCTCACAATCCCCGCCCTCCGCCACAGTCGATACCCACCGCCCATGTTCCCCGTGGCAAATCGGTGATTGCCGCAGATTGGGGTCCACACCGATGCTCTCACTTCCCCTATATGCCTCCTCCACTGGCCCCAGTACCGCAGAGCCACCACCAATAAAGGGCTGGTGGAGTACCGCGCCGGCGGGAGCGGCAGAGGGGCCGTAACCAGGGTTGCTAAACTGGTGCCCCTGCACAAAGCAGCCTCCATCCGCTCCCACACCGACCCCGTACCCACCATCCATTTCCTTATCATCGCTATGTTGGCCGCCCAGTAGTAGTTGCTGAAGTTCGGCAACGCCAGCCCCCCTTCCCCTCTGTTCCTTTCGAGCATCAGCTTCCTCACCCACTGGGACTTCCCTGCTCAGACAAATCCCAGGATAATTTTATTCAGCCCCTTAAAAAAGGACCTCGGGATGAAAATGGGGAGACACTGAAATATGAACAAGAATCTCGGGAGAATCGTCATCTTAACAGTCTGCACCCTCCCCGCTAGTGACAGCGGGAGCGCATCCCAACTCCGAACCTCCTCCCTCACTCGTTCCACCAGTCGGGACAGGTTGAGCTTATGCAACTTGCCCCAGTCCCGTGCCACCTGTATCCCCAAATATCTAAAGCTTTCTCCTACCAGCCTGAACGGCAACCCTTTCAGCCTACTCTCCTGCCCCCTCGCCTGAATTACGAACAACTCGCTCTTAGCCCTGTTCAATTTATATCCTGAAAACCGGCCAAATTCCCTCAGGGTTTCCATGATACCGTCCATCCCCGCTATTGGGTCCGATGCGTATAACAGCAGGTCATCCACGTATAACGAGACTTTATGTTCCACTTAGCCCCCCGGCCCAGCCCTTTCCAGTCCCTTGAAGCTCTCAGAGCAATTGCCAGCAGCTCTATGGCCAGCGCAATCAGCAGTGGGGAGAGAGGGCAACCCTGTCTTGTCCTGCAGTCTGAAGTAATCTGGGGCGTCATTCTCCGCCGGTGGGAGTCTCCGTTTTGCCGGCGCCCGGGGGTTTCCCGACGGCGTGGGGCTGCCCCACAATGGGAAACCCCATTGACCGGCCGGTGTAACGGAGCATCCCGCCGGCGGTTCAGGGCAGAAATGTGGCGGGGCGGGATGGAGAATTTCTCTCCTGATGTCGTCCTGTTCGTCCTTACACTAACCTCTGGGGCCTGATATAACAGACTAACCCAGTCAATGAACCCCTCCCCGAACCCAAACCGTCCCAGCACCTCCCACAGATAGTCCCACTCGACCCGGTCAAAAGCCTTTTCCGCATCCATAGCTACCACTATCTCTGCCTCCCTGCTCTCCGGGGGCATTATAATCACATTAAGCAGCCTTCTTAGATTGGCTGCCAGTTGCCTACCCTTTACGAACCCGGTTTGGTCCTCTGCAATTACATCCGGTACACAATCCTCAATTCTAGTCGCCAAGATCTTGGCCAGTAACTTAGCGTCTGCGTATTTTTTTTTTTGTTTGTTTTTGGTGTCAATGAATTTTATTAAGTCAGATGTGATGATCATCGGGATTGTAGAGTTCACTCATCATCCGATAGATGTAGGAGGGAGCATTTCCCCCGATGTTAGAGATGAACAAGGTAATGAGCTCGGGAGGAACATAATCGAACACAGGGCAGTGAGCGCTCACTTTGCAGAGAATCTCACCTTCTGTGAACGGGAGCACCTCCTGCGGTGAAACAAACTTGTGAAATGTATTGTCCTCATTGGGAAACTGTGGACACAGTTTAAACATGGCAGCACAGACTATAACGGGTGTGGAGTGGTGCCTTGCTGCGAGGGCCAGAGTATGAGCTCCATTCACAGCTCACAGTCACCCATTAGCCAAGATGGTCTTCGTGCCAATGATCACCTTATTAACATGGGACATGATGGCGAAGATGGCAGCATCAGTAATGACAGTTGTTTCAATCCCAGCTGCAGACAAAGTGACAGACATCGCGTGTCCCTGGCAGTAGGGGGCACACTCAGCGACGATTACGTGGAAGCTGCATTTTCGAGCTGCATCTTTGAGAAAAGCTTCAACAGTTGGGGAGCGGCCAAGCATCATAATCGCCTCGTTGGAGTGGATGTGTTCCAGGGCCTGCATTGCAATGCTATCCATCGTCCCCTCGAGCTCCATCAGAAGTTCGTTAATTGCTTCAATGACGTTAGTTCTGAGAAGTGGAAAACTCACACTGAAATCTTCGCTTTGACTGCCCGAAGTCAGCAGTTTGTGCAGTGAATCCTGGTCCATCTCCTCACTGCAGCCTCGAAGCCAGCCATATTCCTCTCGAATAATCTTCATCACTCGCCGGATAATGTTCCCCACACTGGTCTCGGAGGGCTGGGCGCTCATCAGTCTCCGGCCTTCCGTCCGGATCAAATCCAGCAGCTCCCCTGCGCTGCTCCACCGGCTGTGCGCCACCAGCTGCTGCAGGAACCCGGTGGTTGTGGCCGTCACGTCCCCGGAGCCACGGAGCTCCCCCCCGGGAGAGCTGCCCGAGCAGCAGCGCCGCGCGCTCCCCCACATCCGGCCACTTATCGTCTGCGTTGATCAAAGAGATTGGCCTGTAAGATCCACAAGCCTCTGGGTCTTTATCCTGTTTCAGAATAAGCGAAATAGTGGCCTGCGACATCGTCGGGGGTAGGACCCCTCTGTCTCTTGCCTCGTTAAAAACCCTGACCAGCACCGGCTCCACTATCTCGGCAAACGTTTTGTAAAACTCCACTGGATACCCATCCGGCCCCGGGGCTTTACCCGACTGCATGACCTTCAGGCCCCCCAATACCTCTTCGACCCTAACCAGGGACCCCAGTCCGTCTACCAATCCCCGACCCACTCTTGGGAAGGTCAGTCCATCCAGGAATCGCCTCATCCCCTCCGGTCCCCTGGGGGGGTTCCAAAGTGTACAGCTTACTATAAAAGTCCCTAAACACCTTGTGCAGCCCTGCCGGGACCCCCACCAGATTTACCTCCCCATCCGCTATTCTTCCTATCTCCCTAGCCGCTTCTCTCTTCCTTAGTTGTTGTGTGAGCATTCTGCTGGCCTTCTCTCCATGCTCATATATCGCACCTTTTGCCTTTCTACGCTGCTCTACAGCCTTAGAGAGCTAAGAAGAGCCAGGAGGGGACATGAGAAATCTTTGGCAGGTAAGATCAAGGATAACCATAAAGCTTTCTATAGATATGTCAGGAATAAAAGAATGACTAGGCTAAGAGTAGGGCCAGTCAAGGACAGTAGTGGGAAGTTGTGCGTCAATTGTGAGTTGTGAGGAAAAAGATAATGTTGTCAAGGAGAATACTGAGATTCAGGCTACTAGACTAGAAGGGTTTGAGGTTCATAAGGAGGAGGTGTTAGCAATTCTGGAAAGTGTGAAAATAGATAAGTCCCCTGGGCCGGATGGGATTTATTCCAGGATTCTCTGGGAAGCTGGGAGGAGATTGCTGAGCCTTTGGCTTTGATCTTTAAGTCATCTTTGTCTACAGGAATAATGCCAGAAGACTGGAGGATAGCAAATGTTGTCCCCTTGTTCAAGAAGGGGAGTAGAGACAACCCCGGTAACTATAGACCAGTGAGCCTTACTTCTGTTGTGGGCAAAATCTTGGAAAGGTTTATAAGAGATAGGATGTATAATCATCTGGAAAGGAATAATTTGTTAGAGATAGTCAACACGGTTTTGTGAAGGGTAGGTCGTGCCTCACAAACCTTAGTGATTTCTTTGAGAAGGTGACCAAACTGGTGGATGAGGGTAAAGCAGTTGATGTGGTGTATATGGATTTCAGTAAAGCGTTTGATAAGGTTCCCCACGGTAGGCTACTGCATAAAATACGGAGGCATGGGATTCAGGGTCATTTAGCAGTTTGGATGAGAAATTGGCTAGCTGGAAGAAGACAAAGGGTGGTGGTTGATGGGAAATGTTCAGACTGGAGTCCAGTTACTAGTGGTGTACCACAAGGATCTGGGGCAGGATTCTCCGCAATCGGCGCGATGTTCGCCGACCGGCGCCAAAAACGGCGCAAATCAGTCCGGCATCGCGCTGCCCCAAAGGTGCGGAATTCTCCGCACCTTGAGGGGTTGAGCCCTCACCTTGAGGGGCTAGGCCAGCGCCGGACTGATTTCCGCCCCACCAGCTGGCGGGAGACGCCTTTGGTGCCCCGCCAGCCGGCGCGGAAATGACTTTGCCGTGCGGCGCATGCGCGGGAGCGTCAGCGGCCGCTCACGGCATCCCCATGCATGTGCAGTGGAGGGGGTCTCTTCCGCCTCCGTCATAGTGGAGACCATGGCGAAGGCGGAAGGAAAAGAGTGCCCCCACGGCACAGGCCCGCCCACGGATCGGTGGGTCCCCCCAGGGGCCAGATCACCCCGCACCCCCCCCCCCAGGACTCCGGAGCCCGCCAGCGCGGCATTGTCCCGCCGGTAAGAGAGGTGGTTTGATTCTCGCCGGCAGGACAGGCATTCCAGCAGCGGGACTTCGGCCCATCGCGGGCCGGAGAATCGCCGGGGGGGGCGGGGGGGGGGGATTCACGCCAGCCCCCGGCGATTCTCCGACCCGGCGGGGGGTCGGAGAATCCCGCCCCTGTTTTGGGGCCACTGCTGTTTGTCATTTTTATAAATGACCTGGAGGAGGGCGTAGAAGGATGGCTGAGTAAATTTGCAGATGACACTAAAGTCGGTGGAGTTGTGGACAGTGTGGAAGGATGTTACAAGTTACAGAGGGACATAGATAAGCTGCAGCGCTGGGCTGGGAGGTGGCAAATGGAGTTTAATGCAGAAAAGTGTGAGGTGATTCATTTTGGAAGGAATAACACGAAGACAGAGTACTGGGCTATTGGTAAGATTCTTGGCTGTGTGGATGAGCAGAGAGATCTCTGTGTCCATGTACATAGATCCCTGCAAGTTGCCACCCAGGTTGAGAGGGTTGTTAAGAAGGCGTATGGTATGTTAGCTTTTATTGGTAGAGGGATTGAGTTTCGGAGCCATGAGGTCGTGTTGCAGCTGTACAAAACTCTGGTGTGGCCGCATTTGAGGATTGCGTGCAATTCTGGTCGCCGCATTATAGGAAGGATGGGGAAGCATTGGAAAGGGTGCAGAGGACATTTACCAGAATGTTGCCTGGTATGGAGGGAAGATCTTAGGAAAGGCTGAGGGACTTGAGGCTGTTTTCGTTAGAGAGAAGAAGGTTAAGAGGTGACTTAATTAAGGCATACAAGATGATCAGAGGATTGGATAGGATGGACAGTGAGAGCCTTTTTCTTCGGATGGTGATGTCTAGCACGAGGGGACATAGCTTTAAATTGAGGGGAGATAGATATAGGACGGATGTCAGAGGTAGGTTCTTTACTCAGAGAGTAGTAAGGGCATGGAATGCCGTGCCTGCAACAGTAGTGGACTCGCCAACACTAAGGGCATTCAAATGGTCATTGGATAGACATATGGATGATAAGGGAATAGTGTAGATGGGCTTTAAAGTGGTTTCACAGGTCGGCGCAACATCGAGGGCCGAAGGGCCTGTACTGCGCTGTAATGTTCCATGTTCTATGTATTCAGCACCCCGAACTCGGCCTGCAGCCTCTGTCGTTTCCTGAGTAACTCTGGCCTCGGGGACTCCGCGTAGCTCCTGTCCGTCCGTAAAATTTCCTTAACCAGTCGGTCCATTTCTGCCCTATCTGTCCTGTCCCTATGGGCTGGGATTGAGATCAGCTCCCCTCTCACCACTGCCTTTAGTGCCTCCCAGAGCACTGCTGCTGAGACATCTCCGGTATCATTTACCTGCAGGTATTTCTGCATGCATTTTCTGAGTCTCTCACATACTGCCTCGTCCGCAAGCAATCCAACTTCCAACCTCCATTGTGGGCGCTGAAATCTATCCTTACAAATCTATAGATCTACCCAGTGCGGAGCATGGTCCGATAAGGTAATTGCCGAATATTCTGCCCCCACCATCCCGGCCAGCAAGTCCCCACTCATGACAAAGAAATCAATTTGGGAATACACCTTGTGGACGTGGGAGTAGTACGAAAACTCCCTCGCCGATGGCCGGCTATATCTCCACGGATCAGCTCCCCCCAATTTGCACCATGAACCCTCTCAGTTCCTTGCCATCGCGGGCAACCTGTCCGTTATTGAACACGACTGATCCAGGCTCGGGTCCAGGACTGTGTTAAAGTCCCCACCCATAATCAGTTTGCGCGAGTCCAAGTCGGGGATCTTCCCTAGCAACCTCCTGATCAAATCCACATCGTCCCAATTAGGGGCATACACACCAACCAAGTCTACTCTCACCCCTTCGAGCTTACCCCTAACCATAACAAATCTGCCACACCCATCCGCAACTGTACCCTCCGCCTCAAATTGAACCCTTTTATTAATCAGGATCGCAACCCCCCTAGTGTTAGTGTCGACCTCCGAATGAAAGACCTGACTAACCCAGCCCTTCCTTAACCTAACCTGGTCTGCCACTTTCAGGTGCGTCTCCTGCAGCATGACTACGTTCGCCTTCAGAACCCGCAAATGCACAAACACACGCGCCCTCTTCACTGGCCCGTTTAGCCCTCTACCATTCCAGATGATCAGCCTGGTTGGGGGGCACTTCGCCCCCCCCCCCCCCCTTTGCCGATCAGCCATCCCCTTTCCTTGGCCTGCCCCCCAGCCATGTGTCGGGCTTCCTCTGGCCCGCCTCCTGGCCAGCTCCACCCATGACCTCCTCACTGTTGCCATGTCCGATTTCCATCCTCGTTAGCAGATCAACTTCCCCCCCTTCCTCCCCTAGCAACACCATCCTACCACCTAACCCCTGCTCTAATCTAACTATATGAACACCCCCCACCTGGCTTCCGTTGACTAGCCCACCCAGCTAGCCTGGTGACTCCCAGCTTCGGCGCCAGTGTGTCTCTCACCCATTGTCCCCTGGCTCCCCTCCACCGGCCCACCCATACCACTTCCCGAAACCAGCCCTGCTTAAACACATACTCTATACAAGTCAGAGACATCACCAACAATAGTGCAATTTAAATCAAACAAATAGAGATAAGAAGTACCGGGTGCTCTCAGCCCTTCCCCTCCACACACAGAAAAAGATTGCAAAACATTCCCCCGAAACCCCCATCATAACCACACCTTTTAAACTATTTTCTTTGTTATTTTCCTCCTACCAAAACTCCAACCAAACAAGAAACCCAAAAAGGAAACGTTCAGGAAAACCACGAAAAAGGACAAGAAAAACACATCGCAACCAAAATACATCAACCTAAAAAGGTCAACAAAACGAAAAGAACGGACCCAAGCATGCAGGCATCTCTCAAAGCGAGAGAGAAACAAAATAGACTTAAAAGTTCTACCATGAGTCCAAGAGTCCTCAGCTCAGGGCCAGCCCTTGCTTCTTAACAAAGTTCATCGCCTCCTCAGGTTCCTCAAAATAGTGGTGCTGACTCGCATACGTAACCCACAGTCGCGCCGGAAAAAGCAGCCCGAATTTCACCTTGTTCTTATACAAAATCTCCTTCACCTGCCTGTAGCCTCCCCTCCTCCTGGCCACCTCAGTGCTCAGGTCTTGGTAAACACGCAGGGTGCTATTGTCCCAGGTACAGCTTTGTGTGCTCTTGGCCCATTGCAGAACCCGCTCCTTGTCCAGGTACCTGTGGAACCGGACCACCATCGCTCGTGCGGGACCCCCTCGTCACGGCTGCCTCACCTGCACTCTGTGTGCCCTGTCCACCACCGGCGGGCGAGAGAACACCTCGTTGCCCAGCAGCTTCTGAAACATACCCTCCACATACGCGGCAGCATCCAGCCCCTCAGCCCCCTCCGGGAGGCCAACGATTCTTACATTCTGCCACGAGATCTGTTGTCCAGGTCCTCCTGCCTTTCCAGGAGCATTTTTTGCTGATCCCTCAACTTCCGAATCTCCACAACGTCCGTCACCGTTTGAAAGTTGGCCTGCTCCTCCACCGTTTTCTACAGCTCCTGGAGCTTCTCAGCCTGATCATCAAGCCTTTTTTCCAATCAGTCCATCGACTTCTGGAGCGGCTCCAAATTATCGCGCTTCAGAGCTAAAAAGCCCTCCTGCATGGCATGTAGCAGCTGCTCCATTGTAGGCTGGGCTGTCGGCGCCTTGCTCTGGACATCAGCCATATTGGTCTCTCTCACAGCCTCCACCATGCCCTTGTTTGACCACTTCTTCTGCTGTTTACGGTCCCTCCGGCTTCTTAAGTCCATACAACTCTGTATGGGTTCAGTGCCTGAGTACTATTGCTTTCCAGTTCCGCGCTGAAAAACACAAAAAAGTCGGAGAAAAAGGCCCAAAAGTCCGACCGAAACGGGAGCCACCAAATGTGCGACCTACTCCCTCATAGTCACCACCGGAAGTACTGTTTTTTATATTCTGACCTGCCACAAATCTTTACAATCTTTAACTTTATTAGTTACCATGGATGGTGAGTCCACCCCTTGAGATTTTTCTTTCTTGTTGAAATGGAAATCGCTTATTGTCACAAGTAGGCTTCAAATGAAGTTACTGTGAAAAGCCCCTAGTCGCCACATTCCGCCGCCTGTTCGGGGAGGCTGTTACGGGAATCGAACCGTGCTGCTGGCCTGCCTCGGTCTGCTTTCAAAGCCAGCGATTTAGCCCTGTGATAAACAGCCCCTGTTTGAGTGTATCTGTTCTGTGTATTCTGAGAAGTCCCCTTAAAATCCGCAACTGCATCTTTATTGACCTATACCTTATCTTAATTTGCCAATTCACTTTAGCTAGGTCTGCTTTCATGTCCTCAAAAGTGCCCTTTTTAAAGTTAAAATACGAATCTTGGACCATTCTCCTCTCTCCCTCTAACTGAATATAAAATTCAATCATATTATGATCATTGTTACCTAGGGTCACATTCGTTATGAGGTCATCTATTAATCCTATCTTGTTGCATAATACCAGGTCTAGTATAGCCTGCTATCGGTTTGGCTCCAGAACATGCTGTTCTAAGAAACTGTCCCGTAAACATTCCAGGAACTCATTTTCTTCGCTACCTTTGCCCATCTGATTTTTACAGTCTATATGTAGATTAAAATCCCCCATAATTATCGTTGTACTTTTCTGACAAGCTCCAATGATCTCTTCCTTTAGACTCGGTCCTACCATGTGGCTACTGTTAGGGCGCCTATACACCCCTCCCACAAGTGACTTTTTGCCGTTATCATTCCTCATCTCGACCAAAATCGCCTCTGCATACATACATACAAGGAGACCATTCGGCCCATCGAATCTGCACCGACCTACTAAAGCTCTCACTTCCACCTTATCCCCACGCAGGCACGGGGAGAACGTTCAGACTCCGCACAGACAGTGACCCAGCAGGGAATCGAACCTGGGACCTTGGCGCTGTGAAGCCACAGTGCTAACCACTATGCTACCATGCTGCCCTGCATGTTGTTTCCTGAAGGGTGGTCATCCCTCTCTAATGTACTAATGCCATCATTAATTAACAGACCCATCCCTCCACCTTTTCCTAGCTTTCTGGCCTTATTAAATGTTATGTGCTCTTCAGTATTCTGGTCCCAATCTATGTCATTTTGTAGCCATGTCTCCGCAAAGGCTATTAGATCATACTCAGTTTTTCTACTTGCGCTATCTGTTTCTCTTTTTGTTTTGAATGTGCATTCAGATACAGAAGCTTTAGTTTTGTTCTTTCATTATTTTTGTACCATCTAGCCTTGAGTGCTGATTTACTCTTAAGTTTGCACTTTCTGTACCTTTCTGTCACGTTCTGTTTATCATTTTCCTGATTAATACCTTTCGCTTTTGCCTTGATTCTAATCTTTATTCTACCCAAATTCGATCCCTTGCTCCTAGTATTTAGTATAAACCCCTCTCTACTTGCCTAGTTAAGCAGCTCGCTAGAACGCAGCCCCAGCACGGTTCAGGTGAAGATCGCCTCAACAGTGCACCCCCTACGTTCCCCAGTACTGGTACCAGTGCTCCACGAGCCAGAACCACTTCTTCCACACCAGATTTTGAACCATGCATTCATTTCTCTAATCTTATTTGCGCTATACCAATTTGCACATGGCTCAGAATATGCCAGAGATTATTATCTTTGAGATTCTGCTTTTTACTTTGGTGCCTAACTCCTCATACTGATTTTGCAGACCCACCTTCATCATCCTGCCATTGTCATTGACCTACAGGGAACACAATCACTGGATCCACACCCTCCCACTGTAAGTTCCTCTCTAGCCTTGGGCAGATGTCCTAAACCCTGGGACCAGGAAGACAACACAACCGTCTCCCAGGCAGGGTCTCTGATTGAGGGGCTTCCAAGCAGTGGTCCCTCTGATGGGGAAGCTTCCAGGCAGGGGTCTCTCTTATGGGGGGCTTCTAGGCAGGGGTGTCTCTCATGGGGGACTCCAGATAGGCCTCTTATGGGGGCTTCTCTCATGGAGAGGTCTCTTGTTCGGGTCTTTGTAATTGGGGGGGTCTCTGGTGGAAATCGCTCTCATGGGGGTTCTCTGGTTGGGACTCTCTATTTGGGATCTCTCTGGTGGGGGAGATGGTTGGGGGTATGGTGGGGTGGGGTGGGCAGGATTTGCATTGTGGGGGGGAGGTTGGCCCTCTGATGGATCTTTAGGGCAACTCCCTTGAGTTACCCCTTGGCCCACCACATCAGGGCCACGTTTGTAAATACCTGCACCAATTCTTGCCCACGTGAACCCCGACCCAGAGAATCACGCAGGCTTGGAGAATATGCGGCCTGGCCCATTACTAGAATGCAAATTGGTTTTAATGACCCATTTGCATCTCCTGTTGGCATGGAGCGCGAACCTCAATGCCCGCCGCCAATGCTGATCCCCTTTTTTGCCTGAAGCTGGATTCTCCGCTGCATCGGAAACTCTGCTACCAGTGGCGGGCTGCAGAGAATCTAGCTCACTATCTGTTAATAAGCAAATCACGGGGTAATTACTAGGGGGAATAAGCTCAAGTGGCAGCGTGCTCACTTAGCTTGTGGGAGGTAGTGTGATCGATGCCCACATTCTCCACTTTAATTTTGGGGCGGCACAGTGGTTAACACTGCTGCCTCACAGCACCAGGGACCCGGGTTAAATTGCGGCCGCGGGTGATTTGCTGTGTGGTGTTTGCACGCTCTCCCCAAGTATTTCCTCTGTCGTGCTCCAGTTTCCTCCCACAGTCCAAAGATGTGCAGGTTAGGTGTTTTAGCCATGCTGAATTGCCCCTTAGTGTTCAAAGGTGTGCAGGTTAGGTGTGGTTATGGGGATCGGGCGAGGAAGTGGGCCTAGTCAGGGTGCTCTTTTGGCAGGCCAGTACAGATTTGATGAGCCAAATGGCTTCCTACTGCACTGTAGGGTTTCTATTTTTCCATGATTAAATTAGGGCCCATGGGATTGAGGGTGATATATTAGAATGGACCGAGGTTTGGGTACGAGACAGAAACAGAGAGTAGGAATAAATGGGTCATTTTCTGGTTTGCAGGTTGTAATTATTAGGTACCATAAGGATTTGAGCTTGGGCCTCAGTTATTTGCAATCTATATCAATATATCAATGACCGTGATGAAGTGACATATTGCTGACAAAACAAAGCTCGGTGGGATATTTGTAAAGACGAGTCTGCCAAGGAATATGCAAAGATTAAGCCAGTGGGCAGGACCGTGAAAGATGGAAGATAACGTGCAGAACCATGAATTTATCCACTTTGGAATGAAAAAAAGAGAATTTCTTTAAACAGGTGAGCAGCATGGCAAGGTAGGTATTCAGAGAGACCTGTGTGTCCTTCTGCATGAATCACTGAAAGTTAACATGCAAGTGGAGCAAGCAATTGGGAAAGCAAATGTTATGTTAGCCTTTAATATAAAGGGATTGGTGTATTGGAGTGAAGAAATCTTGCCACAACCTCCAGTGCCTTGGTGAGAGCAAACCTGGAATACTGTACACACTTTTGGTCTCCATACCTATGGAAGGATATACCAGCCTCGATTGGAAAACAATGACGGTGATGTGGATGGATTTCTGGGATGAGGGGATTGTCCTATGGGAAGAGATTGCATAGACAAAGCCTATATTCCTTAGAATTTAGAAATATTGGAGGTGATCTCAGTGAAGCATACAATTCAAAGGGGGCTTGATATGGTAGATGCTAGGATGCTGGCTGCAGAGTCTAGAACTAGGGACCATAGTCTCAGACTAAGGGGACTATTTAGCACTGGAATCAGAAATGTCTTCACTCCAAGGGTTATAGATCTTTGGAATTCAGTACGCTAGAGGGCTCAATGGGTCAAATGGCTTATTCCTGCTCCTATTTCTTATGTTATGTTCATATGTTCACATGTTCTTAAAATGCTGCCTGTGCCTTGTAACAGAGTGTAGTTGATGTAGAGTTCCTTACAATCATTTCCCTAATGAATTCTGAAATGCTTCCAGATAACACATGTTCATGTACGTATATTTAATCCTGCTGGAACATATTAACAATTGGGGCAAAATTGGGATGGAATGTATGCAACCTGGTATCTGTAACAGTCGAGGTTCCCTTGGTCGTAGCAATAATCATTTAGAGCAGTAACATGGTATTTATTAGGGAATCCTGGGGATATTTTATATCAGAGAAGGAAATAATTGGACTTTGGCTTACTATGTTGATGGTGCATGTAGCAAAAGGTCAGGGACAGCTCAAAGAAATGTGACATTATCGTCCTTTGAGCTAATTTGCCTGGTAACAGGCATCCCTTACACTGGAGCAGCATCATTCTAAGCTGCAAGCACTTTAGTTGAGAGGGAGCAATCAGTTGCATTATTAGTATAAGTTCATGAACTGTATTTTTGGCAGCAGTTTCAGGTGGCAGGAGGAGTTTCTGGAGCTTAGCATGGAATCAAGAGATCCTGACTTTGGCAGTCCCAATTATTTCATCACTGACCTTTCCTTTGTGAACTTAATTAGACAGAAGTAAAACTTGTTTCTCATGCTGTTTCTGAGGTTGATAACAATGATGCTGGGAATTTTTATAAGCGATAAAAGCACTTGAGGCCGGACTCTGTTATACATTGCCCAAATTTGGGCATGTAGGATTGAAAGTGGGAGCGTTCTTTATTCTTCAGGATTCCCATCTACTTTTTGCATGCCTGATTTTTCACCACCAGGTGGCATCCAGTGCCCCCCTCCCCCCTTTATGGCAGATTTGGTTGGCGGGGAGGGAGAGCATTTAATTGCTATGAGGGTGGCAGTTAGGATCTCCACCACCTTCCTCCTCCATTCTGATCAAGTCCATGGTGAAAAGGAATTAATAGCCACTTAAGGGTTTCACCTCACTGCTGTTTTAACCCAGAGATGGGCAGGGGTGGGGGCTTGCCATGTGGAGAGCAACATGAGAAAACCTTGCATGTTTTCTTGCAAGCTTGCGGGGTTGGGGGCAGCTCAAAAGGCACTTAGTGCCTTATTTCGGATTGATGATCCTGCACCAGAAGCGGGGAATGCACTGAGAACCATCCCCCTCCCCTTGCTTTCTTAAAAAAAATATTTTTATTCAACAAATTTTCAACAGTTCTACAATACAACACAACCCCACCATCCTCCACCGAACACCCCCCTCCCTCAACAGGCAACGGTAACCAACTTCCGTAAATGCATGATGAACAAACCGCAGCAATTGTAGAACCCGTCACTGAGGGGGGCTCAGAGCAAATGTCACCTTTTCCAGGATCAGAGACTCCAGCAGGCCCACCCGCCACGTCGAGGCACATGGTGGAGAAGCTGTCCTCCACCCCAACACCCCAACAAGACCCACTACGAGCAATCAGAGAGGCAAAGGCAAAAACATCTGCCCCCACACCCGCCAGCAGCTCCGGCCAATCCAACACCCCGGGCTCCACATCCACATATAAAACCCCAAGATGGTGCTGAACACCATCTTTCCAAACCTTTCCAGCTTAGGGCAGGACCAAAACTTATGTACATGGTTCACAGGGCCCCTCACACATCGTTCACAGACATCCTCCAACCCTTCTAACAGCCGGCTCATCCGAGACTTTGTGAGGTGCACCCTGTACACTACCTTCAGCTGTATTAGCCACAGCCTCGCACATGAAGTCGAGGCATTTACTCTCTGCAGCACCTCGCACCACATATCCTCCTCCAGCACAACCCCCAACTCTTCCTCCCACTTCGCCTTAACCCCCTCCATTCATACACCGTCCTCCTCCAAGATGCTCCAGTAAATCGCCAGGACAACCCCCCTCTCCAAACCCCCCGCTGACAGCACTGCCTCCAGCAACGAGGATATAGGCGCTATCAGGAAGGTCGAGAAGACCTTCCTCGCAAAGTCCCGCACCTGCATATACCTGAAACGTTCACCCCGCGCCAGCCAAATTTCTCGCCCAACTGCTCCAAACTGTCAAATTACCCTCCCAGAAACAAATCCTTCATTTCCTTAATCCCTCGCTCTTCCCACCCCCAAAACCTTGCATCCATCCTCCCCGGCTCGAATTCATGATTCCCCCTAATCGGCATCCTCCCAACCCAGCTCCCAACCTAAAATGCTGTCTCAACTGCCTCCAGATCTTCAATATGGCCACCACCACCAGACTCACCGTATACTTCCCTGTGGCCATCGGGAGCGGTGCCATTGCCAGCGCCCGCAACCCCGACCCAATGCAAGAGCCCGCCTCCACAAAGCCCACCACTCCCTGCATCAACCCCGACCTTCTCTGCATTTGCCACCCAATAATAATACAACAAATTATGGATGCCTAAACTCCCGCTTGCCGTCCCCTCTGCAGTATCACCTTCCTAATCCTAGCCACCTTCTCTTCCCAAACAAACGAGGAGATCAGCCTATCCACCCCCATTAAAAAACAGGAATCGCGGAAAATAATTCATCTTTGCTGCCTGCACCTGACCCTGCCAACGACAGAGGGAGATTGTCCCACCTTAGCAAATTAGCCTTCACCCTCCCCACCAAGCTAGTGAAGTTAAACTTCCGAAGTCCCCTTCCCCTTGTGCTGACTGCCCCCTTGAGCTCCCTCCCATCATCACTCCCTACATTGCTGTCTCAATTCCACCCAAACTTAATCAAATCTCCATTAAACAGCATCCAGTGTTATTACCGAAAAGGTAGAAATGAATTTAAAGAAACCAGAAATTATCGTAGAAAACTTTAGAGATGCATTTCTTAAATCAGTCTTTTTATTTTATTGAATAAAAACAAAAATTACTGGAATACTTGGGTCAGGCAGCATTAATGCTTCACGCCGATAACCTTTCATGTGAACTGGCAAAAGTTTGAGATATAACATGGCTTGCAAGGAGCAAAAGGGGAGATCCTTTATAGGAATGATTGCAGCAGGGACTTGCGGTGACGGCGGGCGGGAGGCAGCCGCACATTGGAGGGCTCCCGTTCGGGAACGGCATTTTCAGGGAGTAACGCCCGGTCCTAGGGCCAGCGATGGCAGTAAAAGTCGGGAGATAGCGCAAGGAGAAGAAGGATGTCGAAAAACACCAAAAAAAACGGCCGGGAAAAAAGCGGCTGAAAGTCCGTTGGAGAGGGGAAAGGTCACGGCGGGGTCAACAAAGAAAATGGAGGCTGGAGCACCAGGGGAGGCCACAGTGCTTACGGCTGAAGAACTAACTAAGGTGATGGCTGCGGAATTCCAAAAGCAGTTGGCGCAGATTGAGAAATGTATGGAGATGGCGAGGAAGGAGATGAGGGAGGTTTTGAATGTGCTGGTGGAGGAGGCGGTTTCCCTGGTGAAGACGGCGGTGGCGAGCGCAGTGGCGGAGGTGCGAGAGCAAGGGGAGGCGCTGAAGGAAGTGGAGGAGACGGTATTGCAGCACGGTGATCAACTTACCTCGATGGGGAAGGAGATGCGGAAGGTGATGGACACGAACAAGAATCTGCAAGGAAAAATGGAAGATCTGGAAAACCGATCCAGGCGACAGAATTTGAGGGTCGTGGGGCTGCCCGAAGGAGTTGAAGGACCGAAGCCGACTGAGTATTTTGCCGCGATGCTGGCAAAACCACTGGGGGAGGGGGAGGACCCCTCCCGATATGAACTGGATCGGGCTCACCGGTCGTGGAGGCCTGTACCAAAGGCGAGTGAGCCGCCAAGGGCAGTGACTCTGTGCTTCCGTAGGTACAGTGTGAAAGAGAAGGTCCTGAGCTGTGCCAAGCAGAAGCGGGTGGTGCAGTGGGCTGGAGCTGGTATACGTGTATACCAGGACTTTACGGTGGAGCTGGCGAGGAGGCGGGCTGCCTTCAACCGGGTGAAGAGGGCACTGTACATTGGCAAGGTGCAGTGTGGCATTGTATATCCAGCAAAGCTGAGGGTGACTTACAAGCTCAGGGACTTTTATTTTGGAACGGCGGAAGCAGTGGAGGAGTTTGCGAAAGCAGAAGGACTGTGGCAGAACTGACAAATTGAGGAATGGCCATGTGCCGATGTAACCTCATGACTGTATTTTCTTTTTTGTATCACTGCGCGAACACGAGGCTAAAGGAGCCAATGTTGCATATATTTGGACAAGGGAAGGGGCGGGACTTTCACTCGAAAGGAGGGCTCTTTGGGGTGTAGGTGAATATGCGGGGTTTGTGTGCTAAAAGGGGATCTTTGGGCTTTCCTAGGGCCGGGAAAGGGGGAAAGGGACCCGGGCGGGGGCCTCCACGCTGGCCGGTTTAAGCCGGCCAGTGAACGGGAGTGAGGTGGGGGGAGGGGCTGCGGCCATCAGAGCCTGACAGAACAGGGTCCGAGTCGTCTAGCCGGGGTGGAAAGTTGGGGGGAGGGAACAGAGGTTGGGAGGAGGGTTTTACAAGAGGCAGTGGACGGGAGGAGCTGGAGACTTGGGGGGGGTGGGGGGTACAACTTTGGGGCATCATGTACGGTACTCTCCTAGAGGCTGGATGGCATTGGTTGGGGGGGTGGGTGGGGGGATGGGGGGGGTGGAGAGCCGTGTAGATTAAGGGTGACTACGGGTAATCCCTGATTCCTTTTTGTCATTTGTTTATGTAAACATGCGGGTTGAGGTTTGGGGGTTGGTGGGCGGATGGGATCGTTGTTATTATGGGGATTGACATACCTTGTTGATTATTGTTTATTGTTGATGGGTGTAAATGTGGGAGAAAACGTGAAAAAGGAGGAGAATTTTAAAAAAAAATTTTAAGGAATGATTACAGCATAAAGGGATCATGGGACAAGGCAAAAGGGAGTGGTGATGTGACAAGTGAAGGAACAAAATTATCCGTCCCGCCAGCTGGCCAATGGGGTTTCCCATTGTGGGCAGCCCCACGCCGTCAGGAAATCCTCGGGCGTGGGTGTGCTGCCGGTGCAACGGAGAATCCCGACAGCAGAGAATCCAGCCCGGGGTCTGTACTGTTTTGATGCTTTTTTCTTTCCTGTTCCTACTGCTTGTTCATTTGTTTTAATACATGTGGTTGTACAGCAGCCATCTGCCATTCCCAATCCCCCTGTATGTTGTATGTTACAGGAAGAGGGGGAACAGAGAAGACTTGGGCTTCTCAGTCATCACCACAGGCATTTCTCACCCATTCCCCAGAATCGGTAGATTCAGGCCATAGCTTTCAAAGAACAAAGAACAAAGAAACGTACAGCACAGGAACAGGCCCTTCAGCCCTCCAAGCCCGTGCCGGGCATGCTGCCCGACTAAACTACAATCTCCTACACTTCCTGGGTCCGTATCCCTCTATTCCCATCCTATTCATGTATTTGTCAAGATGCCCCTTAAATGTCACTATCGTCCCTGCTTCCACCACCTCCTCCGGCAGCGAGTTCCAGGCACCCACTACCCTCTGTGTAAAAAACGTGCCTCGTACGTCTACTCTAAACCTTGCCCCTCGCACCTTAAACCTATGCCCCCTAGTAATTGACCCCTCTGCCCTGGGGAAAAGCCTCTGACCATCCCATCATAATTTTGTAGACCTCTATCTGGTCGCCACTCAATTTCCGTCATTCCAGTGAGAACAAACCGAGTTTATTCAACCGCCCCTCATAGCTAATGCCCTCCATACCAGGCAACATTCTGGTAAATCTCTTCTGCACCCTCTCTAAAGCCTCCACATCCTTCTGGTAGTGTGGCGACCAGAATTGAACACTATATTCCAAGTGTGGCCTAACTAAGGTTCTATACAGCTGCAACATGACTTGCCAATTCTTATACTCAATGCCCCGTCCAATGAAGGCAAGCATGCCGTATGCCTTCTTGACTACCTTCTCCACCTGTGTTGCCCCTTTCAGTGACCTGTGGACCTGTACACCTAGATCTCTCTGACTTGCAGTACTCTTGAGGGTTCTACTATTCACTGTATATTCCCTACCTGAATAGACCTTCCAAAATGCATTACCTCACATTTGTCCGGATTAAACTCCATCTGCCATCTCTCCGCCCAAGTCTCCAAACAATCTAAATCCTACTGTATCCTCTGACAGTCCTCATCGCAATCCGCAATTCCACCAACATTTGTGTCGTCTGCAAACTTACTAATCAGACCAGTTACATTTTCCTCCAAATCATTTATATATACTACAAACAGCAAAGGTCCCAGCACTGATCCCTACGGAACACCACTAGTCACAGCCCTCCAATTAGAAAAGCATCCTTCCATTGCTACTCTCTGCCTTCTATGACCTAGCCAGTTCTGTATCCACCTTGCCAGCTCACCCCTGATCCCATCTGACTTCACCTTTTGTACTAGTCTACCATGAGGGACCTTGTCAAAGGCCTTACTGAAGTCCATATAGACAACATCCACTGCCCTACCTGCATCAATCATCTTTGTGACCTCTTCGAAAAACTCTTATCAAGTTAGTGAGACACAACCTCCCCTTCACAAAACCATGCTGCCTCTCACTAATACGTCCATTTGCTTCTAAATGGGAGTAGATCCTGTCTCGAAGAATTCTCTCCAGTAATTTCCGTACCACTGACGGAAGGCTCACCGGCCTGTAGTTCCCTGGATTATCCTTGCTACCCTTCTTAAACAAAGGAACAACATTGGCTATTCTCCAGTCCTCCAGGACATCACCTGAAGACAGTGAGGATCCAAAGATTTCTGTCAAGGCCTCAGCAATTTCCTCTCTAGCCTCCTTCAGTATTCTGGGGTAGATCCCATCAGGCCCTGGGGACTTATCTACCTTAATATTTTTCAAGACGCCCAACACCTCGTCTTTTTGGATCTCAATGTGACCCAGGCTATCTACACACCCTTCTCCAGACTCAACAGCCACCAATTCCTTCTCTTTGGTGAATACTGATGCAAAGTATTCTTTTAGTACCTCGCCCATTTTGTCTGGCTCCACACATAGATTCCCTTGCCTATCCTTCAGTGGGCCAACCCTTTCCCTAGCTACCCTCTTGCTTTTTATGTACGTGTAAAAAGCCTTGGGAATTTCCTGAACCCTATTTGCCAATTACTTTTCGTGACCCCTTCTAGCCCTCCTCTGACTCCTTGCTTAAGTTCCTTCCTACTTTCCTTATATTCCACACAGTCTCCGTCTGTTCCCTGCCTTTTAGCCCTGACAAATGCTTCCTTTTTCTTTTTGACGAGGCCTACAATATCTCTCGTTATCCAAGGTTCCCGAAAATTGCCATATTCATCCTTCTTCCGCACAGGAACATGCCGGTCCTGAATTCCTTTCAACTGACACTTGAATGTCTCCCATATGTCAGATGTTGATTTGCCCTCAAACATCCGCCCCCAATCTAGGTTCTTCAGTTCCCGCCTAATATTGTTATAATTAGTCTTCCCCCAATTTAGCACATTCATCCTAGGACCACTCTTATCCTTGTCCACAGGTCAAAAAACACTTATAAATAAAGTTAGCAAACACAGGGTTACTTACTATACACTTGTATAGAGAGTTCTTGGAAGGACTGCTTGAAAAGAGAGAGCGATCCTTTCAGGAAACAGCCTACAGATCTTCTGTCTGTTTCAGAATACTGCTCAACCTGACAGCCTTTGGCAAACAAAAACAGAAAATACTGGACAATCTCAGCAGGTCTAACAGCATCTGTGCAGAAAGAAGGGAGTTAACATTTCGAGTCTGGATGACTCTTTGTCAAAGCCTTTTGCAAAAGTTGCTGCTCAGCTTAAAACTCCTAGCATACTACAAAACTAAACTTCCTGCTACAGACCTGGCTCCTCCCATTAATTACATCATCTTTATCCCACTCAGATCCCCATACCTGCTTACCTAAGTCCAAACATAATAGGTGGGATTCTCCCGTACCCGGCGGGGGGCTCGGCGGGACGGAGTGGCGTGAATCCTCCGCACCTTTAGGGGCTAGGCCCGCCCCGGAGTGGTTGGCGCCCTGCCGACCGGCATGGAAGGCCTTTGGCGCCGCGCCAGCCGGGGCCGAAGGGACCCTGCGGGTCCGCGCATGCGTGGGAGCGTCAGCGGCAACCTCAACACAGCGACTGTTAGTTAGGCGAAGTTGTTAGTTCCCAGGACCGGGGATAATCTGGCATAGATATATTTCTATATGTTATTCTGGATATCGACCAGCGAGGGCGAGATCTGGATGTCGACCAGCGAGGGCGAGATCCAGACCGTGACGTCTCACGAGATTTTATAAAATCTTGCGAGGCGTTCCGAGCATCACGAATCTCACGAGAATCTACGGCCTCATCGCGTCACCAAGTCGGACGCAACAAGGCCATTAAATTGCGCCTCAGTGTTGCCATGGGGACTGAATAGCAGTTGGGGGCACTATTAGTCAATCAAGTCATGATATACAGATGTGCCAACTTTGCTGACGCAAATTGAGAACAATTTGTGGCCCAGCAGGTGTTGTAACCTCTGGGGCCGGAGTTACCGCCAAAGAGCCTGACTGATGGAGCTATTTTTAAGCACTCCACTTACCACACACTCGCTGCAGCCACGAAGATGGTTTACATAAGACCTCCCACCCCCCTCCCACCTGCCCCCCAAGTTTGGGAGTTTGAGGTGGACCCACAGCTGCATGCCAGTGAGGAGAGGTTTGAGTCTCTTCCTCTTCCAAAGGGTGAGTCGCAGACTCAAACCTGCCCTCCTAAACAGCGCCTGGGAGATGGTGGGAGAGGCAGTCAGCGCTGATAACCTCACCAGGAGGAGACAGCTGGTGATCCTGAGGAGTGGAGGATCACTGGTGAGGCCTCTGCACTGAGAGTGACAGATAACCACAGCGGGTTCCAAGCGCCTCAGTGCAGGTGTCCTCTGGTTGGGGTGAGCTCTGCTGATCCTCTGTTTCCTCTGCAGTGGGGCAGCACTTCTGAGGAGTGCCAACACATGGTGGGCACCTTGATCAAACAGCTGGGTAATATGGATGTCTGGAGGGGCGTCTGGGTGGACTCCCAGATGACCAGGGACTCTGAACATTCAAAGGACCCAGGTAGCACTCAACAGTGTGAGCAGCCAGGAGCCTGTGAGTGTTTAAAACACATACTGCAGTGATGGCGGTCTGCGCCTGCCTGGCCACCGCGATCCCGAGGGGCTACCCTGAATCTGCAAACTTGGCACTAAGTTGTTTCCCGCTACTGCCCCCGGGCCTGGGCATGCCCCAGAAAGCGTGACAATTTTTTAGGCTTTTTCAGAGGTTTTTTTGGCCTTACTCTCCCCCTCTGCAGCCATGGCACCCAGGCCCTGCTTGTAAGTACTTTCACTAATTTGCACCTGAAAGACATCCACCTAAGAGGGGGCGGAGCATCATGGAGAGGGTGAGGCATGGAGTGTCCAAGCCGCAAATGATATTAAAATGTATGCAAACAGTTTGCTTAGATTTGCGTTTTGTTTGAGGCATGGGTGCAAACCTTAATATCACTGCCAACGAGGGTGCATGGTGTAGGTATCAGCAACGAGGGCAAAACGATTTTTTTCCATTTCACGCAATTCTACGCTGTAGCGCACAAAGACTCACGAGAGACGAATAGAGATGAAGTCGATGAGGCTTTATTAAGTGTGACTTGTTCCCCGCAGTTCAGTAACAGACTGGCCTGTGGGGGAGAACTCCTGGTTCATATACTCCGCCTTCAGGGCGGAGCTAGAGGTCAACAGCCAACCAGGACCCGGGATCTGTCAGCCAATGACATCACGGCTTCACAGTCCCACATGACCCCTAATGCATACTACCACATTCACCCCTTGTTAAAAATGAACCCGGCGGGGTGGTGCTTCGCCTGGTGGTAAGGGTTTACAAGGCTGGTCCTGGGAGGAAAACCTTTGCATGTCATCATAGTATGTACAGGGTTTTTTTTTTGTTTTGCACTATTTACAGTAGTCGTAAGGGGGAAAAGAAAAAAAGTTCTCGTTAAAGTCCACAACATTGTAGTGTTACATCCATGCCACGAGTCGGTCGGGCGGTCTGGTCGTCCTTGTCGATTGCCTCGGCCCCGGTGGTGGTGCTTGTTCCCGTGTTGTCGTCTCCGGGAGCCTTACGGTTTCTGCTTCAGCTTCACTTCTGGTCGGACCTGGGAGGAGGACCGATCCTCCCGGGAAGGGGGCGGTGGCGGGGTGCGCCGGTGGCAGGGAGGGGGTGATTGTTGTCGGGGGGGGTGTGCGTGTTGCCGGCGGGCGCCAGATCTCGCAGGGAGACCGTGTCCTGTCGGCCGTCGGGGTACTCCACGTAAGTGTACTGCGGGTTTGCGTGGAGGAGGTGAACCCTCTCGACCAACGGGTCCGACTTGTGCGCCCGCACATGTTTGCGGAGCAAGATGGGTCCTGGGGCCGCCAGCCAGGTCGGCAGCGACGTTCCAGAGGAGGACTTCCTGGGGAAGACAAGGAGGCGCTCATGAGGCGTTTGGTTAGTGCTAGTACACAGTAGCGACCGGATGGAGTGGAGAGCGTCCGGGAGGACCTCCTGCCACCGTGAAACTGGGAGGTCCCTGGACCGTAGGGCCAGTAGGACGGTCTTCCAGACCGTGCCGTTCTCCCTCTCTACTTGCCCGTTCCCCCGGGGGTTGTAGCTGGTCGTCCTGCTCGAGGCTATACCGTTGCTGAGCAGGAACTGGCGCAGCTCGTCACTCATGAAGGAGGACCCCCTGTCGCTGTGGACGTATGCGGGGCAACCGAACAGTGTGAATATGGTGTTAAGGGCTTTAATGACTGTGGCCGCTGTCATGTCAGGGCAGGGGATGGCGAAGGGGAAACGGGAGTACTCGTCCACCACATTCAGGAAGTATATGTTGCGTTCGGTGGAGGGGAGGGGCCCTTTGAAATCCAGACTAAGGCGTTCAAAGGGACGGGAAGCCTTGATCAGGTGCGCACCATCCGGCCTGAAAAAGTGCAGTTTGCACTCTGCGCAGATGTGGCAGTTCCTTGTGACTGTACGGACCTCCTCCACAGAGTAGGGGAGGTTGCGGGACTTTATAAAGTGGTAGAACCGAGTGACCCCCAGGTGGCAGAGGTCCTCGTGGAGGGTTTGGAGGCGGTTAATTTGTGCGTTGGCACATGTGCCGCGGGATAGGGCATCGGACGGCTCGTTCAGCTTTCCGGGACGGTACAGGATCTCATAGTTGAAGGTGGAGAGCTCGATCCTCCACCTTAAGATCTTGTCGTTTTTAATTTTGTCCCGCTGTGCATTATCGAACATGAAGGCTACCGACCGTTGGTCCGTGAGGAGAGTGAATCTCCTGCCGGCCAGGTAATGCCTCCAATGTCGCACAGCTTCCACTATGGCTTGGGCTTCCTTTTCCACTGAGGAGTGGCGGATTTCTGAAGCGTGGAGGGTTCGGGAGAAAAAGGCCACGGGTCTGCCCGCTTGGTTAAGGGTGGCCGCTAGAGCTACATCGGAGGCGTCGCTCTCGACCTGGAAGGGGAGGGACTCGTCGATGGCGCGCATCGTGGCCTTTGCGATATCCGCTTTGATGCGGCTGAAGGCCTGGCAAGCCTCTGTCGACAGGGGGAAGGTCGTGGTCTGTATTAGGGGGCGGGCCTTGTCTGCGTACTGGGGGACCCACTGGGCGTAATATGAAAAGAACCCCAGGCAGCGTTTTAGGGCTTTTGAGCAGTGAGGGAGGGGAAATTCCATGAGGGGGAGCATGCGTTCGGGGGTCGGGGCCTATTATCCCATTGCGCACTACATATCCCAAGATGGCTAGCCGGTTTGTGCTGAAAACGCACTTGTCCTCGTTGTATGTGAGGTTCAAGGCTTTAGCGGTCTGGAGGAATTTTTGGAGGTTGGCGTCGTGGTCCTGCTGATCGTGGCCGCAGATGGTTACGTTGTCGAGATACGGGAACGTGGCCTGCAACCCGTGTTGATCAACCATTCGGTCCATCTCTCGTTGGAAGACCGAGACCCCGTTTGTGACGCCAAATGGGACCCTTAGGAAGTGGTATAATCGCCCGTCTGCCTCGAAGGCTGTGTACTTGCGGTCACTTGGGCGGATGGGGAGCTGATGGTAGGCGGACTTGAGGTCCACGGTGGAGAAGACCTTATATTGGGCAATCCGATTGACCATGTCGGATATGTGGGGGAGAGGGTACGCATCTAGTTGTGTGTACCTGTTGATGGTCTGGCTATAGTCTATGACCATCCTTTGCTTCTCCCCTGTCTTTACTACTACCACCTGTGCTCTCCAGGGACTATTGCTGGCCTGGATTATGCCTTCCTTCAGTAGCCGCTGGACTTTGGACTGAATGAATGTCCGGTCCTGGGCGCTGTACCGTCTGCTCCTAGTGGCGACGGGTTTGCAATCCGGGGTGAGGTTTGCAAACAAAGATGGGGGCTCAACCTTGAGGGTTGCGAGGCTGCAGATAGTGAGTGGGGGTATTGGGCCGCCGAATTGGAAGGTTAGGCTCTGCAGATTGCACTGGAAGTCTAATCCCAGTAATGTGGGCGCGCAGAGTTGGGGAAGGACGTAGAGCCTGTAGTTTTTAAACTCCCTCCCTTGCACCGTTAGGGTTACTATGCAGAAGCCTTTAGTCTGTACGGAGTGGGATCCTGCAGCTAGGGAAATCTTTTGCGCGCTGGGGCGGATGGTCAAAAAACAGCGTCTTACCGTGTCGGGGTGGATGAAGCTTTCTGTGCTCCCAGAGTCGAGCAGGCATGGTGTCTCGTGCCCGTTTATCAGCACCGTTGTTGTCGTCGTCTGGAGCGTCCGGGGCCGTGCTTGGTCCAGCGTCATTGTGGCCAGACGTGATCGTAGTGCTTGAGCGTCTTCCTCGAACCCCGTGGAGCCGTCGCCACTGGGGTCCGTTGTTGCCGTCCAAGATGGCGGCGGGGGTGAACAAAATGGCCGCCCCCATGCATCGCACATGGCTGGGGAGTCACAAGATGGCGGCGGGGGTGGACAAAATGGCCGCCCCCATGCGTCGCACAGGGCTGGGGGTTCCCAAGGTGGCGGCGCCCCTCCTCCCCTCGTGGTGGCCGGGACCCAAAATGGCGGCGACTGCGGGTCGCACATGGGGCGCTGGGGGGGTTGGGGAGCATTTGAAACGCGCAGGACACTTGTTCTCCGGGGACAGCGGTGGCCGGGACCCAGAATTGCTGCGCTTGCGGGTCGTACATAGGGCAGTGGGGGGGTTGGGGAGCGTTAGAAACGTGCAGGACTGCTTCTTCTCCTGGGACAGCGGCGACCTCCCGGGACCGGCACACAGCCGCGAAATGGCCCTTTTTCCCGCAGCTCTTGCAAATCGCTGCGCGGGCCGGGAAGCGCTGCCGGGGGTGTTTCGCCTGGCCGCAGAAATAGCAGCGGGCTCCCCCGGGACGACTTGGAGTCTGAACCGCGCAAGCCTGTGGGGTAGGGGGGGGGGGGTTTGTCGCGACGGGGGTCCACGGAGCCCAAGGGGCTGCCGCGCTGTCGGGGCCGTACGCGCAGGCGTTTCGCGCGGCTACATCCAGGGAGGCTGCAAGGGCCCGTGCCTCTGAGAGTCCCAGCGACTCTTTTTCCAAAAGTCTTTGGCGGATTTGGGGAGAGTTCATACCTGCGACAAAAGCATCGCGCATCAACATGTCCATGTGTTCAATCGCGTTTACCGGCGGGCAGCTGCAGGCCCGTCCCAAAATTAGCAGCGCGGCATAGAATTCGTCCAGCGATTCTCCGGGACTTTGCCGTCTCATTGCGAGTTGGTAGCATGCGTAGATCTGGTTCACTGGGCGAATATAGATGCTCTTTAATGCTGCGAACGCCGTCTGGAAATCCTCTGCGTCTTCGATGAGAGGGAAAATTTCCGGGCTTACCCTCGAGTGCAGGACCTGTAGTTTCTGGTCTTCTGTGACCCGGCCGGGGGCCGTTCTGAGGTAGGCCTCGAAACAAGTCTGCCAGTGTTTGAAAACTGCTGCTGAGTTCACTGCGTGGGGGCTGATCCTCAGGCATTCCGGGATGATCCTGAGCTCCATAGTCCTTTAAGCACGCTTAATAAATTGTAGCGCACAAAGACTCACGAGAGACGAATAGAGATGAAGTCGATGAGGCTTTATTAAGCGTGACTTGTTCCCCGCAGTTCAGTAACAGACTGGCCTGCGGGGGAGAACTCCTGGTTCTTATACTCCACCTTCAGGGCGGAGCTAGAGGTCAACAGCCAACCAGGACCTGGGATCTGTCAGCCAATGACATCACGGCTTCACAGTCCCACATGACCCCTAATGCATACTACCACATACGCCCGATCACGATTTTTGCCTCCAGAATCGTGAAGGAGTGAATTCAGCCCAGCAACAGTGAAAGAACAGCGATATAGTTCCAATTCATGATGATGAGTGACCTGAAGGAGAACTTGCAGATGGTGATGGTTCCATGCATCTTCTGCCTTTCTAGACGGTAGAGGTCGTGGGTTTGGAAGCTGCCGCCAAAGGAACCTTGATGAGTTGCTGGAGTGCACCTTGTAAATGATACTCAATCATGTGATGTGATGCTGATGTAGTGATGATATAACGTGTTTCGACATGTCCCACCATATTGTATTCCCAACTATATATACCCTCTTACATTCACCAATCTACCTGTCGCAGATGCATCTGTCACCAACAGTATCAATGGATGTAATGAGATTTTAATCAATTTTGAGGACTCCTTGCGCTACCTGACTGCGCACCATTGTGCCAATACCTCTGGTAAGTCTGTCCTGTTGATGGGACAGGACAGGTTGTGCCTGGCATATTGTCTGTAAAGTATGATTCTGGGAGTATGTCAGACTGTTGCTTGACTAGTCCTGAGGGACATCTCTCCCAATGTTGGCACAAGCCCCCAGATGTTTGTAAGGAGGACTTTGCAGAGTCGACAGAACTGAGTGTGCTGTTGATGTTTTGGTTGCCTCGGTCGCTGCCGTGTGGTCCATCCAGTTTCATTTCTTATCAACTTGTCTGCAGCGATTTTATTCAACTTAATGGCTTGCTAGACTATTTCAGAGGGCAGTTAGGAGTCAACCATGCTCTGGGACACATGTAGACCTGACCAGACAGAGATGGCAGATTTCCTAAAGGACATGAGTGAACCAATTGGATTTTTAAAAAAAATCACTCCATTCTTAAAGTTACAAAGCCGATGCGCAGAGTGGACACGGCAACCCCTAATCCATCACATTGCTTGCTCCAAAAAGCAATTCAAATTCAAATTAAATGCAATTCAAGATCCCCACAAGAGAGTCATACTAGATCCAAGCTGACACGAAAAGGCATGGCATCTCATCTTCGGCTTGATCTTAGCCAAAAGACAAAGTTACAGCAATCAACTACTTTCCTGGTCACCATTACTGATACAAGCTTTTAATTCCAGATTTATTAGTTGGTGAGGCTTGAACCTGTGTCCCCAGAGCAGGTTCCTGAGCCTCGGTGACATCACCACCAGGCCACCACCTTTGTCTTGCAGTTATTCTGAGTGAAGTATGTGCAGCTCAAGTCACATCTCAACAGTCATAAATCATTAGTTGTTTTCTGGGTTGCTCTGGACTCCTTAAAGGAAGAGAGTAAAACCAACCAAAACTTATTAGTTACATTGCATTTTATTTTAAAGATGAAGTAATGAATGTTGACTGCAGAAATAATGGCTGAATGATTTTTGTGTTGCTTGACAAAATAACAAGAATATGTTACAGACTGTACACTATTTATAAATAAATGAAGAACACATACTTATTGGAAAATTAGAACATTAATTACTTGTGCCAATAAAAAGATTATTTATTTATTTATTTAATTTACTGTTGCTGCCAAATTATTTGGTCAGGTTGATTACTTGAAATTCAGATTAATGGTGCACAGGGACATGAACAAATTTAAGCAGATATGCTGTCGTGTGGCAAATGGACTTTCAATATCGACAAATGTAAGGCAATGCATCACTGTCGGAAGTATAAAAATAACCCATGGAATAGATTCTATTTTAATATGAACCAATGTGGGATTGAGCGCAATCTGAATCTGAAAACTTGGGCAAGAGGTCAGAAATCCCTGTGTGCTGTTCCCAAACGCATTCAACTATAACAAGTAGGTGTCAATTGACAATGGGAGGATTTTGGGTAAGGTTGTCAACCATCGCTGAAACTAGATAGTCAATGTGAAACTATTGTTAGTGAGGTTAATCATGCATCTGCTAAATTATTGGGTGTCACCCCTTAATTAGAAGAGACCACTACAGGGTGACATTTGTCCAACTAAAAACAAGAAAATCAGGGATGATTCAGCAAAACATGCTCTATGAAGCTCACCACACAAGGGCATCGAAAACCTAGGAACACCACCACCTGGAGGTTCCCCTCCAAGTCACTCACCATCCTGACATAGAAATATATCTCCGTCACTTCACTGTCTCTGGGTAAAATCCTGGAATTCCCTCCCTTACAGGTCTGTGGGTGTACCTACACTTCAGCGACTGCAGCAGTTCAAGGAGGCTGCTCAACATCACCTTCTCGAGGGCATCTAGGAATGGACAATAAATGCTGGCCTACCAAGCGATGCCCTAATCCCATAAATGATTTTTTTTAAAGACACAAAGGTATTCAGTGAGCTAGTAGACAATGAATGGAATGAATTTGCTCCTGTCTTTGTGCTTGCAGAATATTGAGTCCAGTAAAGCCTCAGAGATGCCCAGTGCTTGCCAATTCAAGTAAACCAGTTCAAAGGTCTTGGGAGCCAGCAGAAATGTAGAGTGCTTGCCATTTTTGGCATGTAAGTCCAATTAAGCTAGGAGCCCATAAAGTGGCTGGAGAACCAAAAGTTTGAGGATGGATTTTGGAGGAGGCAAATGATCATTGTATTGAAGGGGCAATGGAATGCTATTTGTGAAAAGTTGCTCATGATGACTTAGAAAGTGCTGAGACAAAGAAAGGTAGTTATGTGGCCAGGGTGAATCAAAATCAAGGGACCAAAAGATAGCTTCAATGGATGAGATCAGTTTGAGGGGCTGTATTGATGTGCAAAGGTAAAGGCTTGAATCGTCACAGATGGGTGAGGGAAATGAGGAGTAGAAAACTCAGTCAGACATGCAGATAGCCTCAACCTTTGAGATGAAGAAAGTCTGTAATTTTCTCATACTTGGCAATTGAGATGAGAATAATTTAGCAATGTGAACTGGAGAGACTCAAATTAAAAATGGGCATTTGTATGAGGCACTGAATCTCCTAAAACACAAAATATTAGAGAAGAAAGGAAAACAGGTGGAGAGATTGGGGCCAGGATTCTCCCCTACCCAGCGGGATGGAGTGGCACGGGCCGCCCCAAAGGTGCGGAGAAGGGGCCAAGCACTCACCGTGAGGGGCTTGGCCCATGCCAGAGTGGATTCCGCTCCACCAGCTGGCGTGGAAGGCCTTTGGCGCCACTCCAGCCGGGGCTGAAAGGACTTCGCCGGGCGGTGGAAGTCCGCGCATGCGCGGGAGCATCAGCGGCCGCTGACGTCACCCCCGCGGAGGGGGGTGTCTCTTACGCGTCGGCCATCGTGGAGTCTGTGGCCGAGGCAGAGGGAAAAGAGTGCCCCCACAGCACAGGCCCGCCCGCGGATCGGTGGGCCTTGATCGCGGGCCAGGCCACCGTGGGGGCAACCCCCGAGGCCAGATCGCCCCGGGTTCCCCCCCCAGGACCCCGGAGCCCGCCCGCGCCGCCTAGTCCCGCTGGTAAGAGAGGTGGTTTGATTCTCGCCGGCGGGACAGGCATAACAGCAGCGGGACTTCGGCCCATCGCGGGCCGGAGAATCGCCGGGAGGGGCCCGCTGACCGGCGCGGTGCGATTCCCGCCCCCACCGAATATCCGGTGCCGGTGAATTCGGCAAACGGCAGGGGCGCGATTCACGCCAGCTCCCGGCGATTCTCCGACCCGGCGGGGGGGACGGAGAATCCCGCCCTGTGGTAAAGGTTCAGTTGGGTGGTGGCATAAAGCAGGTGATAAAGGAGAGGCAACATATTGTACACAATGTCTGATGTTCAGTTCCATGTACTGCCATGCAACTAGCCATCAGGTGCTGGATGTAGCGGACAGTTAATCCAATATTGACCATTTTGCCTCACCATCCAAGACAAATTTCTACCCCCTAAGTAATCTTTTATCAAATCCCAATTTCTTCAATGTATTTCTTTATTTCATCAGTTTCATGCTAGTATATTTTACTTTATTTTTTCTGCTATTGAAATTGACAGTTTTAATTGTGAAGTCTGTAACCGCACAACCAATTTTAATTTGCCCCTGTCACGTTATTGCCTGACTGCAGTATGGCTGGATCTTTTGAATTACTGCTTTGTCATTACACTTTTTAGTGGCATATTGCATGCAGCTGGAATTGTATTGATAGCAAATGTAAGCCATTTACAGATATATGCGAACAGATATTTCATTACTTGTGGGATTAGACGTTACAAATTTCACTGCCCAGCAGTGCGTATTGAAGGTGTAAACATGCTCTGTAGCTTACATCTTTCAGAAGGATCATTACTGCATGTAAACCTCTTGAACAAGCATTACAGTATTTTTATTGGAAACTTGGCAAGCTCACAGGTCAGGAACAGATGGTTTACAACTATTAAATTCCTGTCGTTGTGGGTGGATCATTGCTTTTTGGGAATAAGTTTCTTCTCTTATCTGTATAAGTGCAATAGGACCTTAACCAAAAATTTAAAATGGAATAGCTTGCAGTTTAACAAGCTTGTGAGATCAAATTAGGTTGTACAATGGTTTCAATGCTTATTCACATACTAAAAAGAACAATTGCATTCTATTTTGAACCCAGGACCATTTGACTTCAATTGAAATCTAGCCATATTTTGTTTTCCCAATGTCAAATGGCTCTGTAGTTCCTTTTTTGTAGAGAGAATCTAATGCTAACGTGCTGACCCATACTTTTCACAACTTTAAAATGAATGACCTTGAAAAATCCATGTCGAAAGAATTAATTTTTATTGAGCTGAGCAGCACTGCCGATACTGTAGAATCATTATTTTCACAAGTAATTTACAGCATGGCAAAAATGGTGATCGTCCACAAGATACTTGAACACTCTCCATCTTGTGAAAATCAAGAGTACTACAGTAACTACAATTTTTCTCTTTAAAAATATTGAATTACAAAAATTAAATGCTGTATGGAAAGCTACACATTCATCACTAGATTCATATATTAGATGATATTTAATTCAACAATAGTCCATAGTGCTTTCTCAAGGGAATAAATGTATCAGTTTGAATGCAAGGTGTCTTAATGTAACAATGATTATCTGGAAAATGTATATAGTACTGTTTAAGTATGAAGTACCATTATCCCCCAAAAAGTATTATTTAAGGAAAGGTTCTATGTACAAGCTCCTTGCACCTCTTTACACATTTGGTTAGATGATCAGTCATACTACTTGCATTCAAATGTTTCTTAGATATAAGTTTAGGAATAAATTTACATAGTTCACCTTTTACATCTGTTGTAACATTGGGTTGCATAGTATACAATCGTACAAAATTATAAGTACGTTTTTATAGCAAAGCGCAAGCCCAGCTTGTTCCAGATGTCAGTAGTATTTTAGCTTGTGTAGTTAGGGTTTCAGTGATACATGTGCAGATACGGAACATCTTTTATTAGTGGAATTGATGTTCTCATTGTGTGTACTTCATTATGATACTGCCATTGGAAGGAAATGAGATGATTTACTTTCTTTCTTTGTCCTTTTGCCTCTAATGGTCATTCCTTTCTGGTTCAAGGCAACAAACATTTTTTGGCCATTATGTGTCCACTTTGCTGAAGCGTACGTATTGTAATTATTTTCCTCTATAAGCTCTCTAAAATTGCAGTCTTCATTGCAGTTTCTCTGTGAAAAAGTGAAAGAAAAAAAATATTTATTACTATGGAAGCATTAGCTAGCTTTATTTGCAATTGATGATGATATTCATGTGTTAGCCTTAAATCATGTATTGATTTCATTACTTTGATAATACAAGCGACCCTTCGAAAACCTGGTAGGTAGGCAGTTAAATCTCTTGTTTTACATACCCGTCCTGAAGCTGGCAAAATCTCACTGTGTTATACTGCTGAGCAGCCAATCAAGGGCACGATCCTCAGGGCCCATTCGCCGTGGGCACAAATCCAGTTATGGCCACAAACTCTCGCGAGAGGGCCATAATGGGATTTGTAGTGGATAGATCTCAGTTTTAGATCATGACCGCCCCATGCCGGCATTGTAATCACTGGCCGTGAACCTGATTTCCATGAATATAAATGTATTTAATTTCATTGGATGGCTTAACGCCATTGCTTCCAGGTGCCTTAGATGTTGTCATGTCTCTCCCCCCCCCCCCCCCCCCCCCCCCCGCCGGCGGGAATCACAATTGGCTTTCAAAATAAAAAAACTGCCGTCATGACCATGTTGGGGTGCAGAGGTGCCTGGAGGCCCACGGGTTCAGAGCTGAGGCTGGGCAGTGCCGGGGGCACTGACAGAGTGCAAACCCTTCTCAATTTGCGAGGAGGGCTTCCCCTTATGTGTGCTCGGGGTGAAGAGGGATGCACGACGGAGAACGCATGGGGATGAGGGAGAGTTGGGGAGAGTGCCCGGCTACTTCCATGGTGGGGGGGGTCACCAGAGGCTTGTGGGAGGTGGGGGGGTCCTCTATGGCTGTGGAGGATGTATATTTTTAGTGCAGATTAGGGAGCCCTTTAAAGATGGCGCCTCGATCTCTGTGTAGCTGGGCTTGCAGGCTCTATGAGCCTCTGTCCTGCCAGAATGGTGGAGCAAAACACGCCCCCACCCCCCAATTTTTTTCTGACAAAGTCTCAGAAGATCTGGATAGGAAACCTAGCTGTGTTTCTGGGGAGAAATATGGTTGTCTTGTCAAACCTGGCACATTGCCTTCTTTTTTTAGAAAACCCCAATGCAAAGCTTTCTTTGCATATGGATGTCAGGTCCCAATGATGTGATTGGCACCTAACGGCAATTTTATCTCAGGCCCACATGCGGGAGATTTTACAACACTAGGCCAAACTGGGTTAGAAGAGCTTCAGCAATTTAAGATGAAAAAGTTAAGTGGTTTTCTTTCCTTCGTGTGTCCAGGAGGAGCAGTAATATTCCTCTATGCATCCCGGAAAGGCTTCTCCTGATAATGATTATGAATTAATGAAAGAGGTGTTTACATGTATTAGTCATGTGCAGTTAACATGAGGTTGATACATAGCTTATACTACCTATACAGTTCTTGGCAGCTGTAATCTCTATTTTTCAATCTAGCATAAGAAATGCCTGTGTTCCCTGCTGCGTATAAATCGCGAATGAAATTAATTATATGGTTGGTATGATGTGAGTAAATGCACTACTAAGTGTTTTTCTTCACAGAAGCAACCGGTGTTTGATGACAGGTTTATTCAAGCATTGATCAGTTCCTCCAGCCAAAATCAGGGTCACTGCACAACTGTTTTAAACAATAGATTGAAACGTCATACCCAAAAACAACATCTGTGAACCAGCTACACAATATAATCCTCATACTTTCACCAAACCTATTGTTTAGTTTGGCTGCCAAGAGAGATTACTGTGTTTCAGGTCTATGCTTGCCCTTGCACTAGATCTTCAGAACACATGTGACCTCTTTCCTCTTTTAAAAAAAACATAATTTTGAGAATATTACTCCTGATGTAGGTAATAGGACAATAAATGAGAAAAAAGTAACAGATTTTGTAGAATTTAGAATTCCTTGATCAAAAGATTAAGGGAGGGAAATTCATTCATTTAGCTACACAGACTTGTGCCAATTCTCAGGAGCATACGGCACTATGGGTTGCTACATATGTGGCCCACATGGTCTTCCTCTATGACATTAGTGAACGCTGAACATGTTATGGCCCATACCACTGCATGCCCCAAGATACATTTCTGCCACTAAGTTGTTCACCACAAGCTAAAATTCCCAACTTCTTCCTTTGTGACTGGATTCCTCATTTTGAATCTGTTGTCCAAAACACATGCCAAATTTACCTCTTTAATGAGTTACGAAAAGATTATTATCAATATGCTATTCAGCATTTGTTAAGTTGTTTATGTGAACAAAAACATTTTGGATTCCTGTACCATTCTCAATTAGCCATATCATGTCTTGTCTCCTCTTGTTTAAATTAATTTAAGATGTCCGTGTTGGAATGTGAAACAACTGCCTTATAAATTGAATGAAAATAGAATCATAGAATCTCTACAGTGCAGAAGGAGGCCATTCGGCCTATCGCGTCTGCACTGACCCTCTGAAAGAGCAACCCCCAGGCCCAATCCATTGACTTATCCACATAACTCCACCTAACCTTTTTTGGATCCACTAATATGCGACTATGCCGCACCACATATCGACGGCCTGCGGCCCATTCCCCGATGGTCCGCCCCTGACCGGCTGAGTTCCCGACGGCGCGTGACGCGTGTGGTCTCATCCGTCGGGAATTCAGCATGGCGGCTGCGGACTCAGTCCAGCGCTGCCACAGTCGGGGGAGGGCCGTTCCGCGGGCAGAGGGAACATTATTTGGGGTTGGGGGCACTGTGGTGGGCGGTCCAGGGCGCGCGAGCTGGCCAAAGGGGGGACTATTTTGCGTGCCAGGTCTTTGAGCGGCCTCCGCCATGAAGCACGGTGCGGTCGCTGCAGGCCGCTGCCGTGCACATGCGCGGCCACGGACCTGGCAATTCTCTGGGGCATATCAGCAGCTAGAGTCGGGTGCTCTACTCTGCTGTCCTGCTAGCCCCCAGCAAATTGGGGAATCGTTGGCCGTTTTGTGCCAGTTTTTCTGGTGTAAAAGACCATCGTTCCCACTCCGGCGTGGGGACACAGCCCCAGAATCGGAGAATCCAGCCCGTGGTTCTTCAGTTAATAGCAAAGCTTAATCTTCTCTTTAGTATGCGTTAGCTAGTTTGATTCAAAGCGCCAGCAAGACTGGTCAAAGAATAAACAGAATATGCTCATCTAGTTCTGTCTTAAAATTGACCATCAGAATTCTATGTACAGGTTAGAAATCTGGAACAAAAACAGAAAATGCTGGAAATACAACAAGTGAGTTGTTCATGTTAGACAAAATGATCCTTCCCTTTCATTGACCACATGTCCATTGTCTCGCAGGATCAGCTTCTGAGGAGACCGGGCCATCCAGAGTCGTACCTGCCCCCACCCCCCCGCCACCCAAGAGAACCACCTCGGAGGAAAGCTCCAAGGAGACAACCGGCGAGGCGTCACAACTGTTACACGCACCTTCCACCAGTGCAGAGATACACACCTCAGAGGGCGACAATAGTGGACATGCTTCTGGGGCACAATCTGGTTAGCAACATACAGTTGCTGGTGCACATCAGGTGGATGCAGGATCATCCAAAGGACACAGCAGTCAGAGATCTTCTGGATCCCAGGACACAGCTGGGTCCCAGAAGGATGCCGAGCCTTAGGGCAAGGTTCTCCCAGAGCTGATGCAATTACAGGACACAGCCTTGAGATGCAGGAGAGAAGTCAGTGACACTACAGTGACTGCATGGCCATTTGGCAGAATCCTAAAGGCTGCAGGCGCAGAAGATGGCGCTAACCATGCGTGGCACCAAGGGCTAATACTGCTAGGGTGGCGACCGCAGTGGACAGCCTGGAGCACAACATCCGCGTCTTGAGTGGTGGTGTTCAAGGCATGGCTCAGTCTGTAATGAACGTGGCTGAGGGACCAGCCAGGGCATAAGGGACTGGATTGACATCATGACCCAGTCGCTGAGGGACGTGTCCCAGACATAGGAGGACATTGCCGAGGCATTGCAGACCATGGCCCAGCCAATGAGGAACATCGCTGAGGGCGTTGACACCGTGTTGCAGACGATGGGGAGCCTCCAGGACTAGCAGCGCCAGATGGCTAAGAGTCCTCTGGAGATCATCCCAGCTGCCCCTTCGTCCCATGGAGTCCCCCATGGCCCTACAGGCACTGGCAATTAACAGGAAGCACTGGAGCCCAACCCGCGTCCTGCCACCAAGGAGACTATGAGCAAAACTGGGAAGGGGGATATGGGGGCTAGGGGAATGGGAGAGCTGGGAACAAAATGAGAGAGGGGGATTCGGGGTAGGGATGGAAATGGGAGAGGGGATGGGGTTGGAGGGAAGGAAATGGGGAGATGTTGAGCTGATGGACACAGCCTCATCCTAGGAGAATCTGGAGACGATGAGGGACCCCTGGTCCTCCTAGCATGTTGGATCATTGCTACCACCTGTCCTCCATCCTCCGGCTCCTCCTTGGGCTGGTCCTCCACCCCCTCCTGAACTGCTTCATTCTCCTCATCCTCAGATGAGGCCTCATGATCCTCCGCCTCCTCCTGTTCCTCCAGCATGTCACCCTGCTACAGTGCCAGATTGTGGAGGGGACAGGAGACAACACAAAGCAGGAGACCCTCTGGGGGCTTTATTGCGAGGCACCGCCAGAGCGGTCAAGTGATCGGAACCGCATTGTGAGCAGCCTGATGCACCATTCAACGACAGCACGGGTGGCAATGTTGGCCTCATTGTATCGGGTCTCTACCTCTGTCTCAGGCCTCTGCACTGGCGTTATCAGCCATGACCTCAATGGGTATCCCTTGTTCCCCCATGAGCCAACCCATCATCCTGGGGTGGTCCTTGAAGATGTAGCTATCCTGCACACTCCCAGGATAGCGGGCACATACATGTATAATTTGGAGGCAGTGGTTGCACACGATCTGAACATTCAGGGAGTGGAACGCCTTCCTTTTAATATAGGGGATTCCCTGCTGCCCTGGTGCTCGCAGGGTGACATGTGTGCTATCGATCGCCCCCTGGATCTGGGGAATCCGGACAATGTTACCAAATCCTGCAGCTTGGGTATCTTGGTGGGCCTGGCCTCGCTTGAAGGTGATATAGTCTGAGGCCGGGCATACAGAGCATCCATCACCTCCCAGATGCACCTGTGGGCAGATGACTGTACCTGGTCGAACCCTGGAATGACCCGGTGGCATAGACGTTTAGGGCTGTAGTGACCTTCACGGTCACCAGGAGAGGGTATCCTCCTCCTCTATGGGATGCCATGGCACAGGTGCCTCACTGCTTATCTACTGAGACGCAGGGCACAATTTACCTCCCTCATTGCGCCCGACTTGGTGTCGCAACAAAGCCATTGAGTCTCACGAGATTCGCAATGCTCAAGACGTCCCGCAAGATTCAACTGAACCTCATGAGACATCGCAATCTAGATCTCACTCTCGCTGCGTGCGTTCCAGATCAGCACATTTAAATGAGCCCAGGTGACACTCAGATTGGCAGGAGCACTGACATGGTGCCAGGCTGGCAGTGCCAAGATGCCTGGGTGCTAGGTTGCCTGTGCTAGGGATCGAGCTGGGAGTGCCTTGCCCATAAGAGGTGGGGCGAAAGGGGGCTTGAGGACCCTGGAAGAGCTACGTTTGGTGAAGTGGGGGGTCCGGAGGCCACGGTGGGGTTTCTGGTGGGGATGTTGAAAGATCGAGGCTCCCTTTTAAAATGGCGCCTGGATTCACGAGTAGTCTTCCTGCATTGGCAAGTTGAGCTCAGGAAATTACTAAAATGTGGCCTCAACAAGGTGGTTCCTCACTGAGGCTGGTGAATAGCGGGACATCGCCGAGAAACATGCGATGTTAAACATGCCTGAAACCGGACTCTGAATCGGGCATGCAGTCCTCTGCATCACATGGTGTCGACCAGCTAATTGAATGACCAACAACGCTTATACGCCTTGGGCCATCGCTGGCCTCCTCTTCTGGATCCAGAGCCTGATGGGGGGCTAGGACTTCAGGGTATGGGGTGGCCCCCTGCACATGCCGCCTCCAGCCTGTGTTGCTGCTGCTGCCATTTACGGTCTCTGGCCACCTCGGCTGCCACAAGCAACATGAGGGCTGCCGCTCCAGGATCGACGCCAGCAAACATTGTTATATCTGGAAGGAATTGGAGAAGGAGAAAGACTGACAATCTGTTAGGGCTTCCATCCGGACCCTTCTAATCCCCTAAGCCCTTCTCTCAGAGTACCATCAGTGTTGAGGAAGATGAGGTGCTCTCATAACTAACAAGGCTAATTCCTCATTTGAAATAGCCTTCAACTATGAAGCTGGAGGCTGTTCACAGTCAAAGGGAGTGAAATTGAATTTCAGGATAGAATCTGGAGCAAGGCTCTGTCCTGGAAGACTATGGCAGGACAGACAGGCTGTAGCTGTGGTTGTCCTGTTATTGGTCTCCACAATCTTTAAAGATGGCTTGAAGGCCTGACAGATGCAAAGTCCCTCACTAGTCTGTCGTTCCCCCCCCCCACCGACCGCCACCACCACCAGCCCAGGGTCGACTCCTGACCTGGAATACTTCAGCTCCCTGACCAAACCCAACCCCTCTGAAGTGTTCCCCACCCCATCCCGAGTGGGGAAGCGGCAGTGGGGTAGAGCACCCGATGATTGTCTGGGGGAGAGAGGGGATGGAGTTCCACTTCAGTGCCGATTGGAGCATCCTTTAAAGATGGTGCCCCGATCTCTGTGGAGCTGACCTTGCCGACTCTATCAGGCCCCGCCCCACGAGAGTGATGACATATACCCCACCCACTTTTTTCTTTTACACAGAGAGGCTTAACATCTGGAGGGAAAACTGGTCTGTGCAGCTGGAGAGCTCCACACCATTTTAAGTCTGAGCCTGACATTTTGAAAAAATTGGGGGCGAGATTTTCCATTTCCCGACGCCGATTTCATAATTGGTGATCGGGCGGAGAATCCATTTTTATGACTGAATCGAGTGCGGCGCCTATTTTACGCAGGTTATGCATGCTCTACCAAAACAGTGTCATCGCGGCACGTGCCGCACGCCGTTCAGATGGCCTCAGGGCGTCTCCTGGAGGCCCTCCCCAAATGCTCTGCCCCCGATGGGCCGTGTTCACAACGTTGTGGGGGACGTGTGGTCCCAGTCGTGCGGGAACCTGGTGTGGCTGCAGACTGTGCCCAACACCGCCACAGTCGGGCGGCAGCCGTGCTGCTGGCCGGGGGGGCTTTGGTGAGGGCTGTGAGGACTGTTGGAGGGTGGCCAGGGGGTGGCAAAGGGATGTCCAGCGGGGCACTATCTGACAGGTGGGGTCCGCGCACGGCCGGCGCCATGCTGTACAGTGCGACCGTTGCAGGTCATCGCCATGCACATGCGCGGCCATAGACCCGGCAATTCTCTGGCCGTTTATTTTGTGCAGGCCGGGCATTTTAAATGTGGCACGGCTGCTAGCCCCTCACGGTCGGAGGATCGGATGCTGGGGCGCCGCCGATTTTTCTCACGTAAAACGCCCCGGATCCTCCGGACATCGCCTCAAAATCAGATAATTTAGCCCTAGGTTAGATTTTACCCAACCTTTCATGAATAAGTAGTGTTATATCAGTATAACAACATTACATACCCGGTCAAACCTCTTATGAATTTTATGGTTCAATGAGATCCCCTCTCATTCTTCTAAATTCAATTGAGTATAGGCCTAGTGTACTCAATTTCTCCTCATAGAATCAAACAGATGTATACTTTACTACTACATAAATCAAGAGACTTGGTAGAAAAATTATGTTATTATTTTTTTCAAGCATAAACTAATATAGATTGACAGTTGGTTTAAAAACCTCATTAGTGACTTAATTAATCTCTCACAGATCAGAGCTCTCTACAAAAAAAAAAATCATGTTACTATTTTTTTCAAGCATCGGCCAATATGGATTGACAGTTGGTTTATAAACCTTATTAGTGACTTAATTAATCTTAAGATAGAGCTCTTTACAAAAACCATATTGCCGTATCTTAAAATGTTTCTGGATTCTACTTGTCAACTATCCATGAATGGTGAAGACTGAGGAGCCTGCACAATTTCCTCAGTGATAGTTTAGTTGACTTGAACCTGAGGGTTACATGTAATTTTGCCTGGCATTCCACCAACTTCCAAAATAAGCCAAGACCATCACACACTCCACCAGAACTCTTCCATATAGAGGAAAGCAAGATTGGTTAAAAGAGTTGTGCCTAACCCAGTCAAACATTTACCCTTCTCTTTCAAACTCCCATAACAGTTACCTCTGTCTCCCAACATCCCCCCTCTAAAATTCACTCTTTCTCCTTCAACTGTTTTCTCAAGCGTTTAACCCTCCATCTCCCCTCAGAATATTCACCCATGTCATCCAACACACGCCAACTGCCCACCATTCCCCCCAACAGACATCAACGACCCCTCGCCAGCCAAACAAACACCAACTGCATAAATCAATAGTTAGGTCACAGCTAGGGTATTGTGTACAGACAATAAGACCATAAGATATAGGAGCAGAATTAGGCTATTCAGCCCATCGAGTCTGCGCCGCAATTTGATCTTACTGATATGTATCTCATCCCCATTCTGCCCGTAACCACTGGTCCCCTTATTAATTAAGAACCTATCTATCTCAGTCTTAACAAGACACTCAGTGACTTGGCCTCCTGCTTACCACATTACAGGAAGGATGTGATTGTATTAGAGTGAATACAGATTACATTATGAAGATGTTGCCAGGAATATAAAATTTTAGCCATGAGATAAAATTGGATCGGCAGGTGTTGTCTTCTTTAGAACAGTGGAGGCTGGGAAGATTTAATTGAGGTATATGAAATTATGAGAAGCTTAAATAGAGTGGCTCAGAAGGATGTATTTCCCTTAGAAGAAAGGCCCATAACCGGGGACATAGATATTTTTAATTGACAGAAGAATTAAAGTGGAAGTCGAGGTTTTCACCCAGAGAGTGGTGGTGATCTGGAACTCACTGCCTGAAAGGATAGAGGAAGAAACCTTCATCATATCTAAAAATACTTGGATATGCATTGGAAGAGTGGTAATTTACAGGGCTACTGGGAATTAGGATTAGACCTGGATAGTTTTTTTTGCTGTCAGTTCAGACATGATGAACTGACTGGCATCGTCTGGGTCCTAAATTTTCTATGTTTTAATGTAACTGCTGATGAGTCTTCCGATAACTACCAGCTGCCCAGATCCCCAACTGACACCAATTATCCCAAACTCCCAACAATATTAACTCCCACCCTTACAAACACCACCTGCCCCCACTTCCCCCAACTATTCTCAATCGCAATCAGGACTTGCTATGAAACGTAAACTGTAATATTTTATGAATTCCCAGTGTAGTGATAGCATGGTTGTGTTGTAATTCATCGACTGATCACTAGGAGTCTTATTAGTATGTAAGTGAAGGTCAGAGTCAGGTGACCTCAGACTGACTAGGGAGCTGGGAGAGAGATAATGGTTCGTGCATGTTGATACTGTTATTCATCTGTTGTTTTGTATATATTTGACCCACAGTTAATGTTAATAAATCATTGATAGCTTTAGCCACAAGTGTTCTTGTAATATAAATCAGGCCATCCGACAAGAACATTACATGGTACCAAGGTTGGATGATATTAAACACTGAGAGAAACTATCAGCCTGCCACAAGGTCCACAGAGATTTTCAGATTTTGCAGATTGCAAGAATGAACCACATGGAGTCGTTGAAGCCACCAATGAGTCTCACGTTTCATGCTAATGTAGACCGCAACTGGCGTGTGTTTAAACAACAATTTAATCTGTTTTGTACTGCACTAAATTTAGGTGATCAATCAGATACGCGTAGGGAAGCGATGTTGCTAACAACAGGGCCCGAAGCAATTGCTGTGTTTAATACGTTTAAATTTGCAAACAATGAAGATAGTAAAAAGTTTAGTGAAGTAATTTGAACATTTGATGAACAGTGCAGCCCCAGAAATAGTGAAATGTATGAATGCTATGTGTTTAGATCATGTTTACAGAAGACAGGAGAGTCCATAGATCATTTCATCACTGATTTAAAGTTAAAAGCTAAAACCTGTAATCTGTCTGCAGTGGAATCTTCCATGATTCGGGACCAGATTGTGTTTGGTGTGAATGTAAATAAGCTGAGGGAATGGTTGCTGTCTTTGGAACAAATAGTTAAGATTTGTCAGGCTCACAAGCTAGCAGCACAGAATTTTTAAATGTTTCTCAGTAATGGCGGCGTCTTCTTGGTGAAAAGCACTCCGGTTGCCGCCCTTTTTCCAAAAAGACAGGAACTTCCAAAAAAAGGCAGGAAAGTTCCTGCAGCTCCTCACACACCAATACACAGGCTAAAGATCAAGACAAAGTATTTCTGTGTAAAAGGTGTGGTCAATGGCACAAATTAAGTTAGTGCCCAGCGTTTGGCAAGTTGTGTTTCAGGTGCAAAGGAAAAAAATCACTTTGCTCAGAATTGTTCCTCCAAACTCAACCCCAGATCAGTCAGCATCAGTGGAAGACACAGTCTCCAGTGATGAAACATCATTGGTTGTTGGAGTAATAACAGAGAAGAATAATTTTTTGGAGACATCACAAAATTCTCCAGCACTTAAAAATTCCAAGCTGATACTCCATTTAAAATAAATACGGTCGATGAGGAAAAATGGCTGCTACCATTTGAAGTGAACATAGAACATTACAGCGCAGTACAGGCCATTCGGCCCTCGATGTTGCGCCTACCTGTGAAACCACTCTAAAGCCCATCTACACTATTCCCTTATCGTCCATATGTCTATCCAATGACCATTTGAATACCCTTAGTGTTGGCGAGTCCACTACTGTTGCAGGCAGGGCATTCCACACACTTACTACTCTCTGAGTAATGAACCTACCTCTGACATCTGTCTTATATCTATCTCCCCTCAATTTAAAGCTATGTTCCCTCGTGCTAGACATCACCATCCAAGGAAAAGGCTCTCACTGTCCACCCTATCCAATCCTCTGATCATCTTGTATGCCTCAATTAAGTCACCTCTTAACCTTCTTCTCTCTAATGAAACCAGCCTCAAGTCCCTCAGCCTTTCCTCATAAGATCTTCCCTCCATACCAGGCAACATTCTGGTAAATCTCCTCTGCACCCTTTCCAATGCTTCCACATCCTTCCTTTAATGCTGCGACCAGAATTGCACGCAATACTCCAAATGTGGCCGCACCAGAGTTTTGTACAGCTGCAACATGACCTCATGGCTCCGAAACTCAATCCCTCTACCAATAAAAGCTAACACACTGTACGCCTTCTTAACAACCCTCTCAACCTGAGTGGCAACTTTCAGGGATCTATGTACATGGACACCGAGATCTCTCTGCTCATCCACACTGCCAAGAATCTTACCATTAGCCCAGTACTCTGTCTTCCTGTTATTCCTTCCAAAATGAATCACCTCACACTTTTCTGCATTAAACTCCATTTGCCACCTCTCAGCCCAGCGCTGCAGCTTATCTATGTCCCTCTGTAACTTGTAACATCCTTCCGCACTGTCCACAACTCCACCGACTTTAGTGTCATCTGCAAATTTACTCACCCATCCTTCTACGCCCTCCAGGTCATTTATAAAAATGACAAACAGCAGTGGCCCCAAAACAGATCCTTGTGGTACACCACTAGTAACTGGACTCCAGTCTGAACACTTCCCATTCAACCACCACCCTTTGTCTTCTTCCAGCTAGCCAATTTCTGATCCAAACTGCTAAATCTCCCTGAATCCCATGCTTCCGTATTTTCTGCAGTAGCCTACCGTGGGGAACCTTATCAAACACTTTACTGAAATCCATATACACCACATCAACTGCTTTACCCTCATCCACCTGTTTGATCACCTTCTCAAAGAACTCAATAAGGTTTGTGAGGCACGACCTACCCTTCACAAAACCGTGTTGACTATGTCTAATCAAATTATTCCTTTCCAGATGATTATACATCCTATCTCTTATAAACCTTTCCAAGATTTTGCCCACAACAGAAGTAAGGCTCACTGATCTATAGTTACCGGGGTTGTCTCTACTCCCCTTCTTGAACAAGGGGACAACATTTGCTATCCTCCAGTCTTCTGGCACTATTCCTGTTGACAAAGATGACTTAAAGATCAAAGCCAAAGGCTCAGCAATCTCCTCCCTAGCTTCCCAGATAATCCTAGGATCAATCCCATCCGGCCCAGGGGACTTATCTATGTTCACCCTTTCCAGAATTGTTAACACCTCCTCCTGATGAACCTCAAGCCCTTCTAGTCTAGTAGCCTGAATCTCAGTATTCTCCTCGACAACATTGTCTTTTTCCTGTGTGAATACTGACGAAAAATATTCATTTAGCACCTCTTCTATCTCCTCGGACTCCAAGCACAACTTCCCACTACTGTCCTTGACTGGCCCTACTCTGAATCCGAGTCATTCTTTTATTCCTGACATATCTATAGAAAGCTTTCTGGTTATCCTTGAAGGATCCATTGGTCCAATCGCAGTTAGACACTGGTGCCAAAGCCAATTTAATCAGCCTGACTGATTTAAAAAATCAAATAATTCAGCCGATTAGAAGAAATCACAAAATATCTCTGAGAGATTATAATGGTTCCAGCATTAAATGTTATGGTGCTTGTTCCCTGAGTGTGGTGGTGAAGAACACATTTTATTCCATCCCATTCTGTATTGTATCTGAGGGCTTGGATTCATTATTGGTTTTAGTGCAGTTGGTATATAGCATCCACAAAGGATTGGATCAACACTCCTACGATTCTGAAAACATTATCAGCAAATTCAGCGATGCGTTCACAGGTTTTGGTGCACTACCATTCACCTACAAGCTACAACTCAAAGAGGATGCAAAACCGGTGATACAGGCACCAAGAAGAGCATCTGCACCTCTTTGGGATTACCTCAAAAAGGAGCTAGACAGAATGACAAAATTAAAAGTAATCAGAAAGGTAGAAGAACCTACCGATACATTTAGAGCTTTAGCTACAAGTGTTCTTGGAATATAAATCAGGCCATCCGACAAGAACATTACACCCAGTGTCTGGAGTTGTACACCTGAGAACCCTTATCGAGTCTAAGATAAGGAACCTTCAAGTGTGACTGATTACTTAAAAGAGCAGCCCAAGAATAACTGAAATCCGAGTTTGGGCGAGGCAGCTGGGAGTCCCTGACTATTGGTTGAATTTGACTGGCATACAGCAAAGGTCAGAAAGATGTTGGCATTTCAGTCTTACAATTTTGAAAAATTCCAAGGTTTCAGAGTTCTGCTAAAGCACGAGAAATGCTTTACTTAGAAATTGCATTTCTCGTGATAACTTTGCAAGAGCTGACATGTCTAAAGGATAATCCTCCTCATACCAGGAATTAGTCCAGTGAACCTTTGTGGCACTTCCTCTCGGGCAAGGTGACTAAAATTGTATACTGCTTCATATATGGGACACGGTTGAATGGCCTCATCGCGCATGGCTTGTGACGCGACGAGGCCGTTAAATCGCGCAAGATTTACGATGCTCAGGACATCGCACGATGAGATATCGCGAGACGTCGGTACCTGGATCTCGCCCTCACAGACTCCGAGAAACACCCCGCTATTCTCACTCCAAATCATGCACACCGTCTCATCAAGGCCCTCCATTATTGTAGAATACTTGTTTACATTTATTTATTTATTATTTTATAAATTCAGAGTACACAATTATTTTTTGTTCCAATTAAGGGACAATTTAACGTGGCCAATCCACCTACCCTGCACATCTTTGGGTTGTGGGGGTGAAACCCATGCAGACACGGGGAGAGTGTGCAAACTCCACACGGACAGTGGCCCAGGGCCGGGATTTGAACCCGGGTCCTCAGTGCCGTAGGCAGCAATGCTAATCACTGTGCCATGTGCCGCCCCTTTGTTTACATTTACACGCAAATCCATTTATGATAAGGGTTAATATACTGTTTGCTTTCCTAATTTCTTGCTTTATCTGCATGTTAATGTCATGTGATTCATCTACAAGGACACCCAGATACAACTGAATATCAAGATTTCTTAATCTCTCACCATTTACAAAATATTCTGCTTTTCTATTTTTCCTTTCAAAGTGTATAATTAACACCTCTGTAAATTATGGATGGAATTAATGGCTACTTAAGGGCCTCCTCCCACCATGGCTGGGATTTTTTCCATGGAGGGTTCAGCCAATGCTCAGTGTCCAGGCTCCCAGTTTTTACCTAACAGCATCATACCTAAGCCTGTCCCATCAGAGATTGCCCCCTCAGATATTTTGGCCCCTTTCACATTTCTGCTCCCCCCTCCTGCCATTCCAATCCTGAACCCCCATTCACCTGGGCCTTCCAACCTGGCCCCAGCGAGACCCCAGGTTTACCTGTAAGTCCGGACTTCATGACTCCTCTGTTTTGGGGACAGCCAGCAATCCCAGCAGTGGCCATTGTTCCATTTTACTGCTAGACAGCTCTCAGAGTTAAGACTTCTTCTCCACTGGGGTGGAAGGGAAGGCCTTCCCTGAGCCAATCAACAGCCTAATAGATATTAAATAGTTGTGGGGCAAGCCATCAATGTGGTGGTAGTCTTGCCTCTGACTTTTACATCATTGGACAAGGCCACTCCAACCCATTCTCAAAGCCCCCCACTCACTGCATAAAATACAGCCCTATTTTCTACCTGCCATGTTCTTTCCCATCACGTAACCTTTCTATATCGCTTTGCAACCTTATTGCATTCCCTCACAGTCTTCTATCCCATCTAACTTTGTATCATCAGCAAACCTGGATGCATTAAACTTTTTCCTTGGTGACACTATGTCCCCAAGACTGTAGGAATTCCCATTTAAGAACATTAATGTTAAAGAATAATAAAAAAATGTGTATAATTGATAATTAATAAGCGTGGTATTTTGTGTACAGGCTTACCTTGCTATATAATTTTCCAGATTTGTTCATTGCTAGGAAATAGTCACTTTCTACGCCTCGGATTGCAACCACTCCAACAGACACAGTTCTGATTTCCAGAATACCTGTAATAGATTACAATGCCATCTTTAACCAATTCACACTAATCACTTTGAATTATTAATTATTGAAGGAATACAGTTCTAGTTTGCTGTTAATCAGTTTCAGCTTGGAGGTTTTGGTTCAGAATTATTACATACCTGGGATATCTTATTAAATCATCAGCAGACAGAATTCCACACATGCATGACAGATTTAGAATTTCCATGAGTATGACCTCTATACTAACATTAGTTGCTGAAATATATGTCTGTGTTCTGATCAACAAGATAGAGGTTGAATTTCAAGCTTCCCACGGTTTATCCTCAAAGAACTTTAATAAGCATATCCTATGATCTTGGGACACCTCTGACCTGACTGTGTCATGTATGTTTCATGGGAAATGTAACAGCTTCACCTAGTATAACCAGAAATAATGATGTGTTATGGACATGGTGCAGGCAATTATATATTTTTAAAACTAAAATGTTAGTACCCTAGATGAAACACATGGTTGTATATCATGAAACGCAACTATGTCGCAAATACTGTGTTTCGTCCTAGTCAGAAAATTCTTGTGAATTATTGAAATAAATTAGCCAAATAACTTGAGTTGTAGATATGAAGGATGTGCTGTTATTAATATTCAAACATAATCCTGTGCACTCATTTAAAGAATATACTGTGCAGAAAACTGATAAGAAACAAATATGCTGTAAAATAAATGATTTACATATTATCTTGTGGGCTTAAACGTGAGTCCTTTAAAAATTTGAAATGATACATTACTAATTCACTGTAAACAAGATTACATCAAAAGTTTCATTATTTTAAGACATTTATACATTAATGTAACATTTCTTGTACTTTATTTGAATCCAGTATGGGTGTAAAGACAAGTTCTATTGTACAAACAATGCAATTTTTTTTTTAAAGGCAGAGGTTTTTTTTTCAGGCCGTTTTTCTATGACAGAGTGAGATCGATTCTTGATAAGTAAGGGGGTGAAAGGTTATTGGGGGTAGGTGGGAATGTGGAGTTGAGGTTATAATCTGAGTAACCATGACCTTATTGAATGTTGGCGCATGCACGAAGGGCCGAGTGGCCTACTCCTGCTTCTAATTCATATGTTTGTATGTTAAAAATCAAAATATAGGGACTTCCGGTTGCGGCTACGCAGAGCTAAGTCGCACGTTCGGCAGCTCCCGCTTGGAACGGACTTTTGGGCTCTTTTCAGGGCCCCCAATGGCATTCTTTCAACATTTCCCGGTGTGGGAAGAAGACTGCAACATTCCCCCGGCAGTGTATGGCTTGGACCAGGAGCGGGGCAACTAAAAAAGTGGTGGTGAAGCCAAAGAAAGTGCGAGGGAAGAAGAGCAAGATGGCCGTGGGCGGGGACCAGGCAGCATGGATGCAGTGGGCGCAGGAGCAGCAGGATGTTATCCAGCGCTGCTTCAGGGAGCTCAAGGCGGACCTGCTGGAGCCGATGAAGGCTTCTATTGATAAGCTGCTGGAGACCCAGACGGCCCAGGGGTGGCGATCCGCGAGGTCCGACAAAAGATCTCAGATAACGAGGACGAGATCTTGGGCCTAGCGGTAAAGGTGGAGGCGCACGAGGCGCTCCACAAGAAATGGCAGGAACGGTTCAAGGAGATGGAGAATCAGTCGAGGCAGAAGAATCTGCGGATCCTGGACCTCCTGGAGGGGTTGGATCTGGGGGCCTGTGTGGTCACCATGTTAAACTCGCTGATGGGAGCGGGGTCCTTCCAGGGGCCCCTGGAGCTGGAAGGGGCCCATAGAGTGCTGGCGAGGAGGCCCAAGGCTAACGAGCTGCCGCGGGCGGTGCTGGTGCGGTTTCATCGGTTCGCTGATCGGGAGTGCGTACTCAGGTGGGCCAAGAAAGAGAGGAGCAGCAGGTGGGAGAACGCGGAGGTTCGAATATATCAGGATTGGAGCGCGGAGGTGGCGAAGAAGAGGGCTGGGTACAACCAGGTGAAGGCGGTGCTGCACAGGAAGGGATGAAGTTTGGCATGCTGCAGCCGGCGCGTCAATGGGTCACCTACAAGGACCGGCACCATTATTTTGAGTCCCCGGAGGAGGCGTGGGCCTTTGTTCAGGCCGGGAAGCTGGACACAAACTGAGGGTCGGGATGGGGGGGCGGGCGTGGTGATGGTCGGGGATTGTTGTTGTTGTGTTACATTTTGAGGGGGGGTTCTTTGCTCTTGTTTCTTTTTGGTTCAGTGTGGGTGGTTAGGGTGGGTTGGGCACTGTTTCGGTTGGGTCTGTCGGGTGGGCTCTTGGAGGGGGCAAGTAAATGGAGTAGGGGGTGGATAGCCGGTAGGGGGGATGGGGCCCCGCGGGGGAGGGGGAGGCCCGAGTCGGGGGTGAGGGGACTGGGCCTGTAAAAGGAGCTGCGCCAGAGGAGGCGGGGCTGGGCTGTTGCAAAGCGCGGGCTTTTTCCAGCGCTGAAGGCTGTAGGGGGCGGGGTGGGGAAGCGCGGGTTTTTTCCCACGCTTGGGATGGAAGGGGGAGGCAGAGAGCCTGCTGGTGGTAATGGAGGGGGAGGGGAAATCCCACAAGGGGAGGAGTCGAAGGAGAGGCAGGAGTGGCCGGGGTCAGCAGGAGTCAGCTGACTTGTGGGAGTGCAATGGGGGGAGCAATGCAGCTAGGAGTGATCCTAGCTGGGGGTGGGTGGGGGGGTGTGTGGGGGGGAACCGGGTTGCTGCTGGTCAAGGGGGAGCCGGAACGAGTAGAGGGGGTTGGGACAGGGGTCTGCTGCCGTGGGGAACGGGGTGGGGGCGCATGGCTGGCCGAGGAGGGGTTATGGCTAGTCGGCGGGGGATGGAGCGGGTAGCCCCCTGATCACCTGCAACGTAAGGGGACTGAACGGGCCGGTCAAGCGGGCCCGCGTGTTCGCGCACCTGAAGGGGCTCAAGGCGGATGTGGTCATGCTCCAGGAGACACACCTGAAGGTGACAGACCAGGTTAGATTGAGGAAGGGGTAGGTAGGTCAGGTGTTTCATTCGGGGCTGGATGCCAAAAATCGGGGGGGTGGCGATCTTGGTGGGAAAGAGGGTGTCGTTCGAGGCGTCGAGCATTGTGACAAACAATGGCGGCAGGTACGTAATGGTAAGTGGTAAGCTGCAAGGGTAGAGGGTGGTGCTGGTCAACGTGTACGCCCCGAACTGGGACGATGCGGGTTTTATGCGGCGCATGTTGGGTCGGAGCCCGGACTTGGAAGTGGAGGCCTGATAATAGGGGGGGACTTTAACACGGTGTTTGATCCGGCACTGGACCGCTCCAGGTCTAGGACGGGTAGGAGGCCGGCGGCGGCTAAAGTGCTGAGGGGGTTTATGGACCAGATGGGAGGGGTGGACCCTTGGAGGTTTGCAAGGCTGGGGGCTAGGGAATTTTCATTCTTCTCACACATTCATAAGGCCTATTCCCGGATCTACTTTTTTGTTATGAGCAGGGCGCTGATTGCGAGAGTAGAGGATACCGAGTACTCGGCGATAGCCATTTCGGATCACACCTCGCATTGGGTAGATCTAGAGCTGGGGCAGGAGAGGGGCCAGCGCCCGTTGTGGCGCTTGGCGGTGGGGCTGTTGGCGGACGAGGAAGCATAGAGAGATACCTGGAGGCCAACGATAACGGGGAGGTCCGCGTAGGGATGGTTGGGAGGCGCTGAAGGCGGTGGTTAGGGGAGAGCTGATCTCCATTAGGGCCCACAAGGAGAGGAGAGAGCAGAGTGAGAGGGAGAGGCTGGTGGGGGAGTTGATAAGGGTAGACAGGAGGTACGCGGAGGTGCCGGAGGAGGGACTGTTGAGGGAGAGGCGTAGCCTCCAGGCCGAATTCGACCTCTTGACCACCAGGAAGGCGGAGGCACAGTGGAGGAAGGCCCAGGGGGTGATTTATGAATATGGGGAAAAGGCAAGTCGGATGCTGGCGCATCACCTTCGGTAGCGGGACGCAGCTAGGGAGATCGAGGGAGTTAAGGATAGGGGAGGGTGTGTGGTGCGGAGTGGGGTTGGCATCAATGGGGTCTTCATGGACTTTTATAAGGAACTGTCTCAGTCCGAGCCCCCACTGGAGGAGGGAGGGTTGGGCCGCTTTATGGACCAACTGAGGTTCCCGAAGGCGGAGGAGGGATTGGTGGCAGGATTGGGGGGTCCGATTGGGCTGGAGGAGCTGACCAAAGGGATAGGGAGCATGCAGGCGGGGAAGGCACCGGGGCCGGACGGTTTCCCAGTCAAATTCTACAAAAAATATGTGGATCTGTTGGGCCCGTTGCCGGTTAGGACCTTCAATGAGGTAAGGGAGGAGGGGGCCTTGCCCCCGACGATGTCCCGGGCACTGACCTCCTTGATCCTGAAGCGGGACAAGGATCCCCTGCAGTGTGGGTCGAACAGGTCGATTTTATTGTCAAATGTAGATGCCAAGGTGCTGGCGAAGGTCTTAGCCACGAGAATTGAGGATTGGGTGCCGCAGGTTATCCTTGAAGACCAGACGGGGTTCGTGAAGGGAAGGCAGTTGAACGCGAATGTGCGGAGGCTCCTGAACTTTATTCTGATGCCGGCGAGAGAGGGGGAGGCGGAGATAGTGGTGGCGATGGACGCTGAGTAGGCCTTCGATAGGGTAGAGTGGGGGTACTTGTGGGAGGTGCTGAAGAGGTTCGGGTTTGGGGAGGGGTTCGTCAGGTGGGTCAGGCTGTTGTACGAGGTCCTGATGGTGAGTGTCGCCACGAACAAGAGGAGGTCTGAGTACTTTTGGTTGCATCGAGGGACGAGGCAGGGGTGTCCCCTGTCCCCCCTGCCCTTCGCACTGGCGATTGAACTATGGACTATTGGCTATGGCACTGAGGGAGTCGAGTAACTGGAGGGGGCTGGAGCAGGGTGGGGAGGAGCATAGGGTGTCGCTGTATGGGGACGACTTGCTGCGATATGTGGCGGACCGGTGGGTGGAATGCCGGAGGTAATGAGGATCCTCAGGGAGTTCGGGGTTTTCTCAGGGTACAAACTCAACATGGGGAAGAGCGAGTTGTTCGTGGTTCACCCAGCGGACCAGGAGAGGGGGATTGGCGAGCTCCCACTAAAAAGGGCGGAGAGGAGCTTCAGGTATTTGGGGGTCCAGGTGGACAGGAGCTGGGGGGCCCTGCAAAGACTTAATTTCACGAGGCTGGTGGAGCAAATGGAGGAGGAGTTTAAGAGGTGGGACGCGTTGCCACTGTCCCTGGCGGGAAGGGTGCAGTCAGTCAAGATGACGGTGCTCCCAAGGTTTTTGTTCCTGTTCCAGTGCCTCCCCATTCTTATCCCGAAGGCCTTCTTTAGGAGGGTCAACAGGAGCATAACGGGATTTGTGTGGGCGCGAGGGACTCCGAGGGTGAGAAGGGTGTTCCTGGAGCGGAGTAGGGATGGGGGGGGCTGGCGCTGCCCAACCTCTGTGGGTAGTACTGGGCCGCCAATGCGGCGATGGTGCGCAAGTGGCTGATGGAATGGGAGGGACTGCATGGAAGAGGCTGGAGATGGCATCTTGTGAGGGTACGAGTCGAGGCGGTGGCAACGGTGCCGCTGCCGTTCCCTCCAATGAGGTATACCACGAGCCCAGTGGTGGCGGCTACCCTCAAAATTTGGGGGCAATGGAGGCGGCACAGGGGGGAAGTGGGGGCCTCGGTGTGGACCCCGATACGGCGGAACCACCGGTTTGTCCCAGCGAGAATAGATGGAGGGTTTTCAGGGTAGCACAGGGCAGGGATAAGAAGGTTGGGGGACCTGTTTGTGGATGGGAAGTTCGCGAGCCTGGGTGAGCTGGAGGAGAAGTATGGGCTCCCCCGGGAAACACCTTTAGGTATCTACAGGTAAGGGGGTTTGCCAGGCAGCAAGTGGTGGAATTCCTGCTGCTGCTGCCACGCACGGTACAGGACAAGGTGCTCTCGGGGGTGTGGGTTGGAGAGGGGAAGATCTTGGCAACATACCAGGTGATGCAGGAGGAGGAGGAGGAGGCCTCGGTGGAGGAGCTGAAAGGTAAGTGGGAGGAGGAGTTGGGGGAGGAGATCGAGGAGGGGACGTGGGCAGATGCCCTAGGGAGGGTGAACTCTTCCTCTTCGTGTGCGAGGCTCAGCCTCATACAGTTTAAGGTGCTGCACAGGGCACACATGACCGGGACAAGGATGAGACGGTTTTTTGGGGGGTGAGGACAGGTGTGTTAAGTGCTCAGGGAGCCTAGCAAACCACACCCATATGTTCTGGGCATGCCCAACGCTGAAGGAATTTTGGAAGGGCGTAGCGAAGACGGTGTCAAGGGTGGTAGGATCCAGGGTCAAACCGGGCTGGGGGCTCACAATATTTGGGGTTGCAGAGGAGCCGGGAGTGCAGGAGGCGAAAGAGGCCGGTATTCTGGCCTTTGCGTCCCTGGCAGCCCGGCGAAGGATTCTTCTTGAGTGGAAGGATGCGAGGCCCCCAAGCGTGGAATCCTGGATCAACAATATGGCGGGGTTTATTTCATTGGAGAGGGTGAAATTTGCCTTAAGGGGATCGGTGCAAGGGTTTTTCAGGCGGTGGCAACCGTTCTTGGACTTGCTGGCAGAACGGTAGACAATGGTCAGCAGCAGCAGCAATGAGCGCGGGGGGGGGCTCTATTTTATTTTTGATTTGTCTATACTGGGGGATCTGAGGGGGTGTGTATATTGGCTATGTTTGCTATGTGTTTCGGGGTGTTAATTTATTATTTATATATCGGGGGAGTGGGGTATGGGGTTTTGTATTTTGTATCTAATTCTATTGGGTTCCTTTTACATTTTGTTGTTGATATTTTGTGAAAACTTTAATAACATTTTTTTAAAAATCAAAATATAAAAATGAGTTAAAACAGCGCTCTGGTTATGTGAACTGCATTTTATATGCACTGCAGCTTGCCACACTTAAAATATTTAATATAATTACAGCGAAATGATCAACGAATAAGATATTACATTTTAGTAATCCTAGTTTTAATAGTATTCAATATTAACTACTAGAATCACAACAGTGATTGCATTACAGGATACAACTTGTAAAGTTATTTTCTATTTTTTTTATAAGTACAGACATGATATATGTAAAATTCCTTTGGCAAAATTTTAACATGCTTTTCTGAACATGATTATCAACTTCATGGAAACAGTGGTGGGAAGTGCCAGATTTCTTTTCAAATTCGGCAGCTAGTTTTTGAATCAAATTCTCGCAGGATGGATATAGGGTGGGATTCTATGGCCGCGTCCGCACGGCCGGGGTCAATGGACTTTTTCATTGTCTGCATCTCGCCCATGGCGATCTTGCGGCGGGTGGGGCAGAAGAATTCAGCCCATAGTGTGGGCCAAAGGAAGAGCTAACATCCCTTCTGCTGTTCCTGAAAACCTTACCCCAACTTCAGAAAAGGATCTTTCCTGCACCTCTGTATAAATATTCCATTTACCTGACCATTCACCTTTGTCACCTTTCATAATAAGTTTGACAAATTATAGACAGCTGTCTTGTTGGAAAGATGCTTGAATAAGAGAAGGTACAACCAATTAATCAGCACTTGTTTCAAATCTGTATCTAACACACTGCCATCCACGTGCTGCATGAAATTACACTGATATTTTTCAGTCTTTCTTTTTCAGAGTAACTCTGTTTTACTTGCTTTTTAGGCATAAAATAAGGGAGAAAGGGTGCTGTATTGAATTGGATGGTATTCACTGGTGGTCATTTTATACAGACCTCTTCTGGTAGAATCCTTGCACGTGCTAAAAGCGGCCTAGTTTCCGTTGAAGGTCCTGGTTCAAAATTGGTCAGAAACCGAGTCGCGCATCTCCTGGGCATTCAGTATATTGGTCAGTGCTTCTTCAGTCTAACCAGTGGACCTTAACGTGGGGGCCATCAATCAAATATCTTCATGTCAAACCAAGAATTATCATTGTTAAATTTGAAGTGATATTTCAGATGAACTTTACTTATATGTTTTAGTATCTTCTGTACCTTTCTGTGTTAAGCTTTCAATTGCCTCTTTTCTAAGTTCAAAAGGCCTAGGACTTGATTCTCCGATTCTGCGGCTATGTCTGCAGGATCCATCTGGGGCCGGATTTTCGGAGCCCCCGCCGGGTCGGAGAATCGCAGGGGGCGGCGGCTGCCGAATTCTCCGGCCCCCCAAAAATCCCATCGACGTGAATCGCGCCGCCCGCCTCGGAGAATGGCGAGGACTGGGGCGAATCAATGGGCCCCGGGCCGCCCGAATTCTCCGGGCCGGATGGGCCGAAGTCCCATGGCCACATCGGCGTAAATCAAACCACCTATTTAACAACGTCAACCAGTTGTGCCTGGTTGACGCTGGCCAGCGCGGAGGTTGGTGGGGGGTGGGTGGCTTGGGGGGCGCATGCCGTGGAGGGGGGGGGTTGGGAGGCGTGTGCCGGGGAGGGGGAGGCACATGCCAGGGAGGAGTGGGCGAGTGCTGGGGAGGAGAGGGCGAGTGCCGGGGAGGGGGGGGGGGCATGTGCCAGGGAGGAGGGGACTTGGGGGGCACGTGTCGGGGAGGAGTGGGCGAGTGCTGGGGAGGAGAGAGCGAGTGCCGGGGAGTAGAAGGCGAGTGCCGGGGAGGAGAGGGCAAGTGCCGGGGAGGAGAGGGCGAGTGCCGGGGGGGGGGGGCATGTGCCAGGGAGGAGTGGGCGAGTGCAGGGGAGGAGAGGGCGAGTGGCGGGGAGGAGAGGGCGCGTGCCGGGGAGGGGGGGGCACGTTCCAGGGACGAGGGGACTTGGGGGGCACGTGTCGGGGAGGAATGGGCGAGTGCTGGGGAGGAAAGGGCGAGTGCCGGGAGGAGAAGGCGAGTGCCGGGGAGGAGAATGTGAGTGCCGGGGAGGAGAGGGCGAGTGCCGGGGAGGAGAGGGTGAATGCCGGGGAGGAAGGGGCGAGTGCCGGGAGGAGAGGGCACGTGCTGGGGAGGGGGGAGGCCAGTGCTGGTTGGGGAGTGTTTGGGGAGGGTGTCCGCCAGGCCAGGTGCCAGCTTCCAACAGTCGGGACCATGCAGCCCATGGCACCTGGCTGTGTGGGGGGGGGGGGGGGCAACGATGACATGTCATCTATCCCCCCCCCACCCCCACCCCCTGCAGGCCGTTATGTTTGGTCATCACCCAGCGATGTTGGCCGCCGTGGCGGGAGCCGCACTTCTATATGTTGCCCTGGTGGAGCAGGAGCGTGCCAGGGAGGCGGCGGAGGCTGCCGCAGAGGAGCGCGCTGCAGGGAGGCAGTGGCAGGCGCCCAGGCTGGAGGGCTGCCCGTCCGACAGGATGAGGAGGAGGAGGAGGTGGTGGTGCCACGGCGACGGAGAAGCTCAATGAGGCCCCGTGTGGCCGGCCCCGCTCGTCGTACCAGCCTACCACCCTCACCCCACGCTCCCATCACCAACCACCCTCACCCCACCCGCATGCACACCACCCCCCCATTGCACATCCACCTGCTGCACAACGGCTGGGCTCACATGGTCGCTGGTGGAAGCGTGTCTATTGCAGGCCATGGAGGATGATGACAACCCACTCTGCGATGAGCTCTGGGCTCTACATCGTTGGACAACGTCTGACCCATGGCCACAGTACCACCCTCCATCCGGATGGTCCCTGCATGCGACCGTGATACTGCAGCGCACGGTCCCGTCGTCTGCCCGGGGGGATGGCGAGGGCAACCCAGGGGGAGGGGGGGGCACACTCACCTGAGGCCGACGTTCTACCACCCCTCACACACACACTGGCGCTTACCTGACAACCCCCCCCCCCCCCCCCCCCCCGCACGCATCGGACAGAGCACAAAGGCAGCTCCTGTAGGTGTGAAAGTGATTTTAATAACAAACAGTTTGTACATGTGCCCTAGACCCTATAACTAATCTGTGCCCTGCACCCGTGCCAACTTACTCAGTGTCTAATTTTCTGGCCTTACAGGCCCTTTGACCAGGTCTAGGTGGTTCCCCAGATGGTACAGCAGAACTGGAGGTGGACTCCTCTGATTCCTGCCCTGTGACGAGGGACCCCTTTGGCGGCCGTTTCCTAGGGCGGCCTGGCCTAGATGGGCCAGGCTGCGGCTCGGGCGACTGGGATGGCGTGCTGCCAGCCTGACCTGCCCGTTGCCCACTGTGGTGATATGCATCACTGTAAATACACAAGGGGTTAATGCAAATACACTAAGACTAAGTAAACACGAGAGGGAGCATCAGAGACATCATGACACACAGACATTCAACCAATAGGTCAGTAAGATAGGACACAACCAATGGCAGTTAAGACACAACCAGAGGTGACAATACCACAAGGGGGCTACCCATATGGGGAATGAGCCCGGCCAGGTGGTAGATGTTTCAGTAGGGGAGCATTTCGGTAATAGTGACCACAATTCAGTAAGTTTTAAAGTACTGGTGGACAAGAATAAGAGTGGTCCGAGGATGAATGTGCTAAATTGGGGGAAGGCTAATTATAACAATATTAGGCGGGAACCGAAGAACATAGACTGGGGGCGGATGTTTGATGGCAAATCAACATCTGACATGTGGGAGGCTTTCAAGTGTCAGTTGAAAAGAATACAGGACAGGCATGTTCCTGTGAGGAAGAAAGATAAATACGGCAATTTTCGGGAACCTTGGATGACGAGTGATATTGTAGGCCTCGTCAAAAAGAAAAAGGAGGCATTTGTCAGGGCTAAAAGGCTGGGAACAGACGAAGCCTGTGTGGCATATAAGGAAAGTAGGAAGGAACTTAAGCAAGGAGTCAGGAGGGCTAGAAGGGGTCATGAAAAGTCATTGGCAAATAGGGTAAAGAAAAATCCCAAGGCTTTTTACACGTACATAAAAAGCAAGAGGGTAGCCAGGGAAAGGGTTGGCCCACTGAAGGATAGGCAAGGGAATCTATGTGTGGAGCCAGATGAAATGGGCGAGGTACTAAATGAATACTTTGCATCAGTATTCACCAAAGAGAAGGAATTGGTAGATGTTGAGTCTGGAGAAGGGGGTGTAGATAGCCTGGGTCACATTGTGATCCAAAAAGACGAGGTGTTGGGTGTCTTAAAAAATATTAAGGTAGATAAGTCCCCAGGGCCTGATGGGATCTACCCCAGAATACTGAAGGAGGCTGGAGAGGAAATTGCTGAGGCCTTGACACAAATATTTGGATCCTCGCTGTCTTCAGGGGATGTCCCGGAGGACTGGAGAATAGCCAATGTTGTTCCTCTGTTTAAGAAGGGTAGCAAGGATAATCCCGGGAACTACAGGCCGGTGAGCCTTACTTCAGTGGTAGGGAAATTACTGGAGAGAATTCTTCGAGACAGGATCTACTCCCATTTGGAAGCAAATGGACGTATTAGTGAGAGGCAGCACGGTTTTGTGAAGGGGAGGTCATGTCTCACTAACTTGATAGAGTTTTTCGAGGAGGTCACTAAGATGCTTGATGCAGGTAGGGCAGTAGATGTTGTCTATATGGACTTCAGTAAGGCCTTTGACAAGGTCCCTCATGGTAGACTAGTACAAAAGGTGAAGTCACACGGGATCAGGGGTGAACTGGCAAGGTGGATACAGAACTGGCTAGGCCATAGAAGGCAGAGGGTAGCAATGGAGGGATGCTTTTCTAATTGGAGGGCTGTGACCAGTGGTGTTCCACAGGGATCAGTGCTGGGACCTTTGCTCTTTGTAGTATATATAAATGATTTGGAGGAAAATGTAACTGGTCTGATTAGTAAGTTTGCAGACGACACAAAGGTTGGTGGAATTGCGGATAGCGATGAGGACTGTCTGAGGATACAGCAGGATTTAGATTGTCTGGAGACTTGGGCGGAGAGATGGCAGATGGAGTTTAATCTGGACAAATGTGAGGTAATGCATTTTGGAAGGGCTAATGCAGGTAGGGAATATACAGTGAATGGTAGAACCCTCAAGAGTATTGAAAGTCAAAGAGATCTAGGAGTACAGGTCCACGGGTCATTGAAAGGGGCAACACAGGTGGAGAAGGTAGTCAAGAAGGCATACGGCATGCTTGCCTTCATTGGCCGGGGCATTGAGTATAAGAATTGGCAAGTCATGTTGCAGCTGTATAGAACCTTAGTTAGGCCACACTTGGAGTATAGTGTTCAATTCTGGTCGCCACACTACCAGAAGGATGTGGAGGCTTTAGAGAGGGTGCAGAAGAGATTTACCAGAATGTTGCCTGGTATGGAGGCCATTAGCTATGAGGAGAGGTTGAATAAACTCGGTTTGTTCTCACTGGAACGAAGGAGGTTGAGGGGCGACCTGATAGAGGTATACAAAATTATGAGGGGCATATTCAGAGTGGATAGTCAGAGGCTTTTCCCCAGGGTAGAGGGGTCAATTACTAGGGGGCATAGGTTTAAGGTGAGAGGGGCAAGGTTTAGAGTAGATGTACGAGGCAAGTTTTTTACACAGAGGGTAGTGGGTGCCTGGAACTCACTACCGGAGGAGGTAGTGGAAGCAGGGACGATAGGGACATTTAAGGGGCATCTTGACAAATATATGAATAGGATGGGAATAGAAGGATACGGACCCAGGAAGTGTAGAAGATTGTAGTTTAGTCGGGCAGTATGGTCGGCACGGGCTTGGAGGGCCGAAGGGCCTGTTCCTGTGCTGTACATTTCTTTGTTCTTTGTTCTTTGACAGGGCACAAATGCACGTTCTCTTTCCATAGGCGACACTCAGAGAGACAGGGGCAGATCAGGAAGCATCACACCCACCGCATGGATTCAAGCAGACTGGTTAGTTGGATTGAGTTACTATAGAAAGATTAGCAGGAGAGTCGAACCCAAGTGGGAGAATTGTTAACTGTTCAATAAATGAGTTAAACCTATCTCCAAGTCTGAATACTTTGTCAGAGTATACATCAAGGAAGCAGCCTATGCTATGTGAAGAAGCATAACACAACATGGTACCAGTTAGTGACCTGTTAAATCCCTATAGTTCAACTCAACAAATCCGTGACTACCAGCAACAGCACCCAGGCAAGATGTTCGCGATTCCGGTTCCACAGCAGCTCAGGTACCACGGCAATCTCAGTGCAAACTGGCATGCGTTCAGGCAGAGATTCGAGATCTACCTGGTAGCTTCTGACCTAGATGGCATGGTGGATGCAGAGAAAATAACGCTTCTGCTCACAATTGCCGGTGCAAGAGCAGCAGAAATCTTCGAGACCTTCAAGTACTCCAAAGGGCAAGACAAGAGAGACATCCAGGCAGTCCTGGACAAGTTTCAAGAATACTGCGAGGAACACACAAGAGAAAACGGTAAAAGAGGCGCCAATACTCACCACGAGGCGAAGGTCGGCCTGCAAATGCAGAAAACTGCAGTTTTGATTGGCAGCCATCTTGAGAAAGGAGCCGCACATGCGCAGTTCCCCAGAAAAAGCGTACCGGCAAAACATTGCGCATGCGCGAGAAGCTGCGCATGCGCAGTTGCGAAAAAGGCACCAAGTAAAGGAACAGCGATCTGCGCATGCGCAATCCATTCCTACGCTCTACGTCACAAGCATCATGATGTCAGAGGCCCTGGACCACGCTCACTTAAAGGGGAAATGTCCCAAAACAGTTTTTTAAAAATTAAAGCTGGAAAACACAATTCTTTCACCTGGAATGACAGCGCAATGCCTGAACTTCGACCAGTAGCTGAAAGTAACCTCCGCAGAACCCTGAAACAAGCAGTTAGCACCGCCCAAAGAAATGATTTGGTCCTTGAAGACTACGACTCAGACGTTGATTACTTCTTTGGACATCGCGAGCACAATGACAGCTCCGACACAAAAAGTGATGATATGGTCCTTGAAGACTACGACTCAGACGATGATTTCATCATTGGACGTGGCGACCTCAGTACCAAATCCGAACTGCAACGAGATGTGTTGTACAGTGAAGAATCCAACACAGACATGGACGAGTTCTTCGGATTTGAGGATCCTCAGCCCAGCACAGACGACATCCTAACCCAGAAGTACAGGATTCTGCTGCGGCCTGACGCCAAGAGACAGAGAGCGGTACAAGCCCAGGGAGAGCAGCCTGTGCCAAGAGACAGAGAGAGGTCCAAGCCCACAGAGAGGCGGCCTGATGCCACACCAGTGGTCCACGCACCACGAACAGTGGTCCACGCACCACGAACAGTGCTCCACGCACCACGAAGAGTCCCCGGCTCCACAAAGAGGGTGGTCCACGCACCACGAACAGTGCTCCACGCACCACGAAGAGTCCCCGGCTCCACAAAGAGGGTGGTCCACGCACCACGAATAGTCCCCGAACGCGTGAAAGGTGGTCAACGCACCACGAACAGTGCTCCACGCACCACAAAGAGTCCCCAACTCCACACAGAGGGTGGTCCATGCACCGCGAAGAGTCCCCGACTCCACACAGAGGGTGGTCCATGCACCGTGAAGAGTTCCCGCCTCCACACGAAAGATGGTCCATGCACCGCGAAGAGTCCCCGACTCCACACAGAGGGTGGTCCATGCACCGCGAAGAGTCCCCGACTCCACACGAAAGGTGGTCCACGCATCACGAAGAGTACCCGACTCCACACAGAGGGTGGTCCACGCACCACGAAGAGTCCCCGACTCTGCATTGAAAGTGATGGCAGACTGCACAGCGAGACCACTGCACGTCTCCGTTGAGAGCGTGCAGATCGACTCCACAGCAAGGCCACTGCATTACTCCACACAGGGAACGATGCCAGACTCCACAGAGAGAGCGGTACAAGCCTCCACGGCGAGCTCGTTGACAGACTCCACGATGGAAGCAACGCAAGGCTCCAGAGTGCAGTCCTTGCATGAACAAGACCATAAGGATCTAGCAACCTCATGTGAGCAACTAGCAGCAGACGATGCCAGTCTGCCACGCTCAAGTGCACAGCAAGAAGACTATGACAGTCTCCACACTCACGTGAACAACAAAGAGACTATGACAGTCTACCCAGATTATTTGAGCCACCAGAAGAAGACTCTGACAGTCTACCCAGCTCATCTAACCGACAAGAAGACACTGAAGGTCTACCCACTGTATGTGCGACAAGTGACGAAGGCTTCATAATTCCCATACAGGATGTGCAACATGACAGCGAGACTGACAGACCTCAGCTAGTATGTACAGAGGCATTGGCTATGAGGAGCGATTGAATAAACTCGGTTTGTTCTCACTGGAACGAAGGAGGTTGAGGGGAGACCTGATAGAGGTATACAAAATTATGAGGGGCATAGACAGAGTGGATAGTCAGAGGCTTTTCCCCAGGGTAGAGGGGTCAATTACTAGGGGGCATAGGTTTAAGGTGAGAGGGGCAAGGTTTAGAGTAGATGTACGAGGCAAGTTTTTTACGCAGAGGGTAATGGGTGTCTGGAACTCGCTACCGGAGGAGGTAGTGGAAGCAGGGACGATAGGGACATTTAAGGGGCATCTTGACAAATATATGAATAGGATGGGAATAGAAGGATACGGACCCAGGAAGTGTAGAAGATTGTAGTTTAGTCGGGCAGCATGGTCGGCACGGGCTTGGAGGGCCGAAGGGCCTGTTCCTGTGCTGTACATTTCTTTGTTCTTTGTTTGTTCTTTGAGGCACTCGATGTTCAAAGTGAGGTTACCAGTGACACCAGGTTAATTCAAACCTCATCCACTCGAACCTCTCCACAAGAAAATACATTCCTAAACGTTTTGACTCCGGACGGAGAGCATCAAGACACCTCAGATGATTCAAGTGACACCTCATATGATTCAAGTGAACCTGAAATGACTCCGGACGGGGAGTGTCAACAAACCAAAGCTGATTCAGGTGAACCAGAAAGGACTCCAGAAGGGGAGCATCGACAAGCGGAAGTTGATTTTAGTGAACCGGACATGACTCCAGACGAGGAGCGCCGAGGAATCAGAAACGGCACTCTTAATGAAACAGCAGATGCCACAAGGGACACTGACACGAGTAACTTTGTGAAGGACTCGACTTCTCCACTCGGTGTGGTTATTGAGCACAACAAACACAACAACAAAACCTACAAAAACAACGAGAAAGACAACTACAGGAAGCGTACCAAAGGCACCAACGTCAACAACAAGCATGGCGAAAACAACAACACTGGAACAACGACTGGCACGACATGGCACAACTCTGCAAATGCAGGACAATGTAACAGCACAGCTCCTAACACTGGCAAGAGTACAGCCATACCATGGCATGACAGCAAATCTCACCGATTCAAGTTTGCTCCACTGCAAACAAGCAAACCAGCTTTCAAGACAGATGAGTTTGCTCCACTACGAACAAGCAAACCAGCTTTCAAGGCAGATGACATACTGCATCAATATTGCAATCAGAAGAAACAGCCCAGGTTGGACGACCCAGATTACATACTGCATCGCTACCACAAGCATAAAAAAAAAGAGTCCAAATCAGACAACAAAGTGATTTGACCACTTCTTGGTTCCTTAACCACAGGGACACTGACGGCGTTCACAAGGAAATGACAACGTCAACGTTGACACTTCAATAACAAAACAAGAAAGCCACTTGACCATGTTAATTCATAAAGTTTGGACTCATACATATTATTTGGTATTGTATAATCATCACTGTCATCATGACTTGTACATGTCATCATTTATCTACCTATTTTGTTCAATTTTCTTTAACACTGTACAGAAAATACGTAACACGAAAAAAGGGGGGATGTGGTGATATGCATCATTGTAAATACACAAGGGACTTCCGGTTGCGGCGATGTGGAGCTAATCCGCATGAGTCGGCAGCTCCCGCGATCACGGACTTTCGGGCTCTCCAGAGGAGCCCCAACGGGAATTTATTGAAGACGTTCCGTGTGGAAAGGTGAGAGTGAGGTCCCCCTTCACCGTATATGGAACGGACAAGAAGCAAAACGGCAAAAAAAGCGGCATTGGAGCAGAGAGAGAAGCGAGGGAAGAAAAACAAGATGGCGGCGGCCGGAGATAAAGTGGACGGCGGGCCGGAGCTGCAAGAGTTCATTAAGTGCTGTTTTGAGGAGCTGCGGAAAGAGATGCTGGCGCCTATGCTGTGGGCGATTGAAGGATTAGGGATGACCCAAAAGGACCACGAGGTAAAAATCCAGGAGGTGCAGAAAAAAGTTAATGAGAACGAGGATGAGATCTTGGGCGTGTCGGTGAAGGTGGAGGCGCACGAGGCGCTGCACAAAAGGTGGGCGGAAAGATTTGAAGACCTGGAGAAGAGGTCGAGGAGAAAGAATCTTCGGATCCTGGGTCTCCCTGAAGGAGTGGAGGGGGCCGATGCCGGGGCATATGCGAGCACGATGCTCGAGTCGCTGATGGGTGTGGAGGCCCCTCCGAGGCCTCTGGAGCTGGATGGGGCGCATTGGGTGCTGGCGAGGAGGCCCAAGGATAATGAACCACCAAGGGCGATTGTGGTGAGGTTTCATCGGTTCACGGACAGAGAGAGGGTCTTGAAATGGGCCAAGAAAGAGCGGAGTAGCAGATGGGAGAATGCGGAGATCCGAATCTACCCGGACTGGAGCACGGAGGTAGCAAAGAGGAGAGCGGGTTTCAACCGGGCCAAGGCAGTGCTGCATCGGAAAGGAGTGAGATTCGCCAGCGCGATTGTGGGTCACATTCAAGGATCAACATCACTATTTTGAAACGCCTGAGGAGGCTTGGACCTTTATTCAAACTGAAAAGTTGGACTCAAAGTGAGGGTTTGTGAGGGTGGGGGGGGATGTTCGATGTTTGTTGTACATAGGGTGTTAATCACGCGCAGGAAATGTTTCACGGGTTGGGTGATGGATGGGGCTGGAGAAAGGGACCGGGTGAGAAGACCGTACGAGACGGTGGGCGCTGGTGCTGGAGGGAGAGGAGGCTTGGGGATGGGGGAAATGAGACAAGGCCGCGACAGGAGCTGCACCAGAGGGGGCGGGGCAGGCTTAGGAAAGCGCGGGCTTTTTCCCGCGCTAGGGAAGGACGGAGGTGGGGGGGAATGGAGGAGTGCACACTGATGGGGAGATTCCCACACGGGGGGGTCAATGGGAAGGCGAGGGAAGCCGGGGTCAGCAGGAGTCAGCTGACTTACGGGAGTGCTATGGGGGGAGCAAAAGAGCTAGACATGGGTCTAGCGGGAGTGTGGGGGGGGGGAAATAGGGTTGCTGCTGCACTGGCCGAGGGGGAATTGGACACTGAAGAGGTGGTCGGGGCGGGGGTCCCACGTCTGGGGGATTGGAGGGTGAGGGCGGCGCGGGCACGGGACTGGCCTAGAAAAGGGGATGGCTAGTCGGCGGGGGGGGGGGGGGGGGGGGGGGGGAGGCCCCCCCAATCTGGCTGACAACGTGGAATGTGAGGGGCCTGAATGGGCCGGTACGGAGGGCCCGAGTGTTCGCGCACTTAAAGGGACTGAAGGCAGACGTGGTCATGCTCCAGGAGACACATTTGAAAGTGGCGGATCAGGTCAGGTTAAGAAAGGGATGGGTAGGACTGGTATTCCATTCGGGGCTGGATGCAAAGAACAGAGGGGTGGCAATATTGGTGGGGAAGCGGGTGTCGTTTGAGGCCAAGAATATCGTAGTGGACAATGGAGGTCGATACGTGATGGTGAGCAGTACGTTGCAGGGGACGTGGGTGGTATTGGTAAATGTATACGCCCCGAACTGGGATGATGCTGGATTCATGAAGCGTATGTTAGGGCGCATTCCGGACCTGGAGGTTGATAATGGGTGGGGATTTTAATACGGTGTTGGACCCAGCACTGGATCGCTCCAGATCTAGGACCGGAAAGAGGCCGGCTGCGGCCAAGGTGCTTAGGGGGTTTATGGACCAAATGGGGGGAGTGGATCCGTGGAGGTTTGCCAGGCCGCAGGCCAGGGAATTTTCTTTTTTCTCTCATGTGCACAAAGCCTACTCCCGGATATATTTTTTTGTTCTGGGCAGGGCGCTGATCCCGAAAGTGGAGGGAACGGAGTATTCGACTATAGCCATTTCAGATCATGCTCCGCACTGGGTGGAACTGGAGTTGGGAGAGGAGAGGGACCAACGCCCATTGTGGCGGTTGGATGTGGGACTGCTGACAGATGAGGCGGTGTGTGGGAGGGTGAGGGGGTGCATTGAAAGGTACTTGGAGGCCAACGACAATGGGGAGGTGCAGGTGGGGGTGGTATGGGAGGCGCTGAAGGCGGTGATCAGGGGAGAGCTAATCTCCATCAGGGCTCATAGGGAGAAGATAGAGGGCATGGAAAGGGAGAGGTTAGTGAGGGAGATTTTAAGAGTGGACAGGAGATATGCAGAGGCCCCTGAAGAGGGACTACTTAGGGAAAGGCGACATCTCCAGACGGAGTTCGACCTGTAGACCACAGGGAAGGCAGAGGCACAGTGGAGGAAAGCGCAGGGGGCGACGTATGAGTATGGGGAGAAGGCGAGCCAGATGCTGGTACACCAGCTCCGTAAGAGGATGGCACCGAGGGAGATAGGTGGAGTCAAGGATGGAAGGGGAGTTATGGTGCGGAGTGCGACGAAAGTAAATGAGGCATTCAAGGCCTTCTATGAGGAGCTGTGCAGATCCCAGCCCCCAGCGGGGGAAGAGGGTTTGCGACGATTCTTGGACCAACTGAGGTTCCCGAGGGTGGAGGAGCAGGAGGTGGCTGGTTTGGGGGCACCGATTGGGTTGGAGGAGCTGACCAAAGGTCTGGGGAGTATGCAGGCAGGGAAGGCCCCGGGACCGGACGGGTTCCCGGTCGAGTTTTATAGGAAGTACGTAGACCTGTTAGCCCCGTTGCTAGTGAGGACCTTTAATGAGGCAAGGGAGGGAGGGACCCTGCCCCCAACAATGTCTGAGGTGACGATCTCTTTGATTCTGAAGCAGGACAAGGACCCACTGCAACGTGGATCGTACAGGCCGATCTCGCTCCTCAACGTGAATGCTAAGTTGCTGGCAAAAGTGCTGGCTACGAGGATCGAGGACTGTGTCCCAGGGGTGATCCACGAGGACCAGACGGGATTTGTAAACGGCAGGCAGCCAAACACCAATGTGCGGCGGCTCCTAAATGTGATAATGATGCCATCGGTGGAGGGAGAGGCGGAGATAGTGGCGGCTATGGACGCGGAGAAGGCCTTTGACCGAGTAGAGTGGGAGTACCTCTGGGAAGTGCTGCGGAGGTTTGGGTTCGGGGGAGGGTTTATTAGTTGGGTTAAGCTCCTATACAGAGCCCCGGTGACGAGTGTGGTCACGAATCGGCGGAGGTCGGAGTATTTTCGGCTGTATCGTGGGACGAGGCAGGGGTGCCCCCTGTCCCCCCTGTTGTTTGCATTAGCAATTGAACCCATGGCCATGTCATTAAGGGAGTCTAAGAAATGGAGGGGAGTGGTCCGAGGGAGAGAGGAGCATCGAGTGTCGCTTTATGCAGACGACCTGTTGCTGTATGTGGCGGATCCAGTGGAGGGGATGGCGGAGGTCATGCAGACTCTAAGGGAGTTTGGGGATTTTTCGGGCTATAAGCTTAATGTAGGGAAGAGTGAGCTTTTTGTAGTCCAGTCAGGAGACCAGGAAAGGGGGATAGACGATCTACCGCTGAGGAGGGCGGAGAGGAGCTTTCAGTACTTGGGGATCCAAATAGCTAGGAGTTGGGGGGCCCTACATAAACTTAATCTGACGAGGCTGGTGGAGCAGATGGAGGAGGACTTCAAACGATGGGACATGTTGCCGCTCTCACTAGCAGGTAGAGTGCAGTCGGTCAAAATGGTGGTCCTCCCGAGGTTTCTTTTTGTGTTCCAGTGCCTTCCAATTGTAATCACCAAGGCCTTTTTTAAGAGGGTAGGCAGGAGTATTATGGGTTTTGTGTGGGCGATTAAGACCCCGAGGGTAAGGAGAGGGTTTCTGGAGCGCAGTAGAGACCGAGGAGGGTTGACGTTGCCGAATCTGGGTGGCTACTACTGGGCAGCAAATGTGGCGATGATCCGTAAGTGGGTGATAGAGGGAGCAGGGGCGACATGGAAGAGGTTGGAGATGGCATCGTGCAAGGAAACGAGCCTGGGGGCGCTGGTGACGGCACCGCTGCTGCTCTCGCCGACAAGGTACACCAGGAGTCCGGTGGTGGCGGCAAAGCTAAAGATCTGGGGCCAGTGGAGACGGCACAGGGGTGCAATGGGAGCATCGGTGTGGTCCCCGATCAGGGGTAACCATCGGTTTGTCCCAGGGAGGATGGACGGGGGGGTTCAGAGCTGGCATCGAGCAGGGATTAGAAGAATGGGGGACCTGTTCATTGATGGGACGTTTGCGAGCCTAGGGGCACTGGAGGAGAAGTTTGGGCTACCCCCGGGAAATGCTTTCAGATACATGCAGGTGAGGGCGTTTGTGAGGCGACAGGTGAGGGAATTCCTGTTGCTCCCGGCACAGGAGATTCAAGATAGGGTGATCTCGGGTGTATGGGTCGGAGAGGGCAAGGTGTCGGCGATATACCAGGAGATGAAAGAAGAGGGGGAGGCGTTGGTAGAGGAGCTGAAGGGTAAATGGGAGGAGGAGCTGGGGGAGGAGATTGAGGAGGGGCTATGGGCTGATGCCCTAAGTAGGGTTAATTCCTCTTCTTCGTGTGCCAGGCTTAGCCTGAAACAATTTAAGGTGGTTCATAGAGCGCACATGACGGGGGTGAGGCTGAGTAGGTTTTTTGGGGTAGAGGACAGATGTGGGAGGTGCTCAGGAAGTCCGGCAAACCATGTCCATATGTTTTGGTCATGCCCGGCACTGGAGGTGTTCTGGAGGGGAGTGGCGGGAACAATATCTAAGGTGGTGAAAGTCCGGGTCAAGCCAAGCTGGGGGCTAGCACTATTTTGAGTAGTGGATGAGCCGGGAGTGCAGGACGCGAAAGAGGCCGGCATACTGGCCTTTGCGTCCCTAGTAGCCCGGCGAAGGATCTTGTTAATGTGGAAAGAGGTGAAGCCCCCAGCGTGGAGGCCTGGATAAATGATATGGCAGGGTTTATCAAATTGGAGCGGATAAAGTTTGCCTTGAGAGGGTCTGCGTAGGGGTTCTACAGGCGGTGGCAACCGTTCCTAGACTATCTCGCGGAGCGTTAGATGAAGGTCGGTCAGCAGCAGCAGCAACCCGGGGGGGGGGAGGGGGGGATGTCTTGTGTGGGGTGGGGGGGGAGGAGGGAGGGAGGGGGAAGGGGAGCTTGTTTGGGGGGGTATTCGAGCAAGAAAATACATGAAGGATCTGGAAAACTGACATGTACGGGAGGAATCCATTGTACAAAGCTCTGTATCATATCGATTTACCATGTTCATGTCTTACTATGCGCTTTCTTTTTGTTACGGGTGGGGGGGGGGGTTTGTTTGTAAGGGTGAAAAACTGTGTTAAAATTCTTAATAAATATATTTTTAAAAAAGTAAATACACAAGGGGTTACTGCAAATACACTAAGACTAAGTAAACACTAGAGGGAGCACCAGAGACATCATGACACACAGACATTCAACCAATAGGTCAGTAAGATAGGACACGACCAATGGGCAGTCAAGACACACCCAGAGGTGACACTACCACAAGGGGACACTCAGAGAGACAGGGGCAGATCAGGAAGCATCACACCCACCGCATGGATTCGAGCAGACTGGTTAGTTGGATTGCATTACTATAGTTAGATTAGCAGGAGAGTCAAACCCAAGTAGGAGAATTGTTAACTGTTCAATAAATGTGTTAAACCTATCTCCAAGTATGACCCTTCCTTTGTCAGAGTATACATCAAGGAAGCAGCTTATGCTACGTGAAGAAGCATGACACAACACCCACCAGATGCTCCTGGGACGGAAGGTGGGCGGGGGGGGGGGGGGGGGGGGAGGGAGGAGGGGGGAGTCCGAGGTGTCGCAGTGTTCCGGGACCTCCCCTACAGGGGGACCCGGAACGGGCCACAGTACCTCCTCCTCCCTCGGGGTGCCCGATGGCCCCCGGGCCTCTACATGGGTCGGAGATGCGAACGGACCGATCATCCGACACCCCCCCGACACATGGCGCTGCCAGTCCTGGAGGCCCGCCCTGGTATCTACAAGGGTCTGCAAGATTGCAGCCGTGGAGCTCAGGGAGCTGGCCATCCCTGTCTGTGTCTGGGCGACGCCGACCACCTGACCAATGGCGCCGATGCCCTCAGCGATGGCCTGCTGAGACTGGGCCACGGCCTGCTGAGACTGGGCCATTGCCTGCTGGGACTGCGCCATGGCCTGCTGAGACTGGGTCATGGCGTGGAGTGCCTCTGCGATCTGCTGCTGGCTCTGGCTCAAGGCTTCCTGTGAGAGAACAGCCATGTCCTGGGCCACGGCGCCGCCCCCACAGAACGCCCCAGGCCTTGCATACTGCGACCCATATCTGACACCGTCGCACCCATTGCCTCAACCGCAGACGCCACCCGTGCGGTTTTGGCCTGGGTGGCATGCATGACCGGCACCACTCCCTGCTCCTGTACGTGGGTGGACTCCTCCACCTGCGTCTGCAGCTGCCGCAAGCCGGCCGTCACCCCCTTCGATCGTCCCTTGGCCCGTGACTGCATCGGGTCTATGGGTGGGTGTGGTAACTCCAGGAACCCTGGACCCGTCTGGGCAGCAGATGTTCGCTTGGCCTGGGCTACCCTCTGACCGCCCGGCCCCTCGGCTGCTCCTGCCTCCACCTGCTGTACCGGGATGGCTGTGTTGTGCGCACCAGTTAGTGTCCCAGATGCCTCATCGCTAAAGTGCCCAACCGAGGTGAGTGTCTCTGCGATGGTGGAGGGTGTAGGAGATAGCAGTGGCGGAGTGTCGTGCTCCTCATCCGACCCGAAGTCCAGGGTCCCTTGGAGTGGTGATTCGTGTCCATCCATCCCCTGTGTGTGAGTGTCGTGGGCGTCAGTGTCGTGTGCGTCAGTGTCCAGTGCGTCGGTGTCCTGTGCGTCAGTGCCCTGTGCATCAGTGTCCTGGGCGTGTGTGTCCTGGGTGGGTGTGTTCTGGGCAGGTGTGTCCTGGGTAGGTGTGTCCTGGGTCAGCTGCGACGGGGGCGTGTTCCTGCGGCTGCCCCCCTCGTCGCTGGGTCTGGCCCGCCCGCGTCTCTGCACTCGCACTAGATGGGGGCGCGTCTCCCTGGTGCTCCGGGTCTGAGCCTGGCTTGTGGCCGCCCTGGATCATCCTGGGGGCGTCGTATGCTTGATGGGCCGGGTCATGGCCGCCCTGGATCGTGCTGGGGGTGGTCGCCATCCATGGGGGTGGGTCGACGTTTGGTCCTGCAATACACAATACAACATGCATGGTTAGACACGCAGACGGGGATAGGGGACAGGGGGGACATGGGGGAAGGGGGATATGTGGGAAGGGGATATCGGGTATACGGGGGAAGGGGGATATGGTGGAAAGGGGATATGGGGGGGATATGGGGACATGGGGGAAGAGGGATATGGGGGAAGGGGATATGGGGAAGGGGGATATGGGGGGAAGGGAGATATGGGGGAAGGAGACATGGGGAAGGGGACATGGGGAATATGGGGGAGGGGGATATGGGGATGGGGGATATGGAGGAAGGGGAATATGGGTGAAGGGGATATGGGGGAAGGGGGATACAGGGGATGTGGGAAAAGGGGATATGGGGGAAGGGGGATATGGAGGGGAATGGGGATATGGGGGAAGGGGATATGGGGGAAGGGGATATGGGGGAGGGGGATATGGGGGAAGGGGAATATGGGGGAAGGGGAATATGGGGGAAGGGGATATGGGGGAACGGGGATGGGGGGAATGGGGATAAGGGGGGCAGGCAGTGGGGGATCTCATTTGGTGCTGTGCCCCCGACCTCTGCATCCGCAACCTCCCGGTCCTCGGGTCCGCCTGCAAGTTCCAGGGCCCTCTCCTCATGGATGGTGAGTGGACGTAGTTCGGGTGGACCCCCTCCGGTCCTCTCACACTCCTGGTTGTTGTGAGCGTGCTTCTCCTGTGGGGGGCGGGAGGCTGGCAGGGATAAAGGGCAACAGTGTTAGGCAGACATATAAATGCGGACCAGCGGTTGTGTGTATCCTGCCACTGCAGCCTGCATGGGTGGGTGCAGCCATGTCGGTTGCACCTAGGGCTGTGCCGCACATCGGGGGGGGGGGGGGGGGAGTACTCACCCTGGCTGCCCTGACAAGATCATTGATCTTCTTGTGACACTGGACGCCTGTCCTTGCTGACACGGCCACGGCACTGACGGCCTCTGCCACCTCCCTCCACAGGCGCCGGTTGAGGCGTGGTGTGACCCTGTGGCCGTGTCCGGGATACAGGGCCTCCCTCCTCTGCTCTACTGCGTCCAGGAGCGCCTCAATGTCCCGCTGCTGGAACCTCGGTGCTGTGCGCGGGCGTCCATTTTGATGGGTCTCCGGGGGAGGGCGGGGGGGGGGGGCTTGTGCTGTGACGCGGGGGGGCCGTCTTTTGTGCTGCAACGCGGGTGGGGGGCCGTCCTTTGTGCTGCGACACCGCGCGGCGTCCGTGACTGGGCGACGCCATCACGAATGGCGTCACGCCGCTGCTAGCCCATTCCTGGCCGGAGAATTTGCGACGGTCCGGTGGATGCGCACCGGAGTCATTCGTGCCGTTTTTGCCACCAGGTTCGGGCCATCGCGCCGATTCACGGAGAATCCCGTCCCTGGTCTTATGACCAAAACGTTGGTGCCGCCCCCGCCCGATGGGGGGGCGAGAAACCGTGCCACGTAAGCCCCCGGCTTTACCTGCCAATGCGGACGCAGAGTGGCCAGTTCCGTGGCCGTGCATGCGCACGGTGGCAGCCTGTGGCGGCCGTGCCGTACAACATGGCGCCGGCTGCCACGGACTGAGCCTGTCAAAAACTGCCCTCCTGTAGCCCTCCTCGCCACCCCGGACCACCTCCCAACAGTCCCCCAAACCCCCGCCGAAGCCTCCCTTGCCAGCGGAACGGCTCCCCTCATCCCCTCCCCCGCCCCCCCGACTGGCGGCGCTGGACGCAGTCCTCAGCCGCCACGGCAGGTTTACGAAAATTGGAGAGGACCACGTGTCCCATGCCCTCAGGAAGTCGGCCAATCGGGGACGGAGCATCAGAGGAGGGCCTCGGGTGACGTCCTGAGGCCATCCCAATGCCGATTTTGAGGGGGCAGAGCGTTGAAACAATAACACTACCCCGAAAATAATACAACACTAAATAATCCCTCAAAATGTTCCTTCAAACCTCCAAAAGACTCCCCTTTAACAACAGACATGAGGGGTGGGATTCTCCCCTACCTGGCAGGGCGGGCGTAAAAATGGATTCTCCAGCCGATCGCCGAACGCGATTTCGGCGATCAGAGAATCCCGCCCCTAGTTCATAGAATTCATAGAATTTACAGTGCAGGAGGAGGCCATTCGGCCCATCGAGTCTGCACCGGCTCTTGGAAAGAGCACCCTACCCAAGGTCAACACCTCCACCCTATCCCCATAAGCCAGTAACCCCACCCAACACTAAGGGCAATTTTGGACACTCAGGGCAACTTATCATGGCCAATCCACCTAACCTGCACATCTTTGGACTGTGGGAAGAAACCGGAGCACCTGGAGGAAACCCACGCACACACGGGGAGGGTGTGCAGACTCCGCATAGACAGTGACCCAAGCCGGAATTGAACCTGGGACCCTGGAGCTGTGAAGCAATTGTGCTATTCACAATGCTACCGTGCTGCCCTAGTCTTTAGAATCATTGTTTAAACCCAAATGCCTGTTATGGGCGAGGTGTTTTCAGAACCCCAAAATGTATCATGGAGTTCAACCAACCTCCCCCTTTAATGGATTGTTGCTTTTGAAGCACGCGGCTTGTTCTCCAGGTGTGGTATTACAATAATGGACACGTGGTTTTTAAAACAAAAGAATGTTTATTCCATGAACTCAAATTAACCTTTTAAATAAACATTGGATCTCTTAACATCCCTTACTTCAAAGATAACCCCGAAAATAATACAACACTAAATAATCCCTCAAAATGTTCCTTCAAACCTCCAAAAGACTCCCCTTTAACAACAGACATGAGGGGTGGGATTCTCCCCTACCTGGCAGGGCGGGTGGTTCCGGCGTAATGGAGTGGCGGGAACCACTCCGGCGTCGGGCCGCCCTTTAAGGGCCAAGCCCTCACCTTGAGGGACTAGGCCCGCGCCGGAGTGGTTTCCGCTCCGCCGGTTGGCGGGAAAGGCCTTTGGCGCTATGCCAGCCGGCGCCGAAAGGTCTTCGCCGGGCGGCGCATGCGCGGGAGCGTCATCCCCGCGCATGCGCAGGGGAGGGGGTCTCTTCCGCCTCTGCCATAGAGAAGACCATGGCGAAGGCAGAAGAAAAAGAGTGCCATCACGGCACAGGCCTGCCCGCGGATCGGTGGGCACCGATCGCGGGCCAGGCCACCGTGGGGGCACCCGCCCCGGCCAGATCGCCCCGCGCCCCCCTCCCCCAGGACTCCAGAGCCCGCACGCGCCGCCTTGTCCTGACGTTGAAACGGTGATTTAATCCACACCGGAGGGAGAGGGTTGACAGCGGCGGGACTTTGGCCCATCGCGGGCCGGAGAATCGCCGGGGGTGGGCCCGCCAACTGGCGCGGCATGATTCCCACCCCTGCCGACCAGCGCGGCGCGATTCCCGCCCACGCCGAATCTCTGGTGGCGGAGAATCCGGGACACGGCGGGGACGGGATTCATGCCAGCCCCCAGCGATTCTCCGACCCGGTGGGGAGTTGGAGAATCGCGCCCATGGTTACATTCAATATACTTATAGTCTTTGGATTTGCAGACATCAACAGACCAGTTCTGTGTTTTCTTCTTGCAGCTCACTGGAAACACACAGACACACCTAAGCTGCTCTCTCAAACTGGTTTTTTCCTTTCAAGCATCTCACAGCAAACCAGCCAGGCACTTTTTAGCTGCTCTCTCCCAAAACGCACAGACACACCCAAGCTGCTCTCTCAAACTGAAACCAAAAGCAGAAGTGAGCTCAGCTCCCCCCAACCTCTGACATCACTTCAGTAATATGATCAGCTCCATTCCTTAAAGGTACATTTCTTAACCATCCATTTCTTAAAGGCACTCTCACATGACACCTCCCCCCAAGAAAAAAAAACCCATCAACTTCAAGGTGATTTCATTTTTAACCTTGCACCATCAATTAAGAATTGTAAAATGTAAAAATACTTTTTCGTTTCAAAAAAAAAACAACACACACAGACGGGCATTTTTCCCGTTCTTCTTCCTCCAACCGAAAACCTTCTCGATTGACAGTCTCTTTGAACAAGAAAGTCTCTGCACAATCCATCCATTCCTCTACTCCTCGGCATTTCTCTTTAGAATCAGATACTTTAGTTCAATCTGACCACAGAGCCCCTTGCAATTCTCCAATACAGGAGCATCGGTGATCATAGCTTTCAGGCAGTCAAATGCCTGTTGAAAGTCCCCTATTCATTGACATTTTTTACGTTTATTCAGCAATCCCATCAGTGGAGCAACCACGCTACAAATCTTTTGCACAAAGGTTCGATCAAATTCATTCATGCTACGAGATCACATTATTTCCCTTCGCCTTAAGGGTATCGGAAACTCCTCAAGGAAAGTGATTCGGGCTTCTTCAAATTCACTTTCGGCTAAGTTCATCACCAAACCTGCTTCCTGAAGTAGATCGAAGAACTCCATACGATGTTTAAAATGTTCTTTCCATGGCTGGAAGTTGGAAATAAAAGCAGATTGTCCCACTTTCTCAATGCAATCCTTCAAACGTGGGATAGGGTAAGAGTTTGTTCTTGTAACTGCATTCACCTTTCGATAGTCCACACACAACCTTTGGGTACCGTCTCGTTTAGGTACCATCACTATGGGGAGCTCATTTGGCTGCAACCCACTACCAAAATGCCATTTGTCAGCATACTCTCAATCTCTCTGTTAACCTGTACCAATTTTAAAGGATTAAGTCTATATGGATGTTGTTTGATAGGAACAGCATTTCCCACATCTACATCATGTATAGCCATTTTAGTACTTCCCAATTTATCTTTACACACTTGCCCATGTGATATCAATAACTCTTTCAGGTCAGTTCGTTTTTCCTCTGGAAGGTAACTTAACAATTCATCCCAATTTTTAAGAACATCCTCATTTTCCAATTTAATTTGAGGTATGTCAAATTCACAGTCATCTGGATTTGGTTCGTTACTTTGAGTTAGAATCATTAAAACCTCCTTTTCCTCTCCTTCCCTTTCAAAGTACCTTTTAAGCATATTCACATGACACACTCGGTGAGTCTTCCTTCTATCTGCTGTTTTTACCACATAATTCACCTCAGTTCATTTCCTTTCAATCTGATATGGTCACAAAACCTAGCTTTTAAAGGCCCACCTGCCACTGGTAACAACACTAAAACTTTATCCCCACTGGCAAAACTACGAACTTTGGATTTCTTCTCCGCTACCCGTTACAGCACATTTTGTACAACTTTCAAATGTTGTCTAGCCAATTCACCTGCTCTATTTAATAGTTCCCTAAAATTTGACACGTAATCCAATCATGTAATTTCCGATTTCTCACCCACCAATTTTTCCTTAATCAATTTAAGTGGTCCTCTTACCTCATGACCAAAATTTAGTTCAAAAGGACTAAATTTAGTAGACTCGTTAGGTGCATCCCTAATTGCAAACAATACGAATGTGATTCCTTTATCCCAATCCTCTGGATAATCTTGACAATATGCCCTCAACATTGTCTTTAATGTCTGATGCCACCTTTCTAACGCTCCCTGCAATTCTGGATGGTACGCAGTTGAGTTAAATTGTTTTATTCCTAAGCTATCCATAACTTCTTTGAATAACTTGAAGTAAAATTTGATCATTGATCCGATTGAATTTCTGTGGGTAGTCCATATCTAGTAAAGAATTTAAGTAACTCCTCCACAATCCTTTTAGCTGTAATATTGCGTACTGGAATGGCCTCTGGAAACCTAGTAGACACATCCATTATAGTTAAAAGATATTGATTCCCACTTTTTGTTTTAGGAAGCGGTCCTACACAATCGATTAGGACTCTTGTAAAAGGTTCCTCAAATGCTGGAATGGGTATTAAGGGCGCTGGTTTTATCACTGCTTGAGGTTTCCCTATCACTTGACATGTGTGACATGATTGACAAAATTTAACTACATCTTTATGTAGTCCAGGCCAATAAAAATGTTTCTGTATTTTAGCTTGAGTTTTCCTTATTCCCAAATGACCTCCCACTGGTACCTCATGAGCAACTCACAACACCTCCTTTCTATACCCTACCGGCAATACTACTTGATGAACTTCTGCCCATTTTTCATCCGCCTGCATATGTACAGGCCTCCATTTTCTCATCAAGACATCACTTTTACGGTAATAACACTCTGGTATACTCTCAGATTCCTCTTCCGTATATGCTTTCTGATATATCCGTTTTATTTCTACATCTTTCTGGTGTAACTCCGCCAATTTTCCTGAACTAAAAGTATCCGCCTCATCCTCCATCTGTTCTTGTTCTTTTCCAACCATCTGATCAAAAATCGTTTCTGATAATTGCACTTCAACTTCATCTTCACTCTTTGATTTCCCCTCTTGTCTTAACCTGTGACTTTGCGACCTTGTTACTACACAATCCAGAAAAATCCCAGGATATTCGTCCTTCAACCCTTCAGTTGTCTGATTGTCCACTGGCTTATCAACCACAGTAGGCATCACTCCCACCTGCGATCCAGCTATATCATTACCCAAGATAAACTGTATTCCTGGACAAGATAGTTTATCTATTTCTCCTACTACCACTTCACCGCTCTTCACTGAACTTTCCAACCTTACCTTTTATAATGGAACGCTACTCCTCTCACCCTGAATTTCACATATCACCACCTTTTCTGGCGACATTCTTCCCAAACTACATAATTCCTCATCTCTTACCATTAAAGATTGACTAGCCCTGTATCTCTTAAAATTGTGACTTCTTTACCTGCTCCTCCTGATACACATGAGTAAACTTTACCCACACAAGTAAATTCTTTAAAGACATCTGGCACCTTCTTAACAATTACTTCTTGAACAGGCTGCACAATCGTTTGCACCTCCTTCGCTTCGCTTGGGCTTTCCTTTACCACGCTAACAAATCCCAATGTCTTATCCTGTTTTACCACATCAGCCTTTCCAGTGCTTTTCTTCAACCACCAACACTGTGACTTTACATGGCCTAGTTTATTACAGTGAAAACATTTGAAACTTTTCATTTCTTTTCCACCCTCCTGAATTTCTTTTTTAATCTGAGGTACACTCTCTTTATTGTCTCCCATCAGATCACCTTTACCTTTACCACTTGAGTATTTCTCATGTCCCCAGTTTCTATCCCTCACCGGCTGAAACTGATGTCGGAAACCAATTTTTGATTTATGAACTAATTCATAATCATCTGCCATTTCTGCTGCTAATCTCGCAGTTTTAATCCTCTGTTCTTCCACATGAGTTCTCACTACATCAGGAATTGAATTTTTAAACTCCTCCAAAAGTATAATTTCTCTGAGAGTTTCATACGTTTGGTCTATTTTCAAAGCCCTTATCCACCTATCAAAATTACTCTGTTTGAGCCTTTCAAACTCCATGTATGTTTGACCAAATTCTTTCCTTAAATTTCTAAACCTTTGTCTGTAAGCTTCAGTCAAGAGCTCATATGCACTTAAGATGGATTTCTTCACCACCTCATACGTCCCAGATACCTCCTCTGGTAGTGATGCAAACACTTCACTAGCCCTACCTACCAGCTTTGTTTGAATCAGTAATACCCACATGTCCTGTGGCCATTGCATTTGTTTAGCTACCTTCTCAAGTGAAATGAAAAAGGCTTCTACCTCCTTCTCGTCAAACCTTGGCAATGCTTGGACATATTTAAATTGATCCCCACCACGTCTTCGGCTATGGCGCTCTGGCTCATTATCCAAATCCAGCTCCTCCAACTGTCCATGTCCCTTTGCGTCTTTGCCAATTTTAACTGATTTTCATGTTTCAGAGCCATTTTCCAAAGTTCAAACTCTCTCTCTTTTTCCCTTTCCTCTCTATCTCTTTCTTTGTTTCTTTCTTCTCTCTCCTTTTCTTTTTCCTCTCTCCTTTTCTTTTTCCTCTCTATCTCTACCTCTTTCTTTTTCTCTCATTGCATATTCAAGCCGCTTTAATTCTTTTTCATGTTTAAGTTGCTTTAATTCTTTTTCATGTTCAAATTGCTGAATCTGCAACTGGAGCGTTGCCATATCTAATGAGTCAGAATGTATCACAGGCAAACGTAAATGCGCAGATACCGCGTTAAGTACCTCATCTTTTTGTATTTTGCTAGGCAGTGTTAACTGCAATGCTTTTGCCAAACCTAACAGTCTGTTTTTACTCTCTGTCCGTAAGGTATCACGTGTCACTGCATCCACCCCCAAAAACTTCTGAGCCTCCGAAAGAGCCATTGTTCACAACACTCTCCCCACTTAAACTAAAATACCACACCGGAAACGAAACAATCCTTCTCTGTCTTTAAGTTCACAAAAGCCAATCCCCCTCGAGCCCCCAATTGTTATGGGCGAGGCGTTTTCAGAACCCCAAAATGTATCATGGAGTTCACCCAACCTCCCCCTTTAATGGATTGTTGCTTTTGAAGCACACGGCTTGTTCCCCAGGTGTGGTATTACAATTATGGACACGTGGTTTTTAAAACAAAAGAATGTTTATTCCATGAACTCAAATTAACCTTTTAAATAAACATTGGTTCTCTTACCACCCCTTACTTCAAAGATAACCCCGAAAATAATACAACACTAAATAATCCCTCAAAATGTTCCTTCAAACCTCCAAAAGACTCCCCTTTCACAACAGACATGAGGTTACATTCAATATACTTATAGTCTTTGGATTTGCAGACATCAACAGACCAGTTCTGTGTTTTCTTCTTGCAGCTCACTGGAAACACACAGACACACCTAAGCTGCTCTCTCAAACTGGCTTTTTCCTTTCAAGCATCTCACAGCAAGCCAGCCAGGCACTTTTTAGCTGCTCTCTCCCAAAACGCACAGACACACCCAAGCTGCTCTCTCAAACTGAAACCAAAAGCAGAAGTGAGCTCAGCTCCCCCCAACCTATGACATCACTTCAGTAATATGATCAGCTCCATCCCTTAAAGGTACATTGCTTAAACATCCATTTCCTAAAGGCACTCTCACATGACATGCCTGATACACATTGTGTTCTGGTCTTTCTCGCAGGAGTGACAGCAAGATAAGGCCCTTAATTGGGCACGAATTCTAATTCCCACTTGTGGGCCGCAGTTGGGCTACAAATAAGCCTAACCCTGCCCACTTAACCTCTTCCCCGCCACCTGTAAAATCCTGGAGTTGTGTGGGTGGATGAACCAGTGACATGCATGCCACAATGGCATGGTGTCCTCATTTATGGGCCCATCTGTCTATTTTCCTGCTATGGGGTGGCCTGTACAGTTCAGCCAACCAGAACTCTAGGCACTTAGTTTATGACTTCCACCGACTGCTTTAGCTATGTTGTTTGATATAGTTAATTTTGTTGCTTTGTATTGGTTGCGGCTTCCAAGATTTATAAGTTCACAAGATATATGAGCAGAATTAGGTCATTTGGCCCATTGGGTCTTCTCCGCCATTCGATCATGGCTGATATGTTCCTCATCCCTATTCTCCTGCTTTCCCCCGTAACCCCTGATCTTTATATTCATCAAGAAATCCCCTTATTGATCATGAACACCATATTTGTGCTTGGGGTGCTGTTACCACAATGCTCCAGACCAAGAGCTCAATGGTGAAATCAGCCCGAGTAGTTCTTTCTCAGAACACATGAACTAGGAACAGTAGTAGGCAATTTAGTCTCTTGAGGCCGCTCCACCGTTCAATACGACAATGGCTGATTTAATCCTGTCCTTAAATCCACCGTCCTGCCAGTTCTCCGTAACCCTTCACCCCATTACTAATTAAAAATTTGTCTAACTCCTTAAATTGGGGCGGCACTATGGCGCAGTGGTTAGCAGTGATGCCTCACGGCGCTGAGGACCCAGGTTCGATCCCGGCCCCGGTCACTATCCATGTGCAGTTAACTTGTGATAAATTGCTGATTTATTTGTCTGGACAATTTTATAAATATCCCGTGTTTACAAAGATTAACTATCTAGTTCCAAAATCATTGTAGAATGCCGCCCTCTTTACAGAGATTGTAATTAACTTCTTTCATATTGTGTTATTGATAGTATAATCATTATATTCCCCTCAGCATCATGTTGGGTAGATTGCTGAGCCTTTAATAGAGGTCTCATTTAGATTTCACTTTCTAAATTAGCCTTCAAGTTTAATTAACTGAATCTGTGCTGCAAGTTTCATAGCCTTAAGATAGTGTGACTGGACCATTGCCCATACACCCACTGTCAAAGATTATTAACTGAACATTTGATCTCCCTTTTAAATGTTACCATACTATTACTCTTTAAACCTCTCTTTCATTTTGCCAGAGAACATGATGAGTGCGATTCAGTAGACTTGAGTTAAACTCCGCTGAACTGTGTGTTTAGTGGGGTATTTCTCGGCACCTGCAGAGGCACTTTGCCGTTTTTATGGTGCTCGGTGAGGAACCTGCCATCAAGTCGCTACTTTAAGTCACTACTTGCGGATCGGGGCGCCATTTTTGAAGGCAGTCCCGATCTTTCGACCTCTCTCAGTGTCTCAGACCACCCCCGCCCCACTTCACCTAACTTACCACTTCAGGGGTCCTCGAGCCCCCCCTCACCTCACCTCTTATGGGCAAGGCCCCCCCTCCCCCGTGCCGAACCCCTGTCAGGGCAACCTGGCACCTGGGCAACTTGTCACTGCCAGCCTGGCACCATGGCAGTGCCCCTCCAGCCAGGAAGTGCACCGACCAGCCTGGCAGTGTCACCTGGGCACCCTGGCAGTGCCAAGGTGGCAGTGCCAAGATACCAGGCTGGCAGTGACCAGGTGCCAGGGGATGTACCAGGACACCACTCTGCCCAGTGACTGACCACCCTGGGGCCTCAACATGCAGTGAGACTCCCCCCCCCCACCCCCAGGTTTAATCATGACTGGTTCATGACTTTGGAAATCAGTACAAGCGCCAGGTTAAGGCCTTGCTGGCGAGGCTGGTGAACCCTGGGCCTCGGGTAAATCCAGCGAATGCACATTAAATGAGCCCAATGACATTTAAATGTGCGCGCCTGGATCCTGCCCAGCGAGAACGAGATCCAGATCGCACGATATTTTGAGCGTTGCAATTCTCGCAAGAGGCCTCTTGTGAGATTCAACGTCCCTCGTGAGATTCAACGCTCTTATCCCGACACCAAGTCAGGCGGGACGAGGCCACTGAATTGTGCCCGACAATTTTCTCATCCATCCTCTACTTTAACAACACAAGAATGTTGAAGACGAGAAGATTGGAGTGGTGCAAAGTTCAAATTAATCTTACACCAGTCTTTAATTTTGTTGATCCACAACTGTTTCAATTATGCTACATGTTATATGCCATAATCAAAATATTCCAATATAATAACGCTCACAGAAAAATGTGGACAGAAATTTAAGCAAGGTATAACTTCTAACAGGTGCCTTACAGAATGTGGCTGATGAGCAATGTGGGACTATTAAACTGTTAGCAAAAGTACGACTCTTCGAAGATTTTGTTTGATTTTGTAGTAAATTTGGAATATTATATCAGCAGAAATGCCCTTATGAATGCTTACTATCCTCAAAGTATTTTTTTTTTAAAATAATTTTTATTAAAGTTTTCATAAAATATCAACAACAAAATGTAAAAGGAACCCAATGGAATTAAATACCAAACAAAACAAAACAACCCAGTGCCCCCCTCCCCCCCTATACATAAATAATAAATTAACACCCGCCGAAACACATAGCAAATATAGCAAATATATACACCCCCTCAGATCCCCCAGTATAGACAAACAAAAATAAAATACCTGCTGCTGCTGCTGACCATTGTCTACGGTTCTGCCAGGAAGTCTAAGAACGGTTGCCACCGCCTGAAAAACCCTTGCACCGATCCCCTTAAGGCAAATTTCACCCTCTCCAATTTAATAAACCCCGCCATATCGTTGATCCAGGATTCCACGTGTGGGGACCTCGCATCTTTCCACTGAAGAAGAATCCTTCACCGGGCTACCAGGGACGCAAAGGCCAGAATACTGGCCTCTTTCGCCTCCTGCACTCCCAGCTCCTCTGCAACCCCAAATATTGCGAGCCCCCAGCCCGGTTTGACCCTGGATCCTACCACCCTTGACACCGTCCTCGCTACGCCCTTCCAAAATTCCTCCAGCACTGGGCATGCCCAGAACAAATGGGTGTGGTTTGCTGGGCTCCCTGAGCACCTAACACACCTGTCCTCACCCCCAAAAAACCAGCTCATCCTTGTCCCGGTCATGTGCAGCACCTTAAACTGTATGAGGCTGAGCCTCGCACACGAAGAGGAAGAGTTCACCCTCCCTAGGGCATCTGCCCACATCCTCTCCTCGATCTCCTCCCCCAACTCCTCCTCCCACTTACCTTTCCGCTCCTCCACCGAGGCCTCCTCCTCCTCCTGCATCACCTGGTACGTTGCCGAGATCTTCCTCTCTCCAACCCACACCCCCGAGAGCACCCTGTCCTGTACCGTGCGTGGCGGCAGCAGCGGGAATTCCACCACTTGCCGCTTGGCAAACGCCCTTACCTGTAGATACCTAAAGGTGTTTCCCGGGGGGAGCCCGTACTTCTCCTCCAGCTCACCCAGGCTCGCAAACTTCCCATTCACAAACAGGTCCCCCAACCTTCTTATCCCTGCCCTGTGCTACCCCGAAAACCCTCCATCTATTCTCGCTGGGACAAACCGGTGGTTCCCCCGTATCGGGGTCCACACCGAGGCCCCCACATCCCCCCTGTGCTGCCTCCATTGCCCCCAAATTTTGAGGATAGACGCCACCACCGGGCTCGTGGTATACCTCATTGGAGGGAGCGGCAGCGGCGCCGTTGCCAGCGCTTCCAGACTCGTACCCTCACAAGACGCCCCCTCCAGCCTCTTCCATGCCGTCCCCTCCTCCTCCATCACCCTCTTGCACATCATCGCCGCATTGGCGGCCCAGTAGTACCCGCAGAGGTTGGGCAGCGCCAGCCCCCCCATCCCTACTCCGCTCCAGGAGCACCCTTCTCACCCTCGGAGTCCCTCGTGCCCACACAAATCCAGTTATGCTCCTGTTGACCCGCCTAAAGAAGGCCTTCGGGATAAGAATGGGGAGGCACTGGAACAGGAACAAAAACCTTGGGAGCACGTCATCTTGACTGACTGCACCCTACCCGCCAGGGACAGCGGCAACGTGTCCCACCTCTTAAACTCCTCCTCCATTTGCTCCACCAGCCTCATGAAATTAAGTCTATGCAGGGCCCCCCCAGCTCCTGGATACCTGGACCCCCAAATACCTGAAGCTCCTCTCCGCCCTTTTTAGTGGGAGCTCGCCAATCCCCCTCTCCTGGTCCCCTGGGTGAACCACAAACAACTCACTCTTCCCCATATTGAGCTTGTACCCTGAGAAATCCCCGAACTCCCTGTGGATCCTCATTACCTCCGGCATACCCCCCGCTGGGTCCGCCACATATAGCAGCAAGTCGTCCGCATAGAGCGACACCCTATGCTCCTCCCCACCCCGCACCAGCCCCCTCCAGTTCCTCGACTCCCTCAGTGCCATAGCCAGGGGTTCAGTCGCCAGTGCGAAGAGCAGGGGGAACAGGGGACACCCCTGCCTCGTCCCTCGATGCAACCGAAAATACTCAGACCTCCTCTTGTTCGTGGCCACACTCGCCATTGGGACCTCGTACAACAGCCTAACCCACCTGACGAACCCCTCCCCAAACCCGAACCTCTTCAGCACCTCCCACAAGTGCCCCCACTCTACCCTATCGAAGGCCTTCTCAGCGTTCATCGCCGCCACTATCTCCACCTCCCCCTCCCTCGCCGGCATCATAATAATGTTCGCTACCGGCAAACCTGTAGTGCAGGTCCTACCTTACATCTCCTATTACAGTGGTTCACCACAGTAACACAACAACAACAATCCCCGACCATCCCCACACCCGACCCCCCATCCTGACCCTCAGTTTGTGTCCAGCTTCTCGGCCTGAACAAAGGCCCACGCCTCCTCCGGGGACTCAAAATAATGGTGCCGGTCCTTGTAGGTGACCCACAGACGCGCCGGCTGCAGCATGCCAAACTTCACCCCCTTCCTGTGCAGCACCGCCTTCGCCCAGTTGTACCGGGCCCTCTTCTTCGCCACCTCCGCACTCCAGTCCTGATATATTCGAACCTCCGCGTTCTTCCACCTGCTGCTCCTCTCTTTCTTGGCCCACCTGAGTACACACTCCCGATCAGCGAACCGATGAAACCGCCTCAGAACCGCCCGTGGCGGCTCGTTAGCCTTGGGCCTCTGGAAGGACCCCGCACCCATCAGCGAGTTTAACATGGTGACCACATAGGCCCCCACGTCCAACCCCTCCAGCCCCTCTGGGAGGCCCAGGATCCGCAGATTCTTCCGTCTCAAACAATTCTCCATCTCCTCGAACCGTTCCTGCCATTTCTTGTGGAGCGCCTCGTGCACCTCCACCTTTACTGCTAGGCCTAAGATCTCGTCCTCGTTATCTGAGATCTTTTGTCGGACCTCGCTGATTGCCACCCCCTGGGCCGCCTGGGTCTCCAGCAGCTTATCAATAGAAGCCTTCATCGGCTCCAGCAGGTCCGCCTTGAGCTCCCTGAAGCAGCGCTGGATAACCTCCTGCTGCTCCTGTGCCCACTGCATTCACGCTGCCTGGTCCCCGCCCGCCGCCATCTTGCCCTTCTTCCCTCGCACTTTCTTTGGCTTCACCACCACTTTTTTAGTCGCCCCGCTCCTGGTCCAAGCCATACACTGTCGGGGTAATGTTGCAATCTTCTCCCCACACCGGGAAATGTCGAAAAAATGCCGTTGGGGGCCCTGAAAAGAGCCCAAAAGTCCGTTCCAGGCCGGAGCTGCCGAACGTGCTGCTTAGATCTGCATAGCCGCAACCGGAAGTCCCTACCCTAAAAGTATTAAAGGCCTTGCTGATTTCCTGCAAAGTTGGCTCAAAATCCCATTGCCTGCAGTTCTCCAAATCAATAGTGTTAGACACCAGGGGCGAGATTCTCCGACCCCCCGCCGAGTCGGAGAATCGGCGGGGGCTGCCGTGAATCCCGCCCCCGCCGGTTGCCAAATTCTCCGGCACCGGAGATTCGGCGGGGGCGGGAATCGCACTGCGCCGGTTGGCGGGCCTCCACCCGGCGATTCTCCGTCCCGGATGGCCCGAAGTCCTGCTGCTAGAATGCCTGTCCCGCCGGCGTGGATTAAACCACCTCTCTTACCGGCGGGACAAGGCAGCACGGGCAGGCTCCGGGGTCCTGGGGGGGGGGCACAGGGCGATCTGGCCCCGGGGGGTGCCCCCACGGTGGCCTGGCCCGCGATCGGGCCCCACCGATCCGCGGGCGGGCCTGTGCCGTGGGGGCACTCTTTTCCTTCCGCGTTCGCCAAGGTCTCCACCATGGCGGAGGCGGAAGAGACCCCCTCCACTGCGCATGCACGGGGATGCCGTGAGTGGCCGCTAACGCTCCCGCGCATGCGCTGCCCGGCAATGTCATTTCCGCGCCAGCTGGCGGGGCACGAAAGGCCTTTCCCACCAGCTGGCGGGGCGGAAATCATTCCGGCGCGGGCCTAGCCCCTCAAGATTAGGGCTCGGCCCCCCAAGATGCGGAGGATTCCGCACCTTTGGGGCGGCGCGATGCCGGACTGATTTGCGCCGTTTTTGGCGCCGGTTGGCGGACATCGCGCCAATAACGGAGAATTTCGCCCCAGATCAGGAATGTAATGTAGTGCATAGTAGGGCAGCTTGCTATGCTAAACATTTATGCCAATTTTTGTCTCCACATGCTTGTTGTATATTAAACGAACAAATCAAATGATTTCCTTATTCACTGACTTGCAAAACTTCAGCCTCAGGTGTTATGAACTGTTCCCAGTCAACTAGAGGCTGTAAAATCTAAGGAAAGGTTAACGTGGAAACAATATGCCCTTGTAGTCAGGTCTTTTAAGAGCAGGGGATATCAATACTATAAATACCAGAAATGTTTTCAAAATAATACATTTAAAGACAACACTGAAGTTTCCATGTTTCAATAATAGTGAAAATACTACAACAACTGAAATAGTGGTGAAGATTAATTTTAAAATGAGCATCATTTGTTCTTCTAGTCCAATTCCTTTAATGATGTAAGAAATAAATGAGGGGCACAATTTAACCAAATGGAAACAAAGTCATCTCACAAATGCATTTAGCCACGTGTTTCCCGGTGCTTGCAGCGCCAAGAGACACCCCGCTATTTATCGCGGCTCCAGTTAGATATGGGGCCTCAGTGGGGAACGCAAGGCTGCACATAGCCTCACTTTCTGCACTGAGGAGCTCCGCTGGTTGGTGCCTTACTGGCTGACCTTATATATTCTAGGTAATTGAGATACCCCTCCCGCAAGGAGAACGGGGAAGACAAGCATTCCAACCCCATAGGCCCAGTGCGGGATATTAAATTCCTCGCCCCCCAAAGTCCAAAGACCCCCTCGACAAGCGATAAGATAGAGAAGGAGGAGCAGTAAGAGGGCGCCGGAGTCTCTTCGGCTCCGATAAGTCCTCATGGAGCTGATGTGCTGGCTCGTTTAACGTATACCGCGCCGGTGAATGCCATCAGCGGCAGGAAAAACGTGGCGGATGATCGTCAGAAGGCGGCTCCTACGGAGTCGGCGTCTGGGACCTCAAAGGTCCGTGTCTCCATCTCGGATCTGACGAGACAACTTTGGGCATATTGATGTGAAGAGAGACTAGAGGGGTCACAACAGGCTGGTTTGGCAATGGAGCCGGAGGATCCAGGGCAGGATTCTTTTGACACACTTCATGAGGGAGCAACTGCCGTGTGATCCTGAGGTATTGTTTCATTAGTTGGCCCCAGCCCTGAACTTGGTATGAGACAGGTTTCGTTTGACAGACGACATTGGCAGAGAGCCAGCGAGCACCGTTACTGAAGTTACGAATGAACATCATAGATTATCATAGAATTTACAGTGCAGAAGGAGAGCATTCGGCCCATCGAGCCTGCACCGGCTCTTGGAAAGAGCACCCTACCCAAGGTCAACACCTCCACCCTATCCCCTTAACCCAGTAACCCCACCCAACACCAAGGGCAATTTTGGACACTAAGGGCAATCCACCTAACCTCCACATCTTTGGACTGTGGGAGGAAACCGGAGCACCCGGAGGAAACCCACGCACACACGGGGAGAGTGTGCAGACTCCGCTCAAACATTGACCCAAGCCGGGCATCGAAGCTGGGACCCTGGCGCTGTGAAGCAATAGTGCTAAGCACTGTGCTACTGTGCCACCCAGTTAGGAACTAGAATGTGTTACCGAGGAGTGTGGTGGAGGCAGGGTCAATTGAAGCTTTCAAAATGCAATAGGCGCATTATCTGAAAATGAAAAATTTGCAGGGCTATGGGGAAAAGACAGGGGAGTGACACGAGGTGAATTTCCCCTTAAGAGGGGCAGAATGGCCCCCTCCTGTCCTGTAACCATCTCAGCCTCTTCTCGGTCATCTAAATGAAAGGCCCAGCCCCAGGGCTGAAGCCTACTTCGACTGGGGTGCCTGGCATGCTGGCCTTCCTGCTGCCAGCGGGTATGCCTAGACCGGCGTCCACATGTAGCACACGGGCCAGAATCACCTTCAGGCGAGTTCGGGGACGTCGCATATCTCGGCACCGGCTCTTCGTCCAAAAGCTAGAGTTGCAGCAGAGTTCAGCCTGGGCCGCGGGCTACCACGTGAGGGGCGATGCCCCAAAACATTAACCTCCATCCCTTGTATCTCTTGCACGCGTGTTACGTGTTTTCTTGGGATAATGAGATCTTCAGAGCCTGCTGAAAAGTCAGGGAAACTTCAATCAAAAGCTTTTTCTGGGTTTCCATATTGTTGATACCGCAGACTAAGCAGTTGCCAAGCATGTGGGATAAAACAGTTTCATACTCACAAAACTCGGCTATCCTCTGTAGCTGAAACACAAACTCAGTGATGGACTCACTGGAGTGACGTATTAAACTGATATCTTTGAACGATTATCAACAGGGTTGGGTTAAAATGCTTCGCCAAAAGTGTCACAAGCTGGTCGAATGTTTGCCCAGTAAATGAGACTCTGGATCACTCTGAACACAGGTCATCAACAGTGTGACCGGCTGGCGCTCGTTTTCTCCTTGTCGCCAGTTTAATAACGACATGGGAGCCCAAACAAGTAAAAGTAAGAACAAAGTTTTATTTACAAAGATTATATTTACACTCCGCGGTAGACCACTACTGGGTACTTCTCTGGTCGGTGCCTTACTGACCTTATATATTCTAGTAATTGAGATGCCCCTTCCCTGGCGGGGGAGCTCGTACTCCGCAAGGAGCATGGGGAAAGGCAAACTTTCCTCCCCATAGGCCCTGTGCAGGTTATTACAACCACCAACTGGATTTTACGTGGCCCTTCCTTCAAACCTGCTGTTGGGTTCAGGGGCATAAAATCCAGCCCTGGATGTGTGGGAAAAGGTTAGTCACCTGTGATTTCTTTACCTGAGTTGGCCTATTAGTGACCAAAGGCTAGGCTCACCATCTAATTAAAAATAACGGACAGGCTCTTGAATCTGGAGGATCAATAAAAAGCGTCCAGCTTCAAAGCTTATGCAGCATGCCATGGCAGGTCAGTGAGTGCAAAGGTGCCCAAAATGGAGGTGCCCCCTGCCCAATTTTTTCAAGTTTAAAGTAAAAACTAGTCTTTGCTGTTGGGTCACCACTATGGGAGGGACAGGAAAAGCCCCTGCACAGGGAAACCTGCAGCTTCTGCTGCATCTAGGCAAGCGGCTCCTAAGCCTGCATGAAGCTTTTGCCTTCCAGGCAGCTAAAATGTTTTTACTAACCTGCGAGGTCTGGAGGCTGACTGGAAAATCCTCCTTCAATGGACCTTGGTTCGACATTAGCAAGCTCAGTTAGTTACCTGGTGCTTGAGGGCAGGACCCCCCCCCTCCCCCCACACTCCGCCCTCAAACCCCTTCCCCCGAACCTCTCTCTGGGAAAATGCTCTTGGGACAGGACGGGGCTATTTTTAGTGCTCACTCACCTCCGTTCCCAAGCTCAGTGAAACCTAAATATCTTCTTCATGATGTTTGGTCAGTTAGTTCAAATACCCAGATTAGGTACATTCTTTGGAATGTTAAGATGGAAAAATGTGTGACAGTATGCAACTAAGTGATTCCCAGATGATTGATTCTCTCGGAGAAAGGTAGGCTCTGCAAAAAATCAAAAACACATCCTAAAAATCAACTGATTTGAATTCAAATTTGAAAAATGAATTGCACCACTTTCTTTAAGATGTGTATAGGACTGTCTTCTAGTTTAAGAATTACTTAAATGACAGTTAACAAATCCCTTTATTAGTTTTTTAAAAATCATTTCATGAGAAGTGGGCACCGCTGTCTGCGCAGCATTTATCCCCATCTCTTATTGTCCTTGAAGATGGCAGTGACCCAGGTTCTTGAACCACTGCAGTCCATCTAGTGGAGGCTCACCCACAGTGCTATTGGGAAGTTTGTTCAGGGAATTTGACTCAGCAACAATGAAATAATGGTGATATAGTTCCAAGCCAGGATGGTGTGTGGCTTGGAGGGGAACATGATGTTGTTCCCTTAAGTCTGCTGCCCCTGTCCTTCTAGGTGACAGAGGTCATGGCTTTGGATGGTGCTGTCAAAGATGAGCCTGGGGAGTGTGCAATGGGGTGTGGAGCTGGGTGGCATGAGTCAGACCTCCGTGAGGGGGATTGTGGATTGGTAGGGGGGGTCATATCTTAGTGGAGGACGGGGATTGAGTCCAGGGGGGGCCATGGTGGGCCTGTAGGGGAGGGGGTGCGGTATGGGTATGGTTGTCAGGTTGGGAAGGAGGGGTTGGGTACAGGGTTGTGAAGTTGGGAAGGGGTCAGGGCAGGTCAGGTTGGGACATGGGGGTGAGAGTGAGGCCTGTGGGAAGTTGGGGAAGAGCCCTGTGTCGGTGGGGATCAGTGGGTGGTGACATACCATGGGGGTTGGTGGTTGGCAGATGCGGGGGAGTCCCCTGGGATTGGAGGTGTGGGGGTGCTCTGTGGGAGTTTGAGGGTGTCGGAAGAAGTCCGAGGCAGGGCCTTTACAATATTTACCCAGATGTTAGAAGAGGTTTTAATTCTTCTAAACTTTTCTGAACAAGTATTGGTGTAACCCTGCCAGAACCCTGAAGCACATTTCAAGATAGTTCCCAGTGCAGGTCACTCCCCAAAGGAAGTTTGCACTTCTGACGATTGCCATGCAAACCCCAACTGTCTAGATCTGAGAGGGGTTCCCTAGTGCAACTTTGGGGTATCCCCACGATCTGACACTGGGGAACTCGGAAATTACAGCCCGCCATTTATTTAGAAGAAACTGTCGACAGTTGCGGCTCCTAAATTCAAGCTACAAACCTGGGAGATGCACTAGCTTCTCCATGTATGCCAATATGAAGTGACTTTAAGTTCTGCTGTGCTGATAATTTGGGGTTTAAATCTACACCAGCACATTACTGGCATAATTGTAGGGCACTTTCTCCCCGTGTCTGCGTGGGTTTCCTCCGGGTGCTCCGGCTTTCTCCCATAGTCCAAAGATGTGCAGGTTAGGTGGATTGGCCACGCTAAATTGCCCTTAGTGTCCAAACGTTTAGGTGGGGTTATGAGGTTACAGGAATAAGGTGGAGGCGTGGGTTTAAGCACGGTGGTGCAGACTCCATGGGCCAAATGGCCTTCTTCTGCACTGTCAATTCTATGATTCTATGAAATTGGCTTTTGCATGGGAGCAGAATTATATAAATGAGCAATCAGGGTTTGGGAAGTGATGAAAACGATCAAGGAACTTTGCACATTGAAATATTTTGATGTAAAGTCAGGATAAATCAACTGTTTGCAAATTTCCTTGGAAATAAAACAATGCAGCACTTCTCTTATCAGGTTATTTAACTTTATTAGATTGCTTTTTCTGGAGGTCTTGAGGCACACTGGGTGGAGTTGCTGAGATAGGGGAGGATAGGGTCTCAGATATTTACGGGCAGTTAATGGATGGGGAGAGGGACTCGTTGGAGGAAGTAAAGAGGAAGTGGGAGGAGGAGCTCAGCGGTGCATTTGTTGGGGGGGTTTGGAGTGAGGCCTTGCGGAGGGTAAATGTGACTTCTTCTTGTGCGAGATTGAGTTTAATTCAGTTTAAAGCGTTGCATAGAGCACACATGATAAAATCGTGTATGAGTTGTTTTTTTACGGAGGTGGAGGATAGATGTGGGTGGTGTTTAAGGGGACCAAAATTGATGGAGTTTTGGGAGTCCTTCTTGGGGACCGTGTCAAAGATTTTGGGGGTGAAGGTGGCTCTGAGCCCATGGATGGCGATGTTCGGGGTTTCGGAGGATCCACGAGTGCAGTTGGGGAGAGAGGCTGATGTGTTAGCCTTTGCCTCCATGACAGACCAGAGGTGGATCTTGTTAGGGTGCTGGGCTCTGGAGCCACCCAAGGCAGCGGGGTGTGTGAGTGACTTGGCGGAATTACTAAAGCTGGAGAAGATGAAGTTCGTCATTACAGGGTCGGAGGAGGGGTTCCTCTCGAGGTGGAGGTTGTACATCTGCTTCTTTAAGGATCTGTAAACTGGAGGGTGGGACGGTGGGCGGTTACATATTTATTTTCTTTGGTTATTTGCATTCCTGTTTGCTTGCTTTTTTTGTTATGGTTGTGTTTGATGTATATGTATAAATGTGTCAATAAAAATATATTTTTTTAAAAGGATCTGTAAACATCAGCGGGTGGGGGAGGGGTGGTGGGGGGGTGTGTATTTGCTTTTTGCTTTGAGTTATAGTTATCATTGTTTTACATTATAGCCAGAAAACAGGGCGTGTGGGGTGTTTGAGGTAATGGGGGAGCCTTGATACATAAAAGTTGAATGAAGATGGTTATATTTTGTATAGAAAATGAAAATGCCTTGAACAAAAATATATATTTTTTAAACTAAAATGTTCATTAAAACAAACTTCCAACTTGCATACCTACAATTTTGAAAATTGCCTTAGCTACAAAACAACTGTGTAGCTATTTATCACGACAATAGTTCTTTTGGGCAGCACGGTAGCATTGTGGATAGCACAATTGCTTCACAGCTCCAGGGTCCCAGGTTCGAATCCGACTTGGGTCACTGTCTGTGCGGAGTCTGCACATCCTCCCCGTGTGTGCATGGGTTTCCTCCGGGTGCTCCGGTTTCCTCCCACAGTCCAAAGATGTGCAGGTTAGGTGGATTGGCCATGATAAATTGCCCTTAGTGTCCAAAATTGCCCTTAGTGTTGGGTGGGGTTATTGGGTTATGGGGATAAGGTGGAGGTGTTGACCTTGGGTAGGGTGCTCTTTCCAAGAGCCGGTGCAGACACGATGGGCCGAATGGCCTCCTTCTGCACTGTAAATTCTATGATAATCTATGATTAATCTAGGACAAAGGTTCGGCACAACATCGTGGGCCGAAGGGCCTGTTCTGTGCTGTATTTTCTATGTTCTATAAACGAGACTTATTTAAATTTTAATGGAATTGTCTTGAATGTAGGAAAATGTTCTATTATAAAACATCACAAAAAAAATCTCTTTTGTCAGTCTTGCAACATCATTAATAGACTTCAAAATAACTGAAATATTACTAACTAATGTTTATTATGTAATTAAGACCTTTGTGCTTTATTAGAATATTGTACAGTCCTAGGACTTAGCTATAAAACAACTGTGTCGCTATTTATCACGGCAATGTAGTACTTTTTGTGGGGTGATAATGGTGGAAAGATATTCTGGTTACATTTTGACTGTAATCCACTTTTAGTAAAAGATAAGTTCAATCAAATTTAGATCACAGTATGAGTAATTTCACACATGACCTGTGGTAAGTGTAACATAATTGGGAAGAGGAGGTGACCTTGAACTTATTGGTTCCCAGATTACTCTACCACTGGAGCTTTCTTCACATTATGTCTGGGTCAAATTGATAAAGCAATTGATGAGTCAATAATTCCACTATCATTGAATCATACGGTTAACACCAGGATGGGCGAACCATTGATCCTTTTCATCTAGCAATTCCTATGTTCCTTAAAGCTTTCTAAAAGTTTAGAGAGCCCCCAAAACTGATTGCTGTAAGGCTGAGATTTACTTAGGAGAACTATAATTTTATATTTTAATATAATAAGTTTTTTTATTGTGTCATTTGACAATTTTAGTTTGAGTTTATCTTAATATCTGTCAATCCTAAAGGTCAGTGACATGAATGACAATTGAAATGTTTTTATATTATAATGACAACAACAACATCCTAAAGCACTTCACAGGAGCGACATAAAGCAAAATTTTGACACCAAGCCAAAATAAGGAAGAAGTAGGGCTGATGGCCAAAAGCTTAGTGGTAAGTTTTAAGGAGTTTCTGAAGGGTGGTCAGAGAGGTAAAGAGGCAGAGAGGGAATTCCAGAGTTTAGAGCTTTTTGCAACAGGCACGGCACCAGTAGTGAGACTATGAAAATGTGAAATGTTCAAAAGACCAGAGTTAGAGGAGAGCAGCTATCTTGGAGGGTTGTGCAGCTGGAGGAGATTATGGAGATTACAGAGATAAAGACCATGAGGGATTTGGAAATTATGGTGAGATTTGTAAAATCGGGATGTTGCTTAACCGGAAGCTAATATAGGTTGGCAAGCACAGGAGTGATGAGTGTACAGGACTTTGGTCTGAGTTAGGACACAGGCAGCTGTGTTTTGGATGGGCTCAATTTTACAGGGGCTGGAAAGTGATAGGCTGCCCAAGATTTACAATACACTCACAATGGGTAGTATCGTGATCAGAAGAGAGGGTGAAGTAATGATTTGTTCTATTCTGTCCCCAGGAAATTACTTATCTTCTGTAATGTACAAAGTGAATAACAGATGGCAGTATTTTTGTTTTGTATGTCAGGTGGCAAACAGCTGGATGACAGATGTCTCAAAAGTTTAATGTTGATGGTTGCCATGAGTTTGGAAGATATATTATTAGGGTACCAAAATGGCCAATTAATTTCCCATATAGCCTGATGCATGATTCAGTAACCTGGGTTAAACAAGAGATAGTTAACTAGTTTTTTGTGCATGTAAGCGACGCACTTTTAATGATGACTGACTGTTGCAATCCCTGTAACAGCTCTCCTCTTCCATGAATCCTTGTTTGGTATAAACACTGGTTTCATGCAATCATAAACTTATCAAGGACTCATCTGGCTGGTGGATATCCCTCCCCTGCAACACTATTGGTCTGTAACATGAAAAAATAAATCAACTGCCCTTTCCAGGCTAACTTGCACTGTGTTACAATGAATAGCAAACCTAGGCACACAGACATCAGAGGAGACTATGAGACAAATCGTGACCTACGCCATGATGAATCTCTGGAATGACAGCAACGTTTGCCTTGACTTCATGCGGCATCAGTGTTGATAGGCTCAGAGTCACGGAGCTGGTTATTATTAGGTTACCTCATGCATCAGGATTTGTAAGATTTGATTGATTTTGATTTGATTTGATTTCTTGTCATGTGTACCGAGGTACAGTGAGAAATATTGTTGTGCGCAGAGTCTAGACAGATCGTTCCATACATGAAAAAACAAAGCACATACATAAATGCACAATGTAAATACATAGACACTGGCATCAGGTGAAGCATACAGAGTATAGTATTGCTCAGTAGAGAAGATGTGTGAAGAGATCAGTTCAGTCCATAAGAGTGTCATTCAGGAGTTTTGGGCGGGATTCTCCCAGCCCTGGGCCGGGCTGGAGAATCCCCACGACCGGGCCACGCTGCCCCGACGCCGGCACGTGGAGAATCGGCGCCATTGGCGCCGGTGTGGTTGGCGCGGCGCCGGTCGCGGGCCACTCTACACGGCTGGCCCGCCGATTCTCCGGCCCGGATGGCCGAGCAGCCGTAGGAAAAGAACCGAGTCCCGCCGGCGCCGTTCTAACCTGCTCTGAGTCAGCGGGACCTTGGTGTTGAAGGATCGGGTAGCGACCTGGGGGGGGGGAAGGGGGGGTCCGACCCGGGGGGGGCCTCCAATGTGGCCTGGCCCGCGATCGGGGCCCACCGATTGGCGGGCCAGCCTCTCTGGCTGGGGGCCTCCTTTCCTACGCGCCGGCCCCTGTAGCCCTGCGCCATGTTGCTTCGGGGCCGGCGCGTTGAAGGAGGCCACTGCGCATGTGCGCGTTGGCGCCGGCGCCACTGCGCGTGTGCGGATCCTGCGGCGCACAGTTCGCGCCGGGATCGGCAGCTGGAGTGGCGTGCACCGCTCCAGCGCCATGCTGGCCCCCTGTAGGGGCCAGAATTACTCCTGGCAGCAGCCCGTTCACGCTTTACGACGGCGTGGACACTCTGCCGCAGGATGGGAGAATCCTGCCCCTGGTAACAGTGGGGAAGAAACTGTTTTCCAACCTGTTAGTGCGTGATCTCAGGCTTTTGCATCTCCTGCCCAATAGAAGAGGTTGGAAGAGAGAATAACCTCGGAGTCTTTGATTATGCTGCCTGCTTTCCCAAGGCAGTGGGAGGTGAAGACAGAGTCAATGGATGGGAGGTGGGTTTGCGTTATGGATTGGGCTGTGTTCACGACTCTCTGTAGTTTCTTGCGGTCTTGGGCCGAACAGTTTCCATACCAGGCTGTGATGCAGCCAGATAGGATGCTTGCTATGGTGCATCTGTAAAAATTGGTAAGAGTCAATGTGGACATGCGGAATTTCCTTACTTCCTGGGAACGTATAGATGCTGTTGTGCTTTCTTGGTGGTAGCGTTGACATGGGTGGACCTGGACTGATTGTTGGTAATGTTTACACCCAGGAATTTGAAGCTGTCAACCATCTCCAACTCGGCACTATTGGTGCTGACAGCGGCGTGTATCAATCGGAATGCGTCCTGTGATCAAAACATCCCTCAATATATATACCAGATAATTTCCATTGGACCATCAAGAGCATCAAAGTTTGTTCTTTATTAATGATATCACTGATAACCTATTTTATCATCCACAGATATCAAGTTTCACAGTGATTTGGTGATTTGAATAGTGATTTCACTATTTGGCCGAAAGGCAACTAGGTATTTTTAGAATTACCAGTTTTCACAGTGGACAAGACATGACTGATTACATTGATAGAGTTACTTTAGCATTAACCAATAGTTGGATTGTACTCCCAAATGGAAAAATATATTATTCCTTAATATGAAACTGATATGTGACCAAAAACAAGATGCTCATGTACACCAATCCATGGTTTCCTGGAGAGCACATGGGGTTATTTTTGGTGAAAGCATGAAAACAGCCACTAAATAGATACTAATTAAACATGCCTGTTTAAAAGTCTGGATTTAGCAGCAATTTTGGCCCTAATTGCTGACTATCATAATCTGAATTTCCCTGGAGGTGCTAATATGATAAACACTGCAGGTTTAGCACTCAATCACTGGATAAGCCCAATTTTCAGACAGCATTTTGTGTGGGCTCCATGCACCCACTTCTATTGAATGTGTGGAGTGTGCTGGCTGATAGACAGTGGCATGTTTCACGAATATTCATGACCAAATGGTGGTGTCACAGGTTCCTGGATGCTGCATCCTGCTGGAGAAGGCCCAGAGAAGGAGTAACATCCTGTACCCATATCAGGAAAACGTTCACCTTGCACTCATATCCCTACTGTCCCTTTCTCAGCTGTGCTGCTTTGCCTGGTCTCATGTCATCCTTCCATTCTTCCTGAAAACCAAAAGGGATACCTAGTAAGATGCCAATTACCAAGCACCCGCCTTTCTCCTGGTTACTCCTATAAGGCATCTGATAAGGTAGGGTAAAACACCGATTAATCTTTTTAGTAAGAATTTTGAGTTAACTTAGTGGAGTCTGGTGTAGCTTTGACAAACATATCTCAAAAATCCTCTTCAAACCTTCACCCAGTGGACAGTAACTTTTAAAAAATGTATTCAAGGGATTTGGACTTCGCTGGCTAGGCCAGCATTTATTGCCCATCCCTAATTGCCCTTGAGAAGGTGGTGGTGAGCTGCCTTCTTGAAGTCTTCGTTGAGCTAGGGAAGATCCCCTGGGTTGGTGGTAATGGTAGAGTGAGGGATATGCCGGCCCATGAGATTACAGATTGTGCTTGAGTGCATTTCTGCTGCTGATGGTCTACAGCGTCCCATTGATACCCAGTCTTGAGTTGCTAGATGTGTTCAAAATTTATCCCATTTATCATCCCATACAACTTGATGGAGGACTTTGTGGTGGTAACTCCTATCAATGCTGTCATGGACAGATGCATTTGCATCAGGTAGGTGAGGATGATGAGGTCAAGTATGTTTTCCCTCTTTTTGGTTCCCTCACCAGTCACTGTAGATCCAATCTAGCAACTATGTCCTTTCGAACTCAACCAGCTGAGTCAGTGGTGGTGCTACCGAGCCACTCTTGGTGATGGACATTGAAGTCTCCCACTCAAGAGTATATCCGCACCCTTGCCTCCCTCAGTATGTCCTCCAAGTGGTGTTCATCAGCTGAGGGGGAGGGAGGCTGTTTGGGGAAGGGGGTCCGGTGCCCGTGGACATGTAGGTACGTGGTAACCAGCAAGGGGTTTCCTTTCTGGATACCATGAGACTTCTTAATAATAATAATAATTTTTATTGTCACAAGTAGGCTTACATTAACACTGCAATGAAGTTACTGTGAAAAGTCCCTAGTCGCCACATTCCGGTGCCTATTCAGGTACACAGAGGGAGAATTCAGAATGTCCAAATTACCTAACAGCACATCTTTCGGGACTTGTGGGAGGAAACCGGAGAGCCTTGAGGAAACCCACGCAGACACATGAGAACGTGCAAATTCCACACAGAGAGTGATCAAGCCGGGAATCGAACCTGAGACCTGGAGCTGTGAAGCAACGTTGATAATCACTGTGTTAATGTGCCACCCACCTTAGGATCCAGAGTCGATGTTGAGGACTTCCAGATGGGTTTTTAATGACAATTGACAATCATAGCATTTTAATTCCTAATTCTTTTATTTAATTTAATTTCTACCACCTTCCGAGGTGGGATTCGAGCCCGGCATTACCCTGGGTCTCTGGATTACTAGTCCAGTGACAATACCACTATGCTACCTTTAAGTAGCACCTTTACAGATATACTTTTAAGGAGCACTCAAGATCCTCTGTTAACAGTGGTTATGAGATCATCTGTTAGCCTCCAGGTTGTCATGTAGTTTCCTTAATGAATGATGGAAAGTAATTTAAGTGGCAATCAACTGCTTAACGATCCTCAGACAGTCGGCCCGAGAGCAAGCTTCAATTTCTTTACCAAGGTGATGTTTGGCGCTAAATCTGGGCTAAGCTATCATTTAAGCTTAAAACCTCTTCAGAGGCTCTTAAGCATCTAAAGTATTTGGGAAAAATACCCCGAAACTTAAATTCTTAGGCAGCCCAAAATTACAGAACTGTTTGAAGGAAAAGGAAGGATGGTTGGTTATTTGTTGATATAACCTAAGTAATTCTCCCATGACGCATGATTCCATTGACTAAGACGGGGAAACAAGGATACATAACGAATGCCAGGAAACTCCTCCAAGCATGATGGTTTCCTGCTATGCTGCCACATGCATAGTTTTGTGATGACCTGAAAATCAACTGGCACATTCCTCACTACTCAGCAACGCCAGAGGGTCTCTCCTCAAGAGAACAAATAATCTCTGTGAGCAAAGCCTGTTTAACATCAACAATTTCTGTGGATCCCTCGCTCATTGTTCCCTGAGGGTTTTTCCACATGAGTCAAATCCGTCGTCTTGGATTTGTGACCAGGACAACTGCAAATCTATCTTCAAAAACAGCACTTTAGTACCTGTCACATACTGTCTTATCACCTCTTTAAAAGCTGCTTCCCCAAGGCCTGCCTCCTTTGGCATGGGAGAGAGACAGGCAGGGGATGTTTCTCTCCAACACTGGCCTCCTGTCACTCCCCGACTAGGGTCTACACTGAGTACATCACTATACACCTGGTGAATCCTTCTGTGTATTACAACTACTTTATGTTGCTGCTGGGTACAGTGGAAGAAAATAGATGTGGTAATTTCTCTTCTGGGTCTCGGCATGCTCAGTTTCCCATCACCTGTGGAGAGAGTTGAGGGGTCTTTATAAATAAGCCAACTGACACACTCCATCAATTGGCTGAATTAAAATCTCCCAGTCCAGTGGTGATCACACATGAGGCACCTGTACTTTGAGCAACTTAGTACTGTTATCTTAATTCGTATCCATCTTCTCAGTGCTAAATATATAAAGTACAGTTTGTCCGACCCTTGTGCAATGCAGTATATGTTTACCTGCAGTGATTAATTTCTCGTCTTTCAAGTAGAACAATTAACCAACATGGAGAATTGTATCTTCAAGAAATATTTTCATAACATCCATGTTATAAATTGTAGGTCTACTGTAAATGTTTACTCCATTCCAGTGGCAATAATCACTCCTGTAAGTGGACTCTGGCGTTCAGAAATTAACTGATGCAACCCTATATCTGATAATGTCATCATATAGAACATTATTGCGCAGGGAACAGTTATAACAAGACTAGATGCATGTGTTTTGAACTTAGAATCATAGAATCCTTACAGTGAGCCCACACTGACCCTCTGAAAGAGCTCTCTACCGAGTTCGACACCCCCCTACACACCCCTCCCTTATCACCATAACCTAATCTACACATTCCCGGACACTAAGGGGAAATTTAACGCACCCAATCCACTGAACATGCACACCTTTGGACTGTGGGAGAGAACCAGAGCACCCGGAGGAAACCCATGCAGACATGGGGAGAACGTGCAAAGTCCACACAGAAAAGACCAGAACTGAACCTGGATCCCTGGTACAGTGAGGCAGCAGTGCTAACCACTGTGCCACATGCCGCCCCAAGTCTATTTTACTTGTTACGATGAGATGAGAAGGGAGAACTGACTCCCCTCTATTCAACCTCCTCGGTCACAATAAAGGTGTAAGCTTCTTTTTCATGAGGATATGCATTTTCCAAATCAGAATGTATTTCACTCGTCTTGTGAGAGTACCTTTAAGAAATGGGGGTTTATAAAATAGCTGTAGTGTAATGGGTGTTTACCAGTGATCTCAGAGAGTGGGTGGAGCTGGGCGGTCTGTCTGCTTTTACTTTCACTTTGGGCTCGCAGCTTCAGGGTGTGTTTAGTTTTGTTTTAGATATGGAGAAGCTGCAGTCACAGCAAGATGTGTATGAATCTCTGCAAGCCTATGAATGTTCATTTGGTGAATTCAAAGTGGTAACTGTTCTCTGTAGTGAAGTTAAACCTGATGTCTTTCTGTAAAAAAAGTTATTTTTGTCTTATGGATGTTGAAAGGAAAGATTAAGAGTTACTTAGAGAGTACTGTGTTCTTTGGCGGATTTATTGGTGTTGATAGTTGTTAAGATATTTACTGTGGGTTTATAAAGTGTATTTTGTTACCTGTGTGGTAGGTAACATGTGCTACTCAATCCTTGGTTAGTGATGAGGTATTTTGAATCTCGATGAAGAAGATTCGAACCGTCCAGTAGTAACAAAAGGTTTATTGAGTAACTACAACAATATTTACATTAGTTCTTTACTTTAACTTTGATACTCGTGATAAGGTTAACAAGATCTAACTACGGTAACTGTACGTAACTCCACTGGCCATCTGAACTGGTCTGCTATTGCTCTGCTCACAGTGCACCCAAGAGAGAGGGAGAGACCCAATTTGGCTGCCTTTTATACCCCTGTTGGTCCGGCCTTCTAGTGATAGAACAAAGAACAAAGAAAAGTACAGCACAGGAACAGGCCCTTCGGCCCTCCAAGCTCGTGCCGACCATGCTGCCCGACTAAATTACAATTTTCTACACTTCCTGGGTCCGTATCCCTCTATTCCCATCCTATTCATGTATTTGTCAAGATGCCCCTTAAATGTCACTATCGTCCCTGCTTCCACCACCTCCTCCGGTAGCGAGTTCCAGGCACCCACTACCCTCTGGGTAAAAAACTTGCCTCGTACATCTACTCTAAACCTTGCCCCTCGCACCTTAAACCTATGCCCCCTAGTAATGGACCCCTCTACCCTGGGGAAAAGCCCCTGACTATCCACTCTGTCTATGCCCCTCATAATTTTGTAGACCTCTATCAGGTCGCCCCTCAACCTCCGTCGTTCCAGTAAGAACAAACTGAGTTTATTCAACCGCTCCTCATAGCTAATGCCCTCCAGACCAGGCAACATTCTGGTAAATCTCTTCTGCACCCTCTCTAAAGCCTCCACATCCTTCTGGTAGTGTGGCGACCAGAATTGAACACTATACTCCAAGTGTGGCCTAACTAAGGTTCTATACAGCTGCAACATGACTTGCCAATTCTTATACTCAATGCCCTGGCCAATGAAGGCAAGCATGCCGTATGCCTTCTTGACTACCTTCTGCCCCTGTGTTGCACCTTTCAGTGACCTGTGGACCTGTACACCTAGATCTCTCTGACTTTCAATACTCTTGAGGGTTCTACCATTCACTGTATATTCCCTACCTGCATTAGACCTTCAAAAATGCATTACCATGTGGTGCTACTGATTACACATTAGCCCCTTGTGTACATGCACATATAGAGATCACTACAAAGTGTTCTGGTTTCATAAATAAACAGTGTTTTCATTTAAAAGTACTGTAAATTTTTGTTGCATCACACCTGCAGAGTGGGCCGTGTGCTCCCCATAACCACAGTCTATTCAAAGTTGTGGGTCAGGTGAACTCCATGATACACTTTGGGGTTCTCTAAACCCTGGCCCATAACAAATTGGGGGCTCGAGGGGGATAAAAGTCTATCGATTGGATTGGCTTAGTGAACTTAAAGACAGTGAGGGGTGAGCATACTATGTTTGCTTTTCAGGTGTGGTATTCCAGTTTAAGTAGGGAGTGTGTTGTGGACAATGGCTCTTTCAGAGGCTCTGAAGTTTTTGGGGTCGAGACGGTCACACGCAGTACCTTATGGACAGAGACTAAAATCAGGCTTTTAGATTTAGCAAAAATATTGCAGTTAACATTACCTGACAAAATGCGAAAAGATGAGATAATTATGGCGGTGGCTAAGCATTTAAAATTGCCTGAGATACAGTCTGACTCACTGGAAATGGCAAAAATTTAGTTACAAATTAAACAAATGGAACATGAGAAAGAATTAAAGCAGCTTGAATATGAAAGAGATAGAGAGGAAAAAGAAAAAGAGAGAGAAGAAAGGAAAACAGAAAGAATAGCCCTAGCTGAACAAAAAGAAAGATAAAGGGAGCTACAGTTCAGGGAAAAAGAAAGAGAGAGAGAGCGGAAAAAGAAAGAGAGAGAGAGAGTTTGAACTTCGGAAAATGGCCATGAAACATGACAGTCAGTTATAATTGGCGGATATAAATGGAAACGTACAGTTTCAGGATCGTGATGAGGATAAAGAGAAAGAACGTCAAAGTCGAAGGCTTGGTGGGGATCTGTTTAAATATGTCCAAGCATTGCCAAGGTTTGATGAGAAGGTAGCTAAACAAATGAAATGACCACATGAGATGTGGGTATTACTGATTCAAACAAAGTTGGTAGGTAGAGCTAGTGAAGTTTTTGCATCACTATCAGAGGAGGTATCTGAGTCGTATGAGGAGGTGAAAAAATCCATCTTAGGTGCATATGAACTAGTGCCTGAAGCCTACAGACAAGGTTTAGAAATTTCAGGAAAGAATTTGGTCAAACATGCATGGAGTTCGAAAGGATCAAACAGAGTAATTTTGATAGGTGGATAAGGGCTTTGAAAATAGACCAAACGTATGATTCTACAGGAAATCTGTGCCAACTTTCAATAGTGTGGTCGCTCCATTGACAGACTTGCTGAAGAAACGTCAAAAATTTCAGTGGACAGCAGAGTTTCAACAAGCATTTGACTGCCTGAAAGCTGTGATAACCAATGCTCCTGTGTTGGAGAATTAGAAGGGATCAGATTGAACTACAGTATCTGTCTTTAAAGAGAAATGCCGAGGCGTAGAGAAATGGATGGATCGTGCAGAGACCTTCTTGTCCAAAGAGACTGTCAATCGAGAAGGATTCCGGTTGGAGGAAGAAGAACAAAAATGGACTATGTTATTATTAAATGTTTGCATGTTTTGTTTTGTTAAAAAAAAACGTATATTCATTGTCCATATTTCTTGAAGGAAAGTGAAAAGGTGAAAAATGAAACCATCTTGAAGTTGATGATTTTTTTTTCTTGGGAGGAGGTGTCATGTGAGAGTACCTTTAAGAAATGGGGGTTTATAAAATAGCTGTAGTGGATGTACCTTTCAGAAATTGGTGTTTATCAGTGATGTCAAAGTGTGGTTGGAGCTGGGCTGTCTGTCTGCATTTACTTTCACTTTGGGCTCCCAGCTACAGGGTGTGTTTAGTTTCGTTTTAGATTTGGAGAAGCTGCTGTCACAGAAAGATGTGTATGAATCTCTGCAAGCTTATGAATGTTCATTTGATGAATTCAAAGTGGTAACTGTTCTCAGTAGTGAAGTTAAACCTGATTTTCTGTAAAAAGGGTTCTTTTTGTCTTATGGATGTTGCAAGGAAAGATTAAGAGTTACTTAGAGAGTACTGTATTCTTTGGTGGATATTTTGGTGTTGATAGTTGTTAAGATGTTTACAGTGGGTTTATAAAGTGTTAACTGGTTTCATAAATAAACAGTGTTTTAATTTAAAAGTACTGTAGATTTCTGTTGCATCACACCTGCAGAGTGGGCCCGTGTGCTCCCCATAACCACAATCTATTCAAAGTTGTGGGTCAGGTGAACTCCATGATTCACTTTGGGGTTCTCTAAACCCTGGCCCATAACACACTATTTAAGCTAAACAATAAAGAGCCAATCGAAAAAGGTTTTCTTGAGTCAAAGAAAAGGCAAATTTATGAACCTGAGAAAAAGAACAAAAACACAACATCAAGCATTCAGCCCTCATGCAGTCATTCGGGCCCACACACACACACAGGTACCAGAAATACGAGGAGTAGGAGTGCAAAAAAAAGGTTAAATGATATACGGTTCAGTGTCCTTTGATTATCCCTGAGGCATAGTTTTTAAATGCCATGGTTGATTAAGATGTAATCAACTCAGATTGATTACTCAGATGTAGAAGATATTGCAATTATAACGAGATCACAGTTCGCTGGTAGATTCCTGGTAGAGTTGGCTTCTTGAACTTCGCAACACACTTATTCTAGAAGAAAGAGGAGAGCAACTTTCAGCCTGTTTCCTCTGCTGACGATTTTCTTGACACTGCCCATGTCACTTGCAACCCCTCTCAAGTGGCTGACCACCTTGCCTTGAAATACTTCACCCATTGTGTAATTGCAAGAGGTCTTGAGTATGTTGGCCTGTAACAGCCATTGTTTTCATATCCTGGACTTTGCGTTTTTAATGTCTTTTCCTAGACAGTTATGAGTTTCGATGGGTGTCTGGATTATTGTAAATGTCTTACTCTTCACACTCCCCTGTGTGATTGTTTCTCATCTTGACCTCGCACCCCGCCCCCCCCACCTCCCCAGTCCAAGCCTTATGGCTGTATTAATTTTAATTCTTTGAGTTAGACTGAATTTATACCTAACATTTTTACTATACAAGACCTTTTCCATGCTAAACATAATTATGAGATTTGGCAATCCTGTTGATCATTGCTGAGAAAGATGAGAAATATAGCATCTCATTAAATATATCACAATTGATTCGTGGGACTTTTGATATTTTACCGTCGATGGCATTTCAACAGATATTGTTTTTGACAGCACCATTTGTCCAGAAATTGGGTTATAATCCACCCTCTGAACAATTTTGAGACTAGAAGCAATTTGTCTCTAGTCCTTATAGCCTGCCTGACATTCACAATCTTGGACTTGTATGCCAGATAAACTGATGATGGTCTTTTAATTTTAGGACATAATGTAAGAAGAGGCTGGCCTCTCACTCTGTACCCATTGGCCCGATTAGTGAAGCATTAAAAAAAACAATGGCTAATTCTGTGACACAGCTTCATTAAACCAACCCTGTGAACTGATGCCAAAGTTTATCTGCTTGGTTGGATATGACACTCAGCAGCACTGAATATAATCTCCTTCATCAAAATCTTTGGACTGATCAATGAAATGTTAGTCTACAGATTGAACTTGTTGAAACTGTTCCAGTGGCTTTCATGTGGTATTCTTTTCAAATATTGATGACGGCTTTTTGGATACAGATCAAATAGTGGTCAGACATGCCAACTGGTTTGTTGCTTTAGTGCTTTCAAGTGGTCATGACATCAGTGAATGCAAAATATAAGGAGGTATTACTCAGACAACAAAACATCTGATTAAAGGCCATCACCAAGTGTTGGTAGAACATGGCAACTGTGATGTTCTTCTGCTTTCTGTTCCTGTCACGCAATACTGGGCTAGATTCTCCGTTCTGGAGATTACGTGTTGCCGCTGGCTGGTGTAAAATCGCAGGAACTGCGCAGCCCCACTAGGTGCGCCTGTCCAGGAGAAAGTCATGTCATGCAAATGAGCCAACACGCAGCCCATGTGCAGCCCGCCTGATTCCTGGCCCTCCAGCATCTGATTTGCTGGGTTTGGGATTGACAAGCTTGAGCAGCCTTTAAGCGCTCCACTCAGCACAGACCGTCATTCCAGCCCAGAAGATCGCTGCTAAAGACCCTGCACCAAGGAGATTGGAAGTCTCTCATTAGGTCTATTTTGATTGCTCAAATAACTTAATAAAGTCCGTATAAGTATGTCAGTTCAATTCTTTAATGACTAATACTTGCTTTGAGAAATTGTAAATTTGGAGGCAGAAGGAATATGTCCACACATTGAACATTTTTCAACTAAAGGAATGCTTGGTTCATTCCCCAAGACAATCAATGCCTTGATCAATCATAAATGATCTGCCCAGTTTAAATTTTGAAGAAAGCCGAGCAGTTAACTGTTCCATGCTGCATTATCCATGGCAATGCTTCCACCTAACAGAGTCCACTTGCCAACCAATTAGCACTCTCTTCTCATGAAGTATAAATAGTTGTTCCCCTTTACTTTGTAATTCCTTGCACGTTATCCTGATGAGTGCAAGGTGAACGATAGCATGCTGGTGGGATTCTCCATTCCTGAGACTAAGTGGTGACGTCGGGGTGGATTCGTGGACTTCCATGACAGCAAAACTGGTACCGCACCTGAATCGATTCAGCGGCTGTTGAGGGGCTAGCACCGGTGCCACATGGAACACAGTCGCTGTGGGACTTGCCGGATTCGCGATTGGCGCTCAGGAGGCTGACAAGCTGCAGCTGCATATCATTTCACTCGCTACACACTCCATCCCAGCCAACAAGATAGTAGCGAGGAGAAGGCCGCCCATAACCGTCGGGAGCGGGAGAAAACTAGAGGGGGAACCGCCGGACTTGCGGCCCCTCATCGCAGCTGAGCAGAGGACCCTGGACGTGGTCTGTGGCCCAGAGGAAAGGGAAATCACTGGGGTGGAGATCGGCCGCAGGCGAGGAAGTGAGACCCCGCTTAGTTGCGGTTCCCCATACCATGTGTGTTAATCCCTCCTCCAACGCCACCCCCACACCACCCTCACACCACACCCACCTTCACTGCCGCCCCCCCCCCCCCCCGGCCCGGACAAATCATGTGTCCTGTCATGCCTCCTGCAGGACTTGTTGGAGATGGGGCGGGTCCATCTGGTGTCCCTCGCCCCCCAGTCAGTGCCACAGTCGGGAATCACGCGGCTAAACGTGCTCGCTCAGGAAATTTGTTCCCTTTTGGGAAGATCGCACCCTATGTTCCCCCGCCGTAGGAGAATTGTTATGTTCTATGTTCCCCCTGAGAGCACAAATCGAGAAGCAATTCAGTATCATTTACCATGCAAATTTTTGCATGGCGAGGATTGTGAGGTATTCACGAGGGAATCCAGCTACCGGGCCCCCATTTTGAGTTGGCGGCTCGATAACGAAATCCTGCGGGCACCCCCACGCACTGCAAAACAGCCAAACCCCCCCCCCCCCATTTGCATTCATTTACACCCTCCCACTGGCGGGTGGGTGCGAACCTCAATCGCTCCACCTGCAGGGGGTCGGAGCAATGCGTTCAGATCGGCGATCCTAATTTTCCGCCGGCTCGAGCATCCCGCTACCGAGGGCCCTATGTCTCCTGAACAACTGGAGGTCAGACTGGTGATTCTCCATGGGAGAGTGCAAATTACACAAAATTCTTAAATATTTACATAATTAAATAAATGTTGGGTGAGGTTCTCCGCTCCCCGACTCTGATTTCGGGGGCGGCGCCTGTTTGACACAAGTTTTGCATGCACTGTCTCCTCCGAAACGGCATCATCATGGCGCGCGCCGGACGTCGTTGGAACAGCCTCAATGCGTCACCTGAAGGCCCTCACCCAATGCCCCGCCCCCAATGGGCCGAGTTCTCGATGGCACGGTTCACTTCTGGTCTCAGCCGTGCGCGAACACGGCGTGGTGGCTGTGAACTGTGATGCTGGCCAGGGGGGCTTCCATGAGGGCTGGGAGGACTGGTGGCGGGTGGCCAGGGGGGCACTATCTGGCAGGTCAGGTCCGCGCATGGCTGGCGCCATGTTTTACGGCGCGACCGTTGCAGGTCGTCATCGTGAGTATGCGTGGCCACGGACCCGGCCATTGTCCGGCCGTTTATTTTGTGGAGGCCGTGTGTTTTACGTAGTGTGGCTGCTGGCCCCTCACCGGTCGCAGCATTGGTGAGGGGGCGGTGCTGATTTTTTTGCACGTAAAATATCACAGGTCCTCCGCACTTAGCCTCAGAATTGGAGAATCTGGCCCGTTGTCTCATAATAGTTCCAGTCCTGAAAGCGGCATCTAAGTTGGGGAAATCAGGACTGGCAGGAAGCCACAGATTATGTCATTGTCGGAAACATAAACATTACAGATTGTCTGAAGGCACCCCAATTCCACTGTAAACACTCTGATGGGCATAGCCCACTAGACAGTAAGGATTTAGTGGGTAAATTTTCATGATAGCAGATCATTTGTGGGAAAATACTTACAACATAAATGAGGTATTGTGACATAATGTCAGTAATGCACAACCCATTTTGATCTAATGGTGAGTTCACATTAAAGTTATGAGACTTATATTTCTGCAAGATATTAATCTTGTCCTTTCCTTCTACATCTTCCTGTTAAATAATTTACAGCCATTTTGCTCATAATGTAATCAGTTCATTTTCTGACTCACTTTTGTTCTTAACCTCCTCATTGACTTAAAGAAGCATTATAGCTGCTTACGTTTTTCTATGTATAGCTGTCGTTATTTAACCAAATATCTGGCAAGTAAACAATTCAATTGCATCGTAACTTTGAAACAAAATCCAACTTCTTCTGGTGTCGATTGTAACCATGATGTGGAGATGCCGGCGTTGGACTGGGTCCCAGTCCAACTTCTTCTGTACAGTGATCTTAGACATTGAGGCCTACCCTTTATTAGGCACGTGCAATAATCATATTCTGAGCCTGAATGGTGAGGCCTAAGGCACGCCCGATATTGGGCACTGGGCTTCATTGCCATCAAGCTAATGAACTGCAGACAGTGGCCAGAATTCTCTGACCATAGCATTTCACTTTAACCGCCAGAAGCACACCCCCATCCATGGGTTTCCAAGAAGCTCAGGGTGGTTTCAATGGGAAATCCCATTGACAAGCGGCGGTTAGATAGAATCCTGCCGCCAGCCGAGAAACCCGTGGCTGGTGAACCAGAGAATCAAGCCCAGTGACAGGCATCATCTAGTTTATGCGCACTGGGCCTTAGCCTTTTTCCTTTTTACATAAACAGACAACGTGAGATCTATAAGTTCATACAATTACCTGTTTCTTTTGAGAACAAGAGTTTAATAAATTTATGAAACAGATTTAGCAAACTAGATAAAAGCAAATTACTGCGGATGCTGGAATCTGAAACCAAAGAGAAAATGCTGGAAAATCTCAGCATAGATAGATAGAATTTACAGTGCAGAAGGAGGCCATTCGGCCCATCGAGTCTGCACCGGCTCTTGGAAAGAGCACCCCACCCAAGCCCACACTCCCACCCCATCCCCATGACCCAGTAGCCCCACCCAACGCTAAGGGCAATTTTGGACACTAAGGGCAATTTTAGCATGGCCAATCCACCTAACCCGCACATCTTTGGACCGTGGGAGGAAACTGGAACACCCGGAGGAAACCCACGCAGACACGGGGAGAACGTGCAGACTCCGCACGGACAGTGACCCAGTGGGGAATCGAACCTGGGACCCTGGAGCCGTGAAGCAATTGTGCTAACCACAATGCTACCGTGCTGCCCTGCTCCCGTGCTGCCCACCGTGCAGCAGGTCTGGCAGCATCTAGCAAACTAGATTGTCGCTGGCAGAGGGATAAAATTATAGCTTATTGTATTGATAAGCATCTTGAGACAACATGTGGATGATTCCTGCAGATGGCAACTGCAAAGCAGCATCCTTGTGCAGTCTAGACAATTTTACTGAGCATTCCTGATTGGAGTTGGAAGCTCAGGATACTAACATATGTAAATGAATGAGTTAAATAGGTATAATCTTATTAATTTGAAAGGAATTTAGGCTTTGTGTTGGTTTTCTTTCTTTCATCTTTCTGATTTGGCAAGTCTTGCAGATACCTGTTTATTGGTTATGCTTCAGTAGTTTTGCCATCAGCTATTATAGTGCTGCTTCTTCCAGGCAGAGAACCAAAGACGTACCTCAGAATAAACCATAATCTATAGAAGAGTAGCACAATACTAAATGCTTGGTCAGGGCTTGCTTTTTTTAATGGGCCATTGATTCAGGTAGTTTTCTTTCCTGGCATGAGGACAATTTACATGTTCTATAAAGGGTGAATTTTGGAAGAATGTCTTAATGCCTGCATTGGATAATCTATTACTCTTGGTCCGGATTCTCATCACCTAAGCAAAGCACTTCAATGGGTCAAAATCTTCTAGACCAGATACACTAGAAATTTTCCCAGGATTGGTTAGACTCTAATAAACTCTCCATTAAGAGAGTTTTTACAGATTTGAGGTTAGCATTCTCCTTTAAAGAGTTAATGTACATACAATAAAATACATAAATGAATCATTTGTCCAGTGTCTGTTCCTGGCACCATATTTTACCTACATATGGTTTTTAACTCACAAGTGGCGATGAGCTAACTCAGTAGTTTATGTCTTCACTTAATTTGCTTTCCAAATGTGTCCTTCAATTGTTTCCTTTTTTATGATTATTTGTATCTATCAAAATATTTCTGCGTCTTGCGGTTAGGTTTATGGTGATCTGGAGATGGTCAGAAATAGCTAATTTAACCGCCATCTTAAATCTGCTGCTCCATATTAGCACAGTGTTAGGGCCTCAGAAACTTGCTGGTAACTGAAACTTTCAAACAACGGGTGGATTATATCCATGGGTACTGCCGAGTGTGTACTTTATTAACATTTTACGTAGCTGCGACCGCAGATGTTTACAGATTGTCAGGAGATCCCAGAGCTCACATATGGACTGCAAATGTTTCTTTATAGAGCCTTTGCTGTTTAGAGAACTTTTATGAGGTTTTCCTTCAGCTTGAACAAATTTATCTAGCTATTTATAATAGCCTCCGGCAAAATAATCTAATTTGTGACTGTTCTGTACCTCTATTAATATTGATAAGAACTAAAATGTACCCTTAGTGATTTGCTTTGATTTCTTTGTTTTTAATTTTTATGTACAGTATTCATCCAAAAATCATGAAACCCTACTTTCTTTCAGCTTCAAAGCTCAGGTTTGTCCACTGAAACATCAGCAATTAGATTATTCTCTAATTTTACCTTGTATGAAGCATTCCCATACCAGCCTCCCCGAACAGGCGCCGGAATGTGGCGACTAGGGGCTTTTCACAGTAACTTCATTTGAAGCCTACTTGTGACAATTTCATTTCATTTTCATTAGCATTTGACATAAATATGTGCAAAATAGATTTGTGAGTGCAGCACAGTGCTTGAAGGGGAGAGCAAGATTGCTGAGCTTCCAAAGTCACCTGCCAGTTTGTTTCTCCAGTAACTTCATTTGAAGCCGACTTGTGACAATAAGCGATTTTCATTTCATTTCATTTTCATTTCATTTCATTTTCAGTTATCCCAATCGATGCAAAAAAACGGTTTACTCTTCAATAGGTTGTACAAAAAACACATATTTAAATTGCAAAAGGTGTAGAATGCAGAACAAGCCAAATAGCAAACCAAGGTGAGTGTGAGGATTTGTTGTTCCTGCAGGTTATATTTTTCAAGAAGATGCAGGTGGGGATAACTTTAAAAAGGACATAGGTATCAGGAAGTTGACCTATTGATTATTGCCAGTGCAAAGAAATTTGGAAGATTGTACTGGAGCATCAGCAGGCAATGGGTTTCTCATGCGCTTGTTACATTAATCCTGGTCAGTAAATGATTAAACGCGTACAAAGGACCACGTTACAAGAACCAATAGCGAGAGAGTTGGAATCCATGCCTGACAGCATCACCTATTTTAATGGAAAATTGGAAATTTCTGAGTCTAATCTAGAGAATTATCCTCCTGAATATATTAGAAGTTCATTCTGAATTCTGTTGTGTTGGGTGTTATGATGCACAAATGATCCAACACGGCTGTAGATGGTACAACTGAGTTTTATTGTCCAAACAACTATAACAACTAACTACTGGCTTGGGTACGTGCTTCACCAGCTAACCTGTGGACCCAGCCCTATCACTATCTTAGTGAGGCACTCAGCACATGGTCTATGTCTAAGTGGCACGCTGTGAGCTCTGTGCTCTGAGCTATCTCCTGGTAGAATGAGCAGGAACTGTGTTGTTCCCTGTTTTATAGTGCGTGTGCTCTCACTGGTGATTGGCTGCGATGTTATGTGTGTGCTGGTTGGTCCAACTGCCTGTCCATCAGTGTGTGTGTGATTGCACCATGATATGCTGATGTGGATATCATGACAAATTCATGGAGGAATGTGATACGGTCAAGCTTTTCACAGCCAAACTGAAAAACGTTGGTACGTTAAAATAAAAAAAGGAGAGCTGATTCTGTTGTCATGATGCTGTCAGGGTTATCTAGGGAATGATGGAACTGATGTTCACCCACTAAATTAGTTTGAAGTGGGAAATTCATGACTGCCAAGCCTGCTGGAGCTCTTTGAGGAGGTGGTACATTTGGAGGATGTTGGAAATGCAGTGAAAATAATATACAAGGACTTGCAGAAAACCCTTGACAAGGAGGCTATTGGAGTGATTAAGGTGTACGGAATTAGGAAAAGGGTAGAAATTTGGATTAATAACTGATTAGAAAGGAAGAAACTGAGGAAAAGGGAACACTGAAAATAAATTTTAGGGCAATTTCTGAGTTTTTTGGGTACCTATGGAATGCCCAAATGTAGCTTGTGATGGAAGTAGATTCAATAGCAAGTATTTTAGTTCCTTTTCAAAGCTGCTCATTCTCCATTGAGTAACACTAGAGTAAGTGTGGTGGAAGTTCCATTTAATCACATGATCAGGGTTTCCACTGCATTTCCCATTAAATAATGATGATTGAACGAGAGCAGTTCTAAAGAAAAATCAGCCCATAATACCTTTTAATAAAAGTTAGTTAGGTGAAAGAAATGATGTGGAGATGCCGGCGTTGGACTGGGGTGAGCACAGTAAGGAGTCTTACAACACCAGGTTAAAGTCCAACAGGTTTGTTTCGATGTCACTAGCTTTCAGGTGAATGAAGAGGTATGTTCCAGAAACATATATATAGGCAGATTCAAAGATGCCAGACAATGCTTGGAATGCGAGCATTAGCAGGTGATTAAATCTTTACAGATCCAGAGATGGGGTAACCCCAGGTTAAAGAGGTGTGAATTGTGTCAAGCCAGGACAGTTGGTAGGATTTTGCAGGCCAGATGGTGGGGGATGAATGTAATGCGACATGAGTCCCAGGTCCCGGTTGAGGCCGCACTCATGTGTGCGGAACTTGGCTATAAGCTTCTGCTCGGCGATTCTGCGTTGTTGCGCGTCCTGAAGGCCGCCTTGGAGAACGCTTACCCGAATATCAGAGGCTGAATGCCCTTGACTGCTGAAGTGTTCCCCGACTGGAAGGGAAATGGTGCAAGAGGATGTGGGAATAGGACAGTCACATGTGATTAGGTCTGCTGTTCACGTGAAGGATCATAGAATCATAGAATCCCTGCAGTGCAGAGGAGGCCATTTGACCCATCGAGTTTACATCAACACTCCGAAAAGCACTCTACCTAGGCCCACTCCCCAGCCCCATCCCCAACCCAACAACCTCACACATTGATCATGTGCCAATTCACCTAACTTGCACATCATTGGACACTAAGGGGCAATTCTATCATGGCCAATCCACCTAACCTGCACATCTTTGGACTGTGGGAGAAGACCGGAGCACCCAGAGAAAACCCACACAGACACGGGGAGAGTGTGCAGACAGTAACCCAAGACCGGAATTGAACCCGGGCCCCTGGCACTTTGAGGCATCAGTACCAACCAGTGTGCCACCGTGCCAATATAAATTGGTAAAGAGTCATTGCTTTGACAAACAGTAATCCAGACTCGAAACGTTAGCTTCCTTCTCTCTCCACAGATGCTGTCCAATCAGCTGAGATTGTCCAATACTTTCTGTTTTTGTTTCAGATTCCAGAATCCGCAGTAATTTGCTTTTACAAATATAAATTGGTTGGCCTGAACAACCTGTAAATTTCTCTGTGAAGATCTGATTCTAACCGAGCCAGACTAGTAATACCAATAGCACTGAAATTCTGTGGATCAACTATTGAATCAATATTTACAAATTAACCTGCAACTTTGAATGGTTGTAGGGAGCAATATTTTGTAGGACCCAAAAATTCAAATGTAAGCAAAATTTAAACAGTTAGTCAATGGAAAGAAGTAAAGGGGCAACTTTTGTGAAAGCCTTTAGAAGGAGTCAAAAGGCATTTCAACCCATTGGCAGACATCTCCAAAGCGAAAGGAGAAAGGGAACCCGAAGTGCAGGTGAACGTGCAAACGAGTGAGGGAGGAAGCCAGCTCGCACTGCATTTTAATGATAATTACAATGGAGATGATACTACATAAGTGCCAGCAAGAAAGGTTGCAGTTTGTGCCATTCCATGCAAAAAATCAATATTGCAGCATATCTGGAAGGAAATGGAAGCAGGTGTGGCAAACATTGCTATTAGCTTTGCCAGCCCTATAGTACATCTGACAGTAGATGACATGCAGTGTTCCCTCTAATGTCATTTCACCGTGCATGGTCCGTCTCTTGCACTGCATGGCCCGTTAGTCCCTGTAGCATATTCACAGTTCTGCACCGCTCTGGACCTGTGAAGCTTAAAAGGAACATTGATGTTATGTACATGTTGCTTTGGAAAGAAGCACACTGGTTGCTTCCATTGAAGAAATGGGTGCCTTCCTTATTGAAGAAGTGATTCACCTGAGGAAGGAGCTGTGCTCCGAAAGCTAGTGATTCGAAACAAACCTGTTGGACTTTAACCTGATGTTGTAAGACTTCTTACTTCTTTATTGAAGTAATGTTTGCCTCGGATTTACCAGGCTCCTTGGATAGAGAATGATGAAGGTGATGCTTTTAATACTGTGATGGATCCTGTAATCCACAATATATTAAGGCCTCAATTGATAGCGGTTTCTTGTCAGATACCAGGTAATAATTCTGTTAAGTTGTCATTGGAGCTCCACAAAATCCAAAGAACTTAATGCTTTCTTGATTCAAGAGTAGGGAAAACTAGGACATCTTTTTATCTGAGAGATGGAACACTTTCTCATCACTTTCTTATAAGGCGCTATTCAACGAAAAGGAAGAGCGGATTGGCCAACCTGCACCTTTCTGTGCAAATTAACATATATATTTATTTACCAGTGGGAACAGTGCCTAAGCTTTAAAAGTAATTATTTGGCTGAGAAGTACTTTAAAGCACTCTAAAGACAGAGAAAGTACAATTTAAAACTGAAACCAATCCATAGACCAATTTCTAAATTTCTTCTGCTTTCGTGTGCTTTTTTAAAGTAAAAATAAAAATGCTAGCAGTTTGCAGAATAAGTTACCACTGTTTATTGCACCCTTCATCAGACTTCAATGCACCAGCTTGGCTTAATATGTAACACTCTTATCAGAAAGTTGTAGGTTTTAAACTCACTACAGTGAGTCAGTCTTAACTCTTCCTTCTGGAAGTAGTGACGCATGGTTTGAATGTGGAATCAGGAGGAGCCTTTCTGTACCTCCTGGGATTATTTGTTCATTGGACATTGCTTGCATGTTCAGCATTTATTGTCCACCCCAAATTGCCCTTGAGATGATAGCGTTGAACCACCTTCTTGAACTGCTGTGGCGCATATGATGCAGGTGCAACACATTGCTGTACAGGATCTAGTGCTCGAATCATTACCAAGTCATGGTGAAGGAACAGTGATGCATTTCCAAATCAGGATGGCGTGTGATTTGGAGGGGAATTTGCTGGTGGTAGTTTTCTCATACAACTGCTGCCCTTGTCCTTCTGGGTGGCAGACATTGTGAGTTTCGAAGGTGCTGCCAAGGAGTGTTCTGGAGTTATCGCAATGCATCTTGAAATGGTACACATTGCTGCCACTATACACAGTTGCAAGAGGGAGTGGTTGTTAGAGGTGGTGAATGTGGTGCCGATCAAGCAGGCTGCCTTGTCCTGTATGGTGTTGAGATTCTTGAGTGTTGTAGCTGCAGTCTTGCAGGCAAGTGTATTCCATCACACTCCTAAGGTTTTGGGGAGTCAGGAGGTGTGTTACTGACAACAGAATTTCCAACCTCTGACTTGTTCTTGTAGCCACAGTATTTATGTGACTGATTCAGTTAAATTTCTGGTCAATGAGACTTCTGGTGGCGATCGCGAACAGAGCGGCCGCAGCAAAGACGCTCCCGCACAGCCACAAAATCACGGCTCTTTTGGGGGGTTTTCCCGGGGAATTTTCAACAACAAAAAAAAATTCCTTAGGCCCCGCCCAGGCGCCAAAGCTCCGATCCACGGACCTGGAGAGGGAGAGGAAAAAAAGGAGAGACTGATCCCTGTGAGCTGCACGTGGAGGAGGAGTGGGGATCGCTCAGAAACGGCCTGAAAGTTGGAGCACGGAGAGGATCACAAGAACAAAATAAGAATGTTTTAATTCAACCTTCCTTGTTCCTCTCATGCAAAATTTTTTTTAAAAAGAAAAACTTTTTTAAAGGGGAAAAAAAAACTTTTTTTTAAAAAAATCCCTTTTTATAAAAAAAAAATCATTTTTTAAAAGGAAGGCACAGACAGAAATATGCCTACAAATAATAAATTGAGAGGACGGCGAGATGTAAGAAAGAACAGCAGCGAAGGCGAAGGAAAAAAGCAGGAGCTGCGGCAGCGCAGGCAGACGACCCCACGGGGCGAGGCGGAGGTTCAGGCGAACAGGAAGCGGAAAAGCTGGCCAGCTGAGCAGGAACAGGACGCGGCGACCATCCCCCCTCCCCCCCCCCCCCACCCCCACCCCTGCCCGCACAGGGGGAGGAATGGAGAAGCGTGCTGAAAACGGAAATAAACGCCATAAAAGAGGAGATAAAAACAGATAAACGCCATGAGGGAGGCACTCAGGATGGAGCTCCACACAATGATGAAGGAGATACTGGCGGAGACAACATAAAAAATGCAGCGAACCATCAACGGCCTGGAAAGGAAGGTGGAGGTGCAGGAGAAAACTATTCAGGAGTTGGAGAGGGCCGCCTCGGACCAGAGCGACAGGATGGTAACTCAGGAAACCGAGGTGAAAAGGCTGGTAACGACCCAGGGGAGCCTAAGAGAGAAAGTGGAGGGCCATGAAAATAGGTCCAGACGGCAGAATGTTAAAGTATTGGGTCTGCCAGAGGGGATGGAGGGCAGAGATCCAACAGGCTACGTCACCCAAATGCTGGGCAAGCTAGTGGGAAGGGAGAAGTTTCCAAACCCCTCAGACAGGGCGCTCCGACCCAGGCCCAAAGCCGGGGAGTAACCCGGAGCGATTATCGTGAAGCTGCACAGGTTCCAAGACAGGGAAAAAATCCTAAAGTGGGCCCGGCAGACGAAGCGAGCACGTGGGAAGGGAAGACCATAAGGACGTTGGGGCAGACCTGGCCAAAAGAAGGGCTGAATTCAACAGGGCCAAATCAGCACTCTACAAAAGTAATGTGAAATTTGGGATGTTATTCCCGGCCAAACTCTGGGTAACATTTGAGGGGAAGGAGCTGTTTTTTAACACCCCAGCGGCAGTGGAGGAGTTCATTAGAGCAAACAAACTGGGGGAGGGACAGCCACAACAGCCATCATGAAAGCGACGGGGATGGAAAAGAAAGGAAGAATTGGAACAAAGAGCAGCGGGCAGACCGCAAACAGAGACAATAAGATCACGAACTGTACACACGTGTTTGGTGCACTGTACGGGACCGTAGGGCTGCTGGCGGAGAGGAAAAAGCTGCAAATGGACTTTAACCTGCTACCCACTAGGAAAGCAGTGTACCAACTCCATCAGACACGGGGGACCTTCTACGAACACGGAGACAAGGCTGGCCACCTATTGGCTCACCAGCTGAGAAAGCAGGCAGCCACAAGGGAAATAGCGCAGGTAAAGGATAGCAGAGGCAGACTGGTAACAGAACCAAAGGAGGTCAATCGGGCATTTGTGACCTTCTACCGGGGACTGTACACCTCCGAGCCCCCCAACGGGGACGCGGCGATGAATCTGTTCCTAGACGGACTGGAACTACCAGTTGTGGGGGAAGACAGACGGGCGGAGCTGGAAGAACCAATAGACCTGGGAGAAATCATGGAGAGCATCAGCTCCATGCAGGCGAGGAAGGCACCGGGACCCGATGGGTTCCCGGCGGATTTCTACAAAAGATTTGCACCAGTCCTTGCGCCACATCTAAGGGACATGTTTGCAGACTTACTGGCAGGGGGCACCATGCCCCCAACGCTAGCGCAGGCCACAATTTCACTGATACCCAAAAAAGATAAAGACCTGACGGAATGTGGATCATACAGACCCATTTCATTGCTGAACGTGGATGCGAAAATACTCGCAAAGGTCCTGGCCAAAAGGCTGGAGGGCTGTGTACCAGAGGTGGTCGCAGAGGACCAAACCGGCTTTGTCAAGGGTTGGCAGCTCACAGCGAACATCAGGCTTCTGCTGAACGTAATAATGACCCCATCTGGAAAGAGAACACCAGAGGTGATCGTCTCCCTGGACGCAGAAAAGGCCTTCGACAGAGTCGAATGGAAATACCTCCTCGAGGTACTGGAACGGTTTGGGCTAGGAGTGGGGTTCACCGCCTGGGTGAGGCTCTTGTACAACGCTCCCAAAGCGAGCGTCCGAACTAACACCACCAGCTCTAAATACTTTCAGCTGCAGAGAGGAACAAGACAGGGCTGACCCCTGTCCACACTCTTGTTCGCGCTAGCCATCGAACCCCTGGCGATAGCTATGCGGGACGCGAAACGCTGGAAGGGAATCCGGAGAGGAGACAGAGAGCACAGAGTCTCACTCTATGCAGATGACCTGCTCCTCTATGTCTCGAAGCCACAGGAGGGACTGAAGGCAATACTGCAAATACTGAAAGAGTTTGGAACCTTCTCGGGCTACAAACTTAACCTGGGCAAAAGCGAGACATTCCCAGTGAACCCAAACGGGGGAGGGAGAGAGCTGGAGGGGCTCCATTCAAAACAGCCCAGAACAGATTCCGCTATCTGGGGATCCAGATAGCCAGAGACTGGACACAGATCCACAAGTGGAACCTGACCAGCCCGGTGGAGGAAGTAAGAAGAGACCTTCAAAGGGGGGGCTCACTCCCACTCTCCCTGGCGGGGAGAGTGCAGACGATCAAGATGAACGTACTGCCAAGGTTCCTCTTCCTGTTTAGATCCATTCCGATCTTCATCCCCAAGGCCTTTTTCCAAAACGTATACAGTCTAATCATGGCGTTTGTGTGTGTGTGTGTGTGTGGGGGGGGGGGGGGGGGGGGGGGGGGGGGGGGGGGGAAGAACCCGAGAATCCCGAAACAGACACTGTAAAGAAGGAAAATCAAAGGGGGCTTGGCCTTACCAAACCTACAATACTACCACTGGGCAGCAACGGCAGAAAAAGTGAGGGGATGGGTACAAGAACCTGACACAGATTGGGTACAAATGGAGGAGGCATCCTGTAAAGGAACGACCCTCCGGGCCCTGGCCACAGCAGCACTCCCATCCTCCTCAGCAAGATACACAACAAGCCCAGTGGTAGTGGCCCTGCTGAGAACATGGACCCAGCTCAGACAACACTTTGGGATAACTAAAATATCCCCCATGGCCCGCATCTGCGGCAATCACAGATTCCCCCCAGCCATGCTAGATACCATCTTCAAAAGATGGAGGCGGGACGGGGACACATTGATGGTCGGGGACTTCTACGTAGGGCACAGACTGGCGATACTGGACGAATTGACGAGGAAGTGGAGGCTAGCAAAAGGACAGGAAATGAGACACCTCCAAATAAAACACTTCCTCCGCAAAGAGACAGTGGGGTACCCTGGGGCCCCAGAAAGCACACTACTAGAGGACCTGATAGGCACAAGCAACGAGAAGGGAGGGCTATTTGGGAAAATATACGGACAGTTACTGGACAGAGCCCGTACTCCACTGGACGAGATCAGACAAAAATGGGAGGATGAACTGGGGACAGAGGTAGGATGGGGACTCTGGAGCGAAGCACTGAGCAGGGTGAACTCCACCTCCTCCTGCGCAAGGCTAAGCCTAATGCAGCTCAAAGTGGTGCACAGAGCGCACCTGACCAGAACCTGAATGAGCAATTTCTTCCCGGAGGTGGAGGACAAATGTGAGCGGAGCCAGAGGGGCCCGGCCAACCACACCCACATGTTTTGGGCTTGCCCCAAGCTTGCTGGGTTCTGGACAGCTTCTCCGAGGCAATGTCCAAGGTTGTGGGGGTGAGGGTGAAGCCATGCCCAGTAGTGGCGATCTTCGGGGTATCGGAGCAGCCAGAGTTACACATGGGGAAGGGGGCCAACGCCCTTGCTTTCGCTTCCCTAATCGCACACCGGAGAATCCTGCTCGGTTGGCGATCGGCAGCACCACCCACAGCTGCAGACTGGCTCGCTGACCTTTCGGAATTTCTCCACCTGGAGAAGATTAAGTACGCCAACTGAGGGTCAGAGGAAGGCTCCCTGGATACTTGGGGTCAGTTTGTCGGTCGGTTCCAAAACCTGTTCAAGGCCAACAATGAGGATAAACCTAATAAGAATGTTATTATTTATTTTTTTATTATTAAAATACCAAGATAGATGAGTTACCAAAAGACTGTGCAATCCGGGGGGGGGGGGGGGTGAACGGGAAAGGGGGAGGAACCATAGACCGATCCAGAGGGCAATGAAAGGTACGTAGGGTCAGTTAAACGAAGGACAAACTAAACCTCTGTACAATAAAGGAAATTAGCGCAGGCAAGAAAAATGTGATATGTATATATACAACTGTTTATAAATATGAGAAATGCCAATAAAAAGATTTAAAAAAAAAAAATTCTGGTCAATGGTAACCTCCAAGTTGTTGATGGTGGGGGATTCGGTGATGGTATTGCCATTGAATGTCAATGGGAGATGGTTAGATACTCTCTTATTGGAGATGATCATTGACGGGAAATTGTATGGCATGAAAGTTACTTGCCACTTATGGCCCAAGGCTACATGCTGTCTAAGTTTTGCTGCTTGGGGTCATGGACTGCTTCATTATCTGAGAGGCTGCAAACGGGACGGAACATTGCAATTATCGGTGAACATCATCACTTTTGACCTAATGATGAAAGATAAGGTAATTGGTGAAGCTGTTGAAGACGGCAGAGCCTTGGACACACTCTCAGTAATGTCCTGGACTGAGATGATTGGCCTCCAACAACCACAACCATCTTCCTTTGTATGAGGTATGGCTCCAGCTGATGGAGAATTTTTCCATGATTCTCAGTGGCTTCAATTTTGCTAAGCATTCTTGATCCCACACTTGGTCAAATGCTACCTTGATGCCAAGGGCCGTTTACTATCACCTCACGTCCCCATTCAATTGAGTATATTATTTTTAAATGGACTTTTTGGTGGTGGCCAGCAGCAATTCCTTTAAGAACTTCTGGTTAGGCTACTTATAGATCGTGGGCTGGATTCTCCACCCCGCTGCGCTATATTTCTGTCTCACCCCGCTGGCAGGATGCTCCGTTACGCCAGCTGATCAATGGGGTTTCCCATTGTGGGGCAGCCCCATGCCGTCGGGAAACCCCCGGGCTGCCGGCAAAACAGAGCATCCCGCCAGCAGAGAACCCAGCCCCACGTCTCATTACATTCACCCTCTACCATCTGGCCTGGGCTTGCAAAATCCTACCAACTGTCCTGGCTTGAGACAATTCACACCTCTTTAACCTGTGATTATCCCTACCTCCAGTCACTACACCTGGACCTGTAAAGACTTAATTACCTGCAAACACTCATATTCAAAGTATCATCTTGCATCATTGAATTTGTCTATATATGTGTTTGTGGAGCACACCTCTTCATTCACCTGATGAAGGAGCTGCGCTCTGAAAGCTAGTGATTCGAAACAAACCTGTTGGACTTTAACCTGGTGTTGTAAGACTTCTTACTGTGCCCACCCCAGTCCAACGCCGACATCCCCACATCATACATATAGATCAACCTGGATTGAGGCAAACCAATTTTCCACAGTATTAAGACCCAGGAAGCTGAGTGGTAAGGTGAATGTGTTTTATTTATGGTCACAAAAAGTCTGCCCATGGTAGTGAATATATTTACAGAGTACAGTCCCATTGGGACAACCAACATGCCGGTCCCTGTCCGGGCCGGCCTTTGTACTAAGTTCTTATGAGGCCCAGCTGGGCGGGCCTTCGCCCACTAGCGGGGAAGCCCACACTCCACAAGTCCAATGGGGAGATCAATCAGGGGATCCCCATGGGCATCATGGGGTTTGTAACACACAGGATACTCAAAGTTCACAGCTTTCAAGAACTTTTACTAATTTCAATAAGAACTGCACAAATAAGTATATGTAGGCTCCCAAATTCAATTATTTGCCAAGATGTTCAATTGAAAATAACCTCATGATAATCTTAAACTTTCTTATTACGATATATGTTAACTATAAAGGATCTGGAATTATTATTTCTATCTACAATGTACCATTACTAATGTTTCAAAAATGCTGCTCACTGATAGTTGAAGAGAACAACACTGCCAAGTGAATGTAAAAACTTCCTGGAATGTGTTATAAAGAACAAAAAATATCTGAGAGGACTATATGGCAAAAAAGTGAATCTTAAGAGTTCTGAAATAAAATCTAAAAGAGTGAAATATGTTGCATTTGTATAGTACTTTTCATATGATATTCTAAGGAGATTTTGTTAAGGGCATTTGGTAAGTAGCCAAACATTATAAAGAATTTCTGCACAGAAAGTCCCATTTCGATCAAATGCATAACTTCCCATAAAGTCTATCTTTGGTGTTGAATAAAGGAGAAATGATGGCCGTGACAGCAGGAGAACTCTAGTGTTATTGGGATTATTAATTTTTTGCTGAGCAGGACTTAGTTCAATAGGGCGGCACAGTGGCACAGTAGTTAGCACTGCTGCCTCACAGCTCCAGGGTCCAGGGTTTAATTCCGGCCTCAGGTGCCTGTCTGTGTGGAATTTGCACTTTCTCCCCGCGTCTGTGTGGGTTTCCTCTGGGTGCTCCGGTTTCCTCCCACAGTCCAAAGATGTGCAGGTTAAGTAGATTGGCCATGCTACATTGCCCCTTGGTGTCCAAAAGGTTAGGTGGGGTTACTGGGTTACAGGGATAGGGCGGGGGCGTGGGTTTAAGTAGTGTGCTCTTTCCAAGGGCTGGTGCAGACTCGATGGGCCAAATGGCCTCTTTCTGCACTGTAAATTCTAATCTATATCCCTTCAGAAAAGCGGCAGCTTTGATGATGCAGTAGTCTCCCAGTACTGCACTGTCAATTTTGCTAACGTGGTAGCACGTTTGCCTCTGGCTCTAAAGGTTATGGGTTTCATTTACTATATTGTACCTTGCTACGAGTCACCTATAATCCAAAAGAGTTGTAGCAGTAAAATTCTGAAGTTACTTGGATTACAGATATGTTTGTAATCAAACAATAACACAAATTATTCATCCGTACCACGGAAATGTGATTCAGACTGTGATTTATGTCAGAGTATGTTATTAAAATCAGTCAGAGTGATGCCGTGTGGTGGGAGATTGTGGAGAGTTCCCAGTGGAGGCCCGCAACTCCTGACTGTGCTCTGTTCACACATGTTCTGGAGGTTGGCTGAAGAATGGCATTGGCAGAGCCTTGGTATGGGATAACTGCCAACCCCCTGGGCCATAGAGCATGTGTGACCCAGCAAGAAGAGAAAATTGGGGTAAATATAAGAAGCATGCAACTTTTTTTTAACCATATACACATGCTCTAAACAACAATAAAAAAAATTAAACGCACTTGCAAATATCTGTAGCGAGGGAGTCTCCTCGAGTCGTGACATGAGGAATGCGAGAGAATTAATGTGCAACTGGCATGCTATGTTATTCCTAATCATTACAGTGTGAAACATTTGAGAGCTTACTGGAAATAAAATTTGCAGCTAGAATATTAGTGTTGTTCTCCAGTTTCAAGGATTCTCCTGGACTGGGCTGTATCCTCTCAGAAGGATGAAGGAAAATGCTAAACAATTCTGCAAAGTGGCATTTTCAAATCATCAGTGCAAGATCAGTGGAAAATAATTTCTACATCAACATCCGTTGCTTCCAGTCACCTGATGTTAAAATTTGCCAGTAAATACTAAATCTAAAGGCGCGATTCTCCGGAAGGATTTCTAAGTGTGGAAGCGAGCAGGTATTGCCACAAGCATCCCGATGCTCGACCCAGTGAGGCTGGCAACGCTTTTCAACATTAATTGGTCCACTTAAAAAGGCCCCATGGATTTCTCGCCACAAATGAAGGCTTGCCAGCCGATTCGCTGGCACCGCGCTCGCCAGGCCCCTGCTAACAAAGTCGAGCAACACTTAAGCTGCACTTGCTCAGCCAACCCTAGCCAGCTCGCAACAATGACGCCGAAGAGACTAGCCCCAAGTTTTGGGGACGCTGAGCTAGGGAGGCTCCTGGCTGCCCTGGATGGCAGGAGGGATGTCCTATCCTCCCGAGGATCCCGGAGGGTTAGCCATAAGGCAGCCAATGTTGCCTGGGATGAGGTGGCGCATAGCTGTGAGCGCCGGTTGTGTGCGTGGTAAGCCACTGTTGCACCTATATTAGGTGATGTATGGTAGGATCTGTACTACAGGTACGACGGTAGTCCCCCCATCCTGTCTCCCCCACGGCACCAGCGACGACCAACCACGACTCGCCTCAGTGACCATCGACCAGTCTCGTCCGCACAACCTGGCTACCGCATCGACCAGAGATAAAATCGATGGACACGTGACCTCTTGCCTGCTGGACTCCGGGAGCACCGAAAGCTTCATCCACCCGGATACGGTAAGGCGCTGCTCCCTCGCAGTACACCCCGCCAATCAAAGAATCTCCCTAGCCTCAGGATCCCATTCCATGGCGATCCGGGGGTACTGTACGGTCACACTCACGGTCCAGGGCATAGAATTCAGCGGCTTCCGCCTCTACGTCCTCCCTAATCTCTGCGCTGCCCTACTACTTGGCCTGGACTTCCAGTGTAACCTCCAGAGCCTAACCCTGAAATTCGGCCGGCCCCTACCACCCCTTACTGTGTGCGGCCTCGCGACCCTAAAGGTCGATCCATCTTCCCTCTTCGCAAATCTAACCCCAGATTGCAAACCCATCGCCACCAGGAGCAGACAGTACAGCACCCAGGACAGGACCTTCATCAGCGGCTGCTTCGGGAAGGCATCATCGAGGCCAGCAACAGCCCCTGGAGAGACCAAGTGGTAGTAGTTAAAACTGGGGAGAAACACAGAATGGTCGTGGACTACAGCCAGACCATCAATCGGTACCCCCTCCCACGCATATCTGATTTGGTCAATCAGATTGCACAGTACCGGGTCTTCTCAACGGTAGACCTCAAATCCGCCTACCACCAGCTCCCCATCCATAAAGCGGACTGTCCATACACTGCCTTCGAGGCAGACGGTCGCCTCTATCACTTCCTCAGGGTACCCTTCGGCGTCACCAACTGGGACTCGGTCTTCCAAAGGGAGATGGACCGAATGGTCAACCGTTGCGGTTTGCAGGCCACCTTTTCGTACCTAGACAACGTCACCATCTGCGGCCATGATCAGCAGGACCACGATGCCAACCTTGCCAAATTTCTCCACACCGCCACTCTCCTAAACCTCACCTACACCAAGGAGAAGAGCGTGTTCAGCACGAACCGCTTTGCCATCCTCGGTTATGTGGTCCAGAACGGAGTTCTGGGGCCTGATCCCAACCGCATGCGCCCCCTCGTGGAGCTCCCCTTCCCCCACTGCCCCAAGGCCCTCAAACGCTGCCTGGGGTTCTTTTCATACTACACCCAGTGAGTCCCAAACTATGCGGACAAGGCCCGCCCACTCATACAGTCCACCCAATTTCCCCTGACGGCCGAGGCTCAACAGGCCTTCATCCGTATCAGAGCCGATATCGCCAAGGCCGGGATGCACGCAGTAGACGAGACGCTGCCCTTTCAAGTGGAGAGCGACGCATCAGACGTCGCCCTAGCCGCCACCCTCAATCAGGCAGGCAGGCCCGTGGCATTCTTTTCCCGCACCCTTCATGCCTCAGAAATTCGTCACTCATCCGTCGAAAAAGGGGCCCAAGCTATCGTTGAAGCTGTGCGGCACTGGAGGCATTATCTGGTCGGCAGGAGATTCACTCTCCTCACTGACCAACGGTCGGTAGCCTTCATGTTCAATACCACACAGTGGGGCAAGATCAAGAATGATAAGATCTTGAGGTGGAGGATCGAGCTCTTCACCTACAATTACAAGATTTTGTATCACCCCGGCAAGCTGAACGAGCTCCCAGACGCCCTATCCCGAGGTACATATGCCAGCGCGCAAGTAGACCGACTCCGGGCCCTGCACGACAGCCTTTGTCACCTGCGAATCACACGGTTGTACCATTTTATAAAGGCCCGCAATCTGCCCTACTCTGTCGAGGAAGTACGGACAATCACCAGAGACTGCCAGGTCTGTGCGGAGTGCAAGCCACACTTCTACCAGCCGGACCGTGCACGCCTGGTGAAGGCCTCCCGCCCCTTTGAGGGCCTCAGCATGGATTTCAAAGGGCCCCTCCCCTCCACCGACCGTAACACGTATTTTCTCAGTGTGGTCGATGAGTACTCCAGATTCCCCTTCGCCATCCCATGCCCCGACATGACGTCTGCCACCGTCATCAAAGCCCTCAACACAATCTTCACTCTGTTCGGTTTCACCGTCTACATCCACAGTGACAGGGGATCCTCATTCATGAGTGATGAGTTGCGTCAGTTCCTGCTCAGCAAGGGTATCGCCTGCAGCAGGATGACAAGCTCTAACCCCCGGGGAAACGGACAGGTAGAGAGGGAAAACGGGACGGTATGGAGGGCCGTCCAACTGGCCCTACGGTCCAAGAACCTCCCGGCCTCCCGCTGGCAGGAGGTTCTCCCTGATGCACTGCACTCCATTCAGTCACTACTGTGCATCGCCACGAACAACACACCCCACGGACGTCTCTTTGCCTTCCCCAGGAAGTCCACATCCGAGGTGTCGCTCCCGACTAAGCTCGCAGCTCCAGGACCCGTCCTTCTCCGTAGGCACATCCGAATCCACAAGGCGGACCCGTTGGTGGAGAGCGTGCAGTTGCTCCATGCGAACCCCCAGTATGCCTACGTGGCGTACCCTGACGGCCGCCAGGATACTGTCTCCCTCAGGGACCTGGCACCAGCAGGTTCCCCATACACACACCCCCCTCCGGCCCGGCGCCACCCTCCCTCCCCCGGCACTCCCAGCAGCAACCCCCCCAGGACCATCCGTCCTCCCCCTGCCCACGCCCGAGGATGAAGAGGATTTCGGCACGCTCCCGGAGTCACCAAAGACCAGACCAGCATCGGCATCGCCGCCACCTCTGCGTCGCTCCCAGTGGCACATCAAGGATCCGGACCGGTTGAATCTCTAACTGGTCCACTGGATTTCAAAAGACATTTTTTTTCTCACAAAAATTGTACAAGTATTATTCAGTTGTTGTATATAATTCTCCACCACCCCCGCCGGACTCAATTTTAACGGGGTGAATGTGGTACCTATATTAGGTGATGTAAGGTAGGACCTGTACTACAGGTACGACGGTAGTCCCTGCCTGCTGGCTCCGCTCAGTAGGCAGAGTATAAATATGTGTCCTCCGTGCAGCAGCCATTTGCCAGCTGCTGTGGGAGGCCACACATCTTAGAGCAATAAAGCCTCAGTTGTATTCAACTCTCGTCTTTGTGCAATTGATCATGCATCAATGTGACCAGGAGAACTGGCCTCCTGTGCCGAAAAAAGGTCAACGACCTACAGCGGGCAGCACGAGTGAGTAGACTAAACGCCCCCCATCCCTCAACTCTCCATGCGATCCTGAACCTTCCCTCCACTCCCTCCTCCTTCAACCCCTCCATCTCTCCCTTCACACAACCCCTGCCACACTGTGAATCACTCGTGTGACTAACGATGCCCTCCCTGTGTCTCCTCAGAAAAAGCTCTCCCATAATTGCCAGGAGAGGGCCGTGCCAGACCTAAGAATCCTCACCACCTTCGAGGAGCGTGCCGTGGAGATGACCGGGTGTGGCCACCGTGCTGCCCGTCTTCATATCTAGTCCCGAATGGAACACCTGCCCTGCCCATTCCTTCCTCAGCCTTGTCTGATCCCCTATCTTTAAGTGCCTCTCTTGTAGAAAAGCCATGTCTGCCTTCAGACTCCTCAGGTGCACAAACACATGTGGAGGCTGACATACGCCACAGAGGTGAGGAACCACCGGGCTCCACCCAGGTGGCCTGTCAAACATGGGTCATTGTCTTACTGACTGACCCATCCCTCCCACTGACCACATGTCCATTATCCCGTAGGTCCTCTAGCCAATGGTGCCGGCCCATCCCCGGCGGCCCCTCTCCAGCCTGCCAGGAGACCACCTCGGAGGAGAGCTCAGAGGATGCCACCGTAATAGTCGCGTCACAGCTGTCATCCACACACTCCACCAGTGCAGATACACACACCTCGGTGGGGAATGTTAGTGGGCAGACTTTGGGGGCACACACATTGCTGCTGATATACATCAAGTGGGGGCAGAAACCCCCAGGCGAGACAGTAGTCGGAAGGCTGCTGGGTACCAGGACCCAGCTGGGCCCCAGCCTGATGCTGAGTCTGTGGAACAGGGTTACCCGGAACTGATGGAGACATTAGGGTGCAGCAGCGACATTCAGAGGGAGATGTCAGCGTCACTCCAGCAGATCTATAGCCGCTTGGAGGAGTCCCAGAGATGTCGCCGGCAATACGTGGCACCGAGGCCAACATTGCTAGGGTGGTGACTGCAGTGGAGAGCCTGGTGCACGATGTCGGCAGCATTAGTGAAGGTGTCCAAGGCAGCGCGCAGTCGGGGACGGCCAAGGCTGAGGGTCTCTACAGAATGTCTGCCTCGCTGGGGACTGTCGCCCAGTACCAGGCTTACCTTAATGAGGTTCTGCGGGACATGTCCCGCTCTCAGATTGGAATGGCCGAGACGCTGAGGAGCTTGACCCAGTCGCAGGTGGGCATTGCCAAGGCACAGTAGCGCATGGCCCAGTCACTGAGGAGCAATGGCGAGGGCATCAACACGATGGTGCAGACCATGGGGAACCGCCAGGGCCAGCAGAGCCGGTGGTGCAGGGGCAGCCAGGGCATGAACCAGCTGTCCCTCCATACCATGGTGAACCCCAGGACCCTATGGGTATCGACCAAGAGGAAGGGGCACTGAACACCAACCTGGACCCGTCCCATGGAGTGGGAATGGTGGCTATCCGTTCCCGAGTTCCACCCCTTTGATGAGTCCGCGTCTCACAGTCAGCACACGGGTTCAGGGTGACATGGCTGTGCATGTGCCACCGACAAGTGCGCCGGAGTTCTCCGGCCAGAGAGCACCCAGACAACGGCCGCCGGGGGCATCAAAGGACATGGGAAGTGGTAAGCAGCTGGCTGCCTCCACCTCTGATGTGCAACCTGGGGAGACACCTAAACATGGTGGTAGAGCTAGGAAGACCAAGCACATCGAAGATCACTGAGGGCACTGGGGGAGGGGGAGGGGGTGAGGAGGTAGATAGGGGGTGAGGGGGGTGGAGGGGTGGGGGAGCGGCACCATCGGGAGAGTGGATATTTGTATTACACATTAAACACCCTTGTGTACAACCATTATGTCGCCTCTGTCACTTTCTTCCACAATGCAGGCCAATCTCCGAACCCTTGACCCATCTCTACAGTGCAGAAGAAGGCCATTCAGCCCATAGAATCTACACCCACCCTTTGAATGACCATACTATGGACCCAATCCCCCCATCCTATTCCTGCAATCCCACCCTGAGGGGCAATTTAGCTTGGCCAATTCACCTCACCTGCACATCTTTGGACTGTGGGAGGAAACTGGAGCACCCGGAGGAAACCTACACAGACATGAGGAGAATGTGAAAACTATACACAGACAGTTACGGAAGAGAAAATGCTGGAAAATCTCAGCAAGTCTGGCAGCTGTGGGAAGAGAAAAGAGTTAACGTTTCGACTCCAATGACTCTTTGTCAAAGCTTTGTCAAAGTTCCGCAAGGTCGGAATTGAACCCAGGTCCCTGGGGCTGTGAGGCAGCAGGGCTAACATTGTGCCACCGTGCCGCCCGTCTTCATGTCCTGTCCCGAATGGAACATCTGCCCTACCCATCCTTTCCTCAGCTTTGTCTGATTCCCTATCTTTAAGTGCCTCTCTTGTAGATAAGCCATGTCCGCCTTCAGACTCCTCAGGTGCACAAACACACGTGACCATTTGACCGGCCCATTCAACCCCATCACATTCCACGTGACCAGACTGGTTTGGGGGCTCCCGTCCCCCTTCCCATGCCGATCAACCATATCCCTTTTTGGGCCTGCCCCCGGCCCGTGTCACGTGATCCTCCAGGCCCACCCTTGGATATCCACCATCATCACTCCCTTTCGAACTGCGCCACCATGACCACACCTTTGTCAGCACCCTCCCCCACTCCCCAAACCAAACAACAACCCCATCCCCCTCCCCTACACCAACAACCTGACCACCCCCCACTGCACTCCCGTTAACTAGCCCGCACAGCTAGCATGGAATCACCCGCCCAAGATCTCCTAACCCCCAGGATTCCCTCCCCCACACTGTCCACACTCCCTCAGGAACCAAAGAAATAGGAAAAGGTGCACTCACCCTTATTCATCCCAAACACCCCACCACCAAACCCAACAAAACATCTCAACGGAGAAAAAACTCTCCAACAACCACCAACAGGAAATACCTCCTCACAACTCCTCCAAAGTTCAATTTCCTTCTTCTCCTGCCAGTCCATTGTCCCTCAAAAATTCCATCGCCTCCCCTGGCGTACCAAAATAGTATTCTCAATTCTGGAAACTCACCCAGAGGGGTGCCATGTACAGCATTCCAAACTTCATCCCCTTCTTGAAGAGGGCAGCATTGATCCGGTTAAACCTGGGCTCCCCTCTTCGCCAGCTCTGTGCCCAGGTCCTGGCACACCCACATCTCGTTCACCTCCCAGGTGCACCTCCTCGTCCGCCTCGCCCGCCGAAGAATCTTCTCTTTGTCCAAGAAACAGTGCAACCGCACCACCATTGCCCTTGACTACTCACCCGCCTGCGGCCTCCTCATCAGCGCCCTGTGCACTCAGACAACATCCAGAGGCTGGGCAAAGGACCCCTCCTCCATCAGCATTTCCAATACCTTGGCCACATACATACAGGTCTTCGCTCCTTCCATGCCTTTGGGCATCCTCACGATCCCCAAGTTTTGCCTTCTGGAGTGGTTCTCCAGATCCTCCACCTTCTCTTTCAACCTCTTTTGCATCTCCTCCATCACCTCCATCTCGGCCGCCTATAAGGCAAGCTGCTGCTCGTGCTCCCCCACAGCCTCCTTCACTTTCTGGATCGCCTGGCCCTGGGATTCCAGCCTCTGCTCAACACGATCAATCCCTGCTTTGAGCAGCTCTACCACCTTCACCAAGTCCTCAGAGACTTCCCTTCTCTGCTGGCTGAATTTCTCATTTAAGAAGTCCATCAGCTGCATCGTTGACCACTGGGCAGGCAGAACAGGCCCTTTGCTCTCTGCTACCTTGACCTGTGACGCACAAAGATTCTCCTGCTCCACTAGCTCCCTTCTTCTCGACCCAATCCTAGTTCATGGATCCATCCACCAGCCACACCAGAGGAGTCACACTTTCTCCTGCTACCCCTGCACCTTTTTCCATCCAAACCTCCATCCTTCAAACGAGGAAAGGACCAAAAAAATCCACCTTGAGCAGGAGCTACCAAATGTGCGACCGCCCACTTCATGGCTGCCACCAGAAGTATGTCATCCGTTCTTAAACATTTACCTGCACAGACATGGACCTTTGATTTAACATCTCGTTCAAAGAATGATACCTCCAATATCACAATTCTTTTCTGGAATGTCAGCTAAATTATATGCTGACCTCTGGAAGTGGAATTTGTTTCAAAAAAACAATGAACTTACAATTGGATTTAAAATATGCAATTTATCAGGGAATCTGGATTGACTCAGAAGGGAGAAAGGTTGCTTTTTCTTTCAAGATTTTCAGTACCTTTGCATCATAATTGTGATGACTATCTTGGTGTAACAATGTTTTGTCCTATACTATAAATTACAAATTTAACGGTTTGACCCCTATGATGGTCCCCCATTTATTTGGTGTCTATGTGGTAGACCAAAATGTTGAATTTATGTTTTCCCAGGTCTAAAATACACATTTGGCATCCTAATGGTTTTGAATCATGTTTTATCAGCTATTACAAATTAGTAAAAGTGCAATATTGACATCCAAGTAGTCATGATTCAACAGGAAAAAAAAAGTCCCATTTTGGGCACGTTTAGCAGGGTGTTTCTCCGCCCCTGCAGTGCCAAGAACGGCCCCGCTATCAAACGGGACGCTGGAGTTTTTTTTGCCTCAGTGAGGAACACCCTGCCCAGGACACACTTGCCTTCATTTCCTTCACGCAGATCGGGGCGCCATTGAGGCCTCTGGACCCACCCCCCAGCGCCCCAACCTACCTGTTAGGGAATCATCGAGCCCCCTGCCCTAACCCCACCTTATAAGGGCAGGGCATCCCCGGGGCCAATCCCCATCACAGGCAACCTGGCACCCAGGCACTTTAGCACTGCCAGCCTGACACCCTGGCAATGTCCCTTTCAGCCTGGCAAAACCGCCCAGTCACCCTGGAATGCCACCCTTTACCAAGGATTGGGCCCTAGGTGGCCTTTATGAGGTGGGGTGAGGACACTCTATTCAGTAAGTTAGGGGGATCCGGGGATGGATTTGGGAGGTCAAGAAAATAAGTGTGCCAATAGCGCTCCGATCTCTTCCTGCACTAGGGTGGAGCACGCCCAGCCCCAAGATTTGGGGATGCAAACCTGGGGAGGCTCCTTGCTGCAGTGGAGGCCAGGAGGGTGAGCCACAGGGCAGCCAGAGCCATCAGCGATGAGGTGGCGGCGGCCATGAGCTCAGGGAATGTGACCAGAAGGACTGGCCTCCAGTATCACAAGAAGGTCAACAACCTACACCGGGCAGCACAGGTGAGTTGACACCATTGCCCCCTAACTCCCCCCCCCCCCACCCCCCCGAGACCTTTTCACTCCCATGCAAGCATCCCCCCAAACACTCTATGCGGCCCCCAAACCTCCCTTCACACCACCCTCCCATTGTGAATCATGTGTGCAGCTGACGATTCCCTCTCCGTGTCTCTGCAGGAGAAGCTCTCCCATAATCGCTGGGAGAGGGCCCAGACTGGCGGCTGTGTGCCGGACATATGAATCCTCACCGCGTTCGAAGAATGGGGCCTGGAAGTGACTGGGATGGCCGAGGTCAGAGCCATCACCAATGCGGAGGTTGGCATATGCCGCAGGGGTGAAGATTCACTCAGACCCAGCCGGAGGAACTGTCATGTGAATTGTTAATGCCATACTGACTGACTCAACCCTCCCGCTGACCACAGATCCATTCTCCGACAGGTCCTCTAGCCGATGGTGACGGCCCATCCCGGGTGACCCCCTCCCCTACCTCCCAGGAGACACGTCAGAGGAGAGCCTCGAGGAGGACACGATCGACGCATCACAGCTGTCATCCCCACCCTCCACCAGTGCAGATACACACACCTCAGTGGGAATGTGGACAGGCTTCTAGGGCACAATCTGGTGAGCACCACACAGCTGCTGATGTACATCAGGTGGAGGTAGGAACCCCCAAGCGAGACAGCAATTGGAGGTCTGCTGTATCCCAGGTCCCAGCCTGATGCTGAACCTCTGGAACAGGGTTACCCAGAGCTGATAGAGACATTAGGGAGCAGCCGGGACATTCAGAGGGAGATGGAACCATAGAATTCGTACAGTGCGGAAGGAGGCCATTCGGCCCATCTAGTCTTCACCCACCCTCTGAAAGAGCACCCTACCTCGGCTCACTTCTCCACCCTATCACCGTGACCCCACGTAACCTGCACATCTTTGGACTGTGGGAAGAAAACGGAGCACCCGGAGGAAACCCACCCAGAACGTGTAAACTCCACACAGACAGTTACCCAAGGCCAGAATTGAATCCGGGTCCCTGGCGCTGTGAGGTAGCAGTGCTACTCATTGTGCCACCGTGCCACTCACATGGTTGCTGTCTTTTGTTTACATCACTGCTGTAAACAGCTAATGGGACAGTAGTTAACTGAATAATCAGTTATGGGATTCCAGAATCAGTTTAATGTAAGTGCTACTGGAAGACTGAGTTGAGGAAACTCATTTGTTTGCTCTGCAATTTCAGTGACTTTAGAGTGCAGTTTTTGGGTGTTTCAGGGAGAGATCCAAGTTGGGTGAGAAGCATCAAGTGAAGGCTCTTCATTCCAGGGACCATTCTTGTGAACCTCCTCTGGACCCTTTCCAAGGCCAGCACATCCTTTCTTGGATACGGGGCCCAAAACTCCACAAAACTCCCAAAACGGGGCACAATACTCCAAATAGGGTCTGACCAGAACCTTATATAGCCTCAGAAGTACATCCCTGGCCTTGTATTCTAGCCCTCTCAACATGAATGCTAACACTGCGTTTGCATTCCTAACTGTCGACTGAACATGCACGTTAACCGTGAGAGAATCGTGAACAAGGACTCCCAAGTCCCTTTGTGCTTCTGATTTCCTAAGCATCTTCCCATTTAGAAAATAGTCTATGCCTCCATTTCTCCTTCCAAAGTGCATAACCTCACACTTTTCCACATTGTATTCTATCTGCCACTTCTTTGCCCACTCTCCTAGCCTGTCCAAGTCCTTCTGCAGCCCTCTTGCTTCCTCAATACTACCTGCCCCTCTTCAGATCTTTCTATCATCTGCAAATTTAGCAACAGTGCCTTCAGTTCCTTCTTCCAGCTTCATTACCAGAGATTAAGTCCAGGACCACCCCCTCTTTTGTAGGTACTTCTATGTAATGGCTTAAAAGATTCTCCTGGATGAATTTTACGAATTTCGCTCCCTCTAAACCTTTCACACTTTGGCTCCCCCAGTTAATATAATTTCTCTATTACTTTTACACTTCTCTGAAATTTGCCTACATATCTGCTCTTCTCTTTCTCTCGGATTGTATGGGGGCCTATAGAACACTGCCACCAATGTGATTGCTCCTTTTTGGTTTTTAAGTTCTACCCATATGGCCTCAGTTGAAGAGCCTAAGATGTCATCCCTCTTTAATGCTGTAGTTGATTCCCTGATCAAAATTATGCCCCCCCCCCCCCCCACCCCCCTCCACTCCTCCTTTATGTCCTTCCCTATTTCGCCAGAAGATTCTGTATCCTGGAATATTGAGCTGCCAATTCTGCCCCTCTCTCAACCATGTTTCAGTGGCAGCAATAACATCATATCACCATGTTTTAATTTGTGCCCTCAATTCATTTGTGCCTTGTTCGGTAAGACTCTTGACATTAAAATAAATACCATCCAATCTTGCCAAACTCTCTGGTGACTTAACTGGTCTAGACATTCTGTGCCTTCCTGACTCACTTCATGTCTCCTCTAATTTTGACTGTGCATCTATTCCTGCTGAACCTTCTCTCAGGATCTCAGGCCCTGGCCAAGTTAATTTAAACCCTCCCCAACAGCACTACCAAATCTCCCTGCAAGAACACTGGTTCCATTTCGGTTCAGGTGCAACCCGTCTGCATTGTATAAGTCCCACTGTTCCAAAACGGTCCCAATGTCCCAGAAATCTAAAGCTGTCCCTCCTGCACCATCTCTCCGGCCATGCAATCATCTGGATTAACCTCCTATTTCTATACTCACTAGTACGTGGTACCGGAAGTAATCCATAGATTACGACCTTCTGGATCCTATTTTTTACTGTACTTCCTAGCTCCCTAAATTCTGCTTTCAGGACCTCACCCCTTTTCTGCCTATATCATTAGTACCAATATGTAGCACGATATCTGTCTGTTTGCCCTCCCCCCCTCAGTATGCCCTGCAGCCATTCAGTGACATCCCTGGCCCTGGCACCGGGGAGGTGACATACCATCCTGGAGTCACTTTTGCGGCCACAGAAAAGCTTGTCTGTTCCCCTTACAATTAAATCCCCTACCACTATAGCCCTGACATTCTTCCTCCTCCCCTCTTGCGCAGCAGGCCCATCCATGGTACTTGGTACGGTCACATCTGGGGTAAGGTCACATCTGGAGTACTGTGTACAGTTGTGGTCCCTTATTTAAAAAAGGCACTGTGAGAGCCTGCTTTAGCTAAGTCAGAGTGCAAGGACCCAGGGAGAGGTAAGTTGGGTGAAGTGGTGAAGTCCGGAGGCAGGTGAGGAGAGTTGAAAGATCGGGGCTGCCTTTAGAAATCACGCCCCGCTCCGCGAGTAGTCTTCCTGCACTGGAGAGGAAATTACTTAAAGTGCAGCCTCGATATGGTCTTCCTCGCCGAGGCCAAAAAACATGACTAAGTGCCGTTGAGTAGCGGGACCTTTCTTGGCACTACAAACACCGAGAAACACCCCGCTAAATGCACCGTTCAACAAACTTTAACTCAAGCCCATAGATTGCAAATAGTTGAGATCGCAACATTGATCCCTATGGTACTCCATTAGTTATAGCTTGCCAATCCAAGAAAGATGCATTCCTCTCTACTTCCTGTTTCCTGTTGGCTAACCAATCCTTTAACCCTGCTAATATGTTACCCCTACACCTGTGCTCTTATCTTGTGTAGTAACCTTTTATGTAGTAGCTTATCAAATGCTGTTTGGACATCCAAGTACACTGCAAGTACACTACAGGACAGCACCGTAGCACAGTGGTTAGCAATGTTGCTTCACAGTGCCAGGGTCCCAGGTTCGATTCCCGGCTTGGGTCACTCTCTGTCCGGAGTCCGCACGTTCTTCCCGTGTCTGCGTGGGTTTCCTCCGGGTGCTCCGGTTTCCTCACACAAGTCCCGAAAAACGTGCTGTTAAATGAATTGGACATTCTGAATTCATCTTCTGTGTACCCGAACAGGCGCCGGAATGTGGTGACTAGGGGCTTCATATAGTAACTTAATTGCAGTGTAAATGTAAGCCTACTTGCAACAATAAAGATTATTATTAGTACATCTACAGTTTGCCCTTTAACCATTTTGTTTGTTACTTCATCAAAGAATCAGTTAAACAAGATTTCCCAACATAAAATCATGTCGACTCTGATTAACTCTGTTAATGCAGGCTGTGAATGTTATATGGTTAACCATGAAGTAGTTTATGTTAGAGTAGATATAGTTGCAACACTGAAGTTATGCAAGTACACAAGCTTTATGACTGTACAAGACTTGAATCAAACTGTATATAACTATTGTCAATCTATATCCAGGGGATAAAGACTTGCGGGGAGGTGTAGTAGAAGGAGCCAATACATTTTGGGTTAACCTGGGTATGAATACAGTCCTCCCTCCTCCGGTGATGTAAGAATGCACCTGACCTAGAGCTTAGGTCAACAGTGGAGAGCAAGACAGCAACATGTAAGGACATGCCATGAGTCCTGTACATAGCTGCACCCTCTACTGTAAATGTGTACATAGTTCAGTACTGTTAATAAAGACTTTGTGGTAACTTCTACAAGGTTACTTAATACTGCCTAAGCAGTATACAACACACGCAGTGACAACCCAACAAAACACCTACATTGCACGTTAGGCTAACTGGTTTCCTCCTGCTTTCTGTCTCCTTCTTTCTTGAATAAAGGCATAACATTTGCTATTTTCCAATGCACTGGGACCCTTCCAGAATCTAAGGCATTTTGGATCTATCTCTGCAAACATTTTTTTAAGACTTAGGATGTAGATCATCTGGTCCTGGGGACTTGTCAAACATTAGGTCTAATAGTTTTCCCAGCAGCTTTTCTCTGGTGATGGCGATTGTTTGAAGTTCCTCACTCCCTTTCACCTCTTTATTTTGAAGTGTCTTTGGGAAGTTTCCTGCAGTGAAAGCAGACACAAAACATCTATTCCACACCTGTCATTTCCGTCTTTTCCATGATTAGTTCCCCAGATTCATTCTTTAGAGGACCAGCACTAGCTTTAGTTATTCATTTCCTACTTAACTCCTCATAGAAATGCCTAGTGTCTGTTTTTATATTCCTACTTTTTTTTAAATTAACATTTTATTGAGGTATTTTTTGGTATTATAACAACAACACAGTAAACAATGTACATGAAACTATAAACATAGTGCAAAAGCCGTGTCCCTCCCTTACAGGTCCCACCTTTATTAACCCCCTACTCTAAACTAAACTACCCCCCCCCCCCCCCCCCCCGCTTCTGCTGACGATTAGTTTTCCGCAAAGAAGTCGACGAACGGTTGCCACCTCCGGGCGAACCCGAACAGTGACCCTCTCAAGGCGAACTTGATTTTCTCCAAACAGAACGCTAGCCATGTCCGATAGCCAGGTCTCCGACTTTGGGGGATTTGAGTCCCTCCATGCTAATAGTATCTGTCTCCGGGCTACCAGGGAAGCAAAGGCCAGAACGTCTGCCTCTTTCTCCTCCTGGATTCCCGGGTCTTCCGACAACCTGAAAATCGCCACTTCTGGACACAGTGCCACCCTTGCTTTTAACACCGTGGACATGACATCTGCAAACGCCTGCCAAAATCCCCTAAGCTGTGGACATGTCCAGAACATGTGGACATGTTTCGCTCACCCTCCCGCATACTTTGCGCACCTGTCTTCCACTCCAAAGAATCTGCTCATCCGGGCCACTGTCATGTGAGCCCGGTGAATGACCTTGAATTGTATCAGGCTGAGCCTGGCACATGTTGCAGACGCATTGACTCTACTCAACGCGTCCGCCCATAGACCATCCTTTACCTTTCCTCCCAACTGCTCCTCCCACTTGCACTTCAGCTCCTCGGTCTGCGTCTCCTCCGACCCCATAAGTTCCTTGTAAATGTCTGAGATGCTCCCTTCTCCAACCACCCTCTGGAAACTACCCTCTCATGAATCCCCCTTAGCGGTAGGAGCGGGAAGGTTGACACCTGTTTACGTAAGAAGTCCCGCACCTGCAGATACCTGAATATGTTTCCCATCGGCAACCCAAACTTCTCCTCCAGTGCCCTCATACTCGGAAAGCTCCCCTCTATAAACATATCCCCCATCCTCTCAATCCCTGCTCTCCGACATATCCGCAATCCCCCATTCATACTTCCTGGGGCAAAACGATGATTATTACAGATTGGGGACCAGACAGATGCTCCCTCTGCTCCCATACGTCTCCTCCATTGCCCCCAGACTCTCAGGGCCGCCACCACCACGGGGCTGGTGGAGTACCATGCCGGGGGGAACGGCGGAGGCGCAGTTACCAACGCCCCCAAACTGGTGCCCTTCCATGAAGCCGCCTCCATACGCTCCCATGCCGACTCCTCCCCCACCACCCACTTCCTCATCATGGCTATATTCGCCGCCCAGTAATAGTTACTAAAATTTGGCAGCGCCAGCCCGCCCTCTCCCCAACTCCGTTCAAGCATTAGCTTCCTTACCCGCGGGGTCTTGCCGCCAAAGCAAAGCCAGAGATCACTTTGTTGACCCGTTTAAAAAAGGACCGCGGAATAAAGATGGGTAGACACTGAAATACAAGCAGGAATCTCGGGAGGACTGTCACCTTCACCATTTGCACCCTCCCAGCTAAAGACAACGGGAGCGCATCCCATCTCCGAAAATCGTCCTTCATTTGGTCTACTAGCTGGGCCAGATTTAATTTATGCAGCCAGTCCCATTCCCGCACCACTTGAATGCCTAGGTACCTAAAGCTTCTCCCTACTAATCTAAACGGCAGCTCCCCCAATCGCCTCTCCTGTCCCCTCGTCTGGACCGCAAACATCTCACTTTTCCCCGTATTTACCTTATACCCCGTTTCATGCAAGAGTGCCTTTAAGAAATGGATGTGTAAGCAATGTACCTTTAAGAAAACAGTGATGTCATAGAGTGGGTGGAGCTCAGCTCAGCCATTTTGCAGGTTTTTAGTTTCAGTTTTAAAAAGTGCCTGACTGGTTTTGCTGAGAGCAGCTTCAAAGTGCCTGGCTGTTTTGCTGAGAGCAGCTTCAAAGTGCCTGGCTGTTTTGCTGTGAGCTGATTCAAAGGAGAAAGCAGGTTGTGTGTGTCTGTGTGTGTCCAGAGAGCTGCACGAAGAAAACAAGGTGCTGGAGCTGAAATCAACCAAGCTAATATATCTCTGCCATTCTACAGAAAATATATATATTCTTTAACCTGATGTGATTTTGTTTAAAGGTGTTAAGTCTCTTGGAAGTTTGAAGGAACATTTTAAGGAATTATTTACTGTTGCAATATTTTCTGAGTTATCTTTGAAGTAAGGGGTGTTAAGAGATCCAATGTTTATTTAAGATGTTAAGTTGAGTTCATGGAATAAACAGTGTTTAACAGTGTTTTGTGTTTAAAAACCCACAAGTCCATAATTGTAATCCCACACCTAGGGAAAACGCCGTATGCTAGGAAAAGCAACAAATCCATTAAAGGGAGAGGTTGGTTGAACTCCATGATACTTTGTGGGGTTCTGAAAATGCCTCGCTCATAACAATTGGGGGCTCGAGGGGGATAAAAATCAATCCATTGGATTGGCTTTTGCGAACTTAAAGACAGTGAAGGATTGTTGCTTTTCCGGTGTGGTATTTTAGTTTAAGTGGGGAGAGGTTTGTGAACAATGGCTCTTTCAGAGGCTCAGAAGTTTTTGGGGGTGGAAAATGTCACACGTAGTGCTTTACGGACAGAAACAAAAAGCAGGTTGTTAGATTTGGCAAGAACATTGCAGTTAACCTTACCTGACAAAATGCGAAAAGGTGAGGTAATTATGGCGGTGGTTAAGCATTTAAAGTTGCCTGAGATAGAGTTTGACTCATTGGAAATGGCAAAAATTCAGTTGCAAATTAAACAAATGGAACATGAGAAAGAATTAAAACGACTGGAATACGAGAGTGAGAGAGAGGAAAAAGAAAGAGAAAAAGAGAGAGAGGAAAAAGAAAGAGAAAGAGAGAGAGAGGAAAAAGAAAGAGAAAGAGAGAGAGAGGAAAAAGAAAAGGAGAGAGAAGAAAGGAGAAAAGAAAGAATAGTCCTAGCAGAACAAAAAGAAAAAGAAAGGGAGATACAGATCAGGGAAAAAGATAAAGAGAGGGAGTTTGAACTTCAGAAAATGGCCATGAAACATGACAATCAGTTAAAATTTGCAGACGTAAAGGGAAACGTACAGTTGGATGATAGTGATGAGGATAGTGAGAAAGAGCGTCATAGTCAAAGGCTTGGTGGGAATCTATTTAAATATGTCCAAGCATTGCCAAGGTTTGTCGAGAAGGAAGTGGAAGCCTTTTTCATTTCATTTGAGAAGGTAGCTGAACAAATGAAATGGCCACAGGACATGTGGGTGTTACTGATTCAAACAAAGCTGGTAGATAGAGCTAGTGAAGTGTTTGCATCACTACCGGAGGAGGTATCTGGAACGTATGAGGATGTGAAGAAATCCATCTTAAGTGCATATGAGCTAGTGCCTGAAGCTTACAGACAAAGGTTTAGAAATTTAAGGAAAGAATTTGGTCAAACATGCATGGAGTTTGAAAGGCTCAAAGAGAGTAATTTTGATAGGTGGATAAGTGCTTTGAAAATCGACCAAACGTATGAAGCTCTCGGAGAAGTATACTTTTGGAGGAGTTTAAAAATTCAATTCCTGATGTAGTGAGAACTCATGTGGAAGAACAGAGGGTTAAAACTGCAAGATTAGCGGCGGAAATGGCAGATGATTATGAATTAGTTCATAAATCAAAGATTGGTTTCCGACATCAGTTTCAGCCAGTGAGGGATAGAAACTGGGGACATGAGAAATTCTCAAGTGGTAAAGGTGATCTGATGGGAGACAATAAAGAGAGTGTACCACAGATTAAAAAGGAAATCCAGGAGGGTGGAAAAGAAATGAAACGTTTCAGATGTTTTCACTGTAATAAACTAGGCCATGTAAAGTCATAGTGTTGGTGGTTGAAGAAAAGCACTGGGAAGGCTGATGTGATAAAACAGGATAAGACAGTGGGGTTTGTTAAAATGGTAAAGGAAAGCCCAAGGGAAGCAAAGGAGGTGCAAACGATTGTACAGCCTGTTCAAGAAGTAATTGTTAAGAAGGTGCCAGATGTCTTAAAGAATTTACTTGTGTGGGTAAAGTTTACTCATGTGTATCAGGAAGAGCAGGTAAAGAAGTCACAATTTTAAGAGATATAGGGGCTAGTCAATCTTTAGTGGTAAGAGATGAGGAATTATGTAGTTTGGGAAGAATATTGACAGAAAAGGTGGTGATATGTGGAATTCAGGGTGAGAGGAGTAGCGTTCCATTATATAAGGTAAGGTTGGAAAGTCCAGTGAAGAGTGGTGAAGTGGTAGTAGGAGTAATAGATAAACTATGTTGTCCAGGAATACAGTTTATCTTGGGTAATGATATAGCTGGATCGCAGGTGGGAGTGATGCCTTCTGTGTTTGATAAGCCAGTGGAAAATCAGTCAACTGAAGTGTTGAAGGACGAATATCCTGGGATTTTTCCAGATTGTGTAGTAACAAGGTCGCAAAGTCACAGGTTAAGACAAGAGGAGAAATCAAAGAGTGAAGATGAAGTTGAAGTGCAATTTACAGAAGCGATTTTTGATCAGATGGTTGAAAAAGAACAAGAACAGGTGGAGAATGAGGCAGATATTTTTAGTTCAGGAAAATTGGCGGAGTTACAACAGAAAGATGTAGAAATAAACGGATATATCAGAAAGCATATACGGAAGAGGAATCTGAGAGTATACCAGAATATTATTACCGTAAAAATGATGTCTTGATGAGAAAATGGAGACCTGTACATATGCAGGCGGATGAAAAGTGGGTAGAAGTTCATCAAGTAGTATTGCTGGTAGGGTATAGAAAGGAGGTGTTGCGAGTTGCACATGAGGTACAAGTAGGAGGTCATTTGGGAATAAGGAAAACTCAAGCTAAAATACAGAAACATTTTTATTGGCCTGGGACTACATAAAGATGTAGTTAAATTTTGTCAATCATGTCACACATGTCAAGTGATAGGGAAACCTCAAGCAGTGATAAAACCAGCGCCCTTAATACCCATTCCAGCATTTGAGGAACCTTTTACAAGGGTCCTAATCGATTGTGTAGGACCGCTTCCTAAAACAAAAAGTGGGAATCAATATCTTTTGACTGTAATGGATGTGTCTACTAGGTTTCCAGAGGCCATTCCAGTACGTAATATTACAGCTAAAAGGATGGTGGCGGAGTTACTTAAATTCTTTACTAGATATGGACTACCCACAGAAATTCAATCGGATCAAGGAACAAATTTTACTTCAAAGTTATTCAAAGAAGTTATGGATAGCTTAGGAATAAAAGAATTTAAATCAATTGCGTACCATCCAGAATCGCAGGGAGTGTTAGAAAGGTGGCATCAGACATTGAAGACAATGTTGAGGGCGTATTGTCAAGACTATCCAGAGGATTGGGATAAAGGAATCCCATTCGTATTGTTTGCAATTAGGGATGTACCTAATGAGACTACCAAATTTAGTCCTTTTGAACTAATTTTTGGTCATGAGGTAAGAGGACCACTTAAATTGATTAAGGAAAAATTGGTGGGTGAGAAATCAGAAATTACACTATTGGATTACGTGTCAAATTTTAGGGAGTGATTAAATAGAGCAGGTGAATTGGCTAGACAACATTTGAAAGTTGCACAAAATGTGATGAAACGGGTAGCGGACAAGAAATCCAAAGTTTGTAGTTTTGCCAGTGGGGATAAAGTTTTAGTGTTGTTACCAGTGGTAGGGGATCCTTTAAAAGCAAGGTTTTGTGGACCGTATCAGATTGAAAGGAAATTAAGTGAGGTGAATTATGTGGTAAAAACACCAGATAGAAGGAAGACTCACCGAGTGTGTCATGTGAATATGCTTAAAAGGTACTTTGAAAGGGAAGGAGAGGAAAAGGAGGTTTTAATGATTTTAACTCAAAGTGACAAACCAAATCCAGACGACTGTGAATTTGACATACCTCAAATTAAATTGGAAAATGAGGATGTTCTTAAAAATTGGGATGAATTGTTAAGTTACCTTCCAGAGGAAAAACAAACTGACCAGAAAGAGTTATTGATATCACATGGGCAAGTTTGTAGAGATAAATTGGGAAGTACTAAAATGGCTATACATGATGTAGATGTGGGAAATGCTGTTCCTATCAAACAACATCCATATAGACTTAACCCTTTAAATTTGGCACAGGTTGACAAAGAGATTGCGAGTATGCTTAAAAATGGCATAATTGAAGGGGGTTGCAGCCAATGGAGCTCACCCATAGTGATGGTACCTAAATCAGACGGTACCCAACAGTTGTGTGTGGACTACAGAAAGGGGAATGCATTTACAAGAATGGACTCTTATCCCATCCCACGTTTGAGGGATTGCATGGAGAAAGTGGGACACTCCGCTTTTATTTCCAACTTCCAGACATGGAAAGAACATTTAAAACATCGTATGGAGTTCTTCGGTCGACTTCAGATGGCAGGTTTGGTGATGAACCTAGCCGAAAGTGAATTTGGAGAAGCCCAAATCACTTTCCTTGCGGAGTTTCCGTTATCTTCAAGACAAAGGGAAATAATGCGATTTCTTAGCATGAATGAATTTGATCGAACAATTGTGCAAAGGTTTTGTGGCGTGATTACTCCACTGATGGACTTGCTAAAGAAACCTAAACAAAATTTCAATGGATAGCGGACTTTCAACAGGCATTTGACTGCCTGAAAGCTGTGATCACCAATGTTCCTGTATTGGAGAATTGCAAGGGACTTTGTGGTCAGATTGAACTAAAGTATCTGATTCTAAAGAGAAATGCCGAGGAGCAGAAGAATGGATGGATCGTGCAGAGACTTTGTTCAAAGAGACTGTCAATCGAGAAGGTTTTCGGTTGGAGGAAGAAGAACAAAGAAAAATGGACTAGATTATTATGCCTGTGTGCATGAATTGTTTTTTTTTAAACGAAAAGGTATATTTACTGTGTACATTTCTTAGTGGATGGTGCAAAAGTGAAAAATAAAACCATCTTGAAGTTGATGGTTTATTTATTTTTCTTGGGGGGAGGTGTCATGCAAGAATGCCTTTAAGAAATGGATGTGTAAGCAATGTACCTTTAAGAAAACAGTGATGTCATAGAGTGGGTGGAGCTCAGATCAGGTCAGCCATTTTGCAGGTTTTTAGTTTCAGTTTTAGAAGTGCCTGGCTGGTTTTGCTGAGAGCAGCTTCAAAGTGCCTGGCTGTTTTGCTGAGAGTAGCTTCAAAGTGCCTGGCTGTTTTGCTGTGAGCTGATTAAAAGGAGAAAGCCAGTTGGAGAAAGCAGGTTGTGTATGTCTGTGTGTGTCCAGAGAGCTGCATGAAAAAAACAAGGTGCTGGAGCTGAAATCAACTAAGCTAATATGTCTCTGCCATTCTACAGAAAAAATATATATCCTTTAACCTGATGTGATTTTGTCTAAAGGTGGTAAGTATCTTGGAAGTTTGAAGGAACATTTTAAGGAATTATTTACTGTTGTAATATTTTCTGAGTTATCTTTGAAGTAAGGGGTGTTCAGAGATCCAATGTTTATTTAAGATGTTAAGTTAAGTTCATGGAATAAACAGTGTTTTGTGTTTCAAAACCCACGTGTCCAAAATTGTAATCCCACATCTAGGGAAAACGCTGTGTGCTAGGAAAAGCAACAAATCCATTAAAGGGAGAGGTTGGTTGAACTCCATGATACATTGTGGGGTTCTGAAAACGCCTCGCTCATAACAATCGAAAACCGGCCAAATTCCCCTAGAATCCTCATGATTTCTTCCATCCCCTCTAATGGGTCCGATACATACAGGAGCAGGTCGTCTGAACACAGCGAGACTCTGTGCTCCGCCCCCCCCCGGACCAGCCCCTTGAGGCTCTCAGAGCAATTGCCAACGGTTCTATAGCTAGCGCGAACAACAGTGGGGAGAGGGGGCATCCCTGTCTCGTCCCCAGGTGCAGTCTAAAATAGTCCAATGTTGTCCTATTCGTCCGTACACTTGCCACAGGAGCCTGATACAGCAACCTGATCCAGTCGATAAAGCCCCACCCAAATCCGAACCGCCCCAGTACTTCCCACAGATAATCCCATTCTACCCGATCAAAAGCCTTTTCTGCATCCATTGCGATCGCTACCTCCACCTCCCTACCTTCCAGGGGCATCATGATCACATTTAACAGCCTTCCTACATTGGCCACCAACTGCCTACCCTTAACAAACCCCGTCTGGTCCTCCCCAATAACGTCTGGAACACAATCCTCAATCCTGGAGGACAAAATTTTGGCCAGCAGTTTGGCGTCCACATTCAACAGGAAAATCGGCCTGTAGGACCCACACAGCTCCGGGTCCTTGGCCCACTTCAGAATCAGCGAAATCGTGGCCTGTGTCATCGTCGGGGGCAGCACCCCTCTTTCCCTTGCCTTACTGAACATCCTCATCCCCTCCGGCCCCGTAGGGGATTCTGACCTATACAGCCTACTGTAGAAATCCGTAAACGTCTTATTCACCCCTGCTGAATCTCCAACAAGGTTCCCATCTCCATCATTTACTTTCCCTATCTCCCTGGCTGCCTCCCTCTTTCTAAGCTGCTGTGCAAGCATTCTGCTGGCCTTCTCTCCATACTCATAGATCGCCCCCCTCGCCTTTCTCAGCTGCTCCACCGCCTTCCCTGTGGTTAACAAGCCGAACTCCGCCTCTAGCCTCCGCCGTTCCCTGCCTCTGGGGTCTCCGCACACCTCCTATCGATCTGTAGTCTCTCCTTAACCAGTCAGTCCGTCTCTGCCCTGTCTACCTTCTCCCTGTGGGCCCGTATCGAGATCAGCTCCCCTCTAACCAATTACTTCAGTGCTTCCCAGACCACCGCTGCTGAAATTTCCCCCGTGTCGTTGACCTGCAGGTCGTTCTGAATACATTTCCTCAGCTGCTCGCACACCCCTTCGTCAGCCAAAAGTCCCACATCTAACGTCCAGTGCGAGTGCTGGTTACTGTCTTTACTAATCTGCCGGTCAACCCAGTGCGGAGCATGGTCCGAGATTGTGAGTACCCCGTGTCCACCACCCCTGCCAGTAAGGCCCTGCTCAAAACGAAGAAATCGATCCAGGAGTACACGTTATGCACGTGTGAGTAGAAGGAGAACTCCTTCATCCTCGGCTGTCCAAATCTCCATAGATCCACCCCCCCATCTGCTCCATGAACCCTTTTAGTTCCTTTGCCATTGCTGGCACCCTGCCCGTTTTTGAGCTTGACCAGTCCAAGGGAGGGTCAATAACTGTGTTGAAGTCCCCTCCCATGACCAACCTGTACGCGTCCAGGTCCAGTATAATCCCCAGCATTCTCTTTATAAACTCCCCATCATCCCAATTTGGCGCATACACATTTACTAATACCACCTGCAGCCCTCCAGTTTCCCACTGACCATAATGTACCGGCCTCCCACATCCGAGACTATTGTACCCGCCTCAAACACCACCCGCTTATTGATCAGGATCGCGACCCTCTAGTGTTTGAATCCAGTGCTGAGTGAAAGACCTGACTGACCCAGCCTTTCCTCAATCTAATCTGGTCAGCTACTCTAAGGTGCATCTCCTGCAACATTACCACATCCGCCTTCAGTCCCCTATAGACATAGTGCAATCACCGACTCCCATCTGCCAAGACCCGCCTAATGGACCCCCTATTCTACGCTACCCTAATCCCCCCCCCACCCCTGCTGACGATTAATTCTCCGCGAAGAAGTCGATGAATGGTTGCCACCTCCGGGCGAACTTTATCTTCTCTAGGCTGAGAAAGCTTGCCATGTCAGTCAGCCAGGTCTCCGACTTCAGGGGCTTTGAGTCCCTCCAAGCTAGCAGTATCCGTCTCCGGGCTACCAGGGAAGCAAAGGCCAGAACATCTGCCCCTTTCTCCTCCTGGATTCCCGGATCTTCCGACACCCCAAAAATCGCCACCTCTGACCTCATTGCCACCCTTGTTTTCAATACTCTGAACATGACGTCCCCAAACCCCTGCCAATATCCCCTAGGTTTTGGACACGTCCAGAACATGTGAACATAGTTCGCTAGTCCCCCCCCGCACATTTTACACACCTGTCCTCCACCCCAAAGAATCTACTCATCCGGGCCACTGTCATGTGGCCCCTGTGGACCACCTTAAATTGGATCAAACTGAGCCTGGAGCATGTTGCGATCGCGTTGACTATGCTCAACGCGTCTGCCCATAAGCCATCCTCCATCTCACCACCAAGCTCCTCCTCCCACTTACGCTTCAGCTCCTCGGTCTGCGTCTCCTGTGCCCCCATGAGTTCTTTGTAGATGTCCGAGACGCTCCCCATCCCACCCAACCCCTAGACACTATCCTATCCTGGATCCCCCTTAGTGGCAGGAGTGGAAAGGATGATACCTGCCTGCGCAGAAACACCCGCACCTGTAAATATCCAAATTTGTTCCCCCTTGCCAACCCAAGCTTCTCCTCCAGCGCCTTCAAGCTAGGAAAGCTCCCCTCTAAAAACAAGTCCCCCATCCACTCAATTCACACCCTTCACCATACTCAGAACCCCCCATCCCATCCAAGCACCTTGGGGCAAACCGCTGATTGTCACGTATTGGGGACCAGACCGATGCTCCCACTGCTCCAACGTACCTTCTCTGCTGACCCCAGATTCTCAGGGCCGCCACCACTACGGGGCTGGTGGAGTACCTCACCGGCGGGAACGGCAGAAATGCCGTTATCAACGCCCCCAGACCGGTGCCCCTACAGGAAGCTGCCTCCATCTGCTCCCAAACCAACCCCGCCCCCACCACCCACTTCTTTATCGTGGCTATGTTAGTCGCCCAGTAATAATTGCTAAAATTCGGCAGCGCAAGCCCCCCCTCCCCCCGATTCCGCTCGAGCATCACCTTCTTCACTCGCGGGGACTTACCCGCCCACACAAAGCCCAGGATGATTTTATTAACCCTCTTAAAAAAGGACCGTGGTATGAAAATTGGGAGACACTGAAATACGAACAGAAATCTCGGTAGGACCGTCACTTTGACCGTCTGCACTCTCCCAGCTCACGACAGCGGGAGCGCATCCCATCTCCGGAACTCTCCCCTCATCTGTTCAACCAACCGGGACCAGTTCAACTTGTGTAACCGGCCCCAGTCGCGCGCCACTTGTATCCCTAAGTCCCTGAAACTGTCCCCTACCAACCTAAACGGCAGCTCCCTCGGCCGACCCTCCTGACCCTCGCCTGGACCACAAACATCTCACTCTTTGTCATATTCAGTTTATACCCAGAAAACCGGCCAAATTCCCCCAAAATCGGTATAATTTTGCCCATCCCCTGCCCCTGGATCCGATACGTATAAGAGCAGGTCGTCCGCATACAGCGAGACTCTATGTTCCGCCCCCCACCCCTCCCCCCGAACCAGCCCCTTCCAGCCCCTTGAAGCTCTCAGAGCAATTGCCAGCGGCTCTATAGCTAACGCAAACAACAGTGGAGAAAGGGGGCACCCCTGTCTTGTCCCCCGGTACAGTCTAAAATAGTCCAAGGTCGTCCTAGTCGTCCTTACACTAGCCTCCGGGGCCTGGTACAACAGCCTGACCCAGTTGATAAAGCCCTTACCGAACCCAAATCGTCCCAGCCCCTCCCACAGATAGTCCACTCCACCCGGTCGAACGCCTTTTCCGCATCCATTGCCACAACTACCTCAACCTCCCTACTGTCCGGGGGCACCATGATCACATTAAGCAGCCTTCTTATATTGGCCACCAACTGCCTGCCCTTGACAAACCCGGTTTGATCCTCCATAATCACATCCGGCACACAATCCTCAATCCTGGAGGCCAAACCTTGGCCAGCAGCTTGGCATCCACATTAAGCAGGGAGATCAGCCTATATGACCCGCATAGCTCCGGGTTCTTGTCCCGCTTCAGTATCAACTAAATAGTGGCCTGCGACATCGTCGGGGGCAGCACCCCTCTGTCCCTTGCCTCATTGATAACCTTGACCAGCAACGGCCCTAAAATCCCTGAATACTTTTTATAGAACTCCACAGGTACCCGTCCGGCCCCGGGGCTTTACCAGACTGCATTGCCTTCAAGCCCTCGACTATTTCTTCGGCCCTAATCGGGGCCCCCAGCCCATCTACCAGCTCCCTACCCACCCTGGGGAAGGTCAGTCCATCCAAAAAGCGTTTCATCACCTCCGGCCCCGTAGGGGGTTCCGAGCAATAGAGCCGACTGTAAAAGTCCCTAAACGCCCTGTTTAGGCCTGCCGACTCCCCTACCAACTTCCCATCCCCATCAACCACCCTCTCTATTTCCCTGGCCGCCTCCCTCTTCCTAAGCTGCTGTGCAAGCATTCTGCTGGCATTCTCCCCATATTCGTAAAACGCACTCCTCGCCTTTCTAAGCTGCTCCACTGCCTTACCTGTGGACAAAACCCCAAACTCAGCCGGCAGCCTCCGATGTTCCCTTAAGAGCTCCACCCCTGGGGTCACCGCATACCTCCTGTCTATCTGTAAGATCTCCTTAACCAGTCGGTCCGTTTCTGCCCGTCCATCCTGTCCCTATCAGCCTGGATCGAAATTAGCACCCCTCTCACCATTGCCTTCAGCACCTCCCAGACCAACGCTGCTGAGACTTCCCCCATGTCATTAACCTGTAGGTAATTCTGCATGCACTTTTGACCGGCTCATTTAACCCTCAAACATTCCAGGTGACCAGCCTAGTTGGGGGGCTCATCCCTTCGCCGATCAGCCATCCTCTTTTTTGGACCCGCCTCCAGCCCATGCTCCGCACCTCCACCGGCCCGACCCCAGGCAGCCTCTGCCCCCAACCTCCTCTCTGTCCCTTGGCCCAAGTCCCTCCCTCGTCAGCAGAACAATCCCCCCCCTAGTAACAACACTCCGTAACCCAACCCCTTAGATAAACCAAACATATGCACACCCCCCACTGTGCTTCCGTGAGCTAGCCCGCCCAGCTAACTTGGTGGCCCCCATCCCTGGCGCCAGATAGTCTCCCACCTATTGTTCACTCCCCACCCCCACTCATACAAACATACTCCAACATCAAACAATCCCCACACAATTGCCCAACAGAAAAAAAAACAGAATCTAAACAAGCACACCGCCATCCCCCAACAGTGCAAATGAAAACTTTAACTCACTCAGCTCTGCCACTGGTCCCAAATCAATACAGAAGGCATTACAAACAGCTTCCACAAAATCAAAATCGAGAAACATTTTTTTTAAGAACGGAGAAACAAAAAGAAAAAAAAAACATGAACGCTGCAGCCAAGTTCAAAAGTTCTCAGTCCACCACCTGTCCTTTCCTTTTCACAAAGTCCAGCCCGTCCTCAGGCGACTCAAAATAAAAGTGCTGTTCCTCATACGTGACCCAGAGACGGACCGGATACAACAGTCCGAACTTCTCCTTTGTCTTAAAAAAGATCAACCTAATCTGGTTGAAGCCTGCTCTCCTGGCAACCTCCACACTCAGGTCTTGGTAGACCCGCAGGATACTTTTACACTTACAGCTCTGTGTTACATTACTATTTAGCTTTCTCTCAAACCCTACTTTCTCCCTCTTCCTTATTTTTAAACGTTCTTTGCTGGCTCTTAAAACCTGACCAATCTTCTAACCTAACACTAATCTGAACTGATCTCTCCACGCATCTTCTCTACTGAATAGCACCACACACCATATGCTTGTGTCTATGTATTTTACATTGTGTGTCTATCATTATGTCCTTTGTTTTTCATGTTTGGAACGATCTGCCTGGACTGTAGACAGAACAATATTTTTCACTGTACCTCGGTGTACCAAATCCAAATCTTCGCAATTTTTACAGTGTTTCTTCCAATCTAATACTCTCCGTAACTTCCTCATTTAGCCAGGAATTATGCCACCTTCTCAAAGATTCTTTCTTTCTTACTGGGATGAATCCTTGCTGAGGCTTATTAAATGGGGGTAAATTTGTGCTCCAGTCTGCCGCGAGCAAAAGCAACGTCGCGGACACAAAATCCACGAGAGACCGGAAATGAGATTCTTATCGGCAAGATCAAGTTTCCTATTTTTTCCTGCCCATGTAACGCAACAACGGGAACCTCATTTAAATACATTTGACTACATTTTAATATTATTATTATTTTTAAAAATATTTTTATTGAAGCATTTGCAAAATTTTTATAACAATAACAAACAATAATAACATAAACATCGTACGAAGTCTTACAACACCAGGTTAAAGTCCAACAGGTTTGTTTCGATGTCACTAGCTTTCGGAGCGCTGCTCCTTCCTCAGGTGAATGAAGAGGTCTGTTCCAGAAACACATATATAGACAAATTCAAAGATGCCAAACAATGCTTGGAATGCGAGCATTAGCAGGTGATTAAATCTTTACAGATCCAGAGATGGGGTAACCCCAGGTTAAAGAGGTGTGAATTGTCTCAAGTCAGGACAGTTGGTAGGATTTTGCAGGCCAGATGGTGGGGGATGAATGTAATGTGACATGAATCCCAGGTCCCGGTTGAGGCCGCACTCATGTGTGCGGAACTTGGCTATAAGTTTCTGCTCGGCGATTCTGCGTTGTTGCGGGTCCTGAAGGCCGCCTTGGAGAACGCTTACCCGGAGATCAGAGGCTGAATGCCCTTGACTGCTGAAGTGTTCCCCGACTGGAAGGGAACATTCCTGCCTGGTGATTGTTGCGCGATGTCCGTTCATTCGTTGTCGCAGCGTCTGCATGGTCTCGCCAATGTACGACGCTTCGGGACATCCTTTCCTGCAGCGTATGAGGTAGACAACGTTGGCCGAGTCGCACGAGTATGTACCGCGTACCTGGTGGGTGGTGTTCTCACGTGTAATAGTGGTATCCATGTCGATGATCTGGCACGTCTTGCAGAGATTGCCATGACAGGGTTGTGTGGTGTCGTGGTCACTGTTCTGAAGACTGGGTAGTTTGCTGCAAACAATGGTTCGTTTGAGGTTGCGCGGTTGTTTGAAGGCAAGTAGTGGGGGTGTGGGGATGACCTTGGCAAGATGCTCATCGTCATCAATGACGTGTTGAAGGCTGTGAAGACGATGACGTAGTTTCTCCGCTCCGGGGAAGTACTGGATGACGAAGGGTATTCTGTCGGTTGTGTCCCATGTTTGTCTTCTGAGGAGGTCGGTCCGGTTTTTCGATGTGGCGCGTTGGAACTGTCGATCGATGAGTCGAGTGCCATATCCCGTTCGTACGAGGGCATCTTTCAACGTCTGTAGATGTCTGTTACGCGCCTCCTCGTCTGAGCAGATCCTGTGTATACGCAGCGCTTGTCCATAGGGGATGGCTTCTTTAATGTGTTTAGGGTGGAAGCTGGAGAAGTGGAGCATCATGAGGTTATCCGTGGGTTTGCGGTAAAGCGAAGTGCTGAGGTGACCGTCCTTGATGGAGACGAGTGTGTCCAAGAATGCAATTGATTTTGGAGAGTAGTCCATGGTGAGTCTGATGGTTGGATGGAACTTATTAATGTCATCGTGTAGTCGTTTCAGTGATTCTTCGCCGTGGGTCCAAAGGAAAAAAATGTCATCGATGTATCTGGTGTATAACATCGGTTGAAGGTCCTGTGCGGTGAGTAGGTCCTGTTCAAACTTGTGCATGAAGATGTTGGCGTATTGGGGTGCGAATTTGGTCCCCATGGCTGTTCCGTGCGTCTGGATGAAGAACTTGTTGTCGAAGGTGAAGACGTTGTGATCCAGAATGAAGCGGATGAGTTGCAGAATTGCGTCTGGAGATTGGCAGTTGTCGGTGTTGAGTACTGAGGCTGTTGCAGCAATGCCGTCGTCATGGGGGATGCTGGTGTAGAATGCCGAGATGTCCATTGTGACGAGGAATGTTCCTGGTTCAACTGGTCCATGGGTGCTGAGTTTCTGTAGGAAGTCCGTCGTGTCGCGACAGAAGCTGGGTGTACCTTGTACGATGGGTTTCAAGATGCCCTCGATGTAGCCAGAGAGGTTCTCACACAGGGTCCCATTGCCTGAAACGATTGGGCGGCCTGGTGTGTTGGCCTTATGTATTTTTGGGAGGCAGTAGAGATCTCCAATGCGGGGAGTACGTGGGATGAGAGCACGTAGGGTGCTCTGAAGATCTGGATCCAAGGTCTTGATCAGTCTGTTAAGTTGGCGGATGTGTTCCTTGGTCGGATCTGCGGGTAACTGTCTGTAGTGTTCTTGGTTGTTCAGTTGTCGGTATACTTCTTTGCAGTAGTCCGTTCTGTTCAGTACGACAGAACCTGTCGTAAAGGTACAAAGTACCTTTGTCTGCTGGTTTGATGACGATGCTGTGGTTGGTCTTGAGAGCGCGGATGGCATTGCGTTGTGCTTGGGTGACGTTCGGGATTGTCTTGTGAATGCGACTGATGAATCTGGCATTGACGCGACTCCTGACGGCTTGAGCATACATGTCGAGTCTAAGGCAGCGGCCTTCCGGAGGGGTCCAATCCGACTCTTTCCTCTTCGGTTGTCGCACCGCAGATCTCTCGGTCTGCTGTTCCGGTTCATTAGTAGTCTGCTTGGGTTCGCTGTTGGCCTCTTGGGGTCTGTGGAAGAATTCCCGGAGCCTCATTCGCCTGATGAATTCCTCCGTGTCTGCCGCGAGACTGATGGGGTCCATTTTGATGTATGCTCAAGCCGTCAGGAGTCGCGTCAATGCCAGATTCATCAGTCGCATTCACAAGACAACCCCGAACGTCACCCAAGCACAACGCAATGCCATCCGTGCTCTCAAGACCAACCACAGCATCGTCATCAAACCAGCAGACAAAGGGGGGGCCACTGTCGTACTGAACAGAACGGACTACTGCAAAGAAGTATACCGACAACTGAACAACCAAGAACACTACAGACAGTTACCCGCAGATCCAACCAAGGAACACATCCGCCAACTTAACAGACTGATCAAGACCTTGGATCCAGATCTTCAGAGCACCCTACGTGCTCTCATCCCACGTACTCTCCGCATTGGAGATCTCTACTGCCTCCCAAAAATACATAAGGCCAACACACCAGGCCGCCCAATCGTTTCAGGCAATGGGACCCTGTGTGAGAACCTCTCTGGCTACATCGAGGGCATCTTGAAACCCATCGTACAAGGTGCACCCAGCTTCTGTCGCGACACGACAGACTTCCTACAGAAACTCAGCACCCATGGACCAGTTGAACCAGGAACATTCCTCGTCACAATGGACGTCTCGGCACTCTACATCAGCATCCCCCATGACGACGGCATTGCTGCAACAGCCTCAGTACTCAACACCGACAACTGCCAATCTCCAGACGCAATTCTGCAACTCATTTGCTTCATTCTGGATCACAACGTCTTCACCTTCGACAACAAGTTCTTCATCCAGACGCACGGAACAGCCATGGGGACCAAATTCGCACCCCAATACGCCAACATCTTCATGCACAAGTTTGAACAGGACCTACTCACCGCACAGGACCTTCAACCGATGTTATACACCAGATACATCGATGACATTTTTTTCCTTTGGACCCACGGCGAAGAATCACTGAAACGACTACACGATGACATTAATAAGTTCCATCGAACCATCAGACTCACCATGGACTACTCTCCAAAATCAGTTGCATTCTTGGACACACTCGTCTCCATCAAGGACGGTCACCTCAGCACTTCGCTTTACCGCAAACCCACGGATAACCTCATGATGCTCCACTTCTCCAGCTTCCACCCTAAACACATTAAAGAAGCCATCCCCTATGGACAAGCGCTCCGTATACACAGGATCTGCTCAGACGAGGAGGAGCGTAACAGCCATCTACAGACGTTGAAAGATGCCCTCGTACGAACGGGATATGGCACTCGACTCATCGATCGACAGTTCCAACGCGCCACATCGAAAAACCGGACCGACCTCCTCAGAAGACAAACATGGGACACAACCGATAGAATACCCTTCGTCATCCAGTACTTCCCCGGAGCGGAGAAACTACGTCATCTTCTTCACAGCCTTCAACACGTCATTGATGACGGTGAACATCTTGCCAAGGTCATCCCCACACCCCCACTACTTGCCTTCAAACAACCGCGCAACCTCAAATGAACCATTGTTTGCAGCAAACTACCCAGTCTTCAGAACAGTGACGACGACACCACACAACCCTGTCATGGCAATCTCTGCAAGACGTGCCAGATCATCGACATGGATACCACTATTACACGTGAGAACACCACCCACCAGGTACGCGGTACATACTCGTGCGACTCGGCCAACGTTGTCTACCTCATACGCTGCAGGAAAGGATGTCCCGAAGCGTCGTACATTGGCGAGACCATGCAGACGCTGCAACAACGAATGAACGGACATCGCGCAACAATCACCTGGCAGGAATGTTCCCTCCCAGTCGGGGAACACTTCAGCAGTCAAGGGCATTCAGCCTCTGATCTCCGGGTGAGCGTTCTCCAAGGCGTCCTTCAGGACCCGCGACAACGCAGAATCGCCGAGCAGAAACTTATAGCCAAGTTCCGCACACATGAGTGCGGCCTCAACCGGGACCTGGGATTCATGTCACATTACATTCATCCCCCACCATCTGGCCTGCGAAATCCTACCTACTGTCCTGGCTTGAGACAATTCACACCTCTTTAACCTGGGGTTACCCCATCTCTGGATCTGTAAAGATTTAATCACCTGCTAATGCTCGCATTCCAAGCATTGTTTGGCATCTTTGAATTTGTCTATATATGTGTTTCTGGAACAGACCTCTTCATTCACCTGAGGAAGGAGCAGCGCTCCGAAAGCTAGTGACATCGAAACAAACCTGTTGGACTTTAACCTGGTGTTGTAAGACTTCGTACTGTGCTCACCCTAGTCCAACGCCGGCATCTCCACATCATGGCTAACATAAACATCAACATGGTAAACTAGACATTTCCCACCCAACCCCTTCTGTACAACCCTTAACCATATTGCACCTACCCGCACCCCCCTCCCGCCCCCTTCACAATGCTGCTTCTGCTGACATTTTAATTTTCCCTGAGAAAGTCGACGAACGGCTGCCACCTCCGAGAGAACCCCAGCATTGACCCCCCCTCAAGGCAAACTTTATTTTCTCGAGACTGAGAAACCCAGCCATGTCACTGACCCAAGTCTCCACACTCGGGGGCTTCGGGTCCCTCCACATTAAAAGGATCCGTCTCCGGGCTACCAGGGAGGCAAAGGCCAAAACGTCGGCCTCGTTCACTCCCTGAACTTCCGGGTCTTCTGACACTCCAAAGATCGCCATCTCTGGACTCGGCACCACCCGCGTACCTAGCACCTTGGACACAGCCTTGGCAAACCCCTTGCCAGAATCCTCCAAGCTTCGGGCATGCCCAGAACATGTGTACATGGTTTGCTGGGCTTCCCGCACACCTCTCACATCTATCGTCTACCCCGAAAGACTTGCTCATCCTCGCCGCCATCATGTGTGCCCGGTGTAGCACCTTAAACTGTATTAGACTGAGCCTGGCACATGATGAGGCGGAATTAACCCTGCTTAAGGCGTCCACCCACAGACCCGCCTCTAACTCCCCATCTAGCTCCTCCTCCCACTTGCCTTTCAGTTCCTTCACCGGGGTCTCCTCCACCTCCAACAACTCCTGATAGACATCTGACACCTTCCCCTCCCCCACCCAGATACCAGAGACTACTCTGTCCTGTATCCCCCGTGGCGGCATCAGCAGGAAAGCCAACACCTGTTTCCTCAGAAAGTGCCGGATTTGTAAATATCTGAAACCATTCCCCGGCGGCAGCTTGAACTTGTCCTCCATCGCCTTCAGACTGGGAAAACTCCCGTCTATGAATAGATCCCCCATCTGTCTAATTCCTGCTCTCTGCCAACTTCGGAACCCGCCATCTATCCTGCCCGGCGCGAACCTGCGGTTATTGCAAATCGGGGTGCAGACTGCGCACCCTCCACCTACTTATACCTCCTCCATTGCCCCCAGATCCTCAATGCCGCAACCACCACTGGTCTAGTGGAGTACCGGGCCCGCGAGAACGGCAGAGGTGCCGTTACCAGTGCTCCCAAACTGGTGCCTTTGCATGATGCCGCCTCCATCTGCTCCCATGCCGACCCCTCCCCCATTACCCACTTCCTAATCATCGCTATATTCGTCGCCCAGTACTAGTTGCAAAAGTTCAGCAGCGCCAACCCACCCTCCCCCCGACTGTGCTCCAACAACATTTTCTTCACCCGCGGGGTTTTATTCGCCCATACAAAGCCCGAAATAATCTTGTTTACCCACTTGAAAAGGGCTTTAGGGATGAAGGTGGGGAGGCACTGGAAGACAAACAAAAATCTGGGGAGGACTGTCATTTTCACGGTCTGTACCCTCCCCGCCAACGATAATGGGACTATATCCAATCTTTTAAAGTCCCCCTCCATTTGCTCCACCAGCCAGGTTTGGTTGGGCCTGTGTACTGCCTCCCATTTCCGAGCCACCTGTATTCCCAGGTAGCGAAAACTCCTCTCTACCATCCTGAGTGGCAGCTCCTTCAGTCTCCTCTCCTGTCCCCTTGACATTTTAATATTATTAACGGGCCTTCTGGTCACATGATCCCCTCACTGAATATTCAAACAAAACCGACAGCCATTTGCGAGGTTCACAACAGGTATTTAAAGATGGGATGCATTCAAGGGGATCCCATCGGGGGCGCCAAGGAAAGTATAACCCCATGGGAGAGAAGGAACATGCCTGGGAAGTGCCTTGGCACTTGGTGCCAGGGCAGTGCCAATCTGGCAATGCAAACCTGTGTCGGGGCAATGCCGGGGGCAGGCCCTCTTGGAAGCCCCATTAGGGGGTTCCCCTTATCTGTGGTGGGGGGATGGAAGGGAAAATGCAATGCCTTTGAGGGGAGGGGAACTTTCCTGTGAAGTGGGGGGGGGGGGGGGAAACGTGCTTGTGAAGGAGGGAGACCTGTATGTGAAGGGGGGGATAGACTTGGCTGTGAGGGGGGAGAGTGCCAGCAATATTACAGCAGTGATGAAGGTGTGTGGGTAGAGCCCCGATACTTGTGCGGTTTTGGGGGGGGACCCCAATATCTCCATGGTGGGGGGAATCACACTAATGCTAGTGGCGGGGGCCTCCCATCCAGGAAGGGTGGAGGGGGGTTGTTTAACTTTAGTGCTGATTGGGGCACCCTTTAAAGATGGCGTTAACCAAGCCCCCAGATTTTCTTCTGCCAGAGTGGCTAAAGATCTGGGTTTGAATTCTCCGCCGTCGGGATTCTTCATTGCGCCGGCAGCCCGGGGGTTTCCTGATGGCGTGGGGCTGCCCCATAATGGGAAACCCCATTGGCCAGCCGGCAAAATGGAGAATCCCGACGGCATGCCAGTGGGATGAAGAATGTCGTCCCTGATCTGAAAACTCGACTGTGCATCTGAAGAGGCACACAGCAGTTTTCAGTCAGAGCTTGACACTGACAAATTACGGGAAAATTCCGCCCAATATCCCCTGAAAAGTCTGCCACTGCACCTTTACTGTCCTATCTTTTAATCTAAGGCAGGATATTCCACCCAACCCATCATGTATTTCGCAGAGATGGAGGCAGCCTGCCATTGGCCAGCAGTGCCAGTAAACCCACATCGGAGGGATCGGAAGATCCCGCCAGTGAACAGCCGGAACTTTGCTGCCCTAGTTTTCCAGTAAACGTTAGCTCACTCTGCCTTCATAATCTTATATTACCTTTTATTCAAGTTTGATCAAGAGGACTCAAAAGGCTCCAGGAGAAGGTGGAGGATCTAGAGAATAGGTCCCGCCGGCAAAATTTAAGTTTGTCAATTTTTTGTAACACCTACTCAGGAAAATGTGCACGGTCCACTGATGTTTATCATCTTTATCAACAACCTGCTGGATGTCATCAAAAATCATGGGGCGGGATTCTCCGTCCCACCAGCCCTGTTTTCCAAAGCGGCGCACCCCTGCCGGCAGCGGCATTCTCATTGTGGCCACCTCACTGCGGGCATGGGTGCGTTACTGGCGAAGCGGAGTATCCCGCCGATAGAGAATCCCGCAGATGGTCTTTTCACTGATGATAATGCTTGCTGAAAGACAAGTGGCAACAAAACCACTGTAGATAAATAATCACAGAATTCAGCGGTAAATGGATAAATTGTGTACATTTTCAGAGCCAGGAATAACCATGTTGAGGATACAGCCCATGCTATTTCTTAACTACCTCCATTTTATAAATATTGCAAATTTCCATTAAGTAGAAAAATAATTAGCATTGTCACTCAGTAAGGACATCTTCCCCATTTTAGGGCAGACAAGGAGAATTTATGACTACAAAACTTGTCACAAGGATATGAATCCTCAAAAATGGTTTGGCTCACTATTGCCGACTTCAAGATTCTGCTTAATGCACCATAGCTAACTGGAAGATGTCAGGATGAGGTGAAAAGCTGTTTAAAAGCAGAAGGAATCCTTGGCTTCATTAAAGAAGAAAAGTACTAAAGCAAGGACTTTCTGCTAAAACAATGGTTAGTCCTCAGCTGGAGCAATTGTCTAATTCTGGGCACCACACTTTGGGAACGATGTCAAGACCATGGAGAAGGTGTGACTAGAATGTTACCAGGGATCAGGGACTTCAGTTAAGCAGCGATACTAGAGAAGTTGGAGTTGTTCTACATAGAGCAGAGAAGGCTATGACGAGATTTGTTCAAGACCATGAATAGTTTTGGTAGAGTAAATGAAGGGAAACTGTTTCCGATGTTCGACGGGTCAGCAACCAGAGGACACAGATGTAAGGTGGTTGGCAAAAGAGCTAGAGGCAGCAAGAGGAACCATTTTTTTAATACAACAATTTTTAAAAATTCATTCATGGGCTGTGGGCATCGCTGGCTGGAGCAGAATTTATTGCATTTCCCTAATTGCACTTGAGAAGTGTGGTGAGCTGTCTTCTTGAACCACTACAGTTCATGTGGTGTAAGCAAAGTTGTTATGATCTGGAATGTATTGCCCTGAAAGGGAGTGAAACTAGATTCAATAGTATTATTCAAAAGAAAATTATATAAATATTCAAAGGGGAAAAAAATGCAGTGCTATGGGGAAGAGCAGGGAAGTGTCAGCACAGGCACAAGAGGCCAAATAGCCTCATTCTGTGTTGTATTATTCTATGAAAACCTATTTGGTAGGTTGAAAAGAAGTCAGCTATCGTGTTCCTGAGCTTGGTACAGTTACAAACTGTGCTGAGCAGATGACTTGAGGATTATGTCCAACTTCATACTGTAACAATAGCTTGTTCATTACCCATTAGATTATGACTGGAGCAGCTGTACCAGCACTCAAACCAGATCTTTAAACTTATGCCAGGGAAGCTACAGGAGTGCTTATACCCTCTGTATCAATTCAAGTGGTCTATTCTAAATGCCATGAGGAAATACCTCACACACTGCCTCTTCTGTTCCAGAGTTCTCAGTAAAACATTGCTAGAGCTCTATTAAAGGCTGAAGTTTAAATACAGTGTTCACAGTTCCTTTCCACACAAATGATATCGGAGAGCTATGGAAAGTCTATGGCTTATGCTTTGGTAACCTTGTACAATTTTTCCTTCCTGCAACTGATGCTGATTATGTCCTGTTGTTGTTCATCTAATATACAGAATAACATTTGTGAGAAGGCCTGCAAACCTGAATAGGAACCAAAGTTGTAATGTTTACTCCATACATTCTTTTAAAGTAAACTACAACATTGAACATATGCAGCAAACATATTTCTTTAAACTGAGACAATTTCCTTTTCTAAATTAAAGACACCTGCATGAGTGAATTGATATTTGCAAATTTGATTGTTTGATATGATTATATCTTGCATGTGTTGTTGATATGTCTTTATGGATATCTCATTGCGCTGGAAATAGGGTTCATTTCAGGGGCCCAGTAACTGCAATGCAATTAAACTTGTAGTTACCAGTTATACAGCATTAAGAAACACAATTCTTTTCTCCCCCACCACTCCCCCCCCCCCCCCCCCCCTCAACTATCCTCCTCCTCTCCCCCACACACTTAGTGGGTTGACTCTGGAGCATAGTGAAACAGTTTTAAGCATCCCTTTAATTCTGTGTTGAAGCGACCATTTATCATGCATGCTCAGTTCAGGTAAGATTTTAACCCAATCAAAACCGGTCCACTCAGGGTTAAAATTGGGTCCTTGGTATAAATATCACAGGGGACATCAAAGTCAATCATTCCTCATAAGAGGCCAGAAATACCTCCTATCCAGAAGTTGTAGGCTAGAAATCAGACTAAGGAACTCTAGATGATGTTCTCCTTGCTATAAACACTGAAATTAATTCTAGCAACCCTATCACGGAACTGGCAGATCAGTTCACTTAATACACATCATTGATCTAACCTAGGACCATCTGGTCTGTGTAGCTTAGTGCTACACTAAATGATAGCTTTACCTAATAGGTCATGAGGGAGAGGTGCTTGTAATGTGTGTGAAAATGGTACAATGCCTGCTTTCATCAGATTTGAATACCAGAGAAGCAGAGCAAATCCGTAATTAAACCACATAAAGTACATGAACTGCTCATCAGGCTCTAACTGCTGATGACATTTGTAACTACAGAGAATTGTTGATGAGATCCAGTTGCTGTCGCATTGCAACCTGTGCAGTGTTTGTGATGTTTCACCACTTTATTTTTCAGCTGTGTGAAATACTGGTTGTATTTAAATTTCGCAAATTTAGTAGTGTTACTTTTGCCAATGGCACAGAGCAAAATTTAAAATAATTTCCATTGACAATAAACTTAAGTTGGACAAGAGCTAACTATTCTCGGCTGGTGTTTGTTGCACTTTCAACTAAGGCAGAAATTGTAATATTATCAGTTCTTTTGAAGTTTGACTTTTTGTGAATTAGTCTAATGAGCAGGGGAAACGTGCTGAGGAAGAAGGACTTGTTAACCTGCTATACTCAAGCATGTCTCCTAGTGGATTGAATAAGGAACTGATGATGTCTATAGACTTTTCATAGATTTAACCAACCACTTGACTGGCAAAAGTGGCCATTTGCAAGAAGTTAACTGGGGGAAGGGAGAGTAATAAGGAAAAGAATACAAAAATATTGAACAGTCCGTAATTTCTTGGGACAGAAGTGTAAGAGTCGCAAATGGTTGAAAGTTTGGCAGACTAGGTTCAAATGCCCTTTAACAATATCAGTTTTTAAAAATCAACCTTCAGTTCTTATTTTTTTTCTATTTTGCAACAGACATGGGGAACCTGGGCTGTAATTTTATTTTCCTCTTTTATATTCCATCTTTATTTTCTCACCACCCCATCTTCACTCTTTTTGATAAGCAAATGTGCAACACTTCATGAATTGTCACATTGTTGATCATGCTATTTCTTTTCCGTAATGTATCAGATGCAGTGTTGCATTGGTAATTGGGTCAAGGAGTTAATGCTCCTGTATCGTGAATTATTGTATGGGAGCTCTTTCGCTGGTTCATGGTGCTTGTAAGGCATTATAAAAGTTACAGGCTTTAGACACAACTACATTTTCATACAACCACATCTCCTCCTTGCTGCTGAATGGGTAGTACTGCACATATTGTAGTAGTGATCCCTGTTTGAGATAGCTTTACACGCGGTAACATTAATTAGAAAGGCATAACACAGTTTTTTAATTGAGGTAATTTTGACATGGTTGAGACATATTGCCCTTGTGACCACCTGAAATTGCTTACGTCTATAAATAATTTCAGAAAAATGTTTAGAGACAGTTTTTTAACACTTATTTCCAGTTGGTATGGCCAGCGCTGATCTCTGATTTAATCTGAGTAAAATACAATTATTTTAGATGGAATGCATTCAGGATACTAAGTAAGTTTATGTTCTACCCTTTTGGAGTTGTGTAGGTACAATGCATCGGTGTACAAATCGTTTTAAATTTCCCGCTAAGGAATCAAGCATTCAAAGCTGTACAGGCTGAAGTAAGGAAATGTCACAGAGTTCCACTTTCCCAGTAATCTACTTTTCAAATGTCAACTTACATGAAAAACAGATAACACTAATGATTTTTACTTTGGTCTAAAGTGTTATCTGATGTCTCAGTTCCTTGTCAGTTTGAATAAAAGGGATAATTTTTGCAAACGTTTACCAGCTGTCAACGTAATACATTAGCAGAATTAAAATCTGTTGGGTACATATCGCTAAGAGCTACACATTTTTGAAAATGAGCACCAGATGTTTCAGGCATACAGAAATGATTTTGAATTAATTCTCAGTTTGCTGTGTAAGACCCAGTAAACTTGAAATTATGCACTCATTTAGTGTGCTAAAACATTTAAATATGTAATATTCAAAGCTAATTAAAATGTTACTTACAGTAATTGCAGCTGGGATTATCTGTGCCTTTGATTTTGCCCTTTTTATCAATTCTCAGATAAAACTGTGTTCGACAGAAAAGTTTCCTTATTCTTACATCTCCACCTTCCATGTAGTCGTAACTTCTGGTGTGCCGCTCAGGACTGGAGGAACAGTTCACGCTTCCAGCTAGTTGGTCTGGAGTCATGTCATTGCAAGCAAAAGACACACTCCCTGCTAGAAGAATACAATGAAAGTATAGTCTGTACAACAGAGTTGGCAGGATCCATGTTTGCATCCATTTGCGCATTATAGTGCACTGCTCTGGGTTCTCATGAACAACATACTGCAATTTAAAGTATGAATGAGACGATACTGCTAGTTTGGGGTCTCAGCTTCTGCCTGGACTCCGCGACCTTGGGTCTCTTTTTTATTTGTGGCACTAGCAGTTTAGAATGTGTGTAAGGTTTCTTGTGAAGGTTTATGGTGCTGAGCCAGGGTTTCTTCAGAGAACTGATGCACTGTCAATTTCCACTATAAACAAATCAATTTGCAGTGGTCTTGAATGTCTTGATCTTCCTTGCTATCAGAATCTTCCTTTTGTACAGAGAGCTTTGACGATAATAAAGCTGCAAGCAGAAGTATCACTTAACTTTAACAAGCTATTACAGTTAGTTGTTACAAATAAATTACAACCATAGCAACAAGCTTTGGAGGTGTATTCCAAAGTTTGTTTTAAAAATAGATCGAGTTGCCAGTTTCTAGTTTAAAAAACGTAAAGCCAAAAAAGTACAGTAGGTAGTTTGTTTTTTCAATAACTGCTGCATGCTGCAGTATCAGTATGATTTAAAAAGTGTGATGTTTGTAGCATGGTGTGTGTTCCATGCGAGCACTCCACTGCTGTTTTAACTACTCTGCTAAGCACTGTTGCATAATCAATTCCCCTAAGCTTCTGTACACTTGTCATCTTGTATGCATTCATTCATTAGTAATCACCGCTCTTTTTATGTGGCGAACCAAATGTTTTCCATGGAACGTCCCATGTTTCCCACACACAATTCTTGTTTCAATGTCTAGACCGGCTGGAAACATTCAGAACTACCTCGATGTCAACTACACATGTTTAATCTGAGCCAGCATAATTCAAACAATCCTATGGCAAAATATTTTTGTATGAATAACATAATAACAGACAATTTGTGTATAAAACTTACTTTTGTTTTTGTTGAAGACAAACTGTGGATGGAAGAAATCCATTGTTTCTCCTCCCCCCTCACATCATCAGCTCGTGCGGTGTTGTGGACTATTTCCTAAGTCCAGGAGGATTCCAACAGAATCATAATTGTTTCCATAAATCAAGTGTTAACACGAGAGGGATTTTCTGGGCATCTTGAGCCTGTTGTTGTGCAGTTCTGTTCGATAAATGCCTTTCCCTGACCTCACTTGGAAGTAATTAGATCTTAGCCAGTCAGCTGTCAGTTGGATACATGAACAAAGAAGAAGTGAGGTTCCCTTTGTTAGATGTCCACATGGTCATGAACTCACAGTGGTCTTTCTCATTTCCACACAATATCACAATTATTTATTCTCTGCTCAGTAATTCAGATCTGCTCCAATCATGGTAGAAAAATGTGCTCTGTCCCTCCAGATATATTCCCATCTGTTGAACAAACAAGATTCAAGAATGAATCTACGGCATGTAGAAATACGAGTCTTCCTTCATATCCTCAGTGTGCTTTTGGGAATTTTATCCTATCTCAACACTAAAGGCTCCAATATGTTGAAATGCATTAAAAAAAAAAAAATTCTGTGTTAAAACAATTGATCTTTAATTGGCCAAGTATTGTTTGCTTGCCACATTAATTGGGGATTATTTTGCTCCCTCATGTGAAGTGGCAGCCGAGGAAATTATACCACCTGACTATTTCTTGTAAGCAATGCTATGAAATTAGTTTGTGTAATACCGAATGATGAATTTCATTGTGGGAGTTGCTGGCATTGGTGAGCAAAGGTTTTACTTGCTTTTTCTGAGTTCAAAACCTTTAAAGGTGCACAGTTATTACCACTTAGATTGATCCTGCAAATTGAGGGAAAGTTCTCTAACATTTCTGAGTGACCACCAACAATGTGAAGTATTGATAACAGAGGCTAGCCCTGTGGTATCGGTAAGTTATGGGCATTCTTTTATGAACGTGAAAGACCGAAAGCTCATAAATGCTGCAGGCATGAATGAGTTATAAGCTTTTTCCAAAGGAGGAATGCCTGGAATTATTCATTGCATTGAAATGTTCTGATCATTTGATGGATATATTGCTCCAAGTAAGATCAAAAGTATCTATAGATTGATTCTAAAACATGGCAAGTTACACCTACTAAGTGTTATTTTATACACTTGAAATATGTAAAATTACCAATTGCTTTAATAGAATGAAGTCTTCTCTTCATTTTGCACATTTAATCGAATTAATACCATGCTTTAAAACAGATTAACTTATTGATGATTGGAAAAACAAGTTGGCATGCACGTTGTGCCGTGCAAAGTACTTGTTTTGTAGCAATGAAAAAGAAAGTTGTGTTTCCAACATGATGTTTCTATCTCCATTCTATGTTATCACATGTTAAAACATGCAAAGTTTTCTATTTTAACCTATTTTTCTATCCCCCCCCCCACCCCCGGGGCCGGGGGAAGAGCTTTGAACTGAGAAGTCAGTGTGTACCTACCCATAAACATCTCCAGGGATACCATCATGGCCTACTAGAAAGTAGCTATGAGCAATGTGGTAAGCGACCCCTTTGTGTCACACTTTCCCTCCTTTCTTTGAACAACCCAACCCAGTAAACGTGCCCTGTAGGGGTAATCGGAGTGTGATTTTTTTTGTTGTTGTCAGGAGAGGGAATAAAATCATGGTTTCTGATCGGCTGTCTAACACTGTGGTGTTATAGCTTCAGAATCCACTAGACTCTTTGTTTAATTTCTGATATATCACAGAGCTTTATTTCCTTTGACAACTTCACACTCCACCCATTATTTTTCTTTTATGTGAACGTGGCACCTCCAAACCTCCGGTTGTAAATACTACAGACCTCAAAAGATCAAAAGTTTCTTTTTAAAATATTGAAATCTATACTGTAATTAATGGGAGAATTAAGTAGAAGAGGCATTAGCAATCTGCAAAGTAACCTTCTTTGAGAGAGGGCTTTGAATTCTCAGAACTTCTTGGAAGATTTTAAGTACACTTTAACCGACCTGCTTACAGAAAATGTTTATCAGTCCAATAGTTAAATGTTGGACTAACAGAGATGTATTCTTTAATTCCTGCCATGACTGATATTTATACTCAGCTGCAGTCAATGGATGAATTTTCAAGGTTCTTCACTGTGTTGCCACATAAAATATTCCACGTTGAGTGAGGAAAAAGAGGATCATGATTTTTTTTAAAGTCTTGAACGTGACAATTTTAAAATCTGTAGATAAGAGCTATTTCTGTACACCCAAATGTGAAGCTGCACTCAAAAAAGGCTTGGGTTGGCAATAAGGCTGCGACGAGTACACCCTGATTCTCCAGCTTTTGCTCCACATTAGCAAAGTGTTGCTGGGAAAGCAGAATTAACCTTCATGTAATTTTCCAAGCCGACAGAATGGGTTAGAGTTCAGCTCCCAAAGACTCTGGAGCCAGCAGCTAGGAGAGTTACCAGGATGATTCACCCTCATGTTTCGCCATCGTCTTTGGGAGCTCAGGGACGGGATTCTCCGTTGGTTGATGCTGAAATCGCGAAACGCAATTGGGCAGAGAACAGGGGCGAAATTCTCCCCCAACGGCGCGATGTCCGCCGACTGGCGCCAAAGACGGCGCCAATCAGACGGGCATTGCGTCGGCCCGAAGGTGCGGAATGCTCCGCATCTTTGGCGGCCTAGCCCCAACATTGAGGGGCTAGGCTGACGCCGGAGGGATTTCCGCCCCGCCAGCTGGCAGAAATGGCGTTTGTTTCCCCGCCAGCTGGCGCGGAAATGCGGCGCATGCGTGGGAGCGTCAGCGGCCGCTGACAGTTTCCCGGCGCATGCGCGGGAGCGTCAGCGGCCGCTGAAAGTTTCCCGCGCATGCGCAGTGGGGAGAGTCTCTTCCGCCTCCGCCATGGTGGAGGCCGTGGCGGAGGCGGAAGGGAGAGAGTGCCCCCACGGCACAGGCCCGCCCGTGGATCGGTGGGCCCCGATCGCGGGCCAGGCCACCGTGGGGGCACCCCCCGGGGTCAGATCGCCCCGCGCCCCCCCCCCAGGACCCCGGAGCCCGCCCACGCCGCCTGGTCCCGCCGGTAAATACCAGGTTTGATTTACGCCGGTGGGACAGGCAATTTCTGGGCGGGACTTCAGCCCATCCGGGCCGGAGAATTGAACGTGGGGTCCCGCCAACCGGCGCGGCCCGATTCCCGCCCCCGCCCAATCTCCGGTACTGGAGACTTCGGCGGGGGCGGGATTCACGGCGGCCAATGGCCATTCTCCGACCCGGCGGGGGGTCGGAGAATGATGCCCCCTGTTCCAACGCCAAATCGCAATTCTCCGTCACCTTGATAGAGACGGCAATGTGGTCCGGAACACACATACAGTAAATACCATTTGCATGTCATTTGTGGGCCAGACCCGGTATTCTCTGGGGCCTCTGCGTTGCTCCGCCTCCGATTGGCCGAGTTCCCGATGGCACGGTTCACTTGTGCTTTTAGAAATCGTGAAACGGGCGTCATGGCTGCTGAAAGAGAGAGAGGGGGTACGGAAAGTGTCCAACATCGCCATAGTTTGCTCACAGTTGTGCCGGTGGGCTTCTGCCAGGGCCGGGGGGAGTAGTGGGGGGTGGCGAGGAAGTGGGCTGTGGGATCAGGGTGGATGGGCATGGAACATCCACAGTCGGCAAACAGCATGCAGCTGCATATGCCACTAACAGCCCACTGTGAACTTAGGGCCACGGGTCGTATAGGGTCTCCCCAGGCCACACTCCTCCAGGTGCCCTCTGGCCCCAGCCAACCCAATAGTTTTATGGGCGCACTCCAGCACAACCTGTGCCATCTTCTTGGCTGGGATGAGTGTGTGTGGGGTGTAATGTATGTGTGCGGCTGCAGCTTCTCAGTTTCCCGAGTGTCAATCACGGACCCAACGAATCCCACACCGTTTTTCATTGGAATCGATTGTGTTCCACGTGGCGCCGGTGCTAGCTGAATCATAAGAACATAAGAACTAGGAGCAGGATAAGGCCATCTGGTCCTTCGAGCCTGCTCCGCCACTCAATGAGATCATGGCTGATCTTTTGTGGACTCAGCTCCACTTTCCCACCTGAACACCATAACCCTTTATTCCTCTATTCTTCAAAAAAAATCTATTTTTATCTTGAAAACATTTAATGAAGGAGCCTCAGCTGCTTCACTGGGCAGGGAATTCCATAGATTCTCAACCCTTTGGGTGAAGAAGTTCCTCCTAAGCTCAGTCCTAAATCTACTTCTCCTTATTTTGAGGCTATGCCCCCTAGTTCTGCTTTCACCCGCCAGTGGAAACAACCTGCCCGCATCTATCCTTTCTATTCCCTTCATAATTTTATATGTTTCTATAAGATCCCCCCGCATCCTTATAAATTCCAACGACTACAGTCCCAGTCTACTCAACCTCTCCTCGTAATCCAACCCCCTCAACTCTGGGATTAACCTAGTGAATCTCCTCTGCACACCCTCCAGCGCCAGTACATCCTTTCTCAGGTAAGGAGACCAAAACTGAACACAATACTCCAGGTGTGGCCTCACTAACATCTTATACAGTTGCAGCATAACCTCCCTAGTCTTAAACTCCATCTCTCTAGCAATGAAGGACAAAGCTCCATTCGCCTTCTTAATCACCTGTTGCACCTGTAAACCAACTTTTTGCAACTCACGCACTAGGACACCCAGGTCTCTCTGCACAGCAGCATGTTTTAATATTTTATCATTTAAATAATAATCCCTTTTGTTGTTATCCCTACCAAAATGGATAACCTCACATTTGTCAAGATTGTATTCCATCTGCCAGACCCTAGCCCATTCACTTAAACTAACCAAATCCCTCTGCAGACTTCCAGTATCCTCTGCACTTTTTGCTTTACCACTCATCTTAGTGTCATCTGCAAACTTGGACACATTGCACTTGGTTCCAACTCCAAATCATCTATATAAATTTGAACAATTGTGGGCCCAACAGTGATCCCTGAGGGACACCACTAGCTACTGATTGCCAACCAGAGAAACACCCATTAATCCCCACTCTTTGTTTTCTATTAATTAACCAATCCTCTATCCATGCTACGACTTTACCCTTAACGCCATGAATCTTTATCTTATGTAGCAACCTTTTTGTGTGGCACCTTGTCAAAAGCTTTCTGGAAATCTAGATATACCATGTCCATTTGCTCCCCGTTGTCTACTGCACTGGTAATGTCCTGAAAAAATCCATTAAATTAGTTAACCTGCTCTTTATGAACCCATGCTGCATCTGTCCAATGGGACAATTTCCATCCAGATGCCTCGCCATTTCTTTCTTGATGATAGATTCCAGAATCTTTCCTACTACCGAAGTTAAGCTAACTGGCCAATAATTACGCGCTTTCTGCCTACCTCCTTTTTTAGACAGTGGTGACACGTTTACTAATTTCCAATCTGCCGGGACCACCCCAGAGTCTCGTGAATCGATGCAGGTTTGGCGCCAGTTTTGCTGTCGTGAAAGTCTACAAATTCTGCTTTGGTGTCAACACTTGGTCTCAGAAACGGAGAATCCCGCCCCAGATGGTTCCCAACACAAAAAATGGAAAGCTGACAGTTTAGGAAAATAGAGGCAGGAAGCCAAATCCTTACTATTTCATAGTACAAAACATTATGGCTATATCATGCTGTACCACAATAGTTCCCAGCGAGATTGAGTTCTGTCTTATTATTCTAAATTATCTTTCTCTTGATAATATGCTAGATAATAGCAGGGACATTTGGGACCTCAGGGGATGGTCATTCACACACTTTGTGAGTCACCCCAGACCCAGCTAATGGTTCCATGTTCAAGGTAAAGAACCATGGCCAATGGCTCAGAAAGAGCAAATTTTTAGTGATGGAAAAAGATCTAGAACCTCGATGGACAATGGCTGCTTAAAGGCAGAGGGTCCTTTGCCAAGAGGACGTTTCTTTTAAGTACACATGAGAAAGACAACAGGAAACCAGCTCATGTCCTCTTTCCACCGCCATATTGCTTATTGAAGTTGAAAACGGAAGGCTTTTCCGAGTAACTGAAGAGAATAGCGCAGGACTGCAAGCTGCGGAGAATTGAGCAGAGGAGCTGTACTAAGAAGATCACCACTGCATAACAAGTCAAGATTTACAGAATTGGAAATACACAACCAAAGGTCAACAGAGTAGAAAATAAAAAGGGGGAAATATTGAATAAGGGTGACATAGCAGTCTGTGAAGACAAATGTAACATTGTACCTAACACTTGACCCAAAATTGTTACAATGTTAGGTTTGATGGTGGCAAGTTGAATTGGACTTTTCTGCTCATCATTGACCTCACAATATATTTTTGCTACAAATTGATAGGCAAGGATAGGATAATAGCGCAGCATCTGGGTGCTCATGGATATCATGCCAAAAAGCTTATTTCCTTAACCAATGAAAGAAAAGGACAACGAAAAGTGAGAGTGAATGATGGAGAAGGAATTACAACCAAATGAAGTGGAAAGAAACAAAGAGAGTAATAGAAGGCAGAATTTTATGGACCCTCTACTGGTGGGATTTTCCGATCCCGCTGATGACAGTCGACCTTTGAACAGCTTGTTGCATTTCACAGTCCTGCCCCTGCCACAACAGGGCTGGAAAATTCCACCCAAAGTGTGGGAAAGAAAAAGTGGATCATACAAGTGAAAAAATGGAGAGAAAAATTTTAAAAATAAAAAGGGAACACTCAGATATGTTTGGGAATTGGTATCGTACTGATCCTTGAGAAATCAATGATCAAATGGCAGGATAGGTGTGTTAGATGTACAAACATTCTTGACTGATGAACTAAAGACCCAGTTTTCCAGCTATTAGGACCAGAAACACTGGAATACCCAGTGGATGTATCATTGCACTGTTTTCAAAGGAACATAAAATTGTTAGATGGTAAAAGACCAATGACCATCTGGTTTGCTTTATACCATTCTATAGACATATTATATGATGATAATGTCGTTATTTTGACTAATTATAGCAATCAATCTCTACAAATTAGTCTACAAAAGATGCAGGCATGAGGGCCTCCTTAGGTTGAGTGGCATTGGAGGCCCCTTAATAATGTAATTAACAGGTACTCTATGATATTAAATAATAATCATAAATTGTTGCAGCAGGAATAACTCAATAATATAGACGTCGAGCAATTTCACTATCACCATCAAGTTGAACGGGAAGGTTCATGACAAAACTGCTCTCGGTATATCTTTTCTCTGTAAATTCCTGTTTTTTTCCCCAGAAATTAATCATGCAACATTGTAATGATATGACTTCCCAAATTTCCGGTCAATGTCAAGTAGTGCCAATTACGCATCAATACATGTGCCAAAGTCAAATCGTCATCTGATTCCAGCTAACACTAATGTCAAGGGTTTGACAACTCCATTCGGAGTTTTTCTCATGTTGCCAGGACTCAGAATCTGATGGAGTAATAACCCCAGTTCCTGACTGGAGAGTCTGTCATCAATGTTTATCGACATTGTTCTCTGAATGTTCTCAGTTTTCGTCCTTCTTATTGGTTAAGGGCCTTCCTCATTGGTAAAGTATCTTCTTCCTGATTGTGTTAATTTTCTAGATTTTTAACCAGTTCAAGTGGTGAATAACATCTGTACTGCTAGCCCACAACTATAATATTACTAAGTTCAATGGTGGCTCCAAGTTCCACACAACAAACTTAGATTTATATGAAACCAAAACAGAAAATATTGGACAGTCTCAGCAGGTCTGACAGCATCTGTGGAGAGAGAAGGGAGCTAAGTTTCCAAGTCTGGTTGACTCTTTGTCGAAGCTTTATTTATAAACATCTTAGAGTTAAGTGCTTTCACTTCCTCTTTTACTCATCAGAAACTGTTTAACTGCTTTTGATGTGGTCATGAGCTATCACTCATAAGATGTTTATAAACATCACAGCAGAGTTCTTGAGATCCCTTCAAGTGTGAAGGGAAATGAAATTAAACAGATCAGACATCCTGCCAGACCCAGGACTTGATTGTGATGCTCCGACCCCCTGCTGGTAGCAGGATAGAGGTCCACACACCTTCAGTGGATGTAAATTAGTTAAAATGGGCCTTAATGACCCATTTACATGCATTTAGTGGGCCCAGCACCCTATGCTCCGGCCATCCATGATTCTCCGGTCCCCATAGCTGGGAATCATGTGGGCATGGATCAGCTGTAGTCTTTACCAGCATGGCCCTGTCGTGGTGGCCCACCGCGAGGTTAACCATACCAGGGCCACGCTGGTAAAGACCATCCAGGCCCAACTGAGGGCCAGCCCCTGCAAGGTACTGCCTGCACCCCCCCCCCCCCGTCTACCAGAGGCCCCCCTCCCCAGAGACCCCTGAGATAGGGAGACCCTCCCCCCAGTGGCATCTGTAATAGGGAGGCCCCTCCCAGGGGAGTTAGCATTTGTTTCCAAATCGGTATAAATCCTGTCTCTGAGAATTCTCTCCAATAATTTATCTACTACCGACATGAGGCTCACTGACCTCTAGTTTTCTGGATTATCCCTGCTACCTTTCTTAAACAGTGGTACCACATTAGCTATTCTCCAGTCCTCTGGGACCTCACCTGTAGTCAATGAGAATACAAAGATGTCAGTCAAGGCCCCTCCCTTGCTTCTCTCAGTATTCTGGGTAAATCCTATCAGACCCAGGATCCCATCTACTTTAATGTCTTTTAAAATGCCCAATACCTCCTTTTTGATGTCAACCTGACCCAGACTATCCACACACACTACCCAAGAACCATCTTCCACAAAGTCCTTTTCTTTGGTGAACACTAATGCAAAGTACTCATTTAGTACCTTGCCCATTTCCTCTGGCTCAACACATAGATTCCCCCACTGTCCTTAAGTGGTCCAATCCTTTCCCTGGCCACCCTCTTACTTTGTACATATGAATAATAAGCTTTCGGATTCACCTTAATCCTACTTGCCAAGGACTTTTCATGACCCCCTCCTCATGATCCCGAGAATGAAGAGCTTGTCATATGAGGAACGGTTGAGGACTGGAAGCAGAGGACACAATCGCAGACTAAAGGGACAATCCTTCAAAATAGAGATGAGGAGGAATTTCTTCAGCCAGAGGGTGGTGAATCTGTGGAACTCTTTGCCGCAGAAGGCTGTGGAGGCCAAATCACTGAGTGTCTTTAAAACAGAGATAGATAGGTTTTTGATCAATAAGGCGATCAGGGGTTATGGGGAGAAGGCAGGAGAATGGGGCCGAGTGGCCTGATTCTGCTCCTCTGTCTTATGGTCTCCTAGTCCCTCTAACTTCTCGCTTCAATACCTTCCTACTTTCTTTATACTCCTCAAGGGTTTCGACTGTCCCCACCCTTCAAGACCGTACAAAAGTCTCCTTTTTCTTTTTGACGAGGTTCACAATATCCCTCGTTATCCAAGGCTCCCTAAACTTCCCATACTTTTCCTGAACCATAATCAACTGTCACTTGAAAGACTCACACATTGCATAATTTCATATGATAATGTACACAGTATATTTTTTTTAAAAGATATTTTCTTCCAATATAAGAACATCTCCAACCAGAGAAACTCGTACAGGTCCCCCAGCCAACCTCCTCCTGTGCAAGAATGAGTTTTCTGCTTCCCGGAAAAAAAACACTCATCCGAGCCCGAGTCATATGGACCCTGTGCACCACTTTAAATTGTATCAAACTCATTCTTGCACAGGAGGAGGTTGAGTTCACTCGCCACATCACCTCACGCCACAGTCTCCCATCTATCGCCCTTCCCAGCTCCTCCTCCCACTTCCACTTGATCCTTTTCACTAATGCCTTGCCCTGCTCTCCCAGCCATCCTCAATCCTACCCTTCCTCACCTCATTTTCTCCAGTAGCATATACTCTGGTAATTAGGGGAATGAAGACTGCTCCTTTTGCGCTGCAGGCCGCCGCCATGCGCATGCGCGGACACGGACCCGGCAATTCTCTGGGGCGTATTGGCAGCTAGAGCCGTGTGCTCTACACTGCTGTCTTGCTAGCCCCAGCAAAACGGAGGATCGGTGGCTGTTTTGCACCATTTTGTCTGGCGTAAAACGCCGCTGAGGGGACATAGCCCCAGAATCGGAGAATCCAGCCCCATATTCCTGACTTCCTCCCTCCATGGCCTATACATCCCATCCACCACTCCCCAACTCAAACCTATGATTCCCAAACAGTGGCGTCAGCACCGACATGTGGCTCAATTTAAAGTGCCTTCTCAACTGATTGCAGATCTTAATAGTTGACTCCACCACCGGACTGCACGCAGCATGTTATTAGCATATCAAACTATTAGAATTGCTCAGTAATAACCTAATACCCAATATAACACATAACACTGCAGGATTTGAATTCACGTCTCATAGAGACATAGATAGGATGCAGAGCTGGGCTGAGAAGTGGCAGATGGAGTTTAACCCTGAAAAGTGTGAGGTTGTCCATTTTGGAAGGACAAATATGAATGCGGAATACAGGGTTAACGGTAGAGTTCTTGGCAATGTGGAGGAGCAGAGAGATCTTGGGGTCTATGTTCATACATCTTTGAAAGTTGCCACTCAAGTGGATAGAGCTGTGAAGAAGGCCTATGGTGTGCTCGCGTTCATTAACAGAGGGATTGAATTTAAGAGCCGTGAAGTGATGATGCAGCTGTACAAAACTTTGGTAAGGCCACATTTGGAGTACTGTGTACAGTTCTGGTCGCCTCATTTTAGGAAGGATGTGGAAGCTCTGGAAAAGGTGCAAAGAAGATTTACCAGAATGTTGCCTGGAATGGAGAGTAGGTCTTACGAGGAAAGGTTGAGGGTGCTAGGCCTTTTCTCATTAGAGCGGAGAAGGATGAGGGGCGACTTGATAGAGGTTTATAAGATGATCAGGGGAATAGATAGAGTAGACAGTCAGAGACTTTTTCCCCGGGTGGAACACACCATTACAAGGGGACATAAATTTAAGGTGAAAGGTGGAAGATATAGGAGGGATATCAGAGGTAGGTTCTTTACCCAGAGAGTAGTGGGGGCATGGAATGCACTGCCTGTGGAAGTAGTTGAGTCGGAAACATTAGGGACCTTCAAGCAGCTATTGGCTAGGTACATGGATTACGGTAAAATTATATAGTGTAGATTTATTTGTTCTTAAGGGCAGCACGGTAGCATTGTGGATAGCACAATTGCTTCACAGCTCCATGGTCCCAGGTTCGATTCCGGCTTGGGTCATTGTCTGTGCGGAGTCTGCACGTCCTCCCCGTGTCTGCGTGGGTTTCCTCCGGGTGCTCCGGTTTCCTCCCACAGTACAAAGATGTGCGGGTTAGGTGAATTGGCCAATGGTAAATTGCCCTTAATATCCAAATTGCCCTTGGTGTTGGGTGGAGGTGTTGAGTTTGGGTAGGGTGCTCTTTCCAAGAGCCGGTGCAGACTCAAAGGGCCGAATGGCCTCCTTCTGCACTGTAAATTCAATGATAATCTATGATTAATCTAGGACAAAGGTTCGGCACAACATCGTGGGCCGAAGGGCCTGTCCTGTGCTGTATTTTCTATGTTCTATGTTCTAGTCTAGAAAGAGTAAGATAATGGGCTGGATGCTCTATTTGGGAGACTATGGCTGGAATTTTCCAGGCATTGCAATTCACTTTTCCCGCCAGCAGCATACCCATGCCTGTGGGGTTCCTAACAGCGTTGGATGGTTACAATGGGAAATCCCATTGACAAGCGGTTGGAAGATAGAATCCCACCACTAGCGAATGGCGCACCGCCGAGAAACACGCTACTGGGGAACCAGAGAACCCTGCCCTATGTTCTCCCACCGGAAATGAATCGCCTCTGATTTGCACTCGCACTGTGGTAGCGGGAATCGGAATGCAATTCACTATCCTTTGCCATGCAAATTTATGCATGGCGGGGATTGAAAGAGATTCCCTCGTGAATCCTGCTATTGGGCTGCCATTTTGAGTGGGTGGCCCAATAGCGAGGTTCAGCGGCTGCTCCCCCTCCATTTGACCCATTTTCACCCTGCTGCTGGTATGGGGGCGTGAACCTTGATACTGCTGCAAGCGGGGAACCAGAACTTCGGAGGGGCGCCAATCGCACTTTTTTGACAACGCTGGATTCTCCACTGCATTGGGAACTCTGCTACCGGCAGGGGTCGGCAGAGAATCCAGCCAAATATATTTGCCTTTCGAATACACTTACCCTAAAAGCAATTCCTATATATGGCTCCTAAAGATTCGGAATTTGTGAGTGTGATTTACTCGACTCATCGCGCCCGAATTGGTGACGCGACGAGGCCATTGAATCTCACGAGATTCGTAATGCTTGAGACGTTTCACGAGATTCAGCCAAACCTCGCAAGAAATCGCGATCTGGCTCTCTCCCTCGCTGGGCGAAAACCAGATCACCACATATAAATGAGCTATTAGGCTCAATGAAATATATTTTTCCAGATTCTCCAGCACACAGGACCGAATGGCCTCCCCAGCGAGACTTCAACCAGAAGCCATTTAATACTGGTCCACACAAACATGAACCAGGAGTAACAGCACCTGGGGGGATGTTTCCCAAGCCATTGGAGACCCTTGGGTGGTTGGGGACAGAACAGCGTGACACCCTGACTCTCCCTCTGGCACATGGGCACCTTAGAACTGCCAGCCTGGCAGTTTTGCAAGGGTGCCTGGGTGGCACTGCCATGTTGACAGGGGCACTGACAGCACTCTAGGGTGGCAGCACCAGGGTGCCCAGTTGACAGAGTGGCACTGCCACGGGTCGTGGCCTGAAAGAGGTCATGGGCATGAATGGAGGATTAGGGGTGTTATGAAAGGTGGGAGGTTGAAGAGTGGGTATGAAGGGGCCTCTTAAAGGTTGAGGAGGTTAAGAGTGGGGGCCCTGAAATGGGGGGAACTGGAAAGGGGGGTGGAGATGCCTAAAAAAATGGGAGAGGGGCCCTCAACGGCACCATAGTGGGGTGTCCTCACTTGGGGAGGTGTGGAGTAATGCCCATTTTTACAGGGGGGGGCAGTGATATTGCCTGTGGGTGGATGGTGTGGAGAACCCTCAAGTTCATTTAGAGATCGGGGCAACCTTTCAAAATTGTAGCCCAAACTCTGAGGAGCTGGTCTGGCTGACGAGTTCAGTGATGAAAAGATTTCTAAGTGTGGGCTTGACTGGGGAGAAACTTCCCAAGGCCCCCAAAAATGAATACAGGCACAATCTACCAGCTTTGTCGTGTCCGAACCGGTGACACGATGAGGTCATTAAATCTCACAAGGGGCCTCGTGCGAGATTTTCAACGCTTGTTACACCTCATGAAATCATCAAGAGCACGCGAGGCGTCGCGATCTGGATCTCACCCGAGGGCACCCTGCCCTTATGAGGTGAGGTGCGGAGAGGCTTGAGGACCCCTTAATTGGTAAGTTCGGGTGTCCAGAGGCCACGGTGGGGGGGAGGGGGAGGGAGATCCGGGCCCCCCATCTTCTTGCACTGGTGAGCTGAGCTCATTAGTACAGGAAATTAGTCTCAGTGAGGCCTTGGCGGGCACTCCTGGCTGAGGCCGAAAAAGTAGCAGAGTCCATTTAATAGCAGGGTGGTTCTTGCCGCTGCAAACACCAGGAAACACCCCACCAAATGCACCCAAAATGGGACTCTTCTTTTTCCATTGCCCTAAGTGTGGTTGAATAGCGGTGTGGATGTCACCCAAAAAGCCGGTGAGAAACACCCTGCCCAACCCGCCCAAAATGACACAGACGAGGTGCGATTCTCCAGAAAGCTTTCTAAGTGTGGCGGTGAGCGTGAATTGCTGCGAGCTTCCTGCCACTTGACCCAGCGAGGCCGGCAACGCTATTCAACAGTCTCCCCTAACCAATCAGGCTGAAAAATCCTTCCAGAGCCATTGAGGGTTTGAGCCAGGATGTGTAAGGTAGAATGTTTATGTCAATGCCAAATCATGTACAGAAAGTTAAATAAAGAAAGGCAAAGAATGAGGGGATTAGGAAAAATTGACAACATTACTTATTGATTTTTACCCTTTTATCAATAACAGATCAATTTGATTCTCAGCTAGATTTTACATTGTCTTTTCCTTTAGATGTTTTGTTCAATGTCATATGCATTATTCTAAAACTCTTTTAAAGTATGCTATGTGTTGGCACATCAAAGATTTCATAGGGAGAAAAATCTAAATTAAAAGTGATTGAAATTTACAGTAAAAGAGGAATTTTAGCGCTCAAGGCACAATGACCCCCTTGTTATATTTCCAAGACCTCCAATTAAGTTAGTAATTGACAAACTCAGAAACAGCAGAAATTATATGCACATAGTGGAAAGCTTCAATCAATAATAATATTCGCTGGATTTAAAGGGAGCAGCATTAATTACTTTAAGGTGAGACTTCCACTCCTAAGTTGGAAGACAGTCTTGCCTTAGAAAGCTGCCGGCCGTTCAGTTTGGCCAACAGCTCCGTAGTTCCATCAGCGCCAGCAGGAACAGTGGCTACTGCTGGGACTACTGGCAATCCCACCATTCCAATGAGCCCAGGTAAGTCCAGGGTCGTGAGTCTCAATGAGGAGTTGAGGGGCTGTGTTCAGGACGACAGGGGGAGGGCAATAATGGGGGTGGATGGGGGGTGACCATTATTGGAGGAAGCCTCCATTGGCTCTCAAGGATGGCCCAGGTGGCCAAATGGGTGGTCCCTCCCCCTTTGCCTGACAGCAGCTCACGCAGCTAAAGCTGCCAGGCTTCCTGCATGCTGTGGACTTCACCCTTCCACGGGTAAAATACCGTTGGCAGCCAGATGGGGCCCTTACATGGCTATTAATTAAACATTTCAATAGAGCCAAAGGAAAGATGGGCCTTCCAACACCTCCCCCGCACCTTGTAAAATTTCAGACAGGTCGGAGCGGGAGGGTAGTCACAGAAGACCACCCATCCAATTTTACATGCCTCTGTCATTGCTCTTCAAATCCACCAGCGTGTGATTGTAAAATCCAGCCCATTGTTTGCATCAGTAAGCTACTCATTGTTGTTCTAAAATTGTACAATTTTAAAAATTATTATTCCAAATCCAAATATGATCAACATAGTAAAACATCTAACAGAAGATAGTTTGTACATATTTCCTCCATTTACTCCCCCCTCCCCACCCTCCTCACGACAAACAGCTCCTCAAATAAAGTCATGAATGGGCTCCACTGTACGTCAAAGTAATCCAACCTGGATGGCTTGGATGCGTAGTGTTGAATAAAGAACACAAAACTTTGTTAAGTAACAAAACTACAAATTTAATTCCACTACTAACTAAGATTTGTTTACATTCCTAAAGTAGAAGGTTTCTATATTAAACTATGCTATTTCTAACTGCAGACTTCTCAAGTACAACTGCTCCTAGGCCTGGCACTCTTCCAGCTGCCTTCTAACACCTAACTCCTTCTCCCAGAATCCCCGAAGTCACATGATAGATATATGACTGTTCTGTGGTTCCCTCTAGTGGTAAGAAGCATTATCATTAACTTGTTAACTCTTTGCATCCCAGTCAATATACATATCATTACATCCCCCTTTTTTCCAAACATGTTTGGAGATTTCTACAAACATATATCAACATCATTGTCTGTTCATTACAAGCAATTGAGTACTAGTTAACAATTTTTCTTTAAACTGTTTTTTGAAACTTTTTACAGTCCACAAATGTGAGCATGTACTGTGGTAGTGTGATACAGTACCAGCAAGTTATCAGTCCAAGCCATCAAATGTTCAAACGGTTGAACCATGTTCGTTATCTCACGTGATCTATTTTTGTGCTTGTGATGTTGCTTTTGTGTTTCCTTTGCCTTCAAGACCTGTTTGGTGTCTGGTTTTTCAGCAAGAACCACCACTTGCAGGCCATTGGAATGTCGTTGTTTCTTTCCGAACAGTGTCCTGTTCTTCCTGACATTGGTGCCATTATGTGTGAACTTGGCATTGTCAACACACGCATCGGTTTGTTCTACCGTGAATGGTAGCTGTGTTGCACACACTGTGCTGCAGTCCCTTGTCCGGTTGTCACCTGGATTGCTTCCCATCTTGCATGGTTTGTGAAACATGACTGCAAGTTTCAACACTTTGTTGTCATTCAAGTGCCATGTGTCATTGAATTGTCCTTTGATATTACAGTCGTACCTCTGAGTATATACTGTAGCACCATAACTATTCTTGGTGCGCTCAAGATCGGTTCCTTTTCGCTTGGTTGATTCAATTTTAACTAGTTTACCATCCATGTCCTTAGCATTATCTGATGTCTCGTCAGGCTTTGTGATATCAGTTCCTGTTGGATGACCTGAAGTATCTGTGATCCCTTGGTGCTTCTCACCTGGAGTCAACTTCTCCCAGATGTAATTTTCTTGTAAGGCTGTTCACGATTGATGTGCTTTCAATCGATCAGATCACTGTTGCACTTTCATTGTTATGTTCTTGTTGGCTGTTCACAATTGATGTGTTGTCACTTGATCTGTTCATTGTTGCACTCTGGTTGTCAGCCTTTGAACAGTCCAGCTGAGATCTGTCAGTCTCGTTTTTGTCCTGCACAGCTTGTATGCAACTATGATCACTTCGTCACTATTGGCATATAAAGTGGATAGACCTTCATAGTCTTCTTTTTGTTGCTCATCATCTGTTTCTTCACTATTGTCCTTACTGGAAAATACAGTGGATAGACTTTCATAGTCTTCTTCTTCTGGCTCAGCAAATAAATTAGAGAGACCCTCATAGTCTTCCTCGTGTTGTTCATTTGTCAGATTACTGTCATCCGATGTCACAATGATCTGCCATTCCATCAATGTATTGGATTTATCTATCATTAGTATAGTGTTATTTAGCTTTTCAATCATGTTACTAACACAATAATTATCTAACCCAAATATCTCTGCCATATCTGAGTAATATTCTTCAATGTAGGATTTATCTTCTGTATTCTTATAATGGTTAAAATTGTCTTGTTCTTTCACTGCTCTCCCTCTGGAGTCTTTCACTGCCATCTTTCTGGGGTCTTTCATGCTGTAAACTGCTAGTTTAATGGTGCTGCAAAAGTCTTCTTCAGCTGTCGGTTCAAATTCAGGCAATGTTCTGCCTTGCGAGGTAAAATGCTTCTGTTTGGTGCCTTTTGAACCTCTTTTTTCGATTGCCGGGCATTCTTTTCTTAAGTGGGCGTGGCCACAACATCTACACGTCATCCCGTTTGTGACGTTACGCGCAAACGTCCATTGCTCATGCGCAAAGCGATCGTCATCCTAAGTGCACTCTTTTTTCAAATGCGTACTGTGGTGGGTCAGGGTCTAGAGAACCCCAAAGTGTTATCATGGAGTTCACCTGACCCACAACTTTTAATAGTCTGTGGTATGGGGAGCACACGGCCCACTCTACAGGTGTGGGACAGCAGAAATGGAAAAGTATTTTTTTTAAAGCAAAACAATGTTTATTCTATGAACTCAAGTTAACCTTTTTAACATACAGTGAACATCTTAGCAACCATCAATTCAAATACAACCCCCAAAGAATACAACAGTAAGTAACCCGTAAGCTGTCCTTTTAACATCCATAAGACTTAAAACACCTTTTACCAGAAGCACATTAGATTTACATTCACTACTGAGAACATTTATAATTCTGAATTCACCAAATGATCAAGAGATAGTCTTTTGATGGCAGAGAGAACAGCAGTACACCTGCTTGGTCTGGCTTCAGCTCCAACACTGAAAACGAAACTAAAACACACCCTGCAGCAAACAGCCTAAAACGAAAGTAAAAAGCTGACAGACAGCCCAGCTCCACCCACTCACTGACATCACTTCAGTAGTGAACACCCATTTCTTAAAGGTACTCTCACTACAGATATTTATATACACACCGATTTATGAATACCCATTTCTTAAAGGTACTCTCACATGACAGTATAAGCAACATTGCGCGCATGCGCAGAACGGTCATCTTCCGGACGGCGTCTTTTCTTCCACTGCGCATGTGCGAACAGCCTGTCTTCCCAAGCGCGCTTGTTTTTCAAGTGCGCTTGCGCGAGCCGACCATCTTTTTGAGCGCACTGAATTTTTAGCTGCGCCACAGCTTCAACAGAGTTGAGAATTTTCGTGCCACTTTCCCGATTCAACATTTTGGAACATCTATTTTTAGTTGCTTTACGCGCATGGGCCATTTTAATAGAATCTTCCAGCATTACATTTTTTTGCTTTTGCAGTCGTTTACTCAGCTTTTCATTTCTTTTAAGGTCACAATAGCTATCAAATTTTTTTTTTTTTTCGAATCATCTAAAAATGTTTTATTCTCCTTTTTCACATTTTCTCCCAAATTTACACCCACCAATAAACAGTAATCAGTAACGAATGTAATGTCAATCCCCATATCAATAACAACGATCCCATAGCTATCAAATTTCTTAATGACTACTTCAAACTTATTTTTTTCAACTTCATTCTCAAAGTGAAATGAGTTATACACTTCTGTGGCCTGCAGTCCAGCCAAAGTGAATAAAAGCGTAATCTTTCACTTCTCACTGGCTGCTTGGAGATTTAAGGCTGAAAGATACAGTTCAAACCCTTGTCTGAAAATTTTCCAGTTCACATCTACATTACCCGATGTCCTGAATGTCTTTGGAGTCTGCAGACCCTCCATGAAGTTTCGGCTCGGTATTTCTTTTTGTGATGCTTCTGGTCGTTGCTCTCGTAGTCTGATTGTTGCTACTGGAGTCTGGTTGAGATTTCTTTTTCGCTCATTTTTTTCTTTTTTCGAGCGGAGATTGGTTCTCCCTAAACCTTACTAATCTACTCTAGGACCACTTCTGGTGCCATGTTATGTTCTCTATTTTGCTTTACCTGGATTGCTTGGACACGTAGTGTTGAATAAAGAGCACAATGCTTTGTCAATGAACAAAACTATACATTTAATTACTCTACTAACTAAGATCCTTTCACATTCCTAAAGTAGAAGGTTTCTATATTAAACTATGCTATCTCTAACTGCAGGCTTCCACAGTACAATTGCCCCTAGGCCTGGCACTCTTCCAGCTGCCTTCTAACCCCTAACACGTTCTTCCAGAATCCCCAAAGTCACATGTATACATATATATATGATTTTCTGTGGTTCCCTCTAGTGGTAAGAACCATTATCATTAACTTGTTAACTCTTTACATCCCAGTCAATATACATATCATTACAGGTCTGACACCACTTACCCCCCTTCTGCCTTCACCTGACGGATTTCCTTTGACGCTGCCTCTCACCACAGCTGGTGTGCCAATATACGGCTGGCCTTCTCCCCTGACTCACCGCCCTTCCTATCATCAACCGGTCAAACTGCCCTTGCAGCCTCTTTTTTTTCCACCAGCAACTCCTTTGTGGGGGCCAAAGAGTACTTCCTATCCACCTCAACTATCTCATCCATTAATTGCAGCTTCTCCTCCTTCCCCATCCTATCTTTATGGGCCTTGAGCAAAATAATTTCCCCTCGGACGTTCTAAAATTCTTAAACTCTGAGTAAATCTGTTTAGTTCATTGCAAGATGGTGTGCTACCTTACAACCTAAAGTAGAAATATATATCTTTGTGGGTTAATCAAAATTCTTGATGTAATAATTTCAGTGCAAGATTCCATTGCAGTTTCCTGTATGTACAATAAGTGCATTTTTCTTGGGATTGGAGCATTAGACATGCAGCGTCCTCAATGTTTGAATAATTCTCAGTCTCAGAACACAGGAAATACTAACACATAAAAACAGTTCTGACATTATATTAGAGATGGCAGCAAAGTGCTTTATTATGTACTAAAGCTGCAGCTTGAACAATAAAGACCACAATACATACTTAGGAAAAGAATGACAGCTATAATTTGAATATTTAAAAGTAATTTCAGGCCGTTATATGTATTTGTTTTTCAGAAAGTTATTGCGTTATTTTTGGAGATTTATACACATATAACTGCCTAAAGAAATTTGCAATTTAGTTAAAGAGGAAGAGCTGTGTTCTGTCATATCAGATTGTTTCAATAGAAGATATCCCACAGTCTGCAAGGTATCCTGGCCTGAAACGTATCTCACTGATGTGCCTGGTGATTTGAGTTCATTCATTGTAATGCTTGGCACAGCCTCTCGGTTCAATTCTAATTTGCTTTAAAGATTAATTTTTTGGTAAATCCTGCAACTGGATAGATACGTCTCCCCCTGGAAAACGTATTTGATTTAAACAAATATCCTAACCATCTTGTTGGTTTTCTCTTATTTTCCTGGAGTACTATTAAAAATCAACAGTAGTGTTCAATACTTGTGCTATTTACTTATCAAAAATGAAGCCAGGCATGACACCTTGGCAGGCTCTTTGTTGCTTGAAAAAAAAATATCTCTGCAAGAGCACTATAACTTTTGTGGGCACGAATAAAGCGCTATAGAATAAAGCATTGTCCTAGACAGCTAAAATGCCTGTCATTAGCTTGTCTATTTGCTAGGCTTTTCATCTAAGTAAACAATTTAGATCCTTTTAATTGTAACCTGTCTAAACTCACCAGGGAGATAGATATTTGTGGGACCATTTTGGCACAGAACCTAAGGCTGGTGCTTTGATGATATATTTCAATGATGTACTCAGTTCTCAAACCCCAAGTGACTGAACAAAGGTTGATTCAAACAGGAATATTATAAAATATCCCTAAATTATCAATATCTCTTTATATTACTAATTAAAAACTAAGGCAAGTGTAGAATTTGGCATTTAATAATGTATTCTTACCAATGTAAATGGTTAGTATAGCCCTTTGATTGAAAACTGGATAAATTCAAAGGTCAAGATATCAGACCTTATGCTTTAAAAAAAGCTTGCAATTATTGCTATCCAAAGACCTATGCCACATTACTTGGTGTACAGTACAATGTTAAAGCATTAAGACAAATGAAAAATACTAACCTTCAAAGCAATTTTAGTTATATATTTTTATTCTCTGATAATTGCTAAGAACTATAAAATAAATAGTAGTGTGTGATTTACAATATTTAAAATTAAGATATTTATTTTCACCATCCCAAGCAGATTGGGATAGTGACACAGTGGCATAGTGGTTAGCACTACTGCCTATCAGCCTCAGGGACCTGGTTCAGTTCTGGCCTTGGGTGACTGTCTGTGTGGAGGTTGCACTTTCTCCCTGTGTCTGCATGGGTTTCCTCTGGGCCCTGCGGTTTCCTCCTGCAAGTCCAAAGATGTGCGGGTTAGGTGGATTGACCAAGCTAAATTGCCCCTTAGTGTCAAAAGGATAGGTGGGGTTGCGGGGTAGTGGACCTAGGTAGGGTGTTCTTTCACAAGGTCGGTGCAGACTCGAGGGGCCGGATGGCCTCCTTCTGCACTGTAGGGATTCTATGATTTTAAAGGTAACATTTCCGTAGCATTCCCATCACAGGCAGATTTAAGTATATTTTTCTTCACTTTACCTAACTGTCAGGAATTTGATGAAATCCAGTAATAGGTCAAGGGCGTCATTCTCAATTATGAATAAATATAAATGATCTAATTAATATGATGAGAGATCTGCAGCGTTATTGAAATACAATACCTTGTAAAGCTTGAATGAACAGCTGCAATACATTTACCATCAGCTTCAGCTTTTCACAACACTGGGAATTTAAGATTTGGTGCTTTACATGAAGTAAAGAATAGGTAAACTGTCTCTGCTCAGTTTGAACTAAATTAGCAGATGCCAGTCAATCTTAAATGAAATGTTACTTCTTCATGCAAATGTTTGACAAGGTAAGAAAATAACTCCAACTTACCTTAAATTGCACAATTTTACAATGAGTTTAGGGGTGCCACGGTAGCACAGCAGATAGTTCTATTGCTTCACAGCGCTAGGGACCCGGGTTCGATTCCCGGTTTGGATCACTGCCTGTGCAGAGTCTGCACTTCTCCCGTGTCTGCGTTTCTTCCGGGCATTCCGGTTTCCTCCCACAAGTCCCAAAAGATGTGCTATTAGATGAATTGGACATTCTGAATTCTCCCTCAGTGTACCCGAACAGGCACCGGAGTGTGGCGACTAGGGGTTTTCATAGAATTTACAGTGCGGAAGGAGGCCATTCAGCCCATCAAATCTGCACTGACCCTTACAAAGAGCACCCTACCGAAGCCCACGTATCTACCCTATCCCCGTAACCTCCACTTAAGATGTTTTTGGACATTAAGGGCAATTTAGCATGGCCAATCCACCTAGCCCGCACATCTTTGGACAGTGGGAGGAAACCGGACCACCCAGAGGAAACCCACGCAGACACGGGGAGAATGTGCAGACTCCGCACAGACATGACCCAGCCAGGAATCGAACCTGGGACCCTGGAGCTGTGAAGCAACTGTGCTAACCACTATGCTACCGTGCTGCCCAACAGTAACTTCATTGCAGTGTTAATATAAGCCAACTTGTGACACTAATAAAGATTATTATTAACCTGGAATCCAGTTTGACTGGCAATTGATTTGACATTACTTTCCCTTATTTCTAAAAGCTCAAAAGTGGGGAGAAACATGCACAAAATGGTGCCCCTTTTGTTTAAGATATGTACAAAGGTACACATTTTATAAACACAAACCTGATTCATCATCCCGCCCCCCCATCTCATTTTCTTGTTATTAATCAGGAAAAGCCACATTTTCTCAACCTTAAGAGTTCAGATAAAGTTTAAAAATGGACTCACTGCAGAAATGTTTTAATGTATTTTGTAAGTCGACACTTAGAACTGAAGTTATGATTGGAAATCATTGACTCCGTTTTGGAAGTGCTATGTTGCCCAAATTCCCTTCCCTTAACCATGTTCTTCACTTGCAATCTAATTGTCGATAGCACAGAAAGTGGCTAGAATTCTTAATATTATTCTGTAATATGCTATAAAAGAACATGTGAGACTGACCTTAAATACCTTGGAAGTCCTCTCTTTAACTGAAAGAGAGGCAAAATTTTATTTGCCTGCTATAAGTTTTCCCCACGCAGACAATGGATAAGTAGAATATTTGTATCAACTGGACCATGAAAGGAGTTCAACAGAAACGAAGAGGGCAGCCAAATTAAATGATGAAAATGGAATAATAAGTCCTTTTTATAGCGTGCAACGTTTTCTATTTTAAACCCTGTGTGACTATTACCCCAATCTCTACACATGTTTTAAAAGAATGCTATGTGTAAGGAATTCACATAGCTAATTTAAAATCATGAATTTTGCTCGTGCCCTTGGAGAAAATTCACGATTATTATGATTCTCATGCCAAAAGCAGGATTGCCAAACAGACCATTGGGGCTCGGGGATAAAGAAATTAAACTGGACTCTATTCACAATTTGAGGAATTATAAATGCTATCATTGCCAGATTCTCATAAAAATATTCTGAATTACAGAAAAAGAACGTATACAGCTGGAGATTAGATATTGCCAGTAAATATACAGATAGATTAATATATTTTGAAGTTGATCCAGTCTTAGGATTGAACTTCTTAAGTGGAGTTAGAGCTGCACAAATTAAGGCGTGTGGAGAGTATTCCATGATGCTCCTGACTTATGCTAGTGGATGGTAGAAAGACTTTGTAGAGTCAGGAGGTGAGCCACTTGCTGCAGAATATCCAGACTCTGATCTGCTCTTGCAACCACAGTCGCTATGTCGCTGCTCACCGATAACCCCAGGATATTGACGGTGGACGATTTGACAATGGTAATGTTGTCGAATGTCAAGTGGAGTTGTTTGGGTGCCCCTTTTTTGAAGATGGGCATTGCCTGGCACATACCCCACTGTTTCTGGCCATTCCCCAGCAGTGTTCGATTGAGAGCTGGCAGTTTCTCAATGTCCAAGATGCCCTGCTGAAATATTTGTTAGGCTCCTTGAATCTGCTGATCATGATCTCAATGTGTATTTTAGGATGCCACTCCCAATTTCAACATAAACCATGCATGCCCCGCTCAGCTTCTTGTCCACAGCAGCCTAACTAGAGGTACTGAAAGGAAGTTTTTGACAATACGGTAAGTATCTTTTTCCACTTGATTATGTAACTTACAGTTGCCCAATAGTCCTGCAGGCAGGCTGCTCCTCTCTGGATTTCCTCCCCCAACTATGCCCAAGCCTTACCCGTCGGCCAGCTCAATGTGGAACTAGACAGTTGTCCCAAGATGTTGGCTGGCAATCTGCATCAGGCACCCTTGTTGATTTTATGCAGAGAAGGCTCAGGGCCCAATTTGCTGAGAGCCTCATACCAGCATCTTTAGGCAGGTAATTCGGGCTGGAAAATCAACACTCAATAAAAATATAATGGGGGTGAACCTCCTCAAAACTTTGTCTGCTCTGTGATGCACAATCAATACGCTTGAGACCACGTGGAGTCATATCGATTCAGCTTTAATCAGATAGAACTGTACCCAGCAGCGAAGTTACAGACGTGAAGGCTGCTGGGGATGGCACTGGTTCTTATATCCCGCCTCTCAGGGCGGGGCTATGTACATTGCTCAATGGTAGACCCCGCGGTCTAGCCAATGGTTATTCCTCTCTCTGGTACCGCAATACCTGGTATTACCACATTCACCCCCTGTTAAAAAAAGAGCCAGCGGGGTGATGGCCAGTATTGCTGTCGCCTTTTTCTGGTAGGACCAGGTATTGCAGGTACCATGCTATCGAGGGTTGCGGAGAAAGTTCTTGCGTTGTTAATTCTTCTTCATGATGCTGCAATCAGACGATCGGGCGGCCTGGTCGTCCTACTGGAGTGTCTAAGTTTCGGCGGCAATCCTGGTGAGGGCCCCGGCAGTAGTGACTCCGGGAACGTGATGTCTTCCTCCCAGGCAGCTTCGGCACCCCTAGTCGGCGCTGTAAGATCGAAGGATGGGCAGAAGGAAGGGGTGCCTGAAGGGGGCGTCGGTGCCTGCTCGGCTCCGGGTCCGGGTTCTGGCGGCAGTACTGACCCTCCGGTCAGGTACGGGGGGGGGGGGGGCGGGGGGTGGATGGCAGTGGCTCGGGCGCGCGTGGTGCTCCGGCGGGCGCCAGGTCCCGGAGGGAGACCATATCTTGGCGTCCGTCGGAGAATGCTATGTAGGCGTACTGGGGGTTGGCATGCAGCAGGTGGACCCTTTCGACCAGCGGGTCCGACTTGTGCGCCCTCGCATGTTTCCGCAGCAGAACAGTTCCAGGTGTTGCTAGCCAGGTTGGGAGCGAGGTCCCCGAGGAGGACTTCCTGGGGAAAACAAGGAGACGTTCATGGGGTGTCTGGTTCATGGTAGTACATAGCAGTGACCGAATGGAGTGCAGGGCCACTGGGAGGACTTCTTGCCAGCGGGAGACTGGGAGATTCCTGGACCGAAGGGCCAGCAGGACGGTCTTCCAGACCGTTCCGTTCTCCCTTTCTACCTGCCCGTTTCCCCGGGGGTTGTAGCTGGTCGTCCTCCTCGAGGCGATGCCTTTGCTAAGCAGGAACTGGCGCAGCTCGTCGCTCATAAAGGAGGACCCCCTATCACTGTGGATGTATGCGGGGAAACCGAACAGTGTAAAAATAGTTTGGAGTGCCTTGCTGACGGTGGTTGTGGTCATATCCGGGCAGGGGATGGCAAATGGGAACCGGGAGTACTCATCAATCACGTTAAGAAAGTACGTGTTGCGGTCGGTGGAGGGGAGGGGGCCTTTGAAGTCCATGCTGAGGCATTCAAAGGGACGGGAAGCCTTGATCAGATGCGCCCTCTCTGGTCGGTAGAAGTGCGGTTTGCACTCCGCGCAGATTTAGCAGTCCCTGGTGACAGTCCTGACCTCCTCGATGGAGTAGGGCAGGTTCCGGGACTTAACGAAATGGAAGAACCGGGTGACTCCCGGGTGGCAGAGGTCCTCGTGGAGGGCTCGGAGGAGGTCTACTTGCGCGGTGGCACAAGTGCCGCGGGATAGGGCATCAGGAGGCTCGTTCAGCTTCCCGGGACGATACAAGATCTCTTAATTGAAGGTGGAGAGTTCGATCCTCCACCGCAAGATCTTGTCGTTCTTGATCTTGCCCCGCTGTGCATTATCGAACATGAAGGCCACCGACCGTTGGTCCGTGAGGAGAGTGAATCTCCTGCCGGCCAGGTAATGCCTCCAGTGCCGCACAGCTTCCACTATGGCCATGGCCTCCTTTTCGACCGTGGAGTGGCGAATTTCGGAAGCATGGAGAGTGCGGGAGAAGAAAGCCACGGGCCTGCCTGCTTGGTTGAGGGTGGCGGCCAGAGCTACGTCAGACGCGTCGCTCTCGACCTGGAAGGGTAGGGACTTGCGATGGCACGCATCGTGGCATTTGCGATGTCCGCTTTGATGCGGCAGAAGGCATGGCGGGCCTCCGTTGACAGGGGGAAGGTCGTGGATCGGATTAGGGGTCGGGCCTTGTCGGCGTAATTAGGGACCCATTGTGCATAGTAGCTAAAGAAGCCGAGGCAGCGCTTTAGGGCCTTGGGACAGTGAGGGAGTGGGAACTCCATAAGGGGGCGCATGCGTTCAGGGTCGGGGCCTATGACTCCATTTCGCACTACGTAGCCTAGGATGGCTAGACGGTCGGTGCTAAACACGCACTTCTCCTTATTGTAGGTCAGATTCAGGAGGTCTGGAGAAATTTACGGAGGTTGGTGTCGTGGTCCTGCTGGTAATGGCCGCAGATGGTGACGTTGTCAAGATACGGGAACGTTGCGTGTAAGCCGTACCGGTCAACCATTCAGTCCATCTCACGCTGGAAGACCGAGACCCCGTTTGTGACACCGAAGGGAACCCTTAAAAAGCGGTAGAGCCACCCATCTGCTTCGAAGGCAGTGTACTGGTGGTCACTAGTACGGAGGGGTAGCTGGTGGTAGGCAGACTTGAGATCCACCGTGGAGAAGACTTTGAATTGCGCAATCCCGTTCACCAGGTCGGCTATACGGGGGAGGGGGTACGCGTCCAGTTGCGTAAACCGGTTGATGGTCTGGCTATAGTCTATGACCATCCTATGCTTCTCCCCGGTCTTTACCACCACTACCTGAGCCCTCCAGGGGCTGTTGCTCACTTCGATGACCCCTTCCTTCAGCAGCCTTTGGACCTCGGACCTGATGAAGGTCCGGTCCTGGGCGCTGTACCGTCTGCTCCTGGTGGCGACGGGTTTGCAATCCGGGGTGAGGTTCGCAAACAGGGAAGGCGGGTCGACATTAAGGGTCGCAAGGCCGCAAACAGTAAGGGGGGTATAGGGACGCCGAATTTAAAAGTAAGGCTTTGTAGGTGGCACTGGAAATCCAGTCCCAGAAGGGTGGCTGCGCAGAGGTGCGGCAGCACGTATAGGCGGAAATTGCGGAATTCCCTGCCTTGGACGGTGAGGTTCGCGAGGCAGAACCCTTTTATCTGCACCGCGTGTGACCCGGAGGCCAGGGAGATCATTTGTTGGGTGGGGTAGGTGACCAGAGAACAGCGCCTTACCGTGTCGGGGTGGACGAAACTCTCCGTGCTCCCGGAGTCGATGAGGCATGACATCACGTGGCCGTTGATACCGATCGTCATGGTGGCCTTTGCTAGCGTTCAGGGCCGACTCTGGTCCAGGGTGACAGAGGCCAGCTGCAGCAAGGAGTGAAGATCGGGCAGCGCATCGTCAGCCGTGTTGGGGGCTTGAGGCCCCATCCAAGATGATGCCGTCCATGGCTCGCACATGGAGTCCGGGGATTCCGAGGATGGTGGCGGGGAGAAACAAAATGGCGGTGGGGAGGGACAAAATGGCGGCGCACTCTGCTCCCACGAGGCGGAGGCCAGCTGCAACAACGGGTTTTGGTCGGGCAGCGCGTAGCCATCTGTGCTGGGGGCTTGAGGCCCCATCCAAGATGGCGTCAGCCATGGATCGCACGTGGAGTCCGGGGACTCGGAAGATGGCGGCGGGGAGGAGCAAACTGGCGGCGCACGCTGCTCCAGCGTGGCGGAGGCCAGCTGCAACACAGGGTTTTGGTCGGGCGGCGCGTAGCCAGCGCGCTGGGGGCTTGAGGCCCCATCCAAGATGCCGCCGGCCATGGATCGCACGTGGAGTCCGGGGACTCGGAAGATGGTGGCGGGGAGGAGCAAACTGGCGGCGCACGCTGCTCCAGCGTGGCGGAGGCCAGCTGCAACACAGGGTTTTGGTCGGGCGACGCGTAGCCAGCGCGCTGGGGGCTTGAGGCCCCATCCAAGATGCCGCCGGCCATGGATCGCACGTGGAGTCCGGGGACTCGGAAGATGGCGGCGGGGAGGAGCAAACTGGCGGAGGTGGGCCTTGGACGGCCTGGACCCGCCAGAAAGACTGCGCCCGTGGGTCGGCCGTCGCCCTAGGGCAGGGGGGTGGAGGTGAGTGCTGGAGCGGGGCGTGCCGCGGCGTTTTGGGCGGTGAGCGCTGGCCGGTCGGGGCCCGGAGCGAGGCGTGCTGCGTCGTTCCGGGTGCGCAAAAGACCGCGGCCACGGCGCGGGGCGGGGAGAGGTGGGCGGTCGGGGCCTGGAGCTGCGGCGTTTTGGGCGGGGAGGAGTAAACTAGCGGCGCATGCTGCTCCAGTGTGACGGAGGCCAGCTGCAGCGAGGGGTTTTGGCCCGGCAGCGCGTAGCCAGCCGCGCTGGGGGCTTGAGGTCCGGTCCAGGATGGCGCCGGCCTGGGGTCGCCCGTGGAGTTCGGGGACGGAGACCCCGACGATTGGATCGGCGAGGGACCAAATGGCTGCGCGTACTCCTCCAGCGTGGTTGCCGTGGAGAAGAAAGGCTGTGGCAGCGACGCTGCCTGGCGGGGCAAAAACTGCGGTGCGCGTTGGGCCGGCGGGGCTGGGAAAAGGGAGTGCGGCGGTGGGCCTGGAACGGTCGGGGCGTGGAGGAACGGCTGTGGTTGCACGGCGGGCGGCTGGAGGAATGGCTGAGGGTAGTCGCTGGACACCGCGTTCACCGCGCGGGCGAGGCAGACCGCAGCATAGCGGCCTTTCATGCCGCACCTTTTGCAGGTGACGGTGCGGGTCGGGCAGCGCGCGCGCGGGTGATTCGCCTGGCCGCAGAAGAAGCAGCGTTGGCCTGCGGCGGGAGCGGGGCGCCTTGCTGCGCCGGCCTGCGGAGTTTGCGGGTAAGTCTGGGGGTTAGGCGGGTAAGTCGGGGGTGCTACCGCGGCGGGTTGCCACGCAGCCCAGGGGGGCGCGGTGCGCGCGGGGGCGTACGCCAGGGCATTTCTGTATGCCACGTCCATAGACCCTGCCAGGGCCCAGGCCTCGGCGAGGCCCAACGTCTCCATTTCGAGCAGCCTTCGGCGAATATCAGGGGATATCAGACCTGCCACAAAGGCGTCTCAAATTAAAAGTTTGGAGTGCTCGTTCGCCGTCACCGCTGGGCAGCCGCAGTTTTGGCCCAGCACGATCAGCACCCTGTAGAAATCTTCTCGCGTCTCATCTGGGCTCTGCCGTCTCGTTGCCAGCAGGTGACGGGCGTAGACCTGATTAAGTGGATGGATGTAGTGTCCTTCCAGCAGTTCCATGGCTTTATCATAGTTCGCCGCCCCTTCGATCAGGGGGTAGATCGCCGGGCTCACCCGCGAGCGTAGGAGGTGCATTTTCTGCCTTTCCGTGGGGGTGTCGGCAGCCGTCTCGAGGTAGCTCTGGAAGCATGCCAGCCAATGCTTAAAAATCTCGGTGGAGTTTTCTGCGTGCGGGCTGAGCTGAAGGCACGTCGGCTTGATGCGGAGATCCATCCTTCAAAAGTACTTATCTGATTAAACTGATGCACAATCAATACGCTTGAGTCCACGTGGAGTCATATCGATTCAGCTTTAATCAGATAGAACTGTACCCAGCAGCGAAGTTACAGAAGTGAAGGCTGCTGGGGACGGCACTGGTTCTTATACCCCGCCTCTCAGGGCGGGGCTATGTACATTGCCCAATGGTAGACCCCACGGTCTAGCCAATGGTTATTCCTCGCTCTGGTACCGCAATACCTGGTATTACCACACTCTGTCACGGTAATTTCAGCAGAGGCTCAGTGTGATCAGGATTTCTACTGGGCATTTGCCAATGTTATGGTTGTCAAGCAGAAGGAGCCCTGAGGAAATTCCATTGATGTGTCGTGGGGAGGCAAATGAATAGGGTTTACTAACAACAATTTATTAGGGCAATTAATAATTGTTCTTTGGGATTTTTGAATTTATACAGTATAATATACTAGAGCAGTAGAGGATAATTTTACAAATAGGTCAACCATTAATATGCTGATGTGGCAAATGGACACAAATGATGCTAACGGAAGGTTGACATGGCACCATCTGCAAATAGTCAGGATAAGGGTCGAACAGCATGTTTTCAGTCTAACTGGTTCTTAGTGACCTTGCAACTTGTTTTTTGAGACCCCATCTGCGAGAAGTCAGAATGAGAGTCAACAATATGTTTTCTAGTTTAACCTATAGACCAGACACATCTAACTTTTCTAACAACAAGGAAAGAGATTGGGGAAAGATCATAGAAAGATAGGGGTGGATAATACTCAACTCTGCCTGAATGCACATCTGCAACTTGCTTAAATGTAAAGGTGAACCTCAAATGTAAACAATGTCTGCCTTTGTGACCTGCAATGTATAAATGTTACTTGATTTTCTAGTTGAGTAGAGTCAGCTCCGGTGACCCTTCTCCAAAGTTGTGCTCTTCCAATGTTTTGGTCAATGAACAATCATTTCTGTACCTGAGGCTCCTCTGATTATTTTGTCAGAAAGTAAATTATGACAACGGATGATTCCAGAGGCCTAAAGAATTCTTATTTCCTACTCACTCTCCTACACACATCTTCATCTCCTCTACAGGTCGTGTCTGTAGCGCACAAAGACTCCATGAGACGAATAGAGTGAAGTCGATGAGGCTTTATTAAGCGTGTCTGTTCCCCAGCAGCTCGATAGTAAACTGGCCTGCGGGGGAAGACTCCGGCTTCTTATACTCCGCCTTCAGGGCGGAGCTTGAGGTCAACGGCCAACCAGGACCCGGGATCTGTCAGCCAATGACATTAGGGCTTCCAGTCCCACATGACCCCCAATACATACTACCACATTCACCCCTTGTCAAAAATGAACCCGGCGGGGTGATGCTTCGTATGGTGGTAAGGGTTTACAGGGCTGGTCCTGGGAGGATAAAACATTCACATGGCAATACAGTATTGGACAATTTCGTCCTGTTGCAACTATTTACAGAGGGTATAGGAAGAAAAGCAAAATGTTCTTGTGAACAGTCCATATTTGTGTTACATCGACGCCACGAGTCGGTCAGGCGGTCTGGTCGTCCGTGTCGATCGCCTCGGCCCCGGCGGTGGTGGTGGTGCTTGTACCAGTGTTGTCGCCTCCAGGAGCCGTACGGTTTCAGCTGTCGGTGCAAAAGGGAGGGGGACCGATCCTCCTGGGAAGGGGGCGGTCGCGGGGTGCGGCGGTGGCAGGAAGGGGGGGGTTGGGTTGATGGTGTCGGGGGGTGTGCGTGTTGCCGGCGGGCGCCAGATCCCGCAGGGAGACCGTGTCCTGTCGGCCGTCGGGGTACTCCACGTAGGCGTACTGGGGATTTGTGTGGAGGAGGTGAACCCTTTCGACCAACGGGTCCGCCTTATGTGCCCGCACATGCTTTCGGAGCAGGATGGGTCCTGGAGCCGCCAGCCAGGTCGGCAGTGACGTTCCAGAGGAGGACCTCCTCGGGAAGACAAGGAGACGCTCGTGAGGCGTTTGATTAGTGCTCGTACATAATAACGACCGGATGGAATGGAGAGCGTCCGGGACGACCTCCTGCCACCGTGAAACTGGGAGATCCCTGGACCGTAGGGCTAGTAGGACGGCCTTCCAGACTGTGCCGTTCTCCCTTTCTACTTGCCCGTTCCCCCGGGGGTTGTAGCTGGTCGTCCTGCTTGAGGCTATGCCCTTGCTGAGCAGGAACTGGCGCAGCTCGTCACTCATGAAAGAGGACCCCCTGTCGCTGTGGACGTATGCGGGGTAACCGAACAGTGTGAAGATGCTGTTCAGGGCTTTAATGACTGTGGCCACGGTCATGTCAGAGCAGGGAATGGCAAAAGGGAAGCGGGAGTATTCGTCCACTACATTAAGAAAATATGCGTTGCGGTCGGTGGAGGGGAGCGGCCCTTTGAAATCGAGACTGAGGCGTTCAAAGGGGCGGGAAGCCTTAATCAGGTGCGCTCCATCTGGCCTGAAAAAATGCGGCTTGCATTCCGCACAGATGTGGCAGTCCCTTGTGACTGTACGGACCTCCTCTAAAGAGTATGGGAGATTGCGGGACTTGATGAAGTGGTAAAACCGAGTGACCCCCGGGTGGCAGAGGTCCTCGTGGAGGGTTTGGAGGCGGTTAATTTGTGCGTTGGCACATGTGCCGCGGGATAGGGCATCGGACGGCTCGTTCAGCTTTCCGGGACGGTACAAGATCTCATAGTTGAAGGTGGAGAGCTCGATCCTCCACCTTAAGATCTTGTCATTTTTAATTTTGCCCCGCTGTGCATTATCGAACATGAAAGCTACCGACCGTTGGTCAGTGAGGAGAGTGAATCTCCTGCCGGCCAGGTAATGCCTCCAATGTCGCACAATTTGCACTATGGCTTGGGCTTCCTTTTCCACTGAGGAGTGGCGGATTTCTGAGGCGTGGAGGGTTCGGGAGAAAAAGGCCACGGGTCTGCCCGCTTGGTTAAGGGTGGCCGCTAGAGCTACGTCGGAGGCGTCGCTCTCGACCTGGAAGGGGAGGGACTCGTCGATGGCGCGCATCGTGGCCTTTGCGATATCCGCTTTGATGCGGCTGAAGGCCTGGCAAGCCTCTGTCGACAGAGGGAAGGTCGTGGTCTGTATTAGGGGGCGGGCCTTGTCTGCGTACTGGGGGACCCACTGGGCGTAGTACGAAAAGAACCCCAAGCAGCGTTTCAGGGCTTTTGGGCAGTGCGGGAGGGGAAATTCCATGAGTGCGCGCATACGTTCGGGGTCCTGGCCTATTATCCCATTGCGTACTATGTAGCCAAGAATGGCTAGCCGGTCGGTGCTAAAAACGCACTTGTCCTCGTTGTACGTGAGGTTCAAGGCTTTGGCGGTCTGGAGGAATTTCTGGAGGTTGGCGTCGTGGTCCTGCTGATCGTGGCCGCAGATGGTTACATTGTCGAGATACGGGAACGTGGCCCGCAACCCATGTTGATCAACCATTCGGTCCATCTCCCGTTGGAAGACCGAGACCCCGTTTGTGACGCCAAAAGGGACCCGTAGGAAATGGTATAATCGCCCGTCTGCCTCGAAGGCTGTGTACTTGCGGTCACTTGGGCGGATGGGGAGCTGATGGTAGGCGGACTTGAGGTCCACGGTGGAGAAGACTTTATATTGGGCAATCCGATTGACCATGTCGGATATGCGGGGGAGAGGGTACGCGTCTAGTTGTGTGTACCTGTTGATGGTCTGGTTGTAGTCAATGACCATCCTTTGTTTCTCCCCTGTCTTCACTACTACCACCTGCGCTCTCCAGGGACTATTGCTGGCGTGGATTATGCCCTCCTTTAGTAGCCGCTGGACTTCGGACCGAATGAAGGTCCGGTCCTGGGCGCTGTACCGTCTGCTCCTAGTGGCGACGGGTTTGCAATCCGGGGTGAGGTTCGCAAACAAGGACGGGGGTTGCACTTTGAGGGTTGCGAGGCCGCAGATAGTGAGTGGGGGTATTGGGCCGCCGAATTTGAACGTAAGGCTCTGTAAATTACATTGGAAATCTAATCCCAGCAAGGTGGGGGCACAGGGTTGGGGAAGGACGTTAAGTTTGTAGTTTTTGAACTCCCTCCCCTGCACCGTAAGGGTAACTATGCAGAATCCCTGGATCTGTACGGAGTGGGATCCTGCAGCCATGCAAATCTTTTGTGCGCTGGGATAGGGGGTCAAGGAACAGCGTCTTACCGTGTCGGGGTGTATAAAACTTTCCCTGCTCCCGGAGTCGACTAGGCATGGCGTCTCGTGGCCGTTTATTAGGACCATTGTCGTCGTCGTCTGGAGTGTCCGGGGCCGAGCCTGATCGAGCGTAATCGAAGCGAGCCGTGGTTGTAGTAGTGGAGTGGGGTCCGTTGATGCCGTCCAAGATGGTGTCGGGGATGAACAAAATGGCCGCCCCCATACATCGCACGTGGCTGGGGGGTCACAAGATGGCGGCGGGGGTGGACAAAATGGCCACCCCCATGCGTCGTACAGGTCTGGGGCGTTCCAAGATGGCGGCGCCCCTCCTCCCCTCGTGGTGGTCGGGACCCAAAATGGCGGCGTCTGCGGGTCGCACATGGTGTGCTGGGTAGGCCAGGGAGCGCTAGGACCGCGAGGGCTAGGACCGCGCGGAGCTCCCTCACCGCGAGCGCTAGGACCGCGAGCGCTAGGACCGCGCGGAGCTCCCTCACCGGGGACAGCGGTGGTCGGGGCCAAAGTCGGCGGCGCCGGCGGGTCAGGCGTGGGGCCGCGAGCGCAAGAACCGCGTGGAGCTCCCTCATCGGGGACAGCGGTGGTCGGGGTCCAAGTAGGTGGCGCCGGCGGGTCAGGCGTGGGGCGCGGGACGGGGGTTAGGGTGGCGTTAGGGACGCGAAAAACTCCCTCCTCTCCGTGGAGAGTGTTGGCCGGGACCCAAAGCGGTAGCGCCGGCGGCGGGTCATACATGGGCTGCGGGGAGGGGGGTTGGGGAGCGTAGGCGGCGTGCAGGACTCCCAGTTCTCCCGGGACTGCGGTGGTCGGGACCCAGAGCGGCTGCGGCTGCGCCTGCGGGTCGTACATGGCGTGCTGGGGGGGTTGGGGCGCATAGACTGCTTGCAGGGCTCCCTGTGCTCCTGGGACGGCGGCGACCTTGCGGGACCGGCACACAACCGCATAATGGCCCTTTTTCCCGCAGCTTTTGCAGATGGCTGCGCGGGCCGGACAGCGCTGTCGGGGGTGTTTCGCCTGGCCGCAGAAATAACAGCGGGCGCCCCCGGTGCGACTCGGCGTTTGGACCACGAAAGCCTGTGGGGTGTCCGGGGGGGGGTAGGGGGTTTGCCGCGACGGGTACGTACGGGGCCCAATGGCCTGCCGCGCGGTCGGGGCCGTAGGCACGGGTATTACGCGCGGCCACGTCTAGGGAGGCTGCTAGGGCCCGTGCCTCTGAGAGTCCTAGCGACTCTTTTTCTAGAAGTCTTTGGCGGATTTGGGAGGATTGCATACCTGCCACAAAAGCATCGCGCATTAACATGTCCGTGTGTTCGTTTGCGTTCACCGACGGGCAGCTGCAGGCTCGTCCCAAAATCAGCAGCGCGGCGTAGAACTCGTCCATCGATTCTCCGGGAGCTTGCCGTCTCGTCGCGAGCTGGTAGCGAGCGTAGATTTGGTTAACTGGGCGAATGTAGAGACTTCTGAGTGCTGCAAACGCCGTCTGGAAATCGTCAGTGTCTTCAATGAGGGGGAAAATCTCCGTGCTCACCCTCGAGTGCAGGACCTGCAGTTTTTGTTCGTCTGAGACTCGGCCGGTGGTCGTTCTGATGTAGGCCTCGAAGCAAGTCTGCCAGTGTTTGAAGGCTGCTGCCGCGTTCACTGCGTGGGGGCTGATCCTCAGGCATTCTGGAATGATCCTGAGCTCCATAGTCCTTTTTAGGCACGCTTAATAAATTGTAGCGCTCAAAGACTCCATGAGACGAATAGAGTGAAGTCAATGAGGCTTTATTAAGCGTGTCTGTTCCCCAGCAGCTCGATAGTAAACTGGCCTGCGGGGGAAGACTCTGGCTTCTTATACTCCGCCTTCAGGGCGGAGCTTGAGGTCAATGGCCAACCAGGACCCGGGATCTGTCAGCCAATGACATTAGGGCTTCCAGTCCCACATGACCCCCCAATACACACTACCACAGTGTCCTTATCACTTCTCTGGTCCCAGCCACCATCCACACCTGCCAGGATCCTTATCATCTTCGCTGGCACACATCCCGCCTACACTCTCTCCATCTGTTTTCATGCAGGACAAGCTGGCAGACAACAAGAGGGAGAGATCTCAGACAGGCAGAGGGATGCCAGAACTCTTGGACTTTTAGAGCAGAGCCATACAGCTGGCTGGTGATGATGTTGACGGCTCCTGTGCTGATTGTCGACAGCGATAAACCAAGTGAGGATCCAGCACTGCATTGTCCGTCGGACAGCACTGCTGCGAATCATGTCTCCTGTTTCTAAAGATGTCTGCCATGCACTAATGAACACTCTTTAATTCACAGACAGATCTGGGATTGACCCACCCCAATGTAGAAGAACCATCACAGCACTAACCCACACTAGCACTGAGACACACACCTCGGTGGGACCTAGTTCTAGAGTAGCCTCGGGGTCACAATCTGGTGAGCACATCTTTCAGAGCCACAGTAGGCCGAGGAAGTGACATCGAGACCTTGGTGCAAGACTTTTGGCCTGCACTGCTGCAGGATATGCACTCCATGACGCAGGTGCTGGGATCTATCAAAGGATGATGGGGATTCCCAAGGTCATTTACCGTCCCCCTATCATAAGGAGGAAGTCAGGGGCTCATGGGCTGCCACCCAGAGGGAAGAGGATGAGCTGATTCACATAACGGATGGGCCATCCACCCAGGTGACTCTGGTAATGTCCCACCCATCCAAATCCCCTCTTCCTGTGACCGTTTCAGCTCCAGCTCCCCAGGCTGAGGCGAGTGCCACACAGCAGGACCCCAAAAGAAGGCTGGGGCCCTTCAGGTTTCGACCTTCCAGAGGACAAGCATAAGGTTATCACAGGTTGCCTCCAACTCCATTGTAGATATTGAGGATGCAACACAATGTAGTAGCAGGATTAGAAAAGCTAAGAAGTTCTAGTTACACAGCGGTTTTTTTCCTTTATTCTTTCACGGAGGCCAGCACTTCATTGCAGTGTAATGTAAGCCTACTTGTGACACTAATAAAGATTATTATTATTATTAGTTGCCTGTCCCTAATTGCCCTCGAACTGAGCGTCATTTTAAGAGCCAACCACATTGCTGTGGATCTTGAGTCACAAATAGGCCAGACCAGGCAAGGACAGCAGATTTCCTTCCCTAAAGGACATTGTGAACCAGATGGGTTTTTATGACAATCGACAATGGTTTCACGGTCACCATTTCACTTTTAATTCCACATTTTTGTTGAATTCAAGTTTCACCATTTGTTGTGGTGGGATTTGAACCTGGGACCCCAGAGCATTACCCTGGGTCTCTGGATTACTGGTCACAGGTTTGATTCCTGGCTTAGGTCATTGTCTGTGCGGTGTTATGGGCGAGGCGTTTTCAGAACCCCAAAATGTATCATGGAGTTCAACCAATCTCTCCCTTTAATGTATTTGTTGCTTTTCCTAGCACACAGCTTGTTCCCTAGGTGTGGGATTACAATTATGGACACGTGGGTTTTTAAACACAAAACAATGTTTATTCCATGAACTCAACTTAACATCTTAAATAGACATTGGATCTCTTAACACCCCTTACTTCAAAGATAACTCAGAAAAATTGCAACAGTAAATAATTCCTCAAAATGTTCCTTCAAAGTTCCAAGAGACTTAATACCTTTAAACAGAATCACATCAGGTTAAAGGCTTTACTATTATGAGTTTAAATCACCCAAATGATCCAGAGATAGTCTTTCATGTCAGAGATCCAACTCACTGCAAACACAGACACTCACAAGCTTTTTTCAAACTGCAAAACTTAACTGCAAAATGGCTGATCTAAAGCCCAGCTCCACCCACTCTCTGACATCACTGTTGTCTTAAAGATACATTGCTTAAACATCCATGTCTTAAAGGTACTCTCACATGACAGCGGAGTCTGCACATTATCCCCGTGTCTGCATGGGTTTCGTCCGGGTGCTCCGGTTTCCTCCCACAAGTCCCGAAAGACGTGCTGTTAGGTAATTTGGACATTCTGAATTCTCCCTCCTTGTACCCGAACAGGTGCCGGAATGTGGCGACTAGGGGATTTTCACAGTAACTTCATTGCAGTGTTAATGTAAGCCTACTTGTGACAATAAAGTTTATAAAAAGTACCGTTATCGCTAACAATTTGTCACTAACGGTTTGACAAACCGTCAATTACTTTGTCTAGTCGTTCGATTGTCTTTTCAGTCGTCGTCGACTTCATCATAATTATTTCAGACCACTTGGATTGTGCATCCACCATGGCAAGAGACACATATCCTTCAATTGGTCCCATAAAATCAATATGTACTCTCTGCCATGGCTGTTTTGGCTAATCCCAAGGATGAAGTGGTTGAAGAGATGGAGTATCCCATATCCTAGCATAAGACTGACATTGACCTACTCTTTCTTCAATTTGTGAATCTGGTCCCAGCCACCAGAAATATCCCCTTGTGCATTCTTTGTGGAGCTGATCCAGTACACGACTCTGCAAGCAAGGAGGAATAATAACCCTGGGGCTGGATTCTCCATTTTGGAGACTAAGCCCCCACGCCGTCGTGAAAGCTGTGGTCTTTTACGCCAGGAAAACTGATGTCAAAAGGCCACAGATTCCCCGTTTTGCTGGGGGCTAGCAGCAGCCATCATAGAGCTCGTAGCTCTAGCTGCTAAAATGCCCCCAGCACTTCCGGGTTAGAGGCCACGCATGCGCACGGCGGCGGCCTGCAGCAGTCACACCGTGCTCCACGCAGACTCAGCCTGCGGACCTGGACCGCTAAAGTAGTGCCCACATCGGCCGTTCGCGCGCCCCAGACCGCCGCCCACATTGCCCCCAGACCCAAATGAAGTGCCCTCTGCACGCCGATCGGCCCTTCCCCACCACGTGAGGATCCCGGATGGTGTGAGCACACGTAAGCTACGCCGGCGAGAATTCAACTGGTCAGCAACGGAGCATCGCGGGGCAGACCTCAGGCAATGGCCTGAGGCGGAAGATACTCGATGCGGCGTACACCATGAGTACGTCGATTTTCGGTGTGCGGAGAATTGAAAAACCGGTGTCACTCCCGAATTCGGCGCCAAAGCCCCTGATCGCCCATAGAAGTACTTTATTTTGTACCATTAATTCAAGGTCCCTTGTTCGGTACGGCTTGGATTCCGGATTCCTCCTCTGTTTATCCAGTGGTGTACCTTCCAAAACCATGTCCATCACGAGATCTGACCTCGTGTGTCTTTGCACTTGAGAAGTTGTAATAGGTACAGTATCAACCTGGGAAAAGTACACATGGTTCACATAGTTTTCCTGTGATTTGGCTTCATCCTGGATTGGTAGACATGATCGAGTATCGGCATTTGCATGTTGCTCTGATCTTCTGTATTTTTTTAAATTTTGAGTACCCAATTATTTTTTTTTTCCAACTAAGGGGCAATTTTAGTGGCCAATCCATCTACCCTGCTGTTCCAAAACTAGAAGATTTCACCTTTAATTCTGCTTAATTTTGATTTATTATCACATTATCATTATTTCTTTTTCCATTCTGAATTGTTGTTTTTTCAAAAGCCAGTCTCCCTCTCTTAGATCAAGGATCTGGCGCTGCAGCCCGCCACATGCGAAGTCGCACAGCTGGAAACGACTCCCCAGCTTCGGCAGGACTCTCCTATTTTACACAGCCTAGCCCTTATTTTCTTACTTTGCTCGTTTTCCAGGAGGTTTTGAGCCCACCGATTGTTTGAATCAACCAGTAATAGCCCTCCAACCTATCCCCATAACCCAATAACCCCACCCAACAGTTAAGGCACTTTTGGACACTATGGGCAATTTTAGCATGGCCAATCCACCTAACCTGCACATCTTTGGACTGTGGGAGGAAACCGGAGCACCCGGAGGAAACCCACGCACACACGGGGAGGGTGTGCAGACTCCGCACAGACAGTGACCCAAGCCGGAATCGATCCTGGGACCCTGGATCTGTGAAGCAATTGCGCTACCACAATGCTACCGTGCTGCCCTTAACGCATCAACACAGGTGATGAATTGTCAAAACCCCAACAAAATGATCTGCAATGATCAATGTACTCAATCTTTAGAATATGCTTCCCAAAGCAATATTGATTCACAGACCTCAAATTAGGTGAGTGCCTTAAATCTTCATTCATAAGGCATCACAACTGTTTGAGACAAGATGAATAGACTAACAGGTCTTTTCTTATGTTCGTATGCATAAGTAGAAATGTTCCACTGAGCTAATAATTTTTCACTAAATGGCCATTTTGTCCCACTCGGAAGGGCATATTTTAATTCCCTCTTTGAACAGGTTCGAAATGAAAACCTGACGTATGAATTGACGAGGCTCCTTGTACAAGACTTTGCACCTTCAGTCGTTGAAGCTGTTATTTGTATGATGTCTAGAAAGCTTTCTCCCAATAAAGTTTACAATCCTTAACAGAAGAAAGCTGTCCATACTTTCAGGGTCAATTACAAAATCCTGTTTCCTGAGAGACATTGCCGGTTTTGGACTAACTACAATTTCAAAATCCCAGTTTAAGATAAGTTCCATATGTTTATGTGTGTAAACACAGAAAAATACATTTTCTCACATACTTTCAAATGGGAAAAAATGTGATCCACAAAAGTACGTTGGCAAGTACCTTCCATTGTCAGCTTAGGGAGACAAGGAAAATACATAAATTTCCCGTTTTATAAAGGATAAACCAGCAGTCAGTCACCTCTTGGGGTCTATGTAAAACTCGAGTTCAGCTCTTGCTTAATGTCCCAAACCTGCAATCACTACTTTCATCTGACCTAAAATCTCGAACTGCTAGTTTTGGTTTTAGCTTAGGGAGCTAATCTACGCAATAAATTTAAGATTTATTACAGGGCGCTACTATGATGCTGATCACTTTCCTGCAGTGTCCGTTTGTGTTCTGCCACCTCACAAGTGGTTTTTAGTTTGCTTACCAGCTCGTGACAAAGGTTACTTTGTTACCATAGATTAAATGGGAAAAGAGCTCTTACCATCTGTATGAGGATGGTCAAAGTCGATGGGGAAATGTGAGGAGTGACAATATAAGAAAAGATTGCAAATCCCAGACTGTAGGAACTCGGTCAGGTCCAGCTGAGAACCTCCATTCCTGCAAACAGGATTTTGTGCATTTTAGTATCATTTATTTTCATTTCTGGACCTCGAGCTTCAGTCAAAACGGCAATATAAGTTAGAAATGTTTGGAGGCAGTTAAATGTTAACTTTTCTCTGTCCACGATTTCAATGCAGGAACCAACCCATTTACTTTATATGGTAACCGCCCCCAAAGGAAGGAGTCCACATCGGGTTACAGGACAAAAGGCGGTTTATTGAAGTTTAATAATAATAATCTTTATTCGTGTCACAAGTAGGCTTCCATTAACACTGCAATGAAGTTACTGTGAAAATCCCCTAGTCGCCACACCCTGGTGCCTGTTCAGGTACACAGAGGGAGAATTCAGAATGTCCAATTCACCTAACAGCACGTCTTTCGGGATTGTAGGAGGAAACCGAAGCACCCGGAGGAAACCCACGCAGACATGGGGAGAACATGCAGACTCCGCACAGACAGTGACCCAAGCGGGAATCGAACCTGGACCCTGGCGCTGTGAAGTCCAAAACCTATCCGTGAGCCGTTAACAGGATGGAGGAGGAGAGATTGAAGGAGAAGAGGCCCGATGAACCCTCTTTGGTGCTGGAGGAACCTCTGAAGATAGGGGTTGTGGGCCCACCACCCCCGGCGGAGAATCTCTCTTACGATTGGAATGCCGTGACAGAACAGTGGTGGGTCGAACCTGTACCTCCGGTTTCCCCCCGGATGCCCCATGGGGTTTGGACTCCATCTCTAAATCTAAAGAGGACACTGCTGGGGGTCCGGGGGTGGGCGGGTGGATGACGGCATCATGGGGTCGCAGAACCCTGGCCCTGGATCCACAGGAATGGGATGTGTCACTGGTAGTGGACACAAAGGTGGTCGCCATGCCAGAAGATGATCTAAATGCTGTCCTAACTGCTGGGCCCCTAACTTATCCCGATTGTACACCAGACCAGTCTGTTGCAGCACAGTGCCGGATAGCCAACAGACACCAAGGGTGAAAGTTTGGATGAAAACATGGTCTCCTGAGGCAAAATGGCGGGCTGAACGATGTGGGGCAGGGGCACGCACCTGCTGATCTTGGGTCACACCTTTGCCCCGATGTCTGGGAGCAACAAGCCTGAGTGGGTGTGGAGGCATCGACACATGAGCAGTTCCACTGAAGCCATCCTGATTACGGCCTGTGGCGTGTTCTAGTACACAAACAAGAATTGGGCCAAACGCGTGTCCAAGGATCCCATTTGTTGTTTCTGGAGGCCCTGTTTGAAGGTCTGGATGGCCCTCTCTGCCAGCCCGCATGAGAGGGGGCTGTCCTCAGATGCCACATGCCCGCAGCTCCTTGGGCAACTGGTGATGCTGACCATCCTGGAGGACGAGGTGACATACCCGGGCAAGGAAGGGATCCATCTGGGTCCTGTTGCAGATATGACATATGGTAACTGGGAAGGAGTCTATAAAGTTCAACACAGCCACTATCTCATCCGCCAAATTGGTGGGGGGGGGGGGGGCAAGGCCATGGCCAGCAGGGGCAGCCGGCTGAACACATCGGCATGCGCCGAGTCCCCAGCTTATATCTCCAGACAATACTCATAAGCAGTGAGCATCAGAGCCCACCGTTGGATGCGATCCAATGCTATGAGCGGAATCACCTTATCCTCGCAAAAAAGACCCAGGAGGGGTTGTAGTTCCTAACCACAGTAAAACAGCGACCATAGATGCACTGATGGAAACGCTTAAATTCAAAGACCACCTCCTTCTCTATCTGTGCATACATGCACTAACTGTGGTCAATGTCCTGGGCGGGAAGGTGATTGGTCATTCACTACCGTCCAGCATCAGATGGGCCAGGACGGCCCCGATCACCCTGATCATAGTGGGTCAACATGCCCGATGAGAATAATTGCAGTTTGACATGACGGAAAACCGCCTCCTGGGTGGCACCCCAGAGCCGGTCCTGGTGTTTCTTCAGCAGGAGGTGCAGATGGGCCAACACCGTTGCCAAGTTCGGGACAAACTCCCCGCAGTAATTCACCAGACCGAGAAAGGAGTGGAGCCCCGTTGCGTCCATTGAGGCTGGGGCCAGCTGTCTGGCACGCACTTTGTCCTGCGTCGAGTGGAACCTGTTTCGGTACACACAGTAGCCCAGGTAGACAACCTCGTTAGCTTAAAAAACACACTTCTTCTGCCACAGGCAGATGGCAAATTCTGAAAACGGCCGGAGCACTTCCTCGAGATTCCGTATATGTTCCTGGTCAGTTGCGCCTGTGACCAGGACGTCTTCCAGATATGCCGCGACTCACAGTAGGCGGCGCAAAATATCTTCCATCACACGTTGATAAATCGCGCAAGTCGACAAAATCCAGATCGACATGGATCTTGGCCATAGCCCCGTGGATGGATCCTAAACCAGGCTGAAAAACTTTGGGGAATTTCCCTAGCACCTAGTCCAGTCTGCCGGACCCAACCTGCAAAATGTGGTGCCTGGCTGAGCGAAAATCGATTGTGCCCAAAGAGACTGGGATCCTCACCCCGAACTACGGCCAGGGGGGAGCTGAACCACCTGATGACCGTAGACAACGGAGGTCTGCACCATCCCTAGACTCATCAACTGTTCTCCTGTATCCATCGCCAGATGAGTCGAGGTGAGGGGCAACGTCAATGTCCGGACACCTTGTATGTGGTCGAATATGCTCTGGCCTATGACCGACACTGACGCCCCAGTGTCCAGCTCCATACGCAGCCAGTGTCCATTCACCTGCACGGGGAAGCAGATGGGGGCTATGAGGGGCCGCTTAGCAATAGAGTTGCACCATGGCCTCTTCTTCATTCAGAGCATCCAAGCGGTAAGCTTAATCTCTGGGCCGGCGCCGACCCCGACCAGGGCGATGGAACCTCAGGGGCTGTGGTAAACCACGTTATTATATTATATGCATTGTGCTGTATCGTGCATGCCTGGGCTTGTCCAGGCTGGCTCCGCCTGTGGCTCCTCCCCTCGGGCTTCTGTATAAAAGTGGCAAGTCTCCGCCTCCGGACCCAGTTTGGGTCCAGAGGCAGAAGGCTTGCTGTTTAGTGTATTAAAACCTCAGTTACGTTTATCACTCGTCGTGTATTATTGATGGTGTATCAATTTAATACACTAAACTTCTAAAGATGGACTCTTCACTCAAGATGATCTCCTCACTCAAGCCTGATCGCTTGGAACTGGACCCACAAGCAGCCGACACTGCAGAAACGTTTGAACACTGGCTAAGCTGCTTCGAAGCGTACCTCGTATCCTTCAACGAAGACTTCACAGACCTCCAGAAGAAGCAGGTCCTCCACGCATGGGTGAGCCCAAGAGTCTCTAACCTCATCAGGGACGCCCCCTCGTACGCGGAGGCAATAACGCTGCTAAAAGGACATTACGTTAAATCCGTTAACCAAGTATATGCTAGGCATCTCCTCGCCACGAGACGGCAACGCCCTGGGGAATCACTCGCAGAATTCCTGCGTGCCTTGCGCATCCTCTGCCGGAATTGTGACTGCTGGGCGATATCGGCTACCCAGCACGCGGAGCTGCTAATCAGAGACGCCTATGTCGCGGACATGCACTCTAACTATATCCGCCAGCGATTATTAGAAGTGGGGACACTGACTTCCGGTTGCGGCTATGCGGAGCTAAGTTGCACATTCGGCGGCTCACGCAAAAACGGACTTTTGGGCTCTTTTCAGGGCCCCCAATGGCACTTTATCGACGTTTCCTGGTGTGGGAAGGAGTCTGCAACAGCTCCCCAAGAGTATATGGCTTCAACTAGGAGCGGGGCGCCAAATAGGTGGTGGTGGACCCGAAGAAGGTGCAAGGGAAGAAGGACAAAATGGAGGCGGGTGGAGACCAGGCAGCGTGGATGCAGTGGGCGGAAGAGCAGCAGGAGGGTATCCAGCGCTGCTTCAGAGAGATTAAAGCGGACCTGCTAGAGCCGATGAAGGCATCTATTGATAAGCTGCTGGAGACACAGACGGCCCAGGGGGTGTCGATCCAAGAGGCTCGACAAAAGATCTCTGACAATGAGGACGAGATCTTAGGCCTGGCGGTAAAGGTGGAGGCGCTCTACAAGAAATGGCAGGAGCGGTTCAAGGAGATGGAGAATCGGTCGAGGCGAAGAATCTGCGGATTCTGGGCCTCACGGAGGGGCTGGAGGGGCCGGATGTGGGGGCCTATGTGGTCACCATGTTGAACTCGCTGATGGGAGTGGGGTCCTTCATGGGGCCCCTGGAGCTGGAAGGGGCCCATAGAGTGCTGGCGAGGAGGCCCAAGGCTAACGAGCCTCCGCGGGCGGTGCTGGTGAGGTTCCATTGGTTTGTTGATCGGGAGTGTGTGCTCAGGTGGACCAAGAAGGAGAAGAGCAGCAGGTGGGAGAACGCGGAGGTTCGGATATATCAGGACTGGAGTGCGGAGGTGGCGAAGAGGAGGGCCGGGTACAATCGAGCGAAGGCGGTGCTGCACAGGAAGGGGGTGAAGTTTGGCATGTTGCAGCCGGCGCGACTGTGGGTTACCTACAAGGACCGGCACCATTATTTTCAGTCTCCGGAGGAGGCATGGGCCTTTGTTCAGGCCGAGAAATTGGACACAGATTGAGGGTCGGGACAAGCGATTGTGGACTGCGGTTGAAATGCTATGTTTATTTTTGTTTCGGGGGGGGGGGCCTTTGTATTGCTCTGGGTTTCTTTTTCTTTGTGTTTTTTCTCATTTGGGTCGGTGAGGGTGGCTGGGGCGGGTTGGGCACTGTTTTGGTTGTGTTGGTCGGGGGGGGGGGGGCTCTTGGAGGTGAGATGGGGCCCCGCGGGGGAGGGGGAGGCCCGAGTCAGGGGTGAGGGGACCGGGCCTGTAAAAGGAGCTGTGTCAGAGGTGGCGGGGCCTGGTAGGTGGGGCTTTTTCCCACGCTGAAGACTGGAGGGGGTGGGGCCAGGGCGGGGAAGCAAGGGTTGTTTCCCGCGCCTAGAACAGAAGGGGGAGGGGGAAAGCCTATGGATGGGGAACGGGAGAGGAGGGTGTGCCACACAATGGGAGGAGTCGAAGGAGAGGCGGGAGTGGCTGGGGTCAGCAGGAGTCAGCTGACTTGCGGAAGTGCAATGGGGGGAGTAAATCAGCTAGGATGGGTCCTAGACTGGGGGGGGGGGGGGGGGGGTGGGGGGGGGGGGGTTGGGGGGGGAGGAATCAAATTGCTGCTGCTATGGTCAAGGAGGAGCTGGAGCGAGGGGGGGGGGGGGTCGAGACGGGGGTATGCCGCTGTGGGGAACGGGCCGGGTGTGGGGTGCGGGCACGTGGCTGGCCGAGGAGGGGTCATGGCGAGTCGGCGGGGGAGGGAGGCGGGTAGCCCCCTGATCCGGCTGATAACCTTGAATGTAAGGGGACTGAATGGGGCGGTTAAGTAGGCCCACGTGTTCGCGCACCTGAAGGGGCTCAAGGTGGATGTGGTTATGCTTCAGGAGACACACCTGAAGGTGGCAGACCAGGTAAGATTGAGGAAAGGGTGGGTAGGTCAGGTGTTTCACTCGGGGCTGGATGCCAAAAATCGAGGGGTGGCGATCTTGATGGGAAAGAAGGTGTCGTTTGAGGCGTCGAGCATTGTGGCAGATAATGGCGGCAGGTACATAGAACATAGAACAATACAGCGCAGTACAGGCCCTTCGGCCCACGATGTTGCACCGAAACAAAAGCCATCTAACCTACACTATGCCATTATCATCCATATGTTTATCCAGTAAACTTTTAAATGCCCTCGATGTTGGCGAGTTCACTACTGTAGCAGGTAGGGCATTCCACGGCCTCACTACTCTTTGTGTAAAGAACCTACCTCTGACCTCTGTCCTATATCTATTACCCCTCAGTTTAAAGCTATGTCCCCTCGTGCCAGCCATTTCCATCCGCGGGAGAAGGCTCTCACTGTCCACCCTATCTAACCCCCTGATCATTTTGTATGCCTCTATTAAGTCTTCTCTTAACCTTCTTCTCTCCAACGAAAACAACCTCAAGTCCATCAGCCTTTCCTCATAAGAGTTTCCCTCCATACCAGGCAACATCCTGGTAAATCTCCTCTGCACCCTCTCCAAAGCCTCCACGTCCTTCCTATAAGCGGTGACCAGAACTGTATGCAATACTCCAAATGCGGGCGTACCAGAGTTCTGTACAGCTGCAACATGACCTCCTGACTCCGGAACTCAATCCCTCTACCAATAAAGGCCAACACTCCATAGGCCTTCTTCACAACCCTATCAACCTGGGTGGCAACTTTCAGGGATCTATGTACATGGACACCTAGATCCCTCTGCTCATCCACACTTCCAAGAACTTTACCATTAGCCAAATATTCCGCATTCCTGTTATTCCTTCCAAAGTGAATCACCTCACACTTCTCTACATTAAACTCCATTTGCCACCTCTCAGCCCAGCTCTGCAGCTTATCTATATCCCTCTGTAACCTGCTACATCCTTCCACACTATCGACAACACCACCGACTTTAGTATCGTCTGCAAATTTACTCACCCACCCTTCTGCGCCTTCCTCTAGGTCATTGATAAAAATGACAAACAGCAACGGCCCCAGAACAGATCCTTGTGATGCTCCACTTGTAACTGAACTCCATTCTGAACATTTCCCATCAACCACCACCCTCTGTCTTCTTTCAGCTAGCCAATTTCTGATCCACATCTCTAAATCACCCTCAATCCCCAGCCTCCGTATTTTCTGCAATAGCCTACCGTGGGGAACCTTATCAAACGCTTTGCTGAAATCCATATACACCACATCAACTGCTCTACCCTCGTCTACCTGTTCAGTCACCTTCTCAAAGAACTCGATAAGGTTTGTGAGGCATGACCTACCCTTCACAAAGCCATGCTGACTATCCCTGATCATATTATTCCTATCTAGATGATTATAAATCTTGTCTCTTATAATCCCCTCCAAGACTTTACCCACTACAGACATGAGGCTCACCGGTCTATAGTTGCCGGGGTTGTCTCTGCTCCCCTTTTTGAACAAAGGGACCACATTTGCTATCCTCCAGTCCTCTGGCACTATTCCTGTAGCCAATGATGACATAAAAATCAAAGCCAAAGGTCCAGCAATCTCTTCCCTGGCCTCCCAGAGAATCATAGGATAAATCCCATCAGGACCCGGGGACTTATCTATTTTCAGCCTGTCCAGAATTGCCAACACCTCTTCCCTACGTACCTCAATGCCACCTATTCTATTAGCCTGGGTCTCAGCATTCTCCTCCACAACATTATCTTTTTCCTGAGTGAATACTGACGAAAAATATTCATTTAGTATCTCGCCTATCTCTTCAGACTCCACACACAACTTCCCATCCCTGTCCTTGACTGGTCCTACTCTTTCCCTAGTCATTCGCTTATTCCTGACATACCTATAGAAAGCTTTTGGGTTTTCCTTGATCCTACCTGCCAAATACTTCTCATGTCCCCTCCTTGCTCGTCTTAGCTCTCTCTTTAGATCCTTCCTCGCTACCTTGTAACTATCCATCGCCCCAACTGAAACTTCACACCTCATCTTCACATAGGCCTCCTTCTTCCTCTTAACAAGAGATTCCACTGCTTTGGTAAACCACGGTTCCCTCGCTCGACGCCTTCCTCCCTGCCTGACCGGTACATACTTATCAAGAACACGCAGTAGCTGATCCTTGAACAAGCTCCACTTATCCAGTGTGCCCAACACTTGCAGCCTACTTCTCCACCTTATCCCCCCCAAGTCACATCTAATGGCATCATAATTGCCCTTCCCCCAGCTATAACTCTTGCCCTGCGGTGTATACTTATCCCTTTCCATCATTAATGTAAACGTCACCGAATTGTGGTCACTGTCCCCAAAGTGCTCTCCTACCTCCAAATCCAACACCTGGCCTGGTTCATTACCCAAAACCAAATCCAACGTGGCCTCGCCTCTTGTTGGCCTGTCAACATATTGTGTCAGGAAACCCTCCTGCACACACTGTACCAAAAACGACCCATCTAATGTACTCGAACTATATCTTTTCCAGTCAATATTTAGAAAGTTAAAGTCTCCCATAATAACTACCCTGTTACATTCGCTCTTATCCAGGATCATCCTCGCCATCCTTTCCTCTACATCCCTAGAACTATTTGGAGGCCTATAGAAGACTCCCAACAGTGTGACCTCTCCTTTCATGTTTCTAACCTCAGCCCATACTACCTCGGAAGATGAGTCCCCATCTAGCATCCTCTCCGCCACCGTAATACTGCTCTTGAATAGCAGCGCCGCACCTCCCCCTCTTTTGCCTCCTTCTCTGAGCTTACTAAAACACCTAAACCCCGGAACCTGCAACATCCATTCCTGTCCCTGCTCTATCCATGTCTCCGAAATGGCCACAACATCGAAGTCCCAGGTACCAACCCATGCTGCCAGTTCCCCTACCTTATTTCGTATACTCCTGGCATTGAAGTAGACACACTTCAAACCACCTACCTGAACACTGGCCCCCTCCTGCGATGTCAAATCTGTGCTCCTGACCTCTATACTCTCATTCTCCCTTACCCTAAAACTACAATCCAGGTTACCATGCCCCTGCTGCATTAGTTTAAACCCCCCCAAAGAGCACTAACAAATCTCCCCCCCAGGATATTTGTGCCCCTCAGGTTCAAATGTAGACCATCCTGTCTGTAGAGGTCCCACCTTCCCCAGAAAGAGCCCCAGTTATCCAGAAATCTGAATCCCTCCCGCCTGCACCATCCCTGTAGCCACGTGTTTAATTGCTCTCTCTCCCTATTCCTCATCTCACTATCACGTGGCACGGGCAACAACCCAGAGAAAACAACTCTGTTTGTTCTAGTTCTGAGCTTCCATCCTAGCTCCCTGAAAGCCTGCCTGACATCCTTGTCCCCTTTCCTACCTATGTCGTTAGTGCCAATTTGGACTACGACTTGGGGCTGCTCCCCCTCCCCCCTAAGGACCCGGAAAACACGATCCGAGACATCACGTACCCTTGCACCTGGGAGGCAACATACCAACATAATGGTAAGTGGTAAGTTGCAGGGAGAGAGGGTGGTACTGGTCAATGTGTATGCACCAAACTGGGACGATGCGGGTTTTATGCAGCGTATGTTGGGTCGGATCCCAGATTTGGAAGTGGGGGGGCCTGATAATGGGGGGAGACTTTAACACGGTGATGGATCCGGCACTGGATCGCTCCAGGTCTAGGACGGGTAGGAAGCCAGCGGCGGCTAGAGTGCTGAGGGGGTTTATGGACCAGATGGGAGGGGTGGACCCTTGGAGATTTGCAAGGCCGGGGGCTAGGGAATTTTCATTCTTCTCACATGTCCATAAGGCTTATTCCCGAATCGACTTTTTCATCTTGATTAGGGCGCTGATAGCAAGAGTAGAGGATTCTGAGTATTCGGCAATAGCCATTTCGGACCACGCCCCGCATTGGGTGGACTTGGAGATGGGGGAGGCGAGGGACCAGCGCACGCTGTGGCGCTTGGAGGTGGGGCTGTTGGCGGACGAGGAGGTGAGTGAGCGGGTCCGAGGAAGTTTAGAGAGGTACGTGGAGACCAATGACAACGGGAAGGTCCGAGTGGGGATGGTATGGGAGGCACTGAAGGCGGTGGTGAGGGGAGAGCTGATCTCCATTAGGGCCCACAAGGAGCAGCATGCAGGCAGGGAGGCACCGGGGCCAGACGGTTTCCCGGTCGAATTCTATAAGAAATATATGGACCTGTTGGGCCCGCTGTTAGTTAGGACCTTCAATGAGGCAAGGGAGGGGGGGGCTTTGCCCCCGACGATGTCCCGGGCACTGATCTCCTTGATCCTGAAGCGGGACAAGGGTCCCCTGCAGTGTGGGTCCTACAGACCGATTTCCTTGCTAAATGTAGATGCCAAGGTGCTGGCGAAGGTCTTAGCCACGAGGATTGAGGATTGTGTGCCGCAGGTCCTCCATGAAGACCAGACGGGATTTGTGAAGGGGAGGAAGTTGAACGCGAATGTGCGGAGGCTTTTGAACGCCGGCGAGGGAGGGGGAGGCGGAGATAGTGGTGGCAATGGTCGCTGAGAAAGCCTTTGATAGGGTAGAATGGGGGCACCTGTGGGAGGTGCTGAAGAGGTTCGGGTTTGGGGAGGGGTTTATCAGGTGGGTTAGGCTGTTGTATGAGGTCCCGATGGCGAGTGTGGCCACAAACAGGAGGAGGTCCGAGTACTTTCGGTTGCACCGAGGGACGAGACAGGGGTGTCCCTTATCCCCCCTGCTCTTTGCACTGGCGATTGAACCCCTGGCTATGGCACTGAGGGAGTCAAGGAACTGGAGGGGGTTGGTGCGTGATGGGGAGGAGCATAGGGTGTCACTTTATGTGGACGACCTGCTGCTGTATGTGGCGGACCCGGTGGGAGGAATGCCGGAGGTAATGAGGATTCTTAGGGAATTCGGGGACTTTTAGGGGTACAAGCTCAACATGGGGAAGAGCGAGCTGTTCGTAGTTCAGCCAGGGGACCAGGAGAGGGGGATTGGCGAGCTCCCACTAAAAAAGGCGGAGCGGAGCTTCACGTATTTGGGAGTCCAGGTGGCCAGGAGCTGGGGGGCCCTGCATAGGCTTAATTTTACAAGGCAGGTGGAGCAAATGGAGGAGGAGTTCAAGAGGTGGGACGCGTTGCCGCTGTCCTTGGCGGGTAGGGTGCAGTCAATCAAAATGATGGTGCTCCCAAGGTTTCTGTTCCTGTTCCAGTGCCTCACCATGTTTATCCCGAAGGCTCTTTTCAGGTGGGTTAACAGGGGTATAATGGGGTTTGTGTGGGCGCGAGGGACTCTGAGAGTGAGAAGGGTGTTCCTGGAGCGGAGTGGAGATAGGGGGAGTCCGGCGGGGGTGATGGCCTGATACTACAACATGGTAACGTGGTAGAATTATAGTTATGGAGGGTACGTGAGAAGAAGGCCACGTGTCTGCCCGCTTGGTTGAGGGTGGCCGCCAGAGCTCTCGACCTGGAAGGGGAGGGACTCGTCGATAAAGGGGCGCATGCGCTCAGGGTCGGGGCCTATAACTCCATTTCGCACTACATAGCCGAGGATGGCTAGGCGGTCGGTGCTAAATACGCATTTGTCCTTGTATGTAAGGTTAAGGATCTTTGCGGTCTGGAGGAATTTTCGGGGGTTGGTGTCATGGTCCTGCTGGTCGTGGCCGCAGAAGGTGACATTATCGAGATACGGGAATGTTGCCCATAAACCGTACCGGTCAACCATTCGGTCCATCTCGCGCTGGAAGACTGAGACCCCGTTGGTGACACCGAAGGGAACCCTTAAGACATGATAGAGCCGCCCATCTGCCTCGAAGGCAGTGTATTTGCGGTCACTAGTGCGGATGGGGAGCTGGTGGTCGGCGGACTTAAAATCCATTGCGGAGAAGTCCTTGTAATGCGCGATCCTGTTTACCAGGTCGGATATGCGGGGGAGAGGGTACGCGTCCAGCTGTGTAAACCTGTTGATGGTCTGACTGTAGTCGATGACCATCCTATGCTTTTCCCCAGGCTTTACCACCACTACTTGAGCTCTCCAGGGACTTGTTACTGGCTTCAATGACTCCTTCCCTCAGTAGCCTTTGGACCTCTGACCTAATGAAGATCCGATCCTGCGCGCTGTACCGTCTGCTCCTGGTGGGGACGGGTTTGCAATCCGGGGTGAGGTTCGCAAACAGGGAAGGCGGATCGACCTTGAGGATCGCGAGGCCGCAGACAGTGAGGGGGGGTATAGGGCCACCGAATTTGAAAGTTAGACTTTGGAGATTACACTGGAAGTCTAAACCTAGGAGTGTGGCCGCGCAGAGGTGGGGAAGGACGTAGAGCCGGTAATTTTTAAACTCCCTTGCCTGGACTGTGAGGTTTGCTACACAAAACCCCTTTATCTCTACTGAGTGGGAACCGGAGGCCAGGGAGATTTTTTGATTAACAGGGTGGATGAGGAGAGTACAGCGGCTTACCGCGTTGGGGTGAATGAAGCTCTCCGTGCTCCCAGAGTTGATTAAGCAGGACGTCTCGTGCCCGTTGATTAGTACTGTCGTTGTAGCAGTTGAGAGTGTTCGAGGCCGGGACTGATCCAGAGTCACCGAGGCTAATCTCAGCAGTTGAGTGTTCTCTTCGGGCAGTGTGTGGTCAGCCAAGCTGGGGTCCTGGGAGTCCATCCAAGATGGCAGCTCCCATTGGTCGCACATGGCTGGGGGTGCACAAAATGGCGGCACCCATCCATCGAACGTGGCATCCGCGGGACAAGATGGCGGCACCCGAGGGCCGCACGTCGCCCTAGAGTAGGAAGATGGCAGTGCTCGCTGGCCGCACAGAGACCATGGAGAGGTTTGTGGTGGCGGTCCGCAATCGCCGCCGGAGACTGTGGCGACCGCATGGGCCTGGCATACCACCACGAAATGGCCCTTTTTACTGCATCCCTTGCAGGTGGATGCGCGGGCCGGGCAGCGCTGACGGGGGTGCTTGGCCTGCCCGCAAAAGTAGCAGCGGGGCCCCCCAGGGTTGCCAGGCCGCCTTTCAGCACAAGCTTGAGGGGGGTTGGGGGATGTCTCAGGGACGGCAGCGGAGGGGTTCCATGCTGCCCAGGGGGCTGCCGCGCGGTCGGGAACGTAGGCGCGGGCGTTTCTGGAGGCCACATTCAGGGAGCCTGCAAGGGCCCCTGCCTCCTTGAGGCCTAAGGTGTCTTTTTCCAGCAATTGCTGGCGGATCTGGGAGCACAGCATACCTGCCACAAAAGCGTCCCGGATCAAGAGTTCTGTGTGGTCGCACGCCGAAACTTGCGGGCAGCTGCAGTTTCTCCCCAACACCAGGAGTGCATGGTAGAATTCTTCCAGCGATTCCCCAGGGATTTGTCGCCTCGTTACTAGCAGATGTCGGGCGTAGACCTGGTTTACTGGGCGGATATACTGTCCTTTTAGCAGCTCTATTGCCGCATCAAAGTCTCCCGCGTCCTCGATGAGGGTGTAAATTTCCGGGCTCACCCTCGAGTGCAGGACTTGCATTTTCTGTTCTCCTGTGGGTGTGTTTTCGGCCGTTCCGAGATATCCTTTAAAACACTCCAGCCAGTGCTTGAAAATTGCTTCAGAGTTCGCCGTGTGGGGGCTGAGTTGCAGACACTCCGGCTTAATTCAGAGCTCCATCCTTTTAAATCTAGCTTATTAAATTGATGCACAATCAATGACCACTAAAGCGAGGTTGTAGTCCAACTGAAGGCTTTAATAAGCTAGATGTTTCCCCCAGCAGCTCAGGTACAGAATGAAGGCTGCTGGGGTGGCATGGGCTCTTATACCCCGCCTCGCAGGGCGGAGCTACCATACAGCTTGACCAATAGGAAGCATACAATATCTACCAATGGTGTTCCAGCATTACCAGGTACCGAAATACCTCTACACAGACTACCACAATGTTCAATAACACACAGCGGGGCCGATTTAAGAATGACAAGATCCTGAGGTGGAGGATTGAGCTCTCCACCTAGAGCTATGATATCTTGCATCAACCCGGGAAGCTCAATGAGCCCCCAGATGCCCTGTCCTGTGGTACATGTGCCAGTGCACAAGTCGACCGACTCTGGGCCCTCCACAACGACCTCTGCCACCCGGGTTCACCTGCTTTTTCCACTTCAGCAAGACTCGCAACCTGCCCTACTCCAACGAGGAGGTCAGGTCCGTGACCGGGGACTGCCAGGTCTGTGCGGAGTGCAAACCGCACTTCTATCAGCCAGACAGAACACATCTGGTAAAGGCCTCCGCCGTTTTGAGCGCCTCAGCATGGACTTCTAAGGGCCCCACCCCTCCACTGACCGTAACGTGTACTTCCTCAACATTGCTGACGCGTACGCAAGATTCCCCTTCGCCATCCCCTGCTCTGACATGATTTCTGCCACCGTCATCAAGGCCCTGCACAGCCTTTTCACCCTGTGCGGGTTCCCCGCCTACATCCACAGTGATCGGGGCTCCTCCTTTATGAGCGACGAGTTGTGTCAGTTCCTGCTCAGCAAAGGCATCGCCTCCAGCAGGACGACCAGCTACAACCCCCAGGGAAACGGACAGGTGGAGAGGGAGAACGCAACGATCTGGAAGGCCGTCCTTCTGGCCGTCCTGTCGAAAAATCTCCCAGTCTCCCGCTGGCAGGAGGTCCTCCCCGATGCACTTCACTCCATCCGGTCGCTCCTATGTACAGCTACTAACGAGACTCCTCATGAACATAGAATCATAGAATTTACAGTGCAGAAGGAGGCCATTCAGCCCATCGAGTCTGCACCGGCTCTTGGAAAGAGCACCCTACCCAACGTCAACACCTCCACCCTATCCCCATAACCCAGTAACCCCACCCAACACTAAGGGCAATTTTGGACACTAAGGGCAATTTATCATGGCCAATCCACCTAACCTGCACATCTTTGGACTGTGGGAGGAAACCGGAGCACCCGGAGGAAACCCACGCACACACGGGGAGGATGTGCAGACTCCGCACAGACAGTGACCCAAGCCGGAATCGAACCTGGGACCCTGGAGCTGTGAAGCAATTGTGCTATCCACAATGCTACCGTGCTGTCCTTCGCCAGGAAGTCCATCTTCTGGGTCTCGCTTCCGTCCTGGCTGACAGTCCCAGGGCCCGTTCTTCTCCGGCAGCATGTGAGAAGCCATTAAAACTGACCCCCTTGTCGAGAAGGTCCTGCTGCTCCATGGAAACCCCCAATATGCCTACGTGGCACGCCAGGACGGGTGGCAGGACACGGTCTCCCTTCGGGATTTGGCTCCTGCAGGCTCCCCGTAGACCATCACCACCACCCCCCACCCTACACCATCTTCCCCCACCCCTGCTCACCTCCCTCGCGAACTGACACCCGCAGGCCCACCGGCGACAAGCACCACCACCTCCGCTCATACACCGCACCCCCCTCGCTGACTCAACATCTGGGTGAAGAAGATGACAACATGCTCCCAGACACGCAGGTCTCGACGCTGGTGCCCACACCATAGCCGGGACTGAGGCGATCACGGTGGAAGGTCAAGGTCCCCGACAGACTTGACCTTTAAGACCACTTCACCCCCGCCGGACTCTTTTTTAAACAGGGGGTGAATGTGGTCAACCACGTTATTGTATTATATGCATTGTGCAGTATACTGCATGCCTGGGCTTGTCCAGGTTGGCTCCACCTGTGGCTCCTCCCCTCGGGCTTCTGCATAGAAGTGGCAAGTCTCCGCCTCCGGGCCCAGTTCGGGTCCAGAGGCAGGAGACTTGCTGTTTAGTGTATTAAAGCCTCAGTTACGTTTATCACTCATCGTGTATTATTGATGGTGTATCAGGGGCTCCAGCTGTCCGTGGTCACCCCGACACCAGTAGCCAAACATCACAAATGGAGCATGTCACCCTCGAGTGGACCAACAAAAGGTTCCAGCTGTGGAGGGCGGAGCAGCGACCACTGCCCTTGGCCCCACAGCCTGTGCGACTGGACGGGGGAGGGGGTGTTTGCCGGGGGTTGCCGCAACGGACCATGGCACCAATCCTGCAATGGGAGGTCCAGGCGGAAGGTTGCAGTGTCAACAAGGGAAAGTTATTTTTTCCATGTCGCCAGTTGCAGGATAAACAGGAGGTTTATTAAAGTTTGTTAAAGAGACTTTCCTTCACGCTACTCCTCCGGGTGAGTGCCGGCTGGTTCTGAGCCAGCCAATCCATGGAAACCGCACCCACTTTGAGCGGGGGACTTCACATTCTCCAAGGGCTTCTGGGAAAACCAGATCCCCAATCCATATGCTTCCGTCGGGCCCAGGATATGACTTTAAACACGTTTTTTTTTTTAAAATGTCCTTGGGATGCAAACAAGGCTGTATTTATTAGCAATTTCTAGTTCCCCTGAGAGATGTAGCCTCCTCCTCAAACTTTTGTAGACTTGTTATGATGAAGATCCTGTAGTGGTGATGTGTAAGTTGAGAATTCCAGGACCTTGATGCTGTGATAACGGAGGATGGTGCATGTTGAAGTCAAGACGGTGTGTAACTTAATTGGAGAGCAACTTGTCGATGGTGATGCCTCACAACATTGCCGCTCTTGTTTCTGGTGGTAGCAGCATCCTGTGCTAATAGCGTCCAATATGCTCATAGTTTGAAAATCTATGATCTGATGACAAAACACAAAATTCCTGAGATTCTGAAAACAGACCATGGCGTCAGGTTTCTGCTAAATTGTGTCATTTTTACAAATTGTGCAATTTGAAATGGCTGTAACTAGCGCAAAGGATCGTGGAACATCCTGCACTATTTCCACTCAAGTGTGACTCAAGTTTCCACAACCTGTTATGCTAGTTTTAAAATCATTGCATTGGAAGTGAGCTCCATCCACAGAATTGGCCAAACCTCTGGAGTGAATTAGTGACACCAATTGCAGGTCTTCAGGTAGGTTTTAAAAATTAAGATAGGTCTTAACCAGGAAATTGCTGTGTATATTTTTCAAAAGCATATGACAGTAACTTAAAATTAGATTACTCAATAGAGGTAGGTTGACACCGTTGTGACAAACACATTTTAATCACATTTAACCAAGTTTTACCACTAACTTTAAAGCAAAAATGTTTTTAAATGCTGGCTGATTCTTCGGGTCACACCAAAAGTTTTCAAATGAATTTGAATGAAAACGAAAGATGGAAAATAGTGCTCGTCAAATCGAGCCCAGTTTGTATCTGAACTGCCAGGTGGGCTCAAAGTGAAAATTCTACTCAGTCATCACTAAGTCCACCCTTAGGCAAGGATTTTGTAAACATTAAATATTCAAAAATAATAACTAATTCAATTTCATTCTAATGATCACTACAGACCATTAGTTTCAACGCTACAAAATGACACTGACAAAATTAAATCTACATCTGGAGCCGATTTCCTTAATTCTTTTTAAACCCTTTATCAAACACTGATATGTTAGGTCATATGTTTATTTTTTATATTTAGCAAGTGTTAGGAAAATAAATGGTAAGAGTAATATTAAACAGATCACTATATATATACAAAGGGCACAGCAGACTTGTCTAAAGCTAATCTCTTGGATGAGAATTCATTTCTGCTTTCGTTATCTGTTATATAGGTACGCCTGAAGGATTATGAGTATAAATACATTTTATTTCCATTCAGAACAAATATTCTTTTGACAGAAAAATGGAATGATTCGTTAATTTCTAGTCTCTTCATGTACTGTGGACAAGACTCAGCACTCTGATGGATTCTAAATGTGCAGTATGAGTGTCCCCTTATAATTCTTATGGAACATTGCCCAAGTGATCTTACAATACAAATTTGAACTTACTGACACTTTCAAATAGTGCCCACATTGATCCTTCCCACTCGAAATTTAGTTCTGCCTTCAAAAGGTCAATGCATGACCATTCTGCTATTGATGCTGGGAAGTGAAATAAATTCTTCTTCAACAAAAAATATCACATATGGACAGCACTGATTAAATAACTTACTCAAAAGGTCCTTTAAAACTGTATATCAAACAAGGTTTCTATATCAAAGTAACATACCACAAAGCAGAGTGCATGATTTGCACAAGCACGATCAGTTCCTAATTTCAATCAACTCAACCAACAGCAGGTAAGTTCCACTGAGTTGTGGCAAGGCCGAAACAACATAATTGGCTACAAAGCAAAGCCGAGCAGTATCTCCGGCAGCAGCGCACCCCTCCCCATTGAACTCAATCATTCTATGCCCAAAACACACCCATACCCACCATCACAGCTTCCGAAGTCAGATCGGCCTTCCTGAAAGTGAACCCTCAGTAGGCGACAGGTCCAGACGGGACAAGCTGGCAGATGTGTTTGCGGACATCTTTAACCTGTCCCTACTTTGCTACGAGGTCCCCACCTGCTTCAAGAAGACCACCATCATTCCGGTGCCAAAGAAGAAACAGGCAACGTGCCTCAATGACTACCGTCAGGTGGCCCTGACACCAATCGTAATGAAGTGCCTCGAGAGGTTGATCATAAAGCGCATCAACCCCATACTTCCAGAACACCTAGATCCACTGCTATTCGCATATCGCCGCAATCGGTCCACAGCAGATGCCATCTCCCTGGCCCTACACTCATTCCTAGAGCATCTCGAAACAAGGACTCCTACATCAGACTCCTATTTATTAACTACAGCTCCTCCTTCAACACCATAATCCCAGCCAAGCTCATAGCAAAGCTCCAAAACCTAGGACTTGGCTCATCACTCTGCAACTGGATCCTTGAACTTCTGACCCACAGGCCACAATCAGTAAGAATAAACAACAACATGTCCTCCACAATAGTCCTCAATACCAGGGCCCCACAAGGCTGTCTACTTAGTCCTCTACTATACTCTCTGTACACACATGACTGCGTGGCAAAATTTGGATCCAGCTCCATCTACAAGTTTGCTGACGACACAACCATAGTGCGTCGGATCTCGAATAACAACGAGTCAGAATACAGGAAGGAGATAGAGAACCTAGCGGAGTGGTTTAACGACAACAATCTATCCCTCAATGCGAGCAAAACTAAAGAGCTGGTCATTGACTTCAGGAAGCAAAGTACTGTACATACCCCTGTCTGCTTCAACGGAGCTGAGGTGGAGATGGTTAACAGCTTCAAATTCCTAGGAGTGCACATCACCAAAAATCTGTCCTGGTCCACCCACGTCGACACTATCACCAAGAAAGCACAACAGCACCTATACTTGCTCTGGAAGCATCAGAGCCCACCGTTGAATGCGATCCCATGCTATGAGCGAATAGAAAGCATCCTATCTGGCTGCATCACAGCCTGGTATTGCAACTGCTCAGCTCATGACCGCAAGAAACTTCAGAGAGTCGTGAACACAGCCCAGTCCATCACATGAACCTGCCTCCCATCCATTGACTCTACCTACACCTCCTGCTGCCTTGGGAAAGCAGGCAGCATGATCAAAGACCCCTCCCACCCGGCTTACTCACTCTTCCAACTCTTCCATCGGGCAGGAGATACAAAAGTCTGAGAACATGCACAAACAGATTCAAAAACAGCTTCTTCACCGCTGTTACCAGATTCCTAAACGGCCCTCTTATGGACTGACTGATGCACTATCAATTACCACAAAGACGAGAGTAGTGGAACAATCGAGGCTTTATTGAGCAAAGATGTTGTGCCTCCTGTAGCTGCCACCAGAATGGCTGCAGCACCGGCGAGCACACACATTTATACACCGCCTACTGGGCGGAGCCATGTACCTCTACTATACGGGCAGTGCTGTAATACATGTAATATACTACTACCAAATTCACCCCCTGTTAAAAAAACAGTCCGGCGGGGGTGGTGGAAACATTACCAGTTAAGTCTGTTGGGGGCCTTGACCCTCCTCTGGGATCGCCTTAGTCCTGGTGGTGATGTGGGCGCCGACTTGGTCACCTGTGACTCTGGGAGCGTGTTGTCCTCGTCTTCGTCACCCCTGAGTGGAACCAGTGGGAGGACGGATCCTCCTGGGGCGGGGGCTGCGGTGAGGTTCGCTGGAAGGAGGCTGAGTGGCACAGGGGTGAATGAGACAACCGGGGGTGGGGGGGGGGGTGTCAGGTCGGGCGTCGTGGGTGGGGATCCAGCGGGTGCCAGGTCCCGGAGGGAGACTGTGTCCAGTGCCCGTCGGGGTGTGCCACGTAGACGTACTGCGGGTTCGCATGTAGGAGGTGGACATTTTCGACCAAGGGGTCCGACTTATGGGTCTGCACATGCTTCCGAAGGAGGACGGGTCCAGGAACTGTCAGCCATGTTGGGAACGAGACCCCGGAGGTGGACTTCCTGGGGAAGGCAAACACACGTTCGTGAGGGGTCTCGTTAGTCACGGTGCAAAGGAGCGATCGGATGGACTGGAGCGCTTCCGGGAGGAACTCCTGCCAGCGGGAGACCGGACGATTTTTAGACCGCAGGGCCAGCAGGACGGCCTTCCAGACCCTCCCGTTCTCCCTCTCCACCTGTCCGTTTCCCCAGGGGTTGTAGTTGGTCGGCCTGCTCGAGGCAATGCCCTTGCTGAGCAGGAACTGACTCAGCTCATCTCTCATAAAAGAGGATCCCCGATCGTTGTGGATGTAGGTGGGGAAACCGAACAGAGCGAAGATGCTGTGGAGGGCTTTAATTACCATGGCAGAAGTCATATCGGGGCATGGGATGGCAAAAGGGAACCGGGAGTACTCATCAATCACGTTCAGAAAGAACGTGTTGCGGTCGGTGGAGGAGAGGAGCCCTTTGAAGTCCATGCTGAAGCGCTCAAAGGGGCGGGAGACTTTCACCAGGTGCGCTCGATCTGGCCGGTAGAAGTGCGGCTTGCACTCTGCGCAGACCTGGCAGTCTCTGGTGACGGTCCTGACCTCCTCAATGGAGTAGGGCATGTTGCGGGCCTTGATGAAATGGAAGAACCGGGTGACCCCCGGGTGACAGAGGTCATAGTGGAGAGCCCGGAGTTGGTCTACTTGTGCGCTGGCACATGTACCGTGGGATAGGGCATCAGGGGGCTCGTTTAGCTTCCCCGGGCAATACAAGATCTCATAGTTATAGGTGGAGAGCTCGATCCTCCACCTCAAGATCTTGTCATTTTTGATCTTGCCCCGTTGTGTATTATTAAACATAAAGGCGATCGACCGTTGGTCAGTGAGGGGAGTGAATCTCCTGCCGGCCAGGTAATGGCTCCAATGTCGCACAGCTTCCACTAAGGCTTGGGCCTCCTTTTCGACAGAGGAGTGGCGGATTTCAGAGGCATGGAGGGTGCGGGAAAAGAAGGCCACAGTCTTGCCCGCCTGGTTGAGGGTGGCAGCCAGAGCTACATCCGATGCATCGCTCTCCACCTGGAAGTGGAGGGACTCGTCGACCGCGTGCATCATGGCCTTGGCGATGGCTGCCTTGATACGGTTGAAGGCTTGGCAGGCCTCAGCCATCAGGGGAAAAACTGTGGACTGAATGAGTGGGCGGGCCTTGTCCGCATACTTAGGGACCCACTGGGCATAGTAGGAGAAAAACCCCAGGCATCGTTTCAGGGCCTTGGGGCAGTGGGGGAGTGGGAGTTCCATGAGAGGGCGCATGCGGTCGGGATCGGGCCATAGGACTCCATTTTCCACGACATAGCCAAGGATGGCTAAGCGGTTGGTGCGGAACACGCATTTCTCCTTATTGTATGTGAGATTAAGGAGTTTGGCGGTCTGGAGGAATTTTTGGAGGTTCGCGTCGTGGTCCTGCTGATCATGGCCGCAGATGGTGACATTATCTAGGTACGGAAAGGTGGCCCGCACACCGTACCGGTCAACCATTCGGTCCATCTCTCGCTAGAAGACCGAGACCCCATTAGTGATGCCGAAGGGAAGCCTAAGGAAGTGATAGAGGTGGCCATCTGCTTCGAAGTGTATTGGCAGTCCTCCGGGCGGATGGGGAGCTGGTGGTAGGCGGACTTCAGGTCCACTGTGGAAAAGATTCAATACTGCGCAATCTGGTTGACCATGTCAGATATGCATGGGAGGGGGTTCGCGTCGAGCTGCGTGTACCGATTGATGGTCTGCCTGTAGTCAATGACCATCCTTTGCTTCTCCCCAGTCTTTACTACTACCACTTGAGCTCTCCAGGGGCTGTTGCTGGCCTCAATGACCCCTTCCCGCAGAAGCCATTGGACCTCCGACCTGAGTAAAGTCCTACCCTGGGCACTGTACCGTCTGCTCCTAGTGGCGACGGGTTTGCAATCCGGGGTGAGGTTCGCAAACAGGGAAGGTGGATCGACCTTAAGGGTCGTGAGGTCGCATATGGTGAGGGGGGGGGGGGGGGGGGGGGGGTAGGGGTCCACCAACTTTTAAGGTTAGGCTTTGGAGATGGCACTGAAAGTCCAGGCCGAGTAACAGGGCAACGCAGAGGTGGGAGTGGACGTAGAGCCGGAGGTTGCTGAACTCTACGCCTTGGACGGTGAGGGTTGCGATGCAGTACCCCCAGATTTCCACGGAATGGAATCCGGAAGCCAGGGAGATTTTCTGGGTGATGGGGTGTACCGGGAGGGAGCAACGCCTTACCGTAGTGGGGTGGATGAAGCTCTCTGTGCTCCCGGAGTCAAAAAGACAGGTCGTCTCGTGCCCATCGATCTTCAGCGTCGTTGTCGCGGTCGCGAGGTTGCGGGGCCGGTACTGATCCAGGGTGATAGAGGCGAGCTGCGGCAGATGCTGGGAGGTCCCGGGCTGGTCAGCGGTGGTGGAGGTAGTGGCAGGCGATGAACGGCCAGACGAGCAGGGGTCCTGAGACGGCGTCCAAGATGGCGCCGAATATGGCGGCACCCACTGGGCGATCATGGTGGGCGACATCAAAGATGGCGGTGCCCATGGGCCGCACGTGGCTTGCGGTGAAGAAGATGGCGGCGCCCACGGGCCGCACATGGCTTGCGAAGGGGAAAATGGTGGTGCCCGTGGGTCGCACGTGGGGAGTGTAGGAACGCCGGGCCTGGAAACAGTGGTGACCGACCGGGCCTGGCAAACAGAAACAAAGTATCCCTTGTTCCCACGGCCATTGCAGGTCGCGCTCCGCGCTGGGCAGCGCTGCCTGGGGTGTTTGTTTTGCCCACAAAAATAGCACTTGGGCCCCCCAGAGTTGGCTGGCTGCCGCGCGGCGCAGGCTTGCGGTGAGCTGGAGTCGGAAGCTGGTGGGGCCCACGATGCCCACGAGGGTGCCGTGTGGTCGGGGGCGTAGGACTGGACGTTACGGGAAGCCACTTCTAATGAATTAGCGAGCTGCCTAGTTCCCGCAAGATCAAGCGTGGCCCCTTCCAGTAACCGCTGGCGGACGTACGCAGACTTCATGCCCGTAACGTAAGTGTCTCGAATTAAAAGTTTGGTGCGCTGGACTGCCAAAACTACCTGGCAGTCACAGTTGCTACCTAGGATGTGCAGGGCATGCCAGAAATCATCCAAAGACTCCCCGGGGAGTTGCTGTCTCGTGGGCAGGAGGTGCCTGGCGTATATTTGATTGACTGGTCGAACGTAGTGTCCCTTCAGAAGCTCCATTGCTTCAGAGTAAGTGGGCGCATCCTGGATGAGAGGAAAATTTTCAGGGCTCACCCGTGAATAGAGGACTTGCAGTTTCTGCGAGTCCGAGGGTTCCTCAGCGGATGTTCGAAGGTAGCTTTCGAAGCAGGCGGATGTAGCGTTGGCTGCTTGAGGGCTCAGCTGCAGGTGATCAAGCTTGATGCGGAGATCCATCATTTAAAAAAAATCTTTGCTCAATAAATTGATGCACTATCAATTACCACAAAGACAAGAGTAGTGGAATAATCGAGGCTTTATTGAGAAAAGATGTTGTGCCTCCTGTAGCTGGAACCAGAATGGCTGCAGCACCGGCGAGCACACACATTTATACGCCGCCTACTGGGCAGAACCAGCAGGCAAGGATGTACCCATGTACCTCTACTATACGGGCAGTGCCGTAATACATGTAATATACTACTAGTGGTGATTACCACACTGACCTCATTAATATTATACTCCTCTATGCTTCACCCGATGCCTGTGTCTATGTATTTACATTGTGGACCTTGTGTTGCTCTTTTATGTATTTTCTTTTCTTTTCTTTTCATGTACTAAATGATCTGCTTGAGCTGCTCTCAGAAAAATACTTTTCACTGTACCTCGGCACGTGACAATGAACAAATCCAAATGCAGTGGAAAAAGTGCATTCCCAGAAGATAGCAAGAAAAAAATCAATGGCCAATCTGGAGCATCATGGCCCACCTTTTATGGCCTGTTTTGAAAATCTATGGGGCAGAGTATAGTAGTTGCTGAAGGATCTTTTGCTAGTTGCAAGGCTTCTGCACATTTTCTCTCAGATATGAATGCACGAATAGACATTCTCCTTGGAATGCAGCATGAGTTAGAGAACGAACAAAGGCCACATAGAGCACAGCAAACTACTGGAGGGGGAGGAAAGAGAGGTAGAGTTCTCAGCAGCCATATCCACCCATGTGATGCCCAGTCCATCACACGAACCTGCCCCCCATCCATTGACTCCATCTACACCTTCCGCTGCCTGGGGAAAGCGGGCAGCATAATCAAAGATCCCTCCCACCCGGCTTACTCACTCTTCCAACTTCTTCCATCGGGCAGGAGATACAGAAGTCTGAGAACACGCACGAACAGACTCAAAAACAGCTTCTTCCCCGCTGTCACCAGACTCCTAAATGACCCTCTTATGGACTGACCTCATTAACACTACACCCTGTATGCTTCATCCGATGCCTGTGTTTATGTAGTTACATTGTATATGTTGTGTTGCCCTATTATGCATTTTCTTTTATTCCTTTTTCTTCCCATGTACTTAATGATCTGTTGAGCTGCTCGCAGAAAAATACTTTTCACTGTACCTCAGTACACGTGACAATAAACAAATCCAATCCAATCCAATCCCAGCAAGTCTCTTACTTGGGCCTCAGTGGAGAAATAATGTGGGAGATGTCTGCAAATTGTTCACCTGTTTCAGCTATTACTGCAACCTCAGAACATGACACACACTGTGGCAATGAACTTTTATGCATCAAGCTTCTTTGAGGCTGGAGCTGGAGGGTAGCGTAACATCTTGCAGTTTGCCATCCACTGTTGCACACTGGAGGCCACAATAGGGGCTTTTCACAGTAACATCTTTGCAGTTTTAATGTAAGCCTGCTTGTGACAATAAAGATTATTATCATTAATTTTAAAAAGCTCTCTTTTCAATTGTTAGCAGAAACTAACTACTCTCATGCGTAGAGAGAAGCAGGCTGGACAAGCATACAGCTTTGCTAGGATTGTAGGCTTCCCCATGGTGTAGGTGCTATTATCTCTGCCAGTTAGCAGAACCAAAAACGATTCTACTCCATTAATATCCAGCTGCTGGGTGACCATAGATAGCAAATCATGAAGGTTAATGCTCATTTCCCCGCATGCTGGCAGTTGTCATGATGCCTTCATTCTGCAGCAGTCCACTGTACCAGTATCACATGAGCCACATGGCAAACCAAAGATTGGCTACTCAATGGTGAGGGCCAGCGACTGGCACATGGCAGTTGACTCCGGCACGTAATCCATGCACAAGTGCAGCATGCACACGTTGAAAGCCATGCGACCGCACAAAATATGATAGAGCAGACACCATTGACTTGGACTGCTCTGTCGTACTTGGTGGGGTGGGTGGTGATTCTCAGTGGTTTGCTCTATGCTGCACAACCTCACCATCATGAAGAGAGCCCTTGCCTCCAGCTGTACAGTGAGTAATTGAAAAGCATAAGGGGGAAGAGGGAGAGGACGGAGGAAACCTAGGCAACCCCTTTCTACCTAATGACGAAATCATCAGTGTCCAATATACCAATCCCCAATTCACCAACAGTCCCGCGTCTTCCTTTCCTCACTGAGCATTCACAGTATCCACTGGCAATGATATCACAAAAATTATCACAAAATAATCAAATTTATAAAGCAAATCATTCCATATTTAACACAAAATTCAACTAATCACCCTTGTGCATTTCTTTAAGGCCTGTCTTATGTGCCTCTGCCTGTCATTGTGCTCCCTGCACGTGATGTCCCAGTGGCTACAACATGGTTGCTGGAAAAGTGTTGACTCAGTGGAATGGACTACAGATGGCCTTTCCGGGGGAGACTAGCATTTATATAGCACTTTACAATGGGCATTAATTGCCCACTTAAAGGCATCAATTGGCAGCAGGAAGGCTGTCCAGGAGTCCTTCTACCCATTAGTAATCAGGCAAGAGACAGCAAGGTGGCAAGGTTCCCAATCCCCCTCCACCCCACCCCCCAAATCTTGCCTCAGGGAAAGGCATTAAATTCTACCCATTGACTTTGAAAGCTTTTAGTTTGTTGGAAACATTTTTTAAATGATATGGGCATCACTGGCAAGGCCATCCCTAATTTTGCTTGAACGGGGTGGCTTGTTAGGCTATTTTTAGAGGGTAATTGAAAGACAACCCCACTGCTTTGGAACTAGAGTCACATGTAGGCCAGACCAGGTAAGGACGGCAGATTTCCTCCCCTAAAGGACATTAGTGAACCAGATGGGTTTTTACAACAAATCAATGATAGTTTCATGGTTACTGTTACTGAGACTAGCTTTACTCTCCAGATTTCATTAACTGAATATAAATTCCACCAGCTGCTGTGGTGAGACTTGAACCCCGTGTTCCCCAGAACATCAGCCTGGGCCTCTGGATTACTAGTTCAGTGACAATGCCACTATGACGCATTTTGGGTGTTTACAAACTGGTCTAAATTAACTTCAAGGCTTGTGCCTGTCTAGGTGAAGGCATTTGCATTGGCATGTAGACACTGTTGATAATTGCATGATGTGGATAGTTAATGAGTGTAAGATATTCAGAAATCCCATATTGACAAAAATAATCCTCATATTTTACATAGAAACATACATAGAAAATAGAAGCAGAAGGATTCCATTAGGCCCTTCGAGCCTGCTCCACCATTCATTATGATCATGGCTGATCAAATTCAATACCCTGATCCCACCGTCCCCCTCCCCATATCCCTTCGTCCCTTTGGCTGCTTCTGATTTTAATTATTGCTATAAGGTTGAAGTGAACTTTATCAACTCTTCCAGGTAAAGTCGCAATAACCTTAAGCATGGATTTTGACATTTCAGATTTACCCCTGCAGTAGAAATTTGAAAAGTACCAGTCGCCCAAAAGGTTTGTGGTGCTATGTTAATTCATGGTGACATCACACCAAAATCCTCTCTCAATTCCGATGCACTGAACACATTGGTTAAATAAATGCACAACGCAAATGAATAATAGGTCAATTCATGAACATAATTTGTTGTCTCTGAGGAAGGCAGTGTTCTGCTCTTCGCTATATGTAAATACATTGTTAACATATATTACAATTTTGCTTGAACCATTAGCAGTAATTTTTCCCTGGATTTTTTAGAATTGTCTAAGTTACTTGGAAAGTTTAAAACTACGAAAGCTTGCGGATTTTTTTTTGTCATCCGTTATCCCTGGTTTAAACAGCATGAAAATAGTAACTAGTAGAGAACTTTTAACTTATAAATATGTAATCCATCAAAACTATAGAGGCTTAAAATATGGCTGTGTTTTTCGTCAGATGAATTAAATATTGAAAGCTATAGATTAAAGCAAATCTCACGTGATGCTTTGAAGTTTGTGCAGATGGTACAGACGTCTCTTCAGTTTCTTTCCTTGAGGAGGAGGGGGTGGGCCTGGGGGTGGGGGGGGGGAGGGGGGGTGGAAAGGGCCATCATGGTCCTTTGGTAGGACCTGTAAAAAATTACCACTTGAGCTTATTTTGGATTCAAAAATCCTGTTAAAATATTACCTCCTCAAAAGAAACCTTCCAACTTTTAGAGTAAGATGTTTTGCATATTCTAAATTATAGGTTACCCCTGTATTACTGTGACTAACACATATACTTTTTTCTGCCATTACAAACTATAATATATAGATAGGAACGGAACTTTTCTCCTTAGCGAGGGGTCAATAACCAGGGGGCATATTTTCAAGTTAAGGGGCAGGAGGTTTAGAGGGGATATGAGGAAAAACCTTTTCACCCAGAGGATGGTGGGAATCTGGAACTTGCTGCCTGGAAGGGTAGTAAAGGCGGGAACCCTCACAACATTTAAGAAGCATTTAGGTGAGCACTTGAAATGCCAGAGCTTACAAGGCTACAGACCAAGTGCTGGAAAGTGGGATTATAGACCAGTAAGCCTAACATTTGTGGTGGGTACGTTACTAGAGAGGATTCTGAGGAGTAAGATATACAGGGATTTGGAAAGACAGTGTTTGATTAGGAGTAGTCAGCATGGCTTTGTGCATGGGAGATCATGCCTTACAAATTTGTTAGAGTTCTTTGATGAAGGGACCAGAAAGTTTGATGAGGGTATGACGGTCGATGTAGTCTATGTGGACTTCAGTAAGGCCTTGATAAAGTTCCACATGGTAGGTTGCTCTGGAAGGTTAGATCACATGGAATCCAGGGAGAGCTGGCAAATTGGATATATAACTGGCTTGATGGTCAGAAGAAGAGGGTGATGGTGGAAGGATGCTTGTCGGAATGGAGGCTTGTGACTAGTGGTGTGCCTCAGGGGTCAGTGCTGGGCCCATTGCTGTTTGTTATCTATATCAACGATTTGGATGAGAATGTGCAAGGCGTGATCAGTAAGTTTGCAGATGACAGTAAAATAGGTGGTATTGTAGACAATGAGGAAGGTTATCAAAAATTGCAGCAGGATTAGTGGGGCAAGAAATGGCAAATGGAGGTCAATTCAGATAAGTGTGAGGTGTTACTTTTTGGAAAGTCAAATCAAAGTAGGACTTTAGGGAGTATCGTGGAACAGAAGGACCTTGGAGTTCAGGTTCACGGTTCTCTAAAGGTGGAGTCACAAATAGATAGGGCAGTGAAGAAGGCTTTTGGCATGCTGGTCATCATAATAACATAAGAACTAGGAGCAGGAGTAGGCCATCTGGCCCTTCGAGCCTGCTCCGCCATTCAATGAGATCGTGGCTGATTTTTTTGTGGACTCAGCTCCACTTTCCCACCTGAACACCATAACCCTTTATTCCTTTATTGGTCAAAAAACTATCTATCTTTACCTTGAAAACATTTAATGAAGGAGCCTCAACTGCTTCACTGGGCAGGGAATTCCATAGCTTCGCAACCCTTCATCAGTCAGGGCATTGAGTATAGAAGTTGGGAAGTTATGTTGCAATTGTACAGGACGTTGGTGAGGCCGCGCCTGGAGTATTGTGTTCAGTTTTGGTCACCTTGCTGTAGGAAAGATATTATTAAACTGGAGCGAGTGTAGAAGAGATTTACAATGATGTTGCCAGGACTCAAGGGACTGAGTTATAGGGAGGGATTGGACAGGCTAAGACTTTTTTTCTTTGGAGTGTAGGTCTGAGGGGTGATCTTATAGAGGTGTATAAGATCATGAGAGGCATGGATAGGGTGAATGCACTCAGTCTTTTTCACAGGGTTGGGGAATCGAGAACCAGAGGGCATCGGTGTAGTATTATCAGGTATTGCAGTACCCGAGAGGCTGTAGACCATTGGGTAAACCTAGGAGTTTACCATTGGCTGTTTGGTATGTAGTTCTGCCCTGACAGGCGGGGTATAAGAAATGGTGCCATCCCAGCAACCCTCATTCTGTACCGAAGCTGCTGGGGAACAGATTTAGTCTCTTGAAGCCTTCAGTTATGTTACAACCTCGTCTTTGAGTTTAATTGATCGTGCATCAATTTAATAGACTACTCTTAAGCTGAAAGAATGGATCTCCGAATCAAGCCGGAGTGTCTACAACTCAGCCCCCACGCGGAGAACTCGGCGGCGATATTTAAGCACTGGCTGGCGTGATTTAAAGGCTACCTCGAGACGGCCGGAGGCACTTCCTCAGGAGAACAGAAACTGCATCTCCTGCACTCGAGAGTAAGCCCTGGAATCTTTACCCTCATCGAGGCGGCAGAGGGCTATGATGCTGCGATCGAACTGTTAAAAGGACATTATATACGCCCTGTAAACCAGGTCTACGCACGTCACCTGCTTGCAACTAGACGGCAAAGCCCCGGGAAATCGCTGGAGGACTTCTACCATTCGCTTTTGGTGCTGGGCAGAAACTGTGGCTGCCCGCAAGTTTCGGGCAGCGAGCACATGGAACTTCTAATCCGGGATGCCTTCGTAGCAGGTATGAGCTCCTCAGAGATCCGCCAAAGACTCTTAGAAAAGGACACCCTGGGACTAAGAGAGGCACGGGCCCTGGCAGGGTCCATGGATATTGCCTCCAGAAACACGCAGTCCTATGCGCCCGACCGCGCGGCGGCCCCCTGATCTGCGTGGCATCCCGCAGCGGCAGCCCCACTGACCTTCCCCGTGTCCCCGCAGGCCTGCGCCGTAAGACGGCCCCGCTAACTCCGTCGGGCCCCGCTGTTTCTTCTGCAGGCAGGCGAAGCATCCCCGCACCCGCTGCCCGGCCCGCACCTCCACCTGCAAAGGGTGCAGCAAGAAGGGCCATTTTGTGGGGGTCTGCCAAGCACGAGCCGTGGCCGCGGTCTCCAGCGACTCCGGACCGCCGCGGCAATCTTCCCCTCGGACCTCAGGCAGCCAGCACTCACCGCCACCCCCCTATCCTAGGGCCACGTCCGACCCACGGGCGTGGCCATCTTGCCGCTCGGACACCATGCTGGACGGATAGGCGTCGCCATTTTGTCCATCCTCCTTCTGCCATTTTGTCCATCCCCGACCACCACGTGCGATCCATGGGAGACGCCATCGTGGATGGGGGCCCCAGGCCCCCAGCACGGCCGACTACACGCTGCCCGATCACAACCCGCAACTGCTCCATCTGGCCCCGGTGACGCTGGACCAAAATCGACCTCGGACACTCGCGACGGCATCGACGACGGTGTTCATCAACGGCCACGAGACGTTTTGCCTGATCGACTCTGGGAGCACGGAGAGCTTTATACACCCCGACACGGTAAGGCGCTGTTCACTTGTTACCCATCCTGTAAACCAAAGGATCTCCCTGGCCTCTGGAGCACACTCAGTGGAGATAAAGGGGTTCTGCCTAGCAGACCTCACTGTCCAAGGCAGGAAATTCAACAATTTCCGCCTTTATGTCCTGCCGCACCTCTGCGCGGCTACACTCCTGGGGTTGGACTTCCAATGTAACTTGCAAAGCCTGACCTTTACTTGTGTGGTAGGGGTCAGGGGGGTAGCGTCCGCGCGCAACTGAAGGGATCCCGCTAAGATCCAGGTGAACATGATGGAGGTCGTCTTCATCTTTCCGTCTTTCTGTCTTCTTCCTTGTCTTCCTCTGGGGTTCCTGAGGTTCCGGAGTTCTGTAAACACAAGCATAATATCTGCTATTATCTTGCTTAAGCTCTCGTATGCCTGTCTGTCTGTCCTTTGTTGCCAATTTCCCTTTATAATTGGTCACCATCTGTGACTCCCTCATTTTTTTTAAGCCAAATATTTGGGACAAGACATCCGATAAAATATTGACATAGTGCGAGCTGTCTCGCAGCCTGTGCGATCTACCATCCTAGTGTTTTAGGATGTAAATAGCATCCGGAAGCAACCTAAGGTTTGCCAAAACCAAACAAAAGAATTTTGAACTGAAAGTGCCAAAATGGGGTGCGTATGGGCGGGTGAGAAATGGGTGGAATCCCCGGATAGGATGGTGATCAATGCCGTTTGTGCTCTACCCGAGTGTAGCTGACCAGTGGGGGGGTCCTCAGGCAGGGCGGAGACCAATGTCGTTTCTCCACTGCCTGAGCAACTGGCAAGAACGGGTAAGAATGTGGTCGTCGTGGGGGCTTCCTCTCGAATCAGGAGAGTAGCTATGAGTCGTGTCTGTCAACAAACTAGTTCCTCTGAACGGTTGTCTGGCGACAAACTTGTACCTCTAGACTGGTTTCTGTTGACAAACTAGTTCCTCTGAACTGTTGTCTGGGGACAAACTTGTTCCATTAACAGCCAGGGGCGTTAAAGGAGTGGTGACGTAGGGCCGTGAAAACTTTCGAGGTTACAAACAACACTTAACATTAGCACTGATGAACAAACATACAACAGACATGGTGCAGGTTCCATCAGAAAGGACACCGTATCTCTCCAGCGGTTCCTTTTTCTCCATCATCTGGACACCTCACTGCTCAATAGCGAACAGGGTCACAAAGGGATTAGTTTGGTGGGAGTCAGACTCTATGTATCATCTTCTCCCGGCTGCCAAACTCTTGACTGCAGTAACCGTGCTAAAGCTGCTTGGGGCGAATTGGGGTCCATCCCATCATTCCGGATGAGCCTGAACGAATTGTCTCGGTGCCAGAATCGTGTGTCGAGGTTGGAGCTACTAGGTTTCAATCCGTAATCGTCGGGCGGTGGGTCTGGGTCAGGGGCTTTAATATATGTAATCTCGAAGGAATCAGTGGAATCATACTCCGATTCGCTGGGAGTGGGGCCTGGTACAGGAGGATAATCATAATGTGGTGTGCTGTGGCTGTCGTCATTGCCGTCGCTATCACTGTCGCTGTCGCTGCTGGTTGAAGGAAGGGAGAGGCGGAGTCGTGTCTCTGGGGTGGAGTTGAAGTCGTGTCTGAGAGCGGGCTGGACTGGTTGGGGGAGGGTGTGAAAACATCATCTGTGGGCAGGGCGTGCTCGTCTGCTGCTGCGAGCAGGATGTGGTGTGTGTGGTTATTCTGCGAGCCATAAGCCTTGAGCTGGTTTATGTGAAACCAGGCAGACTTACCATTGGGATATGTAATTTTGTATACCGAGGGGCTGACTTTGTCCGAAATGGAGTACGGTCCGGAAAATTTAGGGGAAAGGAATGAACTGGGGTTGTAAAGGGAAAGCATCACTTGCTGTCCTACTGCAAACTCAGTGGCGTGTATTGTTTTGTCAAAACATGCCTTGCTCTGTTTCTTCCTGGTCCCACGTCTATTGTTGAACCGCATTTTCATGCGTGAGGGCTGTAACTGCGGGGATGGCCAAATCCAATCCTAATAAATACTCAGTGCCTTTCATGGGGGTCCGGTCATGAGGGTGTGGGGGGGGTGTATCCTGTGGACGTGGATACCGTGTTTCTTATAAACATTAAAGCAAATGGGAAAACTGAATCCCAGGTGCTGTTATTCTGCTGAACCATTTTCCTGAGGGTGGCTTTTAATGTCCTATTCATCCTCTCTACAATACCACTCGACTGGGGGTGGTATGCAATTTGAAACTTTTGTCGAATGCCGAAAATCGTGAGTACGTTTTTCATTACACGTCCTGTGAAATGGGAGCCTTGATCGGACTCTATACTGTGGGGGAGTCCCCATCTTGTAAAGATGTGATGTGCTAATATTTTAGCCGTTGTCTTGGCCGCATTAGTTTGCGATGGAAATGCTTCCACCCATTTTGTGAAGGTGTCTATGCCCACCAACACATACTTATAACCATTTCTGCAAGGGGGTAGGGGTCCTATATAGTCTATCTGGAGATTTGTCCAGGGTCCATTAATGGGGCAGGTATGATTAAGTTGAGCCTTTTTCGCATATCTGTCTGGATTGTTCTGGGCACAGATTAAGCAATTCTCTGTGTAGTGCGTTACATCGGTTTTTAAATCAGGCCACCAGCAAAGCGTCTGAGGTGGGCTAGGGTGGGTTTAATTCCTTGGTGCCCATGATTATCATGGAACTGACAATTTACAGGTAGCACGGTAGCATTGTGGATAGCACAATTGCTTCACAGCTCCAGGGTCCCAGGTTCGATTCCGGCTTGGATCACTGTCTGTGCGGAGTCTGCACATCCTCCCCGTGTGTGCGTGGGTTTCCTCCGGGTGCTCCGGTTTCCTCCCACAGTCCAAAGATGTGCAGGTTAGGTTGATTGGCCATGATAAATTGCCCTTAGTGTCCAAAATTGCCCTTAGTGTTGGGTGGGGTTAATGGGTTATGGGGATAGGGTGGAGATGTTGACCTTGGGTAGGGTGCTCTTTCCAAGAGCTGGTGCAGACTCGATGGGCCGAATGGCCTCCTTCTGCACTGTAAATTCTATGATATCTATGATCTGGTTCCTGTCCTGGCTGGGAACTATATAAATGCCATCCTTTAAAATCACACCATCATGTGTGGTTATTGCATTCCTGTATTTATCATACGGGGCTGGGAAGGTTCCCTTTAAAACTTCCCTGAGTTTCTCGTCCTCTCGCTGTGTCTTCGCTAAATCCTGAATGTTGGTCTGTGAGACCTGAACTGCGTGTACTGGGGTGCTTTCAGGGTGTTCCAAAAATAACCATGCCTGGAGCCTGCCTTCGCTAGGGCGTCTGCTTTAACGTTACCAGAGGGGGAAGAACGGTGATGACTGCGGACCTTAATTATTCCATATTTTCTATCCTTTGCTGTCTCAAAGATATGGCGGAGTAATGGGGCTGAGGGTAGGGGTTTACCGTCCGTGGAAACAAATCCTCTTGTTTCCCACAAGGGTAGGAATTCCGTCAAACTATTGCAGACATACAAGCTGTCCGAATAGCTATCTGCTGGGGTCGGGAACGAGTCGGGGTGGTCTACAATATAAGCAATTGCTGCCAGCTCTGCTGCCTGCGAGCCTAAGTGTCCTGGCAACTTTTGTGAAATCTCATCTAGGGCGCGTCCCTGCGCGTCCTTTACGTAAATACCACAACTGGTGATTCTCTTTCCATTTAACACTGTGGAGGAGCCATTCACATAAATCTTCAGGGGTGCGCACGTGTCTGTGGACTGGGGTCTCTGGGGTGTACTACCTATGTTTTGGGAATAAATGGGCCTGTGTTTTGCTTTGTGGTGATGATCTCACACTCATGAGGGCTGCCTGCATACTGCAAATTATCGGCAAGGAAGGTGTGGGTCTTGGTTCGTTTTACTGTGATGTCCCATCCCTGTAAAAGAAGGGTCCAATGGGCTGCGCGGATTTGGCTGACTGTGCCATCCTTATGTCGGCCATCTGACAATAGTTGTGTCGGAGTGTGTTCTGTGAGAATGGTGATGGGGTTGAGTCCTGTAATGTAGGCGAAGTATTGTACTGCCTAAAAAACTGCGAGGAGGTGCCTTTCACAGGCAGAAAATCCTTGCTCTATGGGGTCTGACACACGTGAGGCGTATGCTACGGGGCGTAATTGGTCATGGCGTTCCTGGAGGAGTACGGCCGAAAGGGTTCGGTCTGTGCTTGCTACTTCGATAGCGTACGGGGAAAGTGGATCTGGGACCTGTAGTGCGGGGGCTGTGCTGAGTGCTCTTTTTAAAGCATCCACGGCATCCGTATGCTATGGAAGTCATTCCCAAGGTGCCTGCTTCTTGAGAGGTTCGGAAAGGGGTGCTGCTTTTCATGGCAAAACCGTCAATATGGTTTCGGCAGTAGCCAACCAGTCCTAAAAATGACCAGGGGGCTGAGACATTGTGGGGAAGGGGCAATTTGACGATCGAGTCAATTCTCTTTTGCTCGATCTCGCATTTACCATGTGTGATCACTGTTCCCAAGTAAATCTGGGCCTTCTTGGGGTTGACTTTACAACCAATTTCTTTTAGGAGTGCTAGTTCGGCGAGAAGCAAAATGTGCTCTCCCTTTGTGTCTGTCTGTAGTAACAAGTCGTCTACATACCGGACCAGACAATCGGGGTGGGAAAATGTTGCTAATCCATTTGCCAGCTGTCAGTGTAAAATGGAGGGGGAGTTGTGGAAGCCTTGTGGAAGGCACGTCCACGTATACTGTTGCCCTTGGAATGTAAAGGTGAATTTGTACTGGCACGCTTTAGCCAATGGAATGGACCAAAAGCCGTTACTAATGTCCAAAACTGAAAAAAAAATTGACTGGAGTCCCTGATTGAGCATGGTCTCGGGACTCGTGGCTTCGGTGGGGGCTGCTGCTGGGGTTACTTTGTTCAATTTCCAGTAATCAATGGTCAGTCACCATGATCCATCGGGTTTCCTGACGGCCCAAATTGGTGCGTTGTTTGTGGAGGCTACTGATCTGAGTACGCCTTGATCCAACAAACTCTCTATTACTTTGGAGATTTCTCCCTTTGCTTCCTGGGGAAATCCGTACTGCTTCTGGGGTTTGGGGTCGGGACCTGTAATGTTCACAAAGCCAGCCAATTTGCCACAATCGTGCTTGTGCTGTGCAAATGCTGCTTTATGTTCCTGCAGGACTGCCCTAACCTGTTTGTCTGCACTAATGGCTCGAGGATCGAACCAGACGTCTCCTCCTTAGCTAATCCTGTTTACATACTCTCCTACTGTGAGCGTGGCAGGGGCTCGTGCTGTCTTTGCCATTTTCCATACACACTTGTTAACTGGGTCAAAAGAAAGGTTATGGGAGCTCATGAAATTGATCCCAAGGATATGTTCTGCTGTCTGGGGCAGATCAACTAAAACTACGGGGTGCTTAGTTGTGATGTTCCCTATTTGTATTGCTACAGGGGCTGTGATGTGTCCCTGTTGTAAATGACCTGTAAAACCGCTGAGTGTGTCTGTTGTGGGCCACGTGGCTTGCTGAAACATCGTGGAGGAATTGAGTGTGGTGCGGGACCCTCCTGTGTCCCAAAGAAATTCTATGGGGTGTCCCCGAACTTTGCCTGCTACTACCAGTCTACCGGACTTGTCCCAAAGGGTGTCGCAGACCCAAGTTGGGGAGCCCAAACACCGTCAGTCGGTGCCGTTCATGTCTGCATTCTCTGAACGGGCACAAACGCTATGGATCAGCTTTGCCCTATTCCTGTTTAGGGTGCCTGTCTGTTGGCTTCTCTGCTGCTTTTGGGGCACGTTGCACTCTCGTGCAAAGTGTCCCAGCTGTCCACAGTTGTAACATTCTTGAGCTTTGGGCTGGGGTGGGCTGTTCCTGTCTTCATTTACCGATGCGGGGTTCTGGTGCGCTTTAACTGGGTTCATCTCTGCCTGCTCTTCATTGGGTGTTATAAATGCTGTTTTGCCTGCAATTGGTTGCTCCCAAGCGTGGGACAATCTCTTCAAAACCCATTTTTCATTGTGGGCCTCATCTGAGGGGTCATAATTTGCGCAAGCTTTTCGTCCTGCGTCTGCCGCGTGAAAGACTAGGATTCAAGTCCATTTGGCCATATTATCTTGGGACAAATGGGCACGGGCTAACTCTCCGAAAACTGCTGTGAAGTGTATCCACAGGCGTCCAGCAAACGCTGTGGGGTGCTCTGTCTTCTTTTGCCTACACTTATTTAGGCCTTCTACGGGGTCTCCTCTGTTATAGCCGATTGCATCAAGGATCACTGTGTGCATCTCTTGGAGTGTGCCTCCTCCTACATTCTGTGGGTCGGGAAGGGCTGCCACGACTGAAGGGTCGAGGCTTAAAACTGTGAGCTTCACTTGCTCCTTTTCGTCCAGGTCGTACATGGTTGCCTGCTGTTTGACTTACGCAAAAAATTGGTGGGGGTCTGATGTGGGAAGGAACGGGGTAATTTTTCCACACGTGTCCCGTAATTGGGTCACGGTTAACGGGCTAATGTAAAGGAAATCTGCTTCTCCTTCTGCTGTGGCCCTGTGGTGGGTGGTTACAGGGCTCATGGGTGTGTGTTCTGCCTGTTCGGTTGGGGATTGGGGCGCTCTCCTTTTCTGGGGGTTTTCCTGCGTACATGTCCCATGTACGTATCTGTGGGCAGTCTCGTTCAATTCCTGCCAGTCGGGGCCATTTTCCTGATCTAATTGTGGTCCAAATGTGCTTTGAAACCCATTTTGAACGGAAAGCAGAGATTGCAATTCTGCAATTTGCTTCCGGCACTTTGCGTGGTCTACGGAGCTCTGCATTTGTTCCGGCGTGGAAGTATGGAGTGCTTGTAGAGCTGCTTTCCGATCATTGCACTGTTTCTGCAATTTCTCAACTTGCTGTTCTGTCTCTTGTCTTACCAAGACCGCACGTTGCGTGTCCTGGTAGGCCTCTTCGTATTGCGTTTGGAAACTACTCAAATGCGCGAGACAAGACTGGTGTGCCCACTTGGCATCATCCACCTCTCTGTCCCTTGCTGCTAACTGCTCTTTTAAATCTCTATTCTCCTTCTCTACTTCGCTCACATCTACCTTACTACTTCTGTCTCTCTCCTCTATCTCTCTACGGAGCATCCTAACGACCTCCTCTGTGCCTCGCAATTGTGCCAAACAGGACACGATTGCCATCGGCTTGCGAGCTTTCCCTAAGCTCTTGTGTATCTCTGACAGGTTCTCCCACCAAGTATGTCCTATACTCCCGGGACATGTTTCACCATTAGTGCAGAATTCACTCCAAAGGGGCCATCCTTTCCCTTTGAGATATTTCCTGGTCTCTTCTTCCCAAACGGGACACTGTCCTACTCTACTGGTAGCTGCGACCTCGAATTTCTGGGGGTTCATAAGGCATTCCATTGCCTTCATTGCCATTTTCTCTATCTAGGTTCTCTACTGAATTTGGAACAGGGGGTGATAAAGTGGTGATATAAACATGGGTATGGCTTACGCTAATTTCCGGCCGACAAAACTCCCGACATTTTTACGCAACAAAGTCTCTCAGGTTTACCTTATATTCCTGTTAGTACGCATGCATTAACACACTTCCGAATCTCAGAGGCTTCATCGGTACTGTTCTTACACTTGTGGTTTTTCTGTTTCCAATTGGATTCCAATTCAAATTTTGGGTTCTCTCGGAGTGGTTAGGCCACTTCTAAATCGAGTCCCGGCGGAGTCGCCAGTAAATGTTGCTAACTTGCTGTTGTCTCTTAATTTGGCTCTGTTTAATTACATTTGCTCAAGAGTCGGCAGGTATTTTTCGACACCGCCACAAAGTTCAAAACCGAATACTGATCAAAGACTCGATACACCATTTAGTAAGTTCAAACGCAATGCTCATTTATTTACACACAGTCAAATCTACTCATGCATAAAACTCTACAACCTAAACTATCACTATTACAAAAAGCCTATATTTAGCTTCGGGTGCCCACTCAGTCAGAGGGACAATGGCTGTTGCTCGGTTCTGAGGCTGCTGGTTTGAGCTGTTTACAGGATAGCAACTAGGAGCGTCTATCTCGTAGCATGCGTTGACTTGGAACTTACTTAGTCTGGTGTAGCTGCTAGGCAGGTCTCTCCTCGCTGAGAGCCAAGGTCAAGAGAGTGATCCTCTCTTGGGGAGTCCTTTTTATACCCCAAAAGGGCTTTGCGTGCTTTTGGGCGGGCCTTGAACCAATGGCCAATTAATTGGGCCATTTCCCAATTGTCCTTATCGATTTTCCTCCAATAGAGGGGTGGGTTCCCTACTTGCTGGACGTGTCCTAGGTGGCCGTTTTAGTCTCCTCTGGCGCCGGGATGTCTGGCTTAGCTTTGTTTCATAATTTTTCCCCATTCTCCTGCCTTCTCCCCATAACCCCTGACCCCCTTATTTTTTATTTTTTTTTAAATATTTTTATTCTCCTTTTTCACATTTTCTCCCACATTTACACCCATCAACAATAAACAATAATCAGCAAGATATGTCAATCCCCATAATAACAACGATCCCATCCACCCACCAACCCCCAAACCTCAGCCCACATGTTTACATAAACAAATGACAAAAAGGAATCAGGGATTACCCGTAGTCACCCTTAATCTACACAGCCCCCCTCCTCTATAGCCTCTCCCAGCTCTTCCTCCCACTTTGCTTTGATCCCTTCCAGTGGTACCTTATCTTCTTTCAGAATAGCTCCGTACACCACTGACAATGCCCCCTTCTCCAGTCCCCTTGTCGTCAACACCTCCTCCAGCAATGTGGAGGCCGGTTCCTCTGGGAAGCTCTGTATCTCCTTCCTGGCAAAATCCCGAACCTGCATGTACCTAAACACTTCTCCCTGCTCTAGCCCATACTTCGCTTCCAGCTCCCTCAATCCTGCAAACCGACCCCGAAGAAACAAATCTTTTAGTGTCTTAATCCCCTTCTCTTCCCATTTCCGAAAACTTCCATCCCACCTCCCTGGCTCAAATCTGTGGTTCCCCCGAATCGGCATTTCCCTTGACCCTAAACCCAACCCGAAGTGTTGGCGAAACTGCCTCCAGATTTTCAATGAAGCTATTATTACCGGACTCCCTGAATATTTCCCCGGAGCTATCGGGAGCGGCGCTGTTGCAAGTGGCTTCAGCTCCGACCCCCTACACAAACTCTCCTCCATTCTGACCCACTGAGAATCAACCCCTCTGACCCAGCTCCGCACTTTCTCCACATTCGCCGCCCAGTAGTAGTACAACAGGTTCGGGAGACCCAACCCCCTGCCTGCCTTCCCCTCTGTAGCAGCACCTTTCTCACTCTGGCCACCTTCCCTACCCATATGAATGAGGTAATCCTTCCCTCAATCGCCCTGAAAAAAGACTTTGGCAGGAAAATCGGTAGGCATTGAAAAATAAACAGGAATCGCGGCAACACATTCATTTTAACCGCCTGTATCCGACCCGCCAGTGACAGAGGAAGGCCATCCCACCTTGCCAGATCGGCTTTCACTCTCCCCACCAAACTAGTGATGTTGTACTTGCAAAGCCTCCCCCACCCCTGGGCAACCTGCATCCCCAGATACATAGAACATAGAACAATACAGCGCAGTACAGGCCCTTCGGCCCACGATGTTGCACCAAAACAAAAGCCATCTAACCTACACTATGCCATTATCATCCATATGTTTATCCAATAAACTTTTAAATGCCCTCAATGTTGGCGAGTTCACTACTGTAGCAGGTAGGGCATTCCACGGCCTCACTACTCTTTGCGTAAAGAACCTACCTCTGACCTCTGTCCTATATCTATTACCCCTCAGTTTAAAGTTATGTCCTCTCGTGCCAGCCATTTCCATCCGCGGGAGAAGGCTCTCACTGTCCACCCTATCCAACCCCCTGATCATTTTGTATGCCTCTATTAAGTCTCCTCTCAACCTTCTTCTCTCCAACGAAAACAACCTCAAGTCCATCAGCCTTTCCTCATAAGATTTTCCCTCCATACCAGGCAACATCCTGGTAAATCTCCTCTGCACCCGCTCCAAAGCCTCCACGTCCTTCCTATAATGCGGTGACCAGAACTGTACGCAATACTCCAAATGCGGCCGAACCAGAGTTCTGTACAGCTGCAACATGACCTCCTGACTCCGGAACTCAATCCCTCTACCAATAAAGGCCAACACTCCATAGGCCTTCTTCACAACCCTATCAACCTGGGTGGCAACTTTCAGGGATCTATGTACATGGACACCTAGATCCCTCTGCTCATCCACACTGTCAAGAACTTTACCATTAGCCAAATATTCCGCATTCCTGTTATTCCTTCCAAAGTGAATCACCTCACACTTCTCTACATTAAACTCCATTTGCCACCTCTCAGCCCAGCTCTGCAGCTTATCTATATCCCTCTGTAACCTGCTACATCCTTCCACACTATCGACAACACCACCGACTTTAGTATCGTCTGCAAATTTACTCACCCACCCTTCTGAGCCTTCCTCTAGGTCATTGATAAAAATGACAAACAGCAACGGCCCCAGAACAGATCCTTGTGGTACTCCACTTGTGACTGAACTCCATTCTGAACATTTCCCATCAACCACCACCCTCTGTCTTCTTTCAGCTAGCCAATTTCTGATCCACATCTCTAAATCACCCTCAATCCCCAGCCTCCGTATTTTCTGCAATAGCCTACCGTGGGGAACCTTATCAAATGCTTTGCTGAAATCCATATACACCACATCAACTGCTCTACCCTCATCTACCTGTTCAGTCACCTTCTCAAAGAACTCAATAAGGTTTGTGAGGCATGACCTACCCTTCACAAAGCCATGCTGACTATCCCTGATCATATTATTCCTATCTAGATGATTATAAATCTTGTCTCTTATAATCCCCTCCAAGACTTTACCCACTACAGACGTGAGGCTCACCGGTCTCTCGTTGCCGGGGTTGTCTCTGCTCCCCTTTTTGAACAAAGGGACCACATTTGCTATCCTCCAGTCCTCTGGCACTATCCCTGTAGCCAATGATGACATAAAAATCAAAGCCAAAGGTCCAGCAATCTCTTCCCTGGCCTCCCAGAGAATCCTAGGATAAATCCCATCAGGTCCCGGGGACTTATCTATTTTCAGCCTGTCCAGAATTGCCAACACCTCTTCCCTACGTACCTCAATGCCATCTATTCTATTAGCCTGTGGCTCAGCATTCTCCTCCACAACATTATCTTTTTCCTGAGTGAATACTGACGAAAAATATTCATTTAGTATCTCGCCTATCTCTTCAGACTCCACACACAATTTCCCATCCCTGTCCTTGACTGGTCCTACTCTTTCCCTAGTCATTCGCTTATTCCTGACATACCTATAGAAAGCTTTTGGGTTTTCCTTGATCCTTCCTGCCAAATACTTCTCATGTCCCATACCTAAAATGAGTCCCTGCTCTACGGAATGGCAGCCCCCCCCCTGCCCCCACCCCCGGCCGAGACACCACAAAGTACTCACTCTTGTCCAGGTTCAACTTGTACCCCGAGAAAGACCCAAATACCCGCAGTAGCTTAAATATTCCTCCTATCGACGCACTCGGCTCCGACACATACAGCAGCAAGTCGTCGGCATATAAGGACACCCTATGCTCTATCCCCCACCACCCCACCCCCCCCCCCCCCCCCCGCACTATTCCTTTCCATGCTCCCGAACTTCTCAATGCGATGGCCAACGGCTCAATCGCAAGTGCAAACAGCAGGGGGGACATAGGACATCCGTGTCTCATCCCACGGTGGAGAGAAAAGTATCTCGAACTGCTATTATTTGTGCGGACACTTGCCTTTGGTTCCTTATATAACAGCTTTACCCAGTTCACAAACTTTGGTCCAATCCCAAATCGCTCCAGCACTGCCATTAGGTACCCCCATTCTACCCGATCAAACGCCTTCTCGGCGTCCAATGCCACAACTATCTCTGTTTCCTTTCTTTCCGCCGGTGCCATAACAACGTTCAAAACCCTCCTAATGTTCGAAAACAGCTGCCTCCCTTTCACGAACCCCGTCTGATCCTCCCCTATCACCTTCGGAAGGCACTCCTCCAGCCTACCCGCCAGTACCTTCGCCAACACTTTTAAGTCCACATTCAGAAGTGATATGGGCTGATACGACCCACACTCCGTCGGATCCTTATCTTTTTTTAGTAACAGGGAAATCGATGCCTGCCCCAAGGTTTGCGGCAACACCCCCTTCTCTATCGCCTCCTCAACATCCTCACCATCAGGGGTGCCAACCTATCCCTGAACTTTTTATAATATTCCACCGGAAACCCATCCGGCCCTGCCACCTTCCCCGACTGCATCCTCCCAATCGCATCCTTTATCTCCTGCTCCACTATTGCTCCTTCTAATGTAGCCCTGTCCCCCTCCCCTAGCCTCGGGTACTCCAACCCATCTAGAAATTTCTGCATCTCACGGTCTCCCCCAAGTGGCTCTGACTTGTACAACTTCTCATAAAACTCCTCAAAAACCTTGTTAATCAGCACTGGGGCCACCACCAACTTCCCTGCCCTATCCTTCACCTGAAGAATTTCCCTTGCCGTTGCCTCCCTCCGGAGCTGACCTGCTAACATACCTTATCTCCATGTTCATAAACTGCACCCCTTGCTCGTCTCAGTTGGCGCACCGCCTTCCTGGTGGACAGTCGGTTGAAGCTCGCCCGTAGTTCCTTCCTGTTTTCCAGCTTCGCCGGGTCCCCATCCTCTGCATACCACCTATCTACCTCCAACATCTCATCTATTACCCTCTGCCACTCCAACCTCTCCTCTTTATCCACCCTGGCCTCAAACAAAATTACCTCTCCTCTCACCACCGCCTTTAGAGCCTCCCAGACGACTGCCTTCGACACCTCACCCGTACAATTGAAACCTACATATTCCTTAATTACCTTTTCAATTTTCTTACAGAACACTTGGTTCCCCAAAAGCCCCACATCCAGTTTCCACCCCAGCCTCTGCACTACCCCCTTCTCCAGTACCATATCCACCCAATGTGGAGCGTGATCTGACACTGCAATTGCAGAGTATTCCGACCCCTTGACTCCAGCCAGCAAAGCCTTCCCCACCACAAAAAAGTCAATCCGCGAGTATACCTTATGGACCGCTAAGAAAAACGAATACTCCCATTCCCTTGGGTGCAGGAACCTCCAAGGGTCTACCCCTCCCATTTCCACCATTAGCCCAGCCAGCGCCTTTGCCCCCCTGATGGGACCAGCGAGCGCGGCCGTGATCTGTCCAACCTTGGCTCCTGCACCAAGTTCCAGTCGCCCCCACAATCAGCTCATGTGTGTCTAAGTCGGGAATGGCCCCAAACACCTTCCTCGCGAATCCCACATCGTCCCAATTGGGGCCGTATACACTTAACAGCGCCACTAATCTCCCCTCCAGTGCCCCTGTCACAATCACATATCTACCCCCCTGATCTGCCACCACCTTCTCCATCTGGAAGCGTACCCTTTTGCTGACCAGCACCGCTACCCCTCGAGCCCTTCCATCAAATCCGGAGTGAAACACTTGGCTAACCCAGCCCTTTTTAAGTCTCACCTGGTCCTTTACCCTCAAGTGAGTCTCCTGCAGCATTGCTACATCGGCTTTCAAACTTTTAAGATGTGCAAGCGCCCTTGACCTCTTGACCGGACCTCCTAGCCCTCTCACGTTCCACGTGATTATCCTTACTGGGGGTCTCTCACCCCCCCCACCTTTCTTATCCACCATCATCATACCCCTGAGCCCTGTTCCATATGCCTGACCCGCCCCTGTCCATTGTTAACATCAAATCCCTTCCCCCCCTCCCAAGAACCCCCCCTACAAAAACATCCCCCAACATCCATCCCTCCACCCCCTCTTCCTCGCCTCGTAGTCCCATTGAAGCCTGCTATCCAGGCTCCAACGTCCGCAGTCCTCCTCTCACCTCACCCCCGTTCACTAACTGACTTTAGTTAGCTAGCGCGGGTGGCTCCCCCCGCCAAGACCTCTCGCTCCCTTCTGCCCAGTCCCAGAGAAAGAAACACCAAAACAAACCCAACAATCCAACCCCTACAATTCACTAACACAACATTTAACCGTCGCAACACAGAACGCCATTAACTTGAACTCTGTAACATTGCAAAGAGAAGTAAATTTCAATACAAATCAGTAAAAAGAAAGTTGTAACATTTGTACATTGTCCAGATGCTCAAACACAGTCCACAGTCTCTCTTCCAGTTCCCCTCTTCACGTCTGTCCCAAGCCTTCTGCCCTCACGAACGCCTCAGCCGCCTCCGCTGTCTCAAAATAAAAGTCTTTTGCGTTATATGTTACTCTCAACTTCGCCGGGTACACCACACCAAATCGCACCCCCTTCTTGTAGAAAGCCGCCTTCACTCGCCCAAACGCCGCTCGTCTTTTTGCCAACTCCACCGTCCAGTCCTGGCAGATCCGAACCGCAGTACCATCCCACAGCACCTCACGCTCCTGCTTCGCCCAGCTTAATAATTTCTCCTTCATGCAAAACTTACGGAAGCAGATAATTACTGCCCTTGGCGGCTCGTTCACTTTGGGCTTCGGCCTTAATGACCGATGAGCTCGGTCTAGCTCGTACAGGGTGGGGCTTTCACCCTCCCCCATCAGCTCCGCCAACTTCTTAGCGAAGTATTGCGTTGGCCTTGGGCCCTCTGTCCCTTCGGGCAAGCCCACAATTCTCAAATTGTGCCGCCTTGAGCGGTTTTCCAAGTCTTCCAGCTTTGCTCGGAGTCCTCTGTTAACCTCCACCACCCTCCGCAGCTCGTCCCCCATCGAGGTGACCTGGTCGCTGTGTCGTGTCACGGCCTCCTCCACCTCCTTCATCTTCTCGCCCTGCTCTCTCACCTCGGCCAATACCTTTGCCACCTCCACCCTCATCGGGCCGATTGCCTCCTCCAACAATGACCTCAACACGACCGCCATCTCTTTCCTCAGGACCTCCATGTGCCTCACAAACTGTTTTTCCAGCTCCACCGCCATCACCTCGGTCATCTTCTCCACCGTAAGTAGTGCGGCCCCGCCTTGCAGTTTGGCTTCCGCCATCCTGTCAACACTTTTGCTCGTCTTCTCCTTTGGCGGCGAACCCGCGTTTCCTCCTTTCTTCGACGCTGCTTTTCGCATCCTTTCCCTGACCCCCTTATTAATCAAGAACATATCTATCTCTGTCTTAAAGACACTCAGTGATTTGGCCTCCACAGCCTTCTGCGGCAAAGGTTTCCATAGATTCACCATCCTCTGGCTGCAGAACTTCCTTCTCATCTTTGTTTTAAAGGATCGTCCCTTTAGTCTGAGATTGTTTCCTCTTGTTCAAGTTTGTCCTACAAGTGGAAACATCCTTTCCGCGTCTCCTCTATCCAGGCCTCGCAGTGTCCTGTAAGTTTCAATAAGATCCCCCTCATCCTTCTAAACTCTAATGATTACATGATGTGGAGATGCCGGCGTTGGACTGGGGTGAGCACAGTACGAAATCTTACAACACGAGGTTAAAGTCCAACAGGTTTGTTTCGATGTCACTAGCTTTCGGAGCGCTGCTCCTTCCTCAGGTGAATGAAGAGGTATACCTCTTCATTCACCTGAGGAAGGAGCAGCGCTCCGAAAGCTAGTGACATCGAAACAAACCTGTTGGACTTTAACCTGGTGTTGTAAGACTTCGTACTAATGAGTACAGATCCAGAGTCCTCAACCGTTCCTCATACGACAAGCTCTTCATTCCAGCGATCATTCTTGTGAACCTCCTCTGGACCCTTTCCAAGGCCAGCACGTCCTTCCTTAGATAGGGGCCCAAAACTGCTCACAATTTTCCAAATGGGGTCTGACCAGAGCCTTATACAGCCTCAGAAATACATCCCTGGTCTTGTATTCTAGCCCTCTCGACATGAATGCTAACATTGCATTTGCCTTCCTAACTACTGATTGAACCTGCACGTTAACCTTAATATATCCTATTCCACCCCCATCCAAAAACAACAGATTAAACCCAAGCCAATTTGAGGGGGGAAAATCTGGAATTTGTTTATTTGACACCCCCAGCAAACCACAACACATAACTCTAAGATAGTCGACATGCACTCATTGGGACTGTTAATTCCATACAATCTCTTAAAAAGAGTGCACTGGTGTTGCTGACTACTGGAGCACTATCTCTTCACACTAGAAATTGCAAGAATGGAGCTTCAACCTGAGCCTTGGCCAAACTGGTTGGAGGTTGTTATTCGCCTGAAAGAGGGTGCTGAAAAGTCATGTGATCAATCTGCAGCCTTTTTGTGGTCAGACAAAGTACAGTCTTATCTGCAGAAGATAAATTGCACAAAAAGACAAAAAAAGGTGGAGTTGGCATAACTTATAAGAAGGAAAGGAACATTTGCATTCATATAGCACCTGCCACAACCTCAACATGCTGGAGCAATTTTGAAGTGTAGTCACTATTGTAAAGTAGGAAACGCAGTTCGCACACAGCAAGGTCCCCTCAAACAGCAGTGTGACCATGACCAAATTGTTTTTTCGTGGGTGCTCCTCTTACATTAGAGAGTTAGGATTTAGACCCATGAACATGCTCAAGCATCCAGTAATTTGACAAGTTCAATGTAGCAGAACCCTTAAGTGTTACTTTCCAGATCAACTTTGTTTTTAATTCTTGTCAGATTTTACTGTGTAACATCAACTGGTATTAACTAAGACAGTGCAATGACATTGAGTGAACTCCCAATTAATTTGAAAAAATACTCAAACAGAGTGACCTGGCACGTAATTAGAAATCTGGCGCACATTTAAAAAAAAAAAATTTGTGGGTGTTTTTTTCTAAATGAGTCAATTTACAAAATGTTCGGAGGCTTTTTTTTATGGCTTTATAATTATGTAAGAGACCAAAACTAAGAACCATGCCTACCAGAACTTGGCCTTGATGAGGCAATGTAATCAAAACCAAATTTTTAAACTGAAAAGCTTAGATCTCGCTCAGATCTAATAGAAATGGCAGAAAACAGATGTAACAACCCTTGTGATCCAGAAAGTTTGTGTGAATTAGACTTTTTTTTCATAGAAGTGATGTAATGTACCATCTTACATATGGTGTCACTTCATTTGTTGTTTTCTGGTTTGCTTTTGAAATCAGATTTGGTGGGTTTATTCTGATTACTGTTGACCTCAATGTGAGGTCATAATTAAGTAATAATATATGTATAAACTGTTTGATCAAATTGAGGACAGGCTGCGTGACTGTAGGACAAGGCCATGGGTTGATTCCGTCAGTCTTCCAGTCCAACCTTAATTCAGCAAGAATGTACATGTGAGGTACACTTTTCCATATTGAAATACCACCTTCAAGTTCTTTCAAACTTAGCTCTCCCTGTATGAAGAAGGAGATAGAATCCCTACAGTGCAGAAGGAGGTCATCCGGCCCATCGAGTCTGTACTGACCCTCTGAATGTGCTCCCTACCTAAGCGCACTCCCCCGCCCTCTCTCCGTAACCCCAGTTAAACTGCACGGATGTGATTCTCCAATAATGGGGCAATGTTGGGAACGTGAATTGTAACTCCAGTATGCAGGAGGTTGAGAGTAGTGACGTCATGAGTAAGGTTTCAAAGTTGCGGGAGTGTACCGGCAGGCAGGAAGGTGGTTTAAAGTGTGTCTTCTTCAATGCCAGGAGCATCCTGGTGGGTGAACTTGCGGCATGGGTTGGTACCTGGGACTTCGATGTTGTGGCCATTTCGAAGACATGGATAGAGCAGGGACAGGAATGGTCGTTGCAGGTGCCGGGGTTTAGATATTTCAGTAAGCTCAGGGAAGGTGGTAAAAGAGGGGGAGGGGTGGCATTGTTAGTCAAGGACAGTATTACGGTGGCAGAAAGGACCTTTGATGAGGACTCGTCTACTGAGGTAGTATGGGCTGAGGTTAGAAACGGGAAAGGAGAGGTCATCCTGTTAGGGGTTTTCTATAGGCCTCTGAAAAGTTCCAGAGATGTAGAGGAAAGGATTGCAAAGATGATTCTGGATAGGAGCGAAAGCAACAGGGTCGTTGTTATGGGGGACTTTAACTTTCCAAATATTGACTGGAAACACTATAGTTCGAGTACTTTAGATGGGTCCGTTTTTGTTCAATGTGTGCAGGAGGGTTTCCTGACATAGTATGTAGATAGGCCAACGAGAGGCGAGGCCATATTGGATTTGATACTGGATAATGAACCAGGACAGGTGTTAGATTTGGAGGTAGGTGAGCACTTTGGTGATAGTGACCACAATTCGATTACGTTTACTTTAATGATGGAAAGAGATAGGTATATACCGCAGGGCAAGAGTTATATCTGGGGGAAAGGCAATTATGATGCGATGAGGCAAGACTTATGATGCATCGGATGGAGAGGAAAACTGCAGGGGGTGGGCACAATGGAAATATGGAACTTGTTCAAGGAACAGCTACTGCGTGTCCTTGATAAGTATGTACTTGGCAGGCAGGGAGGAAGTGATCGAGCGAGGGAACCGTGGTTTACTAAAGCAGTCAAAACACTTGTCAAGAGGAAGAAGGAGGCTTATGTAAAGATGAGACATGAAGGTTCCGTTAGGGTGCTCGAGAATTACAATTTAGCTAGGAAGGACCTAAAGAGAGGAATAAAAGAATGACTAGGGTAAGAGTAGGGCCAGTCAAGGACAGTAGTGGGAGTTGTGCGTGGAGTCCGAGGAGGTAGGAGAGGTGCTAAATTAATATTTTTCGATTGTATTCTCACAGGAAAAAGACAATGTTGTCAAGGAGAATACTGAGATTCAGGCGACTAGGCTAGAAGGGCTTGAGGTTCATAAGGAGGAGGTGTTAGCAATTCTGGAAAGTGTGAAAATAGATAAGTCCCCTGGGCTGGATGGGATTTATCCTAGGATTCTCTGGGAGGCTAGGGAGGAGATTGCTGAGCCTTTGGCTTTGATCTTTCAGTCATCTTTGTCTACAGGAATAGTGCCAGAAGACTGGAGGATAGCAGATGTTGTCCCCTTGTTCAAGAAGGGGAGTAGAGACAACCCCGGTAACTATAGACCAGTGAGCCTTACTTCTGTTGTGGGCAAAGTCTTGGAAAGGTTTATAAGAGATAGGATGTATAACCATCTGGAAAGGAGTAATTTGATTAGAGATAGTCAACACGGTTTTGTAAAGGGTAGGTCTTGCCTCACAAACCTTATTGAGTTCTTTGAGAAGGTGACCAAACAGGTGGATGAGGGTAAAGCAGTTGATGTGGTGCATGTGGATTTCAGTAAAGCATTTGATAAGGTTCCCCATGGTAGGCTACTGCAGAAAATACGGAGACATGTGATTCAGGGTGATTTAGCAGCTTGGATCAGAAATTGGCTAGCTGGAAGAAGACAAAGAGTGGTGGTTGATGGGAAATGTTCAGACTGGAGTCCAGTTACTAGTGGTGTACCACAAGGATCTGTTTTGGGGCCACTGCTGTTTGTCATTTTTATAAATGACTTGGAGGAGAGCGTAGAAGGATGGGTGAGTAAATTTGCAGATGACACTAAAGTCGGTGGAGTTGTGGACAGTGCGGAAGGATGTTACAAGTTACAGAGGGACATAGATAAGCTGCAGCGCTGGGCTGAGAGGTGGCAAATGGAGTTTAATGCAGAAAAGTGTGAGGTGATTCATTTTGGAAGGAATAACAGGAAGAGAGTACTGGACTAATGGTAAGATTTTTGGTAGTGTGGATGAGCAGAGAGATCTCGGTGTCCATGTACATAGATCCCTGAAAGTTGCCACCCAGGTTGAGAGGGTTGTTAAGAAGGCGTATGGTGTGTTAGCTTTTATTGGTAGAGGGATTGAGTTTCGGAGCCATGAGGTCATGTTGCAGCTGTACAAAACTCTGGTGCGGCCGCATTTGGAGTATTGTGTGCAATTCTGGTCGCCGCATTATAGGAAGGATGTGGAAGCATTGGAAAGGGTGCAGAGGAGATTTACCAGAATGTTGCCTGGTATGGAGGGAAGATCTTATGAGGAAAGGCTGAGGGACTTGAGGCTGTTTTCGTTAGAGAGAAGAAGGTTAAGAGGTGACTTAATTGAGGCATATAAGATGATCAGAGGATTAGATAGGGTGGACAGTGAGAGCCTTTTTCCTCAGATGGTGATGTCTAGCACGAGGGGACATAGCTTTAAATTGCGGTGAGATAGATATAAGACAGATGTCAGAGGTAGGTTCTTTACTCAGAGAGTAGTAAGGGCGTGGAATGCCCTGCCTGCAACAGTAGTGGACTGGCCAACACTAAGGGCATTCAAATGGTCATTGGATTGACATATGGACGATAAGGGAATAGTGTAGATGGGCTTTAGAGTGGTTTCACAGGTCGGCGCAACATCGAGGGCCGAAGGGCCTGTACTGCGCTGTAATGTTCTATGTTCTATGTCCCCACGCTGGCGTGAAAAGCGATGCCAACCACTCCGGCGTCAACGGTCCCCGATAATGGGGAATGCTCCCCTTCCTAGGGGACTAGGTTGGCGCCAGAGTGATGCCTCCAGCTCCAGCCGGCGCGGAACGGCCCGCGCAAGTCCGCGCATGCGCGGAACGGCCGGTGTATTTCCGCACATGCACGGGTGTTCCCTTCTCCGCCGCGGCCCCCGGGCAATATGGCGTAGCCCTACAGGGGCCCGGCGCAGAGTAAAATAGGCCCCCATGGAACCAGCCTGCCCGCCGATTGGTAGGCCCTGATCGCGGGCCAGGCCACCATGCCCCCCCCCGCCCCCACCTTGTTCCAGGATGGCCCCCGCAGACTCACCTTCCAGGTCCCGCCGTCTGGGACCTGAGTAACACACGTCGGCGAGACTCGGCTAAACACGTCGGCCCAGAGAATCGCCGGGGGGGGGGCCGCTGTCAACGGCCCCCGACCGGCGCGGAGATAACCCCGTGAGTGCCCGAGAATCGCCTCCGGAGATTGGGGAAACCGGCGTCGGGGTGGCAGGGCGCGATTCTTGCGTTCCCCCAGGGATTCTCCGACCCGGCACCGGGTCGGAAAATCCCGGCCCACATCTTTGGACAGTAAGCGGCAATTTAGCTTGGCCAATCCACCTAACCTGCACATCTTCGGACTGTGGCAAGAAAACTACCCAGACACAGGCGAACATGCAAATTCCACACAGAGTCACCCGAGAGCAGGATCAAACCCAGGTCCCTGCCACTGTAGATAGCAGTGCTAACCGCCGTGCCACCCATCGTTTCCAATGCATCTGTAATACATGCCTCGTTTGTTACTGCTCTTTCTTTGTACTAATCTGATAATTAAATAGAAAAGGAATTATTCAGACAGGCAGAATTTAGTTCAGGATGTGTGTTGCTTTCATGGAGTTTGAGAGCTGAATATTCCTTTGAATCTTCTCGGTTTCAGAGTTGAATGCTTCTAAAAATATTCATCTTTGATCCTCTTAGCTGCATTGCAGTTGTGTCCCCTTTGAGGAACCGCATAGGGCATTTTCCTCCGAATATACAGGGCACGATTCAATGGCCTCTTCGCGGCTGACTTGGTGTCGGACGAGGATATTGAATCTCACAAGAGACCTCTCGCGGGATTTGCGACACTCGAAACACCTTGTGAGATATAACAGAATCCTGTGAGACTTTGCGATCTGGATCTCACCCTCAGTAGGCTTGATCCAGATCTGCATATTTAAATCAGCCATTTGTGTTTGCAGGATTCTCCCGATGCCCGGGACCTAATGCCATGCCTGGGAAACCTCGCCAGGGCGCTGTTCAGTACTGGTTTTCGCAGGCGTGGGCCAGGCATAAAGGCACATGGAGGGGTCTCCTAGGCCATTAGAGACCCCTGGATGTTTTGTTATTTTTTTATTTTCTAAATATTTTTATTAAGAATTTTTCAACAACATTTTCAACCATACAAACAAACACCCCCCCCCCCCCCCTCCCTGTTAAAAAAAGAAAGAAAGCTCGCATAGCAAGACATGAACATGGCAAGTCAATAAGATACAGAACTTTGTACATTGGATTCCTCCCGTACATTTCAGTTTTCCGGATCATTCATGTGTTTCCTTGCTCAAATACCCCCCAGAAAAAAAAACCTTCCCCACGCCCCCCCCCCCCAAACGAACAATGTTCCTCCCCCCCCTCCCCCACCCCCGGGTTGCTGTTGCTGCTGTCCGACCTTCATCTAACGCTCCGCGAGATAGTCCAGGAACGGTTGCCACCGCCTGTAGAACCCCTGCGCAGACCCTCTCAAGGCAAACTTTATCCGCTCCAATTTGGTAAACCCTGCCGTATCATTTATCCAGGCTTCCACGCTGGGGAGCTTCGCCTCTTTCCACATTAACAAGATCCTTCGCCGGGCTACTAGGGACGCAAAGGCCAGAATACCGGCCTCTTTCGCCTCCTGCACTCCTGGCTCGTCCACTACTCCAAATAGTGCTAGCCCCCAGCTTGGCTTGACCCGGACTTTCACCACCTCAGATACTGTCCCCGCAACTCCCCTCCAGAACCCCTCCAGTGCCGGGCATGACCAAAACATATGGACATGGTTCGCCGGGCTCCCTGAGCACCTTCCACATCTGTCTTCCACCCCAAAGAACCTACTCAGCCTCGCCCCCGTCAAGTGCGCTCTGTGGACCACCTTAAATTGTATCAGGCTAAGCCTGGCACACGAGGAAGAGGAATTAACCCTACTTAGGGCATCAGACCATAGCCCCTCCTCAATCTCCTCCCCCAGCTCCTCTTCCCATTTACCCTTCAGCTCCTCTACCAAAGCCTCTCCCTCTTCTTTCATCTCCTAGTATATCGCCGACACCTTGCCCTCTCCGACCCATACGCCCGAAATCACCCTGTCTTGAATCCCCTGTGCCGGGAGCAGCGGGAATTCCCTCACCTGCCGCCTCACAAACACCCTCACTTGCATGTACCTGAAGGCATTTCCCGGGGGTAGTCCAAATTTCTCCTCCAGCGCCCCTAAGCTCGCAAACATCCCATCGATGAACAGGTCCCCCATTCTTCTAATCCCTGCCCGATGCCAGCTCTGAAACCCCCCCCATCCATCCTTCCTGGGACAAACCGATGGTTATCTCTGATCGGGGACCACACCGAGGCTCCCACCGCACCCCTGTGCCGTTTCCACTGCCCCCAGATCTTTAGCGTTGCCGCCACCACCGGACTCGTGGTGTACCTTGTCGGCAAGAGCGGCTGCGGTGCCGTCACCAGCGCCCCCAGGCTCGTTCCTTTGCAGGACGCCATCTCCAACCTCTTCCACGCCGCCCCCTCTCCCTCCATCACCCACTTACGGACCATCGCCACGTTGGCTGCCCAGTAGTAGCCACCCAAGTTCGGCAAGGCCAACCCTCCTCTATCTCTGCTACGCTCCAGGAAGCCCCTCCTTACCCTCGGGGTCTTACTCGCCCACACAAATCCCATAATGCTCCTGCTTACCCTCTTTTTTAAAAAAAATATATTTTATTAAAGTTTTCAAACACAATTTTTCCCCCTTACAAATCAACAATAACTAATAGATAACATTGTTTAAATAAAGTAGTGAACTAACAAAGTAACAAGAAATGGTGCTCCCCCCCCCCCCCTCCACCCCAACTAGAACAAAAACAAGTTGCACCCCCCCTTCCCCCCCCCCTTTCTGGGCTGCTGCCGCTGGCTATCTATTTTCCCCTAACTTTCCGCTAGTCAAGGAACGGTTGCCACCGCCTGGAGAACCCCTGAGCCGATCCTCTCAGCGCAAACTTCATCCGTTCCAGTTTTATGAACCCTGCCATATCGTTTATCCAGGCCTCCACGCCGGGGGGTTTCACCTCCTTCCACATGAGTAAAATCCTACGCCGGGCTACCAGGGACGCAAAGGCCACAATGTAGGCCTCTTTCGCCTCCTGCACTCCCGGCTCATCCGCTACCCCAAATATAGCTAACCCCCAGCCTGGCTTGACCCGGACCTTCACCACCTTCGAGATCACTCTTGCCACTCCCCTCCAATACTCCTCCAGTGCTGGACACGACCAAAACATATGTGTGTGGTTCGCCGGGCTTCCCCCGCACCTCCCGCACCTGTCCTCAACTCCGAAGAACCTGCTTAACCTCGCTCCCGTTATGTGTGCTCTATGTAGCACCTTAAATTGGATCAGGATAAGCCTGGCACACGAGGAAGAGGAATTTATCCTACTTAGGGCATCAGCCCACAAACCCTCCTCAATCTCCTCCCCGAGCTCTTCTTCCCATTTTCCTTTCAGCTCTTCTACCAGCTCCTCCCCCTCTTCTCTCATCTCCCGGTATATTTCGGACACTTTGCCCTCCCCGACCCACCCCCCCGAAAGCACTCTATCCTGGATCCCCTGTGTCGGGAGCAGCGGAAATTCCCTCACCTGTTGTCTCGTGAACGCCCTCACCTGCATATACCTAAAGATATTCCCCGGAGGCAGCTCATACTTTTCCTCTAGTGCTCCCAAGCTCTCAAACGTCCAATCTATAAATAAGTCTCCCACTCTCCTAATTCCTGCCCGGTGCCAGCTCTGGAACCCTCCGTCCAACCTTCCTGGGGCAAACCTATGGTTGTTCCTGATCGGGGACCACACCGAGGCTCCCAACACACCCTTCTGTCGCCTCCATTGCCCCCAGATACTTAATGTTGCCGCCACCACTGGGTTCGTGGTAAACCTTTTCGGGGAGAGCGGCCCATTAATAGTCGCCTAAATTTGGCAACGCCAGTCCCCCTCTGTCCCTGCTACGTTGCAGGAACCCCCTCCTTACCCTCGGGGCCTTCCCTGCCCACACCAAAGCTCATAATGCTCCTATCTATTTTCTTAAAAAAGGCCTTAGTGATCAAGATGGGGAGACATTGAAACACAAATAGAAACCTCGGGAGGCCTGCACTCTGCCCGCCAGTGACAGCGGCAGCATATCCCACCTTTTGAAATCCTCTTCCATCTGCTCCATCAGCCGAGTCAAATTGAGTTTGTGTAAAGTTCCCCAGCTCCTGGCTATCTGAATCCCCAAATATCGGAAGTTTCTTTCCGCCCTCCTTAGCGGCAGGCCATCTATCCCTTTACTCTGGTCCCCAGGGTGTATTACGAAAAGCTCACTCTTTCCCATGTTAAGCCTATATCCCGAAAAGTCTCCAAACTCCCTCAATATCTGCATAACCTCTATCATCCCCCCCACTGGATCCGCCACATACAGCAGTAGGTCATCTGCATAGAGTGACACTCGGTGTTCCTCTCCCCCTCTAACCTCCCCCCTCCATTTCCTAGAGTCTCTCAGAGTTATAGCCAGTGGTTCAATTGCCAGCGCGAACAGTAATGGGGACAGAGGGCACCCCTGCCTTGTTCCCCTATGTAACTGAAAATACTCCGATCTTTGCCGATTTGTGACTACACTTGCCACTGGGGCCCCATAGAGGAGTTTAACCCAGCTGACAAACCCCTCCCCGAACCCAAACCTCCTCAGCACCTCCCATAAGTACTCCCACTCTACCCTATCAAATGCCTTCTCTGCATCCATTGCTGCCACTATCTCTGCCTCCCCCTCTGCTGGGGGCATCATTATCACCCCCAATAGCCGTTGCACGTTGACATTCAATTGTCTCCCCTTTACAAACCCTGTCTGGTCTTCGTGCATCACCCCCGGGACACAATCCTCTATCCTCATTGTCAGCACTTTTGCCAGCAACTTGGCGTCCACATTCAGGAGCGAGATAGGCCTATAAGACCCGCATTGCAGCGGATCTTTATCTCGCTTCAGGATTAGTGATATCGTCGCCTCCGACATTGTCGGGGGTAGAGTCCTCCCTTCTCTGGCCTCGTTAAAGGTTCTTGCCAGCAGCAAGTCCACATATTTCCTATAAAATTCCACCGGGAACCCGTCTGGTCCCAGGACCTTCCCTGCCTGCATGTTCCCCAGCCCTTTAGTCACCTCGTCCACCCCAATTGGCGCCCCCAGGCCTGCCACCTCCTGCTCCTCCACCCTCGGGAACCTTAGTTGGTCCAGAAACTGCTGCATCCCCTCTTTTTCCTCCGGGGGTTGGGACCTATATAACCTCTCATAAAAGGTCTTAAACACCTTGTTTATCTTCCCTGCTCTCCGCACCGTAGTTCCCGTTTCATCTCTAACTCCCGCTATTTCCCTCGCCGCTGTCCTCTTACGAAGCTGGTGGACCAGCAGCCGACTCGCCTTTTCCCCATACTCGTATCTCATCCCTGTGCCTTCCTCCACTGTGCCTCTGCCTTCCCTGTGGTCAGCAGGTCAAACTCCGTCTGGAGTCTTCGCCTCTCCCTATATAGTCCTTCGTCCGGGGCCTCCGCATATCTTTTATCCACACTCAAAATCTCCCCCAGTAATCTCCCTCTCTTTCGCCTCTGTTTCCCCCTTGTAAGCCCTGATGGAGATCAACTCTCCGCTGACCACCGCCTTCAGCGCTTCCCATACTACCCCCACTTGGACCTCCCCATCATCATTGGCCTCCAGGTACCTTTCGATACATCCCCACACCCTTCCACAGACCCCCTCATCCGCTAATAATCCCACATCCAGTCGCCAGATTGGGCGCTGTTCCCTCTCCTCTCCTAGTTCCAGATCCACCCAGTGCGGGGCATGGTCTGAAACAGCTATGGCCGAGTACTCCGTTCCTTCCACCCTCGAAATCAGCGACCTACCCAAAACAAAGAAATCTATCCGGGAGTATACCTTATGGACATGGGAGAAAAAGGAGAACTCTTTGCCTTCTTCCGGTCCTGGATCTAGATCTATCTAATCCTGGGTCCAGCACGGTATTGAAATCCCCCCCCATTACCAAGTTTCCTACCTCCAGGTCCGGGATACGTCCCAGCATCCGCTTCATAAATCCCGCATCGTCCCAGTTCGGAGCATATACATTTACCAGCATGACCTCCATTCCCTGCAGTCTGTCACTCAAAATCACATATCTGCCACCGTTGTCCACTACTATATTCCTAGCCTCGAACGACACTTGTTTCCCCACCAATATAGCCACCCCTCTATTCTTTGCGTCCTGTCCTGAGTGGAACACCTGTCCCACCCATCCTTTCCTTAACCTAACCTGATCCGCCACCTTCAAATGCGTCTCCTGAAGCATGGCCACGTCTGCCTTCAGTCCTTTTAAGTGCGCGAACACTCGGGCCCTCTTAATCGGCCCATTTAGGCCTCTCACGTTCCACGTGATCAGCCGGATTGGGGGCTGCCCCCCCGCGTCGACTAGCCATCACCCACTCTGGGCCAGTCCCATGTCCAGGTCCCGCGCACCCACCAGTCCCCCAGGCGGCGCATTCCCGCCCTGACCACCTCTTCTCTTACCAGCTCCCTCTCGATCCCAGCAGCAACCCAGTTACCCCCCTCCCCCCCCCCCCCCGCCCCGCTAGATCCCCATCTAGCATGGTTACTCCCCCCATATTGCTTCCGAAAGTCAGCTGACTTCAACTGACCCCGGCTTCTCCCGCTCTCTCCATGACCCCCCCCGTGTGTGGAACTCCCATCCTCCTTGCGCCTGTCTTCCCACCATCATCTCTCTAGCGTGGGAAAAGACCCCCGCTTTCCTAGAACCGTCCCGCCCCCTATGGCGCAGCTCCCCCTACAGCCCCGTTCCCATTCCCCACCTATGTCCCTTTTTTCCCCACCGGCGCCCACATTTCTCAGTGTCCCCCCCGTCAAAGACCGTCCCGATACAGTGAACCTCCCTTTCCCCAATTTACATTTCTATACATCAATATTGTCGTTTCCCCCCCAACATCAGTCCCTCAGTTCTGGTCCAGTTTCTCTTTTTGGATGAAGGTCCATGCTTCTTCCGACGTTTCAAAATAATAGTGTCTATCGTGGTACATGACCCATAATCGCGCCGGCTGCAGCATCCCGAACTTTACTTTCTTCTTATGCAGCACCTCCTTGGCTCGATTGAAACTCGCTCTCCTTCTCGCCACCTCCGCGCTCCAGTCCTGATACACTCGTATCACCGCATTCTCCCATCTGCTACTCCGTACCTTCTTGGCCAAGCTCAAAACAACCTCTCTGTCATTGAAGCGGTGAAATCTCACGACCATCGCCCTTGGTGGTTCTCCAGCCATTGGTCTCCTCGCAGGGACCCGGTGAGCCCCTTCCACCTCCAAGGGGCCCGAGGGGGCCTCAGCTCCCATTAGCGAATGTAGCACCGTGCTCACATAAGCCCCGCCGTCAGCTCCCTCCACTCCCTCGGGGAGACCCAGGATCCGGAGGTTCTTTCTCCTTGATCTATTTTCCAGGACTTCAATTCTTTCGATGCACTTCTTATGTAGCGCCTCGTGCGTCTCCATTTTGACCGCTAGGCCCAGGATCTCATCCTCGTTTTCAGTTACCTTCTCCTTCACCACACGGAGCTCTATCGCCTGGGCCTTTTGTGTCTCTATGAGCCCATCGATTGCCAGCAACATCGGGGCCAGCACCTCCTTTTTTAACTCCTCCACACACCTTCTGAGGAATTCATCCTGATCTGGTCCCCATGTCGCCCGGCCTCCCTCCGACACCATCTTGCTCCCTTCTTTTCTCTGCCGCTGCCCTCGAGGATCCTTCGTGATCTGGCCACCGCCACCGATCTTTTTCCTGCACACTGGGGGGGGGAACTCCTTATTTCTTCACCCCACACCGGGTTTTGTCAAAAAAAATTCCCGTTGGGGCTCTCAAAAAGAGCCCAAAAGTCCGTTGGAGCTGGAGCCGCCAAAACATGCGGCTTAGCTGAGCATCGCCGCAACCGGAACCCCTGCTTACCCTCTTAAAGAAGGCCTTGGTAATCACAATTGGGAGGCATTGAAAAATGGACCACCATTTTAATCGACTGTACCCTGCCCGCCAGCGAGAGTGGCAACATGTCCCACCTTTTAAAATCCTCCTCCATCTGTTCCACCAGCCACGTCAAATTAAGTTTGTGCAGTGCCCCCCAGCTCCTAGCTACCTGAATCCCCAAGTATCGAAAGCTCCTTTCCGCCCTCCTCAACGTTAGGTCATCTATCCCTCTTCCCTGATCCCCGGATGCACCACAAAGAGCTCACTCTTTCCCACGTTGAGCTTACAGCCCGAAAAGTCTCCAAACTCCCTTAGGATCTGCATGACCTCAACCATCCCCTCCACTGGATCCGCCACATACAGCAACAGGTCATCTGCGGACAGTGACAGTTGATGTTCCTCTCCCCCTCGAACAACCCCCTTCCATTTCCCCGACTCCCTTAACGCCATGGCCAAAGGTTCAATATCTAATGCAAACAGCAGAGGGGACAGGGGGCACCCCTGCCTCGTCCCTCGATACAGCCGGAAATACTCGTGACCACACTCGCCACCGGGGCTCTATACAGGAGCTAAACCAAAATAATAAACCCTCCCCCGAACCCAAACCTCCTCAGCTCTTCCCAGAGATACTCCCACTCTACTCGGTCAAAGGCCTTCTCCGCGTCCATGGCTGCCACTATCTCCGCCTCTCCCTCCACCGATGGCATCATTATCACATTAGTACATTAGTATTTAGCTGCCTGCCCTTTACGAATCCCGTCTGATCCTCGTGAATCACCCCTGGGACACAGTCCTTAATCATCGTAGCCAACATTTTTGCCAGCAACTTAGCATCTACGTTGAGGAGCGAGATCGGTCTATACGACCCACATTGCAGTGGGTCCTTATCCCGCTTCAAGATCAAAGAGATCGTCGCCTCTGACATTGTCGGGGGCAGGGTCCCGTCCCCCCCCCCCCCCCTTGCTTCATTGAAGGTCCTTACCAGCAACGGGGCTAACAGGTCTACATACTTCCTATAAAACTCCACTGGGAACCCATCCGGCCCCGGGGCCTTCCCTGTCTGCATGCTCCCCAGTCCTTTAACCAGCTCCTCCACCCCAATTGGCGCCCCCAAACCAGCCACCTCCTGCTCCTCCACCCTCAGGAACCTCAGCTGGTCCAAGAATCGTCACATCCCCTCTTTTCCCCCTGGGGGCTGGGACCTATACAGCGCCTCGTAAAAGTCCTTGAATGCCTTATTCACTTTCCCCGCACACCGCACCATAGTTCCCCTGCCATCCTATTTCCCTCGCTGCCATCCTCTTACGGAGCTGATGTGCCAGCATCCGACTCGCCTTCTCCCCGTATTCATATATTGCCCCCTGTGCCTTCCTCCACTGTGCCTTCCCTGTGGTCAACAGGTCGAACTCCATCTGGAGACTTCGTCTCTCCCTGAGTAGTCCCTCATCAGGGGCCTCTGCATATCTCCTGTCCACCCTTAAAATCTCCCCCACTAACCTCTCCCTTTCCCTGCCCTCACTCTTCACCCTATGAGCCCTGATGGAGATTAACTCTCCCCTGACCACCGCCTTCAGCGCCTCCCATACTACTCCCACCTGCACCTCCCCATTGTCGTTGGCCTCCAGATACCTTTCGATGCACCCCCGCACCCTCCCACACACTTCCTCGTCTGCCAGCAGTCCCACATCCAACCACCACAACGGGCGTTGGTCCCTCTCCTCCCCCAGCTCTAGCTCCACCCAATGCGGGGCATAGTCTGAAATGGCTATGGCCGAATACTCCATTCCCTCCACTTTCGGGATCAATGCCCTGCCCAGAACAAAAAAATCTATCCGGGATTAGGCCTATGTACGTGGGAGAAAAAAGAAAATTCTCTGGCCAAAGGCCTGACAAATCTCCACGGATCTACTCCCCCCATCTGGTCCCTCCTGTATTCTGACTCGTCATTGTTCGCAATCCAACCCTCTATGGTCGTGTCGTCAGCCAACATGTAGATGGAGTTGGAACCAAATTTTGCCGCGCTTTCCCAAATTTTGCCACCTTCTTTCCATCCCTTGACAACTTGGTCAACCAATGACCGTAGTTCTGTTTTTAATATTATTTTAATTTAATAAAATGGAAAAAAATATATATACCCCACTGAGATTTGCTTGGCATATTAAAACAAAGTAACTCATCAAATAGTTTTAATATTTGTGTTTTCTATATTATTTATGACATTCTATCAACTAACAACGTAACAGGGATTCAAGAATTTAGGAAAAAGCAAATTAGTGCCAACTTAATGAACATATTTAAAATTGCTAACTACCAGACTGCATGGCTAAAACTGTGTGAATTGGATAAACAGAAAATGATAAAGATAATTGGTGGAATATTTTCCTAATTATGTGGGAATGTTATTTTTGTTGATATTGTGTATTCCAACAGCCTCCGGGTACCCTGGAGAAGATATCAGGCTTTTGGAAGTAACCTCCCTATAGTATTCTGTTGATTATCACTGCCAGAGATTAACATACCACTTAAGATTATAAATAATAATACGTTTTTAGCATAAGAGCCTTGGGAATGATACAAAAGTGTTCAAGGCAAATATTTGTTTGATGTAAAAACAAAAGTTGTGGAATCTCTTTCCTGCCCTGATCTCTCTTTTTATCTTTTTGTACGATGTGAACATCACTGGTTAGGCCAGCATTTGTTGTTCAATCTGAATTAGTCTCAAGAAGGTGGTGGTAAGCCACCTTCTTGAACTGCTGCAATCCATGTGCTGTAAATACCTGCGTAGTTTTGTAATGAAGGGTTTTAACCCAGAGTCAGTGAAGGTGAGTGATACAGTTAGGATGGTGTGTGGCCTGGAGGAGCACCTGCAGGTGGTGGGGTTCCCCTGCATCTGCTGCCCTTGCCCTTCTGGGTGCTAAAGATAACGTGCTTGGATGCTGCTGTCAAAAGAGACTTGGCGAGTTGCTCCATGTACTTTTTCTGATCTCTGGTCACTTTATGGCTTATCCTTAATTTCCCAACCTCTAGTTTCACACACTTTGTTTCTTCTGTGAGACCTGATCCCCTCCTAACCCACGTAAGTACGAAGCTATCTGGCCCAATCCTTTCCTCGGTCTTCTCCTCCCAGAATGCTCCCATTATTGTTCCCTTCATCCCTCTATCCTCTTAAGCTGCAGCCTCCTGTTTCTTTCTATCATCCTCCTATTTGTTGTTATGCCTAACTCGGATGTCAACCATCTCTTTAATCAGGATGAATCCTTTCAATTTGGCATGGCACGTGGTATAGTCGTCTGCACTGCTGCCTCACAGCCCCAGGGTCCCGGTTTCAATTCCAGCCTTGGGTGACTGTCTGTGTGGAGTTTGCACTTTTTCCCCGTGTGTGCGTGGGTTTTCTCCGGGTGCTCCGGTTTCCTCCCACAGCCCAAAGATGTGCAGGTTAAGTAGATTGGCCATGCTAAATTACCCTTTAGTGTCCAAAAGGTTAGGTGGGGCTACTGGATGGGGTGGAGGAGTAGGGTGCTCGTTCCAAGGGCAGACGCGATGGGCCAAATGGCCTCTTTCTGCACTATAAGTTCTATGATTCTATGGTGTTCACTGTGTGCAATGCAGAGTTATCAAGGACACCCTTTGTGACTGATAATGACGCACTGTCCTGTCTTGCTTTTAATAGCACTACAGAATTCTTTGGTCTAATTGAATGCATTCTATTTCTATCACTCTACTATTATTTGATTTCACACCTTGCTGCTACTTTTTCCCTCTCCTTCAAAAGCTTCATCAAGCTTATTGTTTTCACAATTTTATACCTGTGTCAATTTAGGACACATTAAAAACTCAAATTTCAGCAGACATATTCTAGCCTGCTTGAAGGCAACAATAATTAAATTCCACCTAAATGCAAGGTTTTTAAATTGTTCTTCAGATGTGGTTCCAAGTAGTTTTTGCCCATCCTCATCTGGCCTGCAACTATTAAGCAACTCATTTCTGTTATTCTCAAAGTTTTATCTTCGTCCCAAATCCAGGATGACATTCACACTCAGATACATACATGGGGCACCATGTACCAACCTCCAGTTGGGGTCAGTTACTATTGATAAAAATTAAATGGTCGGTGAAATGCTTCCAGGGCTTGTTTTAATTGAACAAGTTATACATAGAAATATAGGCCTTAGGAACAGATGTAGATGTAGGAGTAGATGTGGGCGGCATGGACAAGCTGGGCCCAAAGGCCTGTTTCCATGCTGTAAACATCTATGACTCATTCAGTCCTTTTGAGCCTGCTCCACCATTGAGTAAGATGTTGGCTGACCCAGCTGTGGTCTCAGCTCCACTTTCCTGTCTGACCCCCTGTAACTCCCTTCCTTATCAAAAATCTACCTAACCCAGCTTTGAATAAATTTAAAGGCTCAACATCCACTGCTTTCTGGGAAAGAGAATTCCACATGCTAATAACCCTTTGATTAAAAATATTTCTCCACATCTCTGTCTTAAAAGGGAGTCCTCTTATTCTTGAACTATGTTCCCGAGTTCCAGTTTCTCCCATGAGAGGAAACACCCAGCCCCTAACCACCCTATCCAGTCATTTCAAGATGTTGTATGTTTCAATAAGCTCATCTTTCATTCTTCTAAACTCCAATGGATCAACCTTTCTTAAGAAAAAACCTCCAAAGAACAAAGAGATGTACAGCACAGGAACAGGCCTTTCGGCCCTCCAAGCCTGCGCCGACCATGCTGCCCGTCTAAACTAAAATCTCCTACAATTCCAGGGTCTGTATCCCTCTATTCTCATCCTATCCATGTATTTGTCAAGATGCCCCTTAAATGTCACTATCGTCCCTGCTTTCCTCCGGCAACGAGTTCCAGGCACCCACTACCCTCTGTGTAAAAATCTTGCCTCGTACATCTCCTCCAAACCTTGCACCCTAGTAATTGATCCCACTACCCCGGGAAAAAGTCTCTGACTATCCACTCTGTCTATGCCCCTCAGAATTTTGTAGACCTCTATCAGGTCGCCCCTCAAACAAACCGAGTTTATTCAACCTCTCCTCATAGCTAATGCCCTCCATACCAGGCAACATCCTGGTAAATCTCTTCTGCACCCTCTCTAAAGCCTCCACATCCTTCTGGTAGTGTGGCGACCAGAATGAACACTCCAAGTGTGGCCTAACTAAGGTTCTATACAGGTTCTATTTAGCTGCAACATGATACATATGCATATACAGCTTCAACCCAGGAATGAGTCCAGTGAGCCTTCTCTGAATTGCTTCCAAAGTAATTATATATTTTCTTTCAAATGAGGAGACCAAAACTGTGCACAGTACTCCAGATGTGATTTCACCAAGTCCCTAATTAGCTGCATTAAAAGTTCCTTACCTCATATTCCATTCCTCTTGCAATAAATGCCAGCATTCCATGTGCCTTCCTAATCACTTTCTGTACCTGCATGCTAACCTTGTGATTCATGTACCATGAACAGTTAACTCTGTTTCTCTCGTCACAGATGCTGCCAGACCTGCTGAGTTTCTCCGGCATTTTCTGCTTTAATTCGGAATTTAATATTTAGCTATCTGTTACTTTACAAATATTTCTCAGTAGGTTTTTCCCAGAAATGACCAGATTGAACTATATTTACTGATGGCCACCGTACAAATTTGCAGTGCAGCACTTGGTTGGGGAAATGACTCTGTGAATGTGGTGGAGATTTGCCAAGTGCCAGACCTGTGTGGGTGGTAGAAGATCTAAAATCAACTTAGTGATTCTCTTTGGAGTAAACAGAATTGAAGCAAGTGAGACTGAACAGCAAAAAGAAGCTCTAAACAGCTTGTGATTTCTCATGTTGTAGTTAGTTCTACAATGAAATAGCAAAAGAATGGCTATCGGTACTGATCAATGTTTTTTGATTTTCTAGAAAGGTGGAAATTTGATTTTGACTTTCGTGAGATAATAAAAAAAGATGCAAGAACTCTGGATACGAAAGATGTGACAACTCCAAAAGCCACAGCTGCGCTTCCTACTAAGGCAGAGGTATCTTATCAGTGACTATTTTTGAAAAACATTAGGGCACCAAACGTTTTGAGGCCATTGAGGGATGTTCAGCATATTCAGTCTGATCAAATGTTGAATGTGAGTTAGGTCCATCATTTACATATTCAAATGACTTGAAACCTGCTTAAATTCACCTTTAAAAAAACTGACCCCATAAATATAGCAGTGGGAACTGGGCATCTGCAGAATAGGGTGCAGGCAATTAGTTCCCATTTTTAAAAAAAAGCAACATCACAGCCAAACTGTGCCAATCGCTTCCTTTCACAGTAAAAGGTACATCGGGCGACACTGAGGGAGAGTTCAGAATGTCCAATTCCCCTAAAAAGCGTGTCTTTCGGGACTTGTGGGAGGAAACCGGAGCACCCGGAGGAAACCCACGCAGACACAGGGAGAACGTGCAGACTCCGCACAGACAGTGACCCAAGCCGGGAATTGGCTAACAGTGGTTAGCACTGTTGCTTCACAGTGCCAGCAGGGACCCGGTTTCAATTTAGGTGCTTGGTAGGGAAATTGGACATTCTGAATTCTCCCTCAGTGTACCGGAACAGGTGCCGGAATGTGGCGACTAGGGGGTTTTCACAGTAACTTCATTGCAGCATTAATGTAAGCCTACTTGTGACAATAATAATAATAATTATTTTAATTCAAAAATCCTGCTCACATTATAATGACAAAGTAATTCAATAGATTTACGTGAAAGGCTCATCAGTTAGTAATTGATGCAGAATTCTCTGTGACTCCACGTTGATTTCAATCTTACCTTTAGTGAACATTTTTCCAGTTTCATTCATGACTGCTTATTTACAGCAATGTAATGGATATTTTCTCCCCTTTATGATCCCCTCTGCGACATCTCTTTCCATGGTGAATCCCCAGCTTATCAAGTCATTCTCAATCGCCTTTCATTCAAATACTAAAGTATACTTGGGCTTGACCCTTTATGCCATGCATGTAGGACCCATGAAGTATCATAGCATCAGGTCAAAATGGACAAGAGAACCTCCACCTGGGTGTGTCCTCCCACCCAAGAGCTGATGAATCAGGACTCCTCCATGTCGTACACCATGGAGGAAGCACTGAGGGTGGCAAAGGCACAGAATGTACTCTGGGTGGGAAACTTCAATGTACATCACCAAGAGTGGCTCAGTACCACCACTACTGACTGAGATAGTCGAGTCCTAAAGGACATGGGGCATGATTCAGCAACCTCGTCACACCTGACTTGGTGTGGGGACGAGGCCGTTGAATCACATGATTGGCCTGCATCAAAATTGGTCACACTCGAAACGTGTCAGGAGATTCAATGATATCCCATGGCATGTCACGATCTGGATCTTGCTCTCGCTTGGCAAGATCCAGGTACGCATATTTAAATGAACCATTAGCCTTATTTAAATATGCGCTCACCCAATTCGCCAGGGCCTGGGATTCACCGGCCTCATCAGCAAGACCTCAACGGGGCACCGTTTGATACTGGCACCTCAGGGGGTCTCACTGGGCAGTTAAGGCCCCGGATGGTTGGGGACAGGACAGGGTGGTACCCTGGCACTCTCCCTGGCACCTGGGCACTGCCAGCTTGGAACTTTGGCACTGCTACCTGGCACCCTGGCAGTGCACCCAGGCACTGCTAGAATGCTTGGATGGTGCTGCCAGGCTTGCAGGGGCTCTGCCAATTTGGCAGTGCCAAGGTGCCAGGTTTCCTGTGCCAGGGGTAAGAGGTGGGGTGAGGAGGGCCCCGAGGACTCCAGAAGAGGCAGGTTGGGTGAAGTGGAGGGTGGGGGTGTTCTTGAGGCCATGCTGAGAGAGGTCAAAAGATCAGACTGGGTTTAAAAATGGTGCCCCGATCCGTGAGTAATGTCTTAAAGTGTGGCCTTGACAGGGAGTTCCTCGCTAAGGTCAAGAAAAACGAAACGCCGTTGAATAGCGGGGTCAGCACCAAGAAACACCCACCTCAACACGCCATTCAGCAAACTTTAACTTGAGGCTGCTGAATTACACCCATAGTTTCTAGACTAGATTGAACAAAGAAAGAACAAAGAAAATTACAGCACAGGAACAGGCCCGTCAGCCCTCCAAGCCTGTGCCGATCATGAAGCCCTAACTAAAAAAAACCTTCTGCCCTTACTTGGTCAGTATCCCTCTATTTCCTCCCTATTCATGTATCCATCCAGGTGCCTGATAAATGTTGCTAATGTGCCTACTTCTGCCACATCCTCTGGCAGCGCGTTCCGGGCATCCACCACTCTCTGCATGAAGAACCTACCTCGCACATCTCCCTTAAACGTTCCCACTCTCACCTGGAACCTATGTTCCCTTGTAATTGACCCTTGGAAAAAGCCTCTGACTATCCACCTTGTCTATGTCTCTCATAATTTTGCAGATCTCTATCAGGTCTCCCCTCCCCCAGCCTCCGTCTTTCATGTGAAAACAATCCTAGTTTATTCAACCTCTCCTCATAGCCAACACCCTTGAGACCAGGCAACATCCCGGTGAACCTTCTTTGCACTCTCTCCAAAGCTTCCACATCTTTCTGATTATGTGGTGACCAGAACTGCACGCAATACTCCAAATGCGGCCGAATCAAGGTTTTATATAGCTGCAACATAATTTCCCAATTCTTGTACTCAATGCCCCGGCTGATGAAGGTAAGCATGCCATAAAGCTTCTTAATCATCCTGGCCACCTCTGTTACCACTTTTAGGGAACTGTGGACCTGCACACCCAGATCCCTCTGTATGGTAATGTTCCTAAGGATTCTGCCATTTACAATATAATTCATACCTAGATTTGATCCTCCAAAATGCATCACCTCGCATTTGTCCGGATTAAACTCCATCTGTCATCTCTGTGCCCAAGTCTCCAATCTAACTATATCGAGAGGAGCTTCCAGGTGGGTGGTGTTCCCAGGTGTCTGCTGCCTTTGTCTTCACATTGAGGATACCCACCATCATGTTGTATGGCACTACCACTGTGCTAAACAAGATAGATTTCAACAACTCAAGAGTGGGCGACCATGAAGCACTGTGGGCCATTAGCAGCAGCAGAATTGTAACTCAGTCACAATCTGTAACATCATGGCCTGCTCTACCATTGCAACCAAGCCAGGGGATCATTATAGAGAGCAGGATGGCATGCCAGGAGCGGCACTAGGCATTCCTAAAAATGAGTTGTCAACCTGGTGAGGTTACATTAGGACTAATTCGACAACCAACGGTTTAGGCCTAAACTCTGCAGTCCTGCCACATTCAATTATGAATGGTAGTGAACAATTAAACAACTCACTGGAGGAGGTGGCTCCACAAATATCCTCATCCTCAATTATAGAGGAGCCCAGCACATCCGTGCAAAAGTTGAGGCTGATGCATTCACAATTAATCTTCAGCCAGAAGTGCTGAGTGGATGAACCACCTTGGTCCCCGGCATCACAGTCTTCAGTCAATTCGCTCCACATGATATCAAGAAATGGCTAATGGCAGGGCAGCACGGTGGCGCAGTGGATAGCACTGCTGCCTCACGGCACCGAGGTGGATGCATCTGGGGGCAGCCTTGTGGGGGGGGCCCGACCCCAGGGGGTGCCTCCGCTGTGGCCTGGCCCGCGATCGGGGCCGACCGATCGGCGGGCCGGCATCTCGGGCTGGGGGCTTCTTTTGTTCCGCGCCAGCCCCTGTAGGACTACGCCATGTTGCGTCGGGGCCGGGGCGGAGAAGGGAGCCACCGCGCATGCACGGCAATTATGCCGGTCCCACTGCGCATGCGCGCGTTGGCACCAGTCCCACTGCGCATGCGCAGACCCACAGCGCCCATCTTATGCTGGGGATCGGCAGCTGGAGCGGCGTGGGTCACTCCAGTGCCATGCTGGCCCCCTGTAGGGGTCAGAATTGCTGCTCCTGAGGCCATGTGGATGCCGTCGAGAAACGCAACGGCGTTTACGATGGCGTCAACACTTAGCCTCAGGATCAGAGAATCCTGCCCTGGATACTGCAAAGGCTATGGACCCTGACAATATTCCAGCAATAGTACAGAAGACATGACTTCAGAACTTGCTACACCCCTAACCAAGCTGCTCCAATACAGCTACAACACTGACATGTGCCTGACAATGTGGAAAATTGCCCAGGTACGTCCTGTACACAAAAAGCAGGACAAATCAAACCCAGGCAATTACCGCCCCATCAGTCTACTCTTAATCATCAGTAAAGTGATAGGAACTGGCCATTACCAATACCATCAAGCCAACAATTGGGGGTGGCACAGTGGTTAGCATGGCTATCCACAGTGCCGGGGACCCAAGTTCAATTCTGGCCTTGCGTGACTGTCTGTGTGGAGTTTGCACTTTCTCCCTGTGTCTGCATACGTTTCCTCCGGGTGCTCCAGTTACCTCCCACAGTCCAAAAATGTGCAGGTTAGATGGATTGGCTATGCTAAAAGGGTGGGGTGGACGAGTGAGTGAACATGGGTCGGGTGCTTTTTCAGAGGATCAGTGAAGACTCGATGGGCCACATGCCCCCTTCTGCACTGTAGGGCTTCTATGAATAGCTTAGCAATAACCTGCTCACTGACACTCCGTTTGGATTCTGCCAAGGTCACTCAGCTCCTGACGGCATTACAGCCTTGGTTCAAACATGGACAAAAAGGGCAGAAATCCAGGTGAGGTGAGAATGACTGGCCTTGACATCAAGGCAGCATTTGATCAAGTATAGCATCAAAGAGCCTGAGCAAAGCTTGAGTCATTGGGAATCAGGGGGGAATCTCTCCACTGGTTGGAGTCAGATCCAGCACAAAGGAAGATGGTTGTGGATATTGGAGGTCAATCATAGTCCCAGACCATTATTCAGGGTAGTTCCCTTGACACAACCATCTTCAGCTGCTTCATCAATTATCTTCCTTCTATCATAAGATCAAAAATTGTTTTTTTTGCTGATAATTACACAATGTTCAGCACCATTTGCAATTCCTCAGATAATGAAGCAGTCCATGCCCAAATGCAGTAAGTTAAAGTCCAACAGGTTTGTTTCGATGTCACTAGCTTTCGGAGCGCTGCTCCTTCCTCAGGTAAATGAAGAGGTATGTTCCAGAAACATATATATAGACAAATTCAAAGATGCCAGACAATGCTTGGAATGCGAGCATTAGCAAGTGATTAAATCTTTACAGATCCAGAGATGGGGTAACCCCAGGTTAAAGAGGTGTGAATTGTGTCAAGCCAGGACAGTCGTTAGGATTTCGCAGGCCAGATGGTGGGGGATGAATGTAATGCGACATGAATCCCAGGTCCCGGTTGAGGCCGCACTCATGTGTGCGGAACTTGGCTATAAGTTTCTGCTCGGCGATTCTGCGTTGTCGCGCGTCCTGAAGGCCGCCTTGGAGAACGCTTACCCGGAGATCAGAGGCTGAATGCCCTTGACTGCTGAAGTGTTCCCCGACTGGAAGGGAACATTCCTGCCTGGTGATTGTCGCACGATATCCGTTCATTCGTTGTCGCAGCGTCCATCCAACCATCAGACTCACCATGGACTACTCTCCAAAATCAGTTGCATTCTTGGACACACTCGTCTCCATCAAGGACGGTCACCTCAGCACTTCGCTTTACCGCAAACCCACGGATAACCTCACGATGCTCCACTTCTCCAGCTTCCACCCTAAACACATTAAAGAAGCCATCCCCTATGGACAAGCTCTCCGTATACACAGGATCTGCTCAGACGAGGAGCGCAAGACATCTACAGACGCTGAAAGATGCCCTCGTACGAACGGGATATGGCACTCGACTCATCGATCGACAGTTCCAACACGCCACAGCGAGAAACCGCACCGACCTCCTCAGAAGACAAACATGGGACACAACCGACAGAATACCCTTCGTCGTCCAGTACTTCCCCGGAGCGGAGAAACTACGACATCTTCTTCACAGCCTTCAACGCGTCATTGATGAAGATGAACATCTTGCCAAGGTCATCTCCACACCCCCACTACTTGCCTTCAAACAACCGCGCAACCTCAAACAAACCATTGTTTGCAGCAAACTACCCAGTCTTCAGAAGTGACCATGACACCACACAACCCTGCCATGGCAATCTCTGCAAGACGTGCCAGATCGACATGGATACCACCATTACACGTGAAAACACCACCCACCAGGTACGCGGTACATACTCGTGCGACTCGGCCAACGTTGTCTACCTCATACGCTGCAGGAAAGGATATCCCGAAGCATGGTACATTGGCGAGACCATGCAGACACTGCGACAACGAATGAACGGACATCGTGCGACAATCACCAGGCAGGAATGTTCCCTTCCAGTCGGGGAACACTTCAGCAGTCAAGGGCATTCAGCCTCTGATCTCCGGCTAAGCGTTCTCCAAGGTGGCCTTCAGGGCGCGCGACAACACAGAATCGCCGAGCAGAAACTTATAGCCAAGTTCCGCACACGAGTGTGGCCTCAACCGGGACCTGGGATTCATGTCGCATTACATTCATCCCCCACCATCTGGCCTGCGAAATCCTACCGACTGTCCTGGCTTGACACAATTCACACCTCTTTAACCTGGGGTTACCCCATCTCTGGATCTGTAAAGATTTAATCACCTGCTAATGCTCGCATTCCAAGAATTGTCTGGCATCTTTGAATTTGTCTATATATATATATATATATATATGTTTCTGGAACATACCTCTTCATTCACCTGAGGAAGGAGCAGCGCTCCGAAAGCTAGTGACATCGAAACAAACCTGTTGGACTTTAACCTGATGTTGTAAGACTTCGCACTGTGCTCACCCCAGTCCAATGCCGGCATCTCCACATCAAATGCAGTAAGACCTGGGCAATATTCAGACTTGGGCTGACAAATGGCAAGTAATATTTGTGTCAGGCAATGACCATCTCCATCAATCTAACCATCACTCCTGGACATTCAGTGATATTACCATCACTGAATCTCCCACTATCTCCACCCTGGGGCTTTCCATTCATCAGAAACTGAACTGGATAGCCATATAAATATTGGGGCTCCAAGCGCAGATCAGAGGCTGGGAATTCTGCAGTGAGTAACTCACCCATTGACTCTGCAAAGCCTGTCCACCTTCTGCAAGTCACAAGTCAGGAGTGTGATGGAATATTCTCCACTTGTCTGGAGCGCAGCTTCAATAACACTCAAGAAGCCTGACACCATCCAGAACAAAGCAGCCCGCATGATTGGCATCACATCCAGAAACATTCACTTCTTCTACCACCAACACACATTGGCATCTACAAGATGCACTGCAGGAACTCACCAAAGTTCCTTAGGCAGCACCTTCTACCGTTTAGAAGGACAAGGGCAGCAGGCACATGGGAATAGCATCTCCTGCAATTTCCCCTCGAAGCCAGTCAACAACCTGACTTGGAAATGTCACCATTCCTTCAGTGTAGCTGTGTCAAAATCCTGGAACACCTACACCACACAGACTACTCACCACCAGCTTTTCAAGGACAATAATGCCAGTGGCATACATATCGCAGGAATAAATTTTTGAAACGCCTAATGCAGAAGGCTCTAAATGGGGACAGATATATTTTGATTAACTATTTGAAATCATGGAATATCTAACTAATTGAAGAGAAACAAAAAGTTGTGAATCATATATTTTTATTATATTCTTAGTCAATTAGTAAAGTGATCTGAACTTTATCTTTTCACAGTCATCTTACGCTGGCCAAGGCCCTGAATTTAAACATTTACTGTTCAGACTTTCTGGTCGAAGCCCGCTGGTCGCTCACTTTCTCAATGTGAAAAAGATCGGAGGCAGAAGCTTGAGCACCACAGGACCAAAAATGCAACGCACTGAAATTTCCAAAAATCCATATCCTTTAAGGGTCAGGCTTCTTTCCAGTATACAGTCTTTATCTTATTTTATACTGCACTCTATTAATGATGGACTGATATACTTCTCACAGTAGCAACAATAGTAATATTCCATGCTGCATAGGTTTAGCTGTGATGCATTTGAGTTAAACTTGGCAACCTCACAGAACAGCTGGTGACTGCACTGGCAAACTAATCTTACTTGAATTATAACCACTTTCAATATATGATAAATTATCTCATGCCTCTCGAGTCTACTGTAGCTAAAGCAAGGACACTTAACAGGTGGGAAACTAGAATCTCTATGGCAATTTAGTATTTAAATGCAAACTGAAATATTTGAAGATGTAATATAGTGCCTGAACACTTCTGTAATTTTCAAAAATTGTGTAACAATAGCAGGGTCATAACTATTGCCATCAAGCAATGAGGTTGATAAAGGACAGGAAAGATAATAGCAACGGTCTTAGAAGTTGTTCAATTGTCACACCACAGTGCATAAATTTAACAACATAGCTTCATTTGAGGCGCATCTAACTTGAGGCTAAAAGTAATTTCACAACCAGGCTGATAATAAAAATCATCAGAGTTTTTTCACGCAATTGTATTTAAAAGTAATGCTCTCCTTAAGTAATCTCAACTTTTCCAGATTAACATATATAAACCACTAATGTAATGTGGGCTGTACTCTGTACTTGTGACACTTCTTAATTTTATTTTCAACGAAACCTTTTATCAGCTTGAGATTTTCATACAATTTGCAGTGACACCATTATGTAATATCTTATTGGAGGAAATGTCAAAAGTACAGTGTAGTCATGTTGTCTTACACCAAGTTACATCTGTTGTCCCCTGATACAACGTAGGCATAATTGTTTACATATTAAACTAATGTCGTTCGGAACTAAATATCATCTTAATTAGTTCTATCCTTCCTAAATGTATAATTGCTTCCAGCGGGCAGGTTTGGCAGATAGTCATATCAAATTAAGATTAGTTTTGTTTCCCAAGGCAGTGTCTTCATTCAGATCATCTTTGTTGTTATCCTTATAGCCATCGCCTTTCTTTGTGTGGCAGAATACTCCCAGCAGATAGTATACAACTTGGACGTTTGCTTCTCATCTTGGCTTGTTTCATGAACTTTAACCCCAGTATTACCATAATCTAAATTTTACAAAACTATATACTAGAGAGTTTTGTTTTCTGCCAGAGACCTTGAGAAGGATATATATGAGCAGGGCAGGTATCCTTATTGGATTGGATTTATTTATTGTCACGTGTACCGAGATACAGTGAAAAGTATTTTTCTGCGAGCAGCTCAAACAGATCACTTAGTACATGAAAAGAAAAGAAAATACATAATAAGGCAACACTAGGCACACAATATAAATACATAGACACCGGCATCGGGTGAAGCATACAAGAGTGTAGTATTAATCAGGTCAGTCCATAAGGGGGTCGTTCAGGAGTCTGGTAACAGTGGAGAAGAAGCTGTTTTTGAATCTGTTCGTGTGTGTTCTCAGACTTTTGTATCTCCTGCCTGATGCAAGAAGTTGGAAGAGTGAGTAAGCCGGGTGGGAGGGGTCTTTGATTATGCTGCCCGCTTTCCCAAGGCAGCGGGAGGTGTAGATAGTCAGTGGCATGTTGCTGTCTTCCACTGTTTAGATTGTGTAGCTCAGTCAGCATTTCATGCAGGGCACAATAATATCTTTAGGTTGATGACATTGATTAGATTGCCTGGTAGTTCCAAGCAATGTCCGTTACATTTTTATTGTCTAAACTATTTGCAGATGAAGTCCAGATCCTTCCATGCAGGAACAGAGGTGCTTTTGCATATCACCTGAACACATCTTGCTGCCAGTAAGAGCTTTTCTATCTGTGAACCTACCTCTCAATATTGGAACTGGTCAGGAGCTAATTTTAATAACATTCCATAATGCTTGGTGTACTGTGGGCAAAACACATTTTACAACCGGTTATAACGACTATGTTACCTTCAGTAAGATTTAAATGAGCCACACAGAACCTAGGTTTATTTTACTTAAAAGCAAAAAGAATGTAAAATCATACATTTTACATGAACAATGCAATGCCATTGTGAAATACAGACTAACAAAACAGGTTTTAAAGTCTTTACATGGAAATAAAACAATCATTTCTAAAAAAAAATTGCTTCCATTTCGAAAAGCATTGTTAGAAGTGAAAGTAGAAAGTGTCATATGGAGGTTAGTACTGAGCCAGTTCATAGTTCACAAGTTCAGTAATCAAATTAGAATGTTATAATATGAGGAAATTATTTTCTTGAATTAAATACTCTGCAATAATCTTGTTGCCATACCAATTTGCTCTGCAGCTGCGGATTATCAATTTTTACCTTTCCATCACCCTGAACCATTAATTCACAGTTTGGTGGGTGGGCTAACATGGTGGTATCAATCTGCTAGCAAGGAATATTCAGCCAAATGTAAGCCTGCAGCAAGAGTCTAATTTACGTCTGGATTTTTAAGTTTTGAATTAATTTGTTGGTGATTAAACTTTCAATGCTAAGCCTTGACCTTTAACTAAGCTTATGGTTTTGTTCATTATCCCAGGAAGTTTCAAAATTATGTTGAGTTGCAGAGAACTGATTTGGGCCCCGTTTTTTAAAAACAAATTCTAATGTTGTTTTTGGCTCCGTTTTGTTAACTTGTCCTCTATCTTTTAAGCATGAAATTGCAAGATTAATGAGAAAAGAAGTAACGAGGCAATTACTATCTTAGGATAGTAAATAGTCCCAAAGTAGTTATCGTTTTAACTTTAACTGAAACCAATGCACGCCACTCGCTCCAACCTACCAAGATATAATCAAGGAAACACAGAAGTTCAGCAAAGTACGCCACCAGCAAAAAATCGAGTAAGTTAGAAGTCTCCATTTACTTTGATTACGGGTCACACTATCACCTCCCCGACTCTTATTTTTTTTAAAAGTACTTAAGCAAAGTTTTTGATTTCAGAGTAAAGTTTACATCTATGTAATGCTGTGGTGCCAATTGCATACATATCTTATACAGCATATAATAAGCAATTAATGCAGTTGTGCATGTAGAATAGTGATTCACCTGTTCTTATTTGTTCTGCTTTTTACATCAACCCCTGCCATTTAGTTTCTATGAGCAAACCCAAAGGGAAATTGAAAAACTAAGGTGGGACCGTATCCAGTTTAACAAAAAAATTGACAGGTTTGTACTACTTTTGTACAAAATTCTATTGATGAGCGTGAGATTTTTGTATTGCCTGAAGTAATGATACGGCAAATGCTGACTGTGTTACCAGAATTATGACATCTCTTTTGTGAGCATTTTAGCAGTGAGAGGAGATAAATGCATCCTATTGATGTAGCCTCTGGGTTCTGTCAATACAACATTTGGAATACTATTAAAAACAGACACGTAATGCTGTGACCAGCGCTGCTCATTTTTAAATAGGAAGACTGCAATAACAGTGAGAGAAATATGGACAGAAATCTATGGTTGAATACAGATAGCTCAAATAAGTCTTTTAATGGACTTACAAGGTATAATGAAAGAAAAGAAAATTCTGGAATTATTTAAGAAACAAGTGGACTGTACATTCATTGAATCACAAGATAATTACTAATATCCATCCTAAGTTTGCAGTTTGTGTGTTCAGGCCATGCCCATTTGTGTTACTCTTGTAACTTAAAAAGCAGTTTTCCACATTAATCTTTTCTGTACAGATGATCTTTTACACCTCCATTAGATTACCTCTCACAAACTCTCATCCAAGGCAGGGATGAGGAAAGTCTGGTTGTCATTGTCAATCTGGACTTTACAAAGCCTTTGATAAGGTACCTCACCCTCAGTTAGTTCCTTCACAAGGTAGAATATTGTGGGATCCACAGGAGTGAAATACATTGGAAAAGGAATTGGCTCCAGGTGCAATCACAGCAAGGGCAGCACAATTTGTGGGTGGGGCTGGGGTTGCATTGAGCTTTAAAATGATATGAGCAACTTTCCATGCGTGCCCTAAAAAGAATCCGAAACGCTAGAATTTTTTGAAGTAACTCTTCATGTCCCCCTTGGATGCTCGTTAAACCACCAATGAAGGAACTCCATCCCTTCTGAGCTTGCTGATCCACCGATCACAACCTTCCTTTCCTTGCTGCACTCGCTGATCCTCTATTCTCAGCCTCCTGTTATCCCTGTATACTCCCATATCATCCAATCATAGCTTTCCCTTTCCTTGCCCCCTTCCGCACTTTCTCAGATTCGCCAATCAGTTTCCCTCTTTCACACTCTCTGCTGCCCCTCACACTGGTTACCTACACATTTTCAACCAATCAGAAAGCTCCTGAGTTATCTCATGGTGTTGTGGGTGTCGAGGTCTTGCAAGAGATGTGGGAGCACACAAATCTAGCGGGCTCCGCTGAGGGAACATGGTGCTGCACAACAGTGGCAGGCTGAGGTCAGAGCAAGGCCACAGATAACAACTATCCATTGAACTCAACAATTCTTAGTGGCTACGAGAGTGGAACTGAGGAACAAATGTCTTTGGAAAGGTCCAGAGGAGAACTACAAGAATGCTTCCTAGCTCAACTACTCAGATAAAGTGAACAAACTTTAGAACTGCCATAGTCGCCTGATCACAATGTCTATGCAGTAGTGCTTAGTAAGTGTCCTTTACATACTGGCTTGTCAAACATTGCCAGTCAATCAGGAAGCAGACTGAAAACTCTCTCATCCTGCAGTCACCATCAGCCTTGCATCAAACACACAGGGCGGAATTTTCCCATTTTGCAGCAGAGTGGCACAAAGGGCTGGAAAAACAGCCTGGAAGCGGTAGGCCCAATGGCGACTTTTTCTACTGTATTGTTTGGCTAATAGTTCAAAAACGTTGAAGGGACAGTTCACAATGGTGACCCAATACAAGAAAGTCAAAAATGAAGACCCCCCCCCACCCATCCAATCCCTTGGTGGGTTCTGCTTGCTGGCATGCCAACGTGAATAGATTATGTAACAGTGAGGGGGTTATCAGGTATAGAGGCCTGATAGATGTAAATTTATTGCAATGGGGATCCTGGCATCGGAATTCCCATTACATCACTGGTGGTGCTGGGGGAGGACAATCGTGGCACGCCTTTCCATCTGTGTGAAACATAATGTCGACCTTCCATCGGGGTTTTCTGGAAAATTCCCCATTATGTAAAAGCAGCATAAAGTTTGGAATTCTGGAAAGAACAGAATAGCATCCCTACATAATTAAGCAGTAAAACTGTGTCTGAACATTATCCAGTAATCTCAACGAAAAGTGCAAATTTTGTGAATGTCAGGTGAGGGCAGATTAGTTTGCTGTGTTGACGTCTGTAGTTGAATAGCCTCTCACACTCTAGACCTGAAAATGAAAATGTTGTTTTGGTCGCGCTAGGATTGTTACCTCTGGAACCTTGTTGTATCACGGGTCAGTACCTTTGAGGGAGGCGAGGAAAAAATAAAATCTGAGAGAGACTTCTACCTTTACAGAAGTTATATACAAACCTGTTATAGTCATAAAATTACAAGTGTCAATTCATTGCAAAATTTAAATTATTTTCCCCTGAAAGGAAGAAACTGTAACCTTTCTTTGTCTATGTCACATAAGGCTGAAAAAGGAGTTCTCCAACTGCGCAGAACAAGAGTCTGAGTTAATGCCCAGCAAGTTGGTAAGTTTGCATATCATGTGATTAAGGTTTGAATTGAACTTCACGATTCCTTGATGCCATTTATGATGTCTGCTAATCATTCTATGAAGCTGATACATTTAGCACTATTCTGGATTACAGTATGAAAAGAACTTCAGTCATCATGCAGTGTTAATGTATCTGATGCATTAGGTCTTATGTCTTGCAGGACCAGGAACGTCAAGTTACAAAATTGTTAGTCAGCAATGTAGATACCAATCACAATCACGTAATTTAATTGTTTCAGAATGTTATTTTTAAATGACTTACTGTTAGTGAATTTATACAAAAATTGTTTTCACAAGCAGTTTTACAGTGGGTACAAGATTGTTAATTCATGCATTGAAAATTTACCAATGCCATTATATGTTACTGAACGAGATGTGCAAGATCAACGTATTTTGGAACCTTGTTTGAAGATCACTTGTCACAAGGACAAGACTAAAAATAACTACAAATACATGCACACCTTTCGAACACCCAGCTTATCCATTTACTTGTTTTCCCATATCCACATAGGCGTCAATACCAATCAACACTCAAAAGTATGAACTTGCTTAGAAGACAGATAGTTGCTCCTTCAAGGTCTACTCCACAGTTTGAGTTTATAAATTAGGCTGTGCTTTTGCTTACTTCAAAGAAATGCATCTGATCAAAGGCATCATGCTTTGAAATATTTCTACGAGGTGATGCGGCATTTTATAAATCCCAGTTTCTTTTCTTCTGGCTCTGCATTTATCTATCAACCTCAAACTACCCATTCAACCTTCCCATCACAGCCTCCCCGAACAGGCGCCGGAACGTGGTGACTAGGGGCTTTTCACAGTAACTTCATTTGAAGCCTACTTGTGACAATAAGCGATTTTCATTTCATTCATGATGTGCACTAATTAACCACTTGGTTGAAACACCATCTTGCACATTTTTAATGCACGCTAGCTGGACTTCAATGATAATGGAGTCTTCCTAGTGGACAATCTACTTAGATCACCTTTCTGTTCTGTTCACATCTGTTTCCTAATGTAGGGTAGAAAAATGTTATCGAACAAAACATTCTAGTCTGAAGGTGCAATGTTAAAAATATCTGGCATAGTACACAAGTTTAACAGCAACATGAATTTTATTTTTTCACCATGGGATTTTCACAGTAACCTGCAGTGTTAATGTAAGCCTATTTGTGACACTAATAAAGATTATTATCTTCATCTCCTTTAGAACATTACAACTGAATTTGATGAGAAACCTCAAATAGAAGCAGAAACAGAAGCAGAGACAGAAAAAGAGGTGGAAGCGGAGATGGAAAAAGAGGTGGAAGCGGAGATGGAAAAAGAGGTGGAAGCGGAGATGGAAAAAGAGGTGGAAGCGGAGATGGAAAAAGAGATGGAAGCAGATCTTGGAGCAGAGAAAGAATCGGCAGAGACAGAAGGAAAGAAAGAAGTAAAGATTGGAGCAGAGACAGGAGCAGAGTCGAGAGCGGAGTCGGGAGCGGAGTCGGGAGCGGAGACAGGAGCGGAGACAGGAGCGGAGACAGGAGCAGAGACAGGAGCAGAGACAGGAGCAGAGACAGGAGCAGAGACAGAAGCAGAGACAGAAGCAGAGACAGAAGCAGAGACAGAAGCAGAGACAGAAGCAGAGACAGAAGCAGAGACAGAAGCAGAGACAGAAGCAGAGAAAGAAGCAGAGAAAGGGGGTGTGATAGAAACAGAGCAAGATGCAGGGAAAGAAGTAGAAACAGAATCAGACTCAGATGCCATTGTATGTGACATGGAATTTTCAGATGATGATTCATTTTGGGTATAGCTAGTTTTTAGTAAAACATTAAGAGTTACAATTACATCTTTTATCATAAAAGGAGCATTGTCAGTAATGGTCTCAGCACAAATTAAAAGAAGGCTTGTGAAGAAACAATGGTTTGTGATGAGCTCAAGTTTCTTGCAAAACTATAAATATTTCATTTGAACAAATGCATCTTAACTACACAAAGCAACACGTGATAAGTGGATCAGCTTACTAGTTTATTTTGGATAAAAGACCACCTAATTCTCACAGGTCTTGCACCTTATTTAAGCCTCATGATAAACTGTAGCTCCTGCTCCAGGTTGGGTGGCAAACAGGCTGTGTGTCTGTAAAGCTGCTCTTTGAATATCAGCTCTGTAATAGACTTCTTGCACCTTTGACAGGAAGCTATCCAACTTGCTGGTGGGCACCATTGATACTGCGCAGCCTCCCCATCCAGCACCAGTTAGCCGTGAGCCAACAGCACCAGATTGCCTGAAAAAAAGATCAATTAATGTAAATGCCATCAGTCAATGAACATTCACTTCTCATATTACAATTATCTAAAAAAATTAACTGTAATTTGGATTCTTAATGCGTAAGAAGTTTGTGTCTATTGCAGTCACTTTACTGTACACCATAAAAATGCTGGTTTCACATGACATGTATCTTTTCTTTCCCCCTCCTTAAATCTCTGTGCTCAACAGAATGGAATATATTAGAATGGAACTTTTCTCAGGTCAGGCACGTGGTGTTCTTTGTGTTGCTAAATTCAGGATGGTTGGCGTAGTGTTGTTCACAAAGACCACAAAATAGCTTGAACTTAAACAAAGTTATAAATTTATTAACACTACTAATTTGGATTCGACACATACTCCTAAAGAATTCACAGTTGATTATGAACATTTAAACTATACTCATCTACAGTTAATCTTAATACTGATATAAACTATGATCTGCTCTCACTCACACTATTTGTACTTATGACTCTCTCTAGCTAACTCCTGCACGCACTCTCCCATAAGACTTAGCATCACTGCCTTATATACGTGTAACTGTAGCTCCCTCTAGTGGCTACTCTAGACACTTCATTAACCCTTGCAGTTCTTAAGAGTTATGATAATACCACAAGGCATAGCAAAACCAGATAGAAAGTTCCCTCTTTCTCACCCCAATGTCAGGAACACACATCATACTGCACTTCCCATGCCTACTAGAAATTCGATTAAGACTGCCCTAACACTTTTCACATATGATCCTTACAGCTGGCAGTTCCAAGAAAAGTTTCATCCCATCAATCTGGGATGGATTTGAATCTCAGTAATATAGGTAAACAGGCAATCAATACCTTACCCATTGTTGTCACCCTAGCACTTGTGAGATTTACAATAATACTGAAGATTAGTGTTTAAAACCAGACAAAACGTAAGGGCCCTATATCAATTTGAAATCTAGTAACAACTGGGCTCAAACAGCCGCTAAATGGATCTTCCATTAACAAAATACAACCAGTGTAGAAAATTTTGATTTGTTTCATTGGTTTAGTAGGGGTACGTATTGGAGGTTATATTAAGGCACATTAATCTCACACTTCACAAGGCTCCACTGGTGGCATGAGCTTCACCGATAGCAGCAACAGGCCATAAAATCAGACCTGCATCCTTGTGGAATTTGAAATGCTTCAGGCAGAACTTTCACTGCAATTGATAGAGAAAATGAATCTGCACTGTAATCATACATGGGCTTGAAGTAGAATAATTTGGTATAACTAGTCCTATGTTGAATTTACCATAGAATCCCTACAGTGCAGAAGGAGGCCATTCAGCCCATTGGCACCAGCCTCTGAAGGAGCATCTTACCTAGGCTCACTCCCCTGCCCTATCCACATAACCCCACCTAACCTGCACATCATTTGGACACCAGAGGGCAATTTCATCATGGCCAATCCACCTAATCTGCACATCCTTGGACTGTGGGAGGAAACCGGAGCACCCGGGGGAAACCCACGCAGACACGGGGAGAAAGTGTAAACTCCATACAGCCAATCACCCAAGGCTAAAATTCAGCCAGGTCACTGGCACTGTGAGGCAGCAGTGCTAATCACTGTGCCACCGTGCCACCCTAGATTCCTCTCACACCATGTAGCCCCTCCACAATAAATGGTAACGTGGGTTTCACTTGGACCTGGCTTGCTCAAATTGACTTTACAAAGAGAAAGAGATGTAACTTAAGCTGTGTGTCCATGTCACGTTTTCAATTACATTGTGCTTTATTGTTCTTTTATCCACGACTGGGTAGTCTGACATTTTTGGTTTTCCCTTTTCCTCTACTTCTGGTTTTCTTCATTATTTGTGGTTGTTGGCAACGCTTAAATTGTAACCACACATGGTGGTGAGCCTGGGCATTTTCCACTTCACAAGACAGGCTGTGAGAGAATGCTACTGTCAATGGCAGGATAACTGGCAGACAACATCTGGAACAGGGTTGGTTCTTCCAATAGAGATGCAACGTAACAGCAAGGCTGCAAAATCAGACAGGGAGCTAACTGTGCAGGCAACCCCAAATTCTTCACCCCAACTTAGGTGGGCATGTTTTAAGGACATGAATTCATCATCCAACATATTTGTAATAATTTGCACAGCGTCAATGGCAAGTGTGTATCTTACAAATGGGTTTCTTTACAATTTGAAGAGCTACCGTAGCCATATGATTAAGTCAAATGATTGACTGTATCATCTAAGACAAGATTGAGGGGGATTTACTTTAAGTAAAGCATACTGGCCCAAGGTCTGTCAGTAATTATCCTTCCTCCCCACCCAAGATTGATTGTATGACAGAGTCAGGAGTCCTGCTTGCAATACTTAGGTTAGTCGAACCCTGTGAAATTGGCCAAGGTTAGGAGTGCAGCAGTGGTGTGCAGGCACTACCCACCACTGCAATGGAAATTCTTGGCCAAGATGCCAATGCAATTACACCAGCAGGTAGGAACATTACTTTAATTCCTTTAAATTGTTTTCAGTTTTCCAGAAACCAAGGGGATTTCTGGAAAATTAAATGAAAAAAAAACATACAAAAATATTGATGCATTGATCCAACAGTGGCCTCTTACAAAGCTACACAATAATTTAGATACATTTGTACCATTAATAATGCATCTCAGCTTTCTTCCAAGGACAGAACTGTCTTTCACCAAGATCATGTAGCAAATGACCCTGTCAGATCACGTGTCTGGTGTGCTTTGTTTGAGGTTTTGTAGCCCCCAAAACAAAAACTTCAAAAAAGTAGAATACTTTTCAAAAGTGTAGTGTTCCTCATTCTGAGTCAAGTATTAATCCGCAGGCATTCAAGCCCATGGGAGAGGTTTCCAGGACACCTGACCCAGAGTAAATCGCATCATTTTAGAACTTTTTCCTTTTGACATCCTGTATTTTCTCTCAATCTCTATGATGTAGTGATACAAAATGAATACTTCTCAGAAATGGAATGAAGAACTAATTTGCCCAGTAATTTTTGTTTCACATGTTGTTTGCCATTGTGTGCACTGGTCTCTGTGTATGTGTCCACATGAGAACGTACGTGTATGGGCCTTCCCACATGTGTGTGCATGTGAGAGAGAGCACAAGACAAAAAATATTTACTTTTATATTCTATATCACTGTCAATGAAGGGGAGCATTCCATATGCTTTCTTAGCAACTTTGTCCACCTGAACTGCTGCCTTTAGGGACCTGTGAACCTGTATGCCAAGGTCTCACTTCATTTACCCCTCTAACCCTCTTAGTATATTCACATTTATTCTGTACTCCCTGCAACTCTCTGACCTCCCTAAATGCATGATCTCACACTTTTCTGTGTTAAATTCCATCTGACACTTTGTCGTCCACCCCACCAATCCATCTATATTATTTTAAGGATTATAGTTATCCGCTACACTGTCCACCACTCGGCCAATCTTTGTGTCATCTGCAAATTTCCCAATCATACCCCCCTCCCCACGTTCACGTCTGCATCATTAATATATAACACAAACATTAAGGGTCACAACACTGAGCCCTGTGGATTGATTTGATTTATTGTCACATGTACAGTGAAAAGTATTTTTCTGTGGCCAAGGGAACGTTCACAGTACGTACATAGTAAACAAAAGAATAATCAGCAGAGTACATTGACAAATGGTACATCGACAAACAGTGATTGGTTACAGTGCGGAACAAGGGGCCAAACAAAGCAAATACATGAGCAAGAGCAGCACAGGGAGTTGTGAATCATATTCTTACAGGGAACAGATCAGTCTGAGGGGGAGTCGTTGAGGAGTCTTGTAACTGTGGGGAAGAAGCTGTTCCTATGTTTGGATGTGCGGGTCTTCAGTCTTCTGTACCTTCCACCTGATAGAAGGTTCTGGAAGAAGGCAATGCCTGGGTGGGAGGGATCTCTGACAATATTGTCTGCTTTCCTGAGGCAGCGGGAGGTGTATACAGAATCAATGTGGGGGTGGCAAGCTTGTGTGATGCGTTGGGCTGAGTTCATCACACTCTGCAGTTTCTTGCAATCTTGGACTGAGCAGTTGCCATACCAGACTGTGATGCAGTTGGGTAGGATGCTCTCTATTGCACATCTACAGAAATTTGAGAGTGTCGATGTAAACATGCCAAATTTCTTTAGCTTCCGTGGAAGTAGAGACGTTGTTGGGTTTTCTTGACTGTTGCATCAACATGAGTAGACCAGGACAGACTGTTGGTAATGGTGACCCCCCAGGAACTTAAAGCTATCGACCATCTCCACTTCGGAGCCATTGATGCAGACGGGAGTGTGTGTCGTGCTATGCTTCCTGAGTCGATGATCAGTCCTTGGTCTTTCCAACATTTAGAGAAAGGTTGTTTTCGGTACACCATGCAACCAAGTGATTTATCTCCCTCCTGTTGTCTGATTCGTCGTTGTTTGAGATACAGCCCATCACAGTCGTATCATCCGCAAACTTATAGATTGAGTTGGAGTTAAATCTTGCCACACAGTCATGTGTGTATAGGGAGTACAGTAGAGGACTGAGCACAAATCCTTGCGGGGCTCCGGTGTTGAGGACTATTATGGAGGAGGTGCTGTTGCCTATCTTGACAGATTGCGGTCTGTTGGTGAGGAAGTCGAGGATCCAGCTGCACAGGGAGGAGTCAATTCCAAGATTGCGGAGTTTGGTTATTAGTCTTGTCGGGATAATGGTGTTGAAGCAGGCGTTGTGGTCGATGAACAGCAGTCTTACATAGGTTGTAGAGGTGTTCGAGTGTTGTTTATGGAGCCAGGGAGATAGCATCTGCGTGGACCGGTTGCGTTGATAGGCAAACTGCAGTGGATTGAGGCCATCTGGGAGGCTGGCAGTGATCCGTCTCATGACTAGCCGCTCAAAGCATTTCATGATAACAGACGTCAGGGCCGCCAGTAGGTAGTCGTTGAGGCAGGCTATCTTGTTCTTCTTTGGTCCTGACATTATGGTGGTCTTCTTGAAGGAGGTGGGGACCTCAGAGCGGAGGAGTGAGGTTGTGAATATATCTGCGAATACACTCGCTAGCTGGTCTGTGCATGCTCTGAGTGCTCGCCCAGGGACTCTGTCGGGGCCCGTCGCTTTCCGCGGATTCACTTTCAAGAAGACAGCTCTAACTTCTAAGGCTGTAATAGTGGGTATGGGTGTGTCCAAGGCTGTTGGGGCGGGTGGCACTGATACATTGGCTGACTGCTGAAAGCAGGCATAGAACTTGTTCAGATCATCGGGTAGGGATGCTCCAGCCCCAGATATTCCGCCTGGCGTTGCTTTATAGCCTGTGATCTAGTGTAGGCCCTGCCATAGACGTCGTGGGTTAGTGTCGTTGGCCTGGAAATCTAGTTTGATGCGGTATTGTCTTTTTGCACCCCTGATGGCTTTCCGCATGACGTACCTGGATTTCTTATATAGGTCACGGTCGTCAGACTTGAACGCCTCCATCCGGGACTTAAGCAGGGAGTGAACCCTTTGGTTGAGCCAGGGTTTCCGATTGGGGAACACTCGTATTGTCTTCTTTGGTACACAGTCCTCAACACACTTACTGATGAAGTCTGTGACGGTGATTGCGTACTCGCCCAGGTTAGCTGCCACGGCCTTGAATATGGGCTAGTCCACAGACTCCAAGCAGTCGCGGAGGATGTCCTCAGATTCCTCAGACCAGCACTGCACGGTTTTATTGACTGGCTCAGCACGCTTGAGTTCTTGTTTGTAAGCCGCAAGTGGAACACCGCTTGAATCAACTATCCAATTGCTATGGGCAGCCATCAACCATTACCCTTTGTTTCCTGTTACTAAGCCAACTTTTTTTAAGGGCGGCACGGTGGCTCAGTGGTTAGCACTGTTGTCTCACAGTGCTGAGGACCCGGATTCGATTCAATCCAATTCCAATTAAGGGCCAATTTAGCATGGCCAATCTACCTACGCTGCGCATCATTGGGTTTGTGGGGGTGAGACCCATGCAGACACAACGAGAATGTGCAAACTCCACATGGGCAGTGACCCAATGACCAATCTGTCATGTGGGACTTTGTTAAACGCCTTGCTAAAATCCTTGCACACCACATCCACTGCACTACCCTCATCAACCTTTCTTGTCACTTTCTCAAAGAATTCGATCAAATTTGTGAGGCAAGACCTTCCTTTAATAAATCCATGTTGACTATCCCTGATTAGTCCATCATACCTTTCTATGTGACAGTTAATCATATCTCTCAAGATTGATTCTACTAATTTGCCCACCACTGACGCAAGACTAACTGGCCTATAATTCTTTGGCATTTCCTTCAATCCCATTTTAAGCAATGGAACCATGTTTGCATTTCTCCAGTCCTCCAGCATCTCCCCTGTGTCTAATGAGGATTTGAAAATCATACTCGGAGCATCTGCTATCTCCTCCCTGACCTCCTTCAGTAGCATTGGAATCAATCCATCTGGCCCTGGCGACTTATCAACTTTCAAGGATTTCAATCCTTCGAGTACTTCCTCTCGCTTTATGATTATCCCATCTAGTATCTCATCGGCACAACGAGGCCGGAGAATTGCGCCCACAAACATTTACTTGCTCATCTTTTTTCATGCCCTCTCTAGATTTTTTATTTCCTTTTGGACTTCATCCCTGCACTTCCTATACTCGTCTAGGCTCTCTGCAGTGCTTAGTTCTTTATGCATATCTTCACTTTCTTTTTCTGTTTGATCTTCCCCTGCATTCCTCTAGACGACTAGGAGCGGGCGCAGGGGTCTAGATTTGGCAGCACCACTCTATATTTGGAGGGGACATGTCTACTTTGTACAATTAGGATTTCTCCTTTTAGTTCTTCCCACTGATTTTCCACAGATTTATCCTCGAGCAGTGTTGGCCAATCCACCTCAGCCTAACCCTAACCCTTATCATTTCTACAAAATTTACCTTCCCCCAGTTCTAAATGTTTATGCCTTATATGCTTTATCTCTGTCCTTTTCCATGGTAATACTAACTGAATCGAACTGAATTGTGATCACTATCCCCAATATGGTCACCAACTGTCACTTCACCCACTTGCCCTTCTTTGTTCCCCAAGACTAGGTCTAGAATTGCATCTCCTCTCGTTGAACAGATTTTCCTGGGCACACTGCATGAATTTCTCTCCCCGAGTTCCCCTTACATTTGATGTCCAGTTGAAATTGGGATAGTTAAAGTCTCCTACTATTACTGCCCTCTTGTTCTTACAGGCAGAAATTTGCCTACATATTTGCTCCTCTATCAGTGTGACTGCCCCTTTTTTTATTTCTATGTTCAATCCCTAAAGCCTCGTCAGGGAAGGGGAAAATCCTCAAGTTATGATCTGGTTAGTGACATTGTAAACCTAGTGAGATAATTTTGTTTAAATCATAAACAATTTTACAAGAACTGGCAATGATTGTCAGTGGCAAAGATTCCGCTATACTAGAATTTAGAAGGATGATAGAAAGTGTCCAACTAGAAACCAGAATGACCCCAATAAACTGCATGCGACTGACACATTTGACAGATAATCAGAGGGCTGAGTTCAGTCCAGCTAAATTTAGGCTTTCTGGCCTAGCTGCTGCTGCAAAGCTAGGCAATTATATTGATTAATCAGCTTATTAGATTAATCAGTGCTGCTGCCAACTTGGCAGTGCCACCTGGGCAGTGCCAAGGTGGCATTGCTAAGGTGCCAGCTGGGCAGTGTCAAGGTGCCCGTGTTCCAGGGGCCACCCTGCGCTATCCCTCTCACCCAGGGGCCTCCTTTGACCAGGGAGACCCCTGGGTGCTGTTCCGCCTAGTCCAAGTTTGTGTGGATCAATGCTGAATGGCGCCCGGCTGTGGCCTCGCTGAGGAGACTGGTAGATCCCGGGAGGCCGGTAGATCCCGGTTAAACACGCCTACATAGGTTTAAAACCTACTTTTGGGCGGGATTCTGATTCCAGCACCTCACGGGACTTTGTATATCCCCACGAGGCGTAAAGGCTTCCGGATTCTACCGGCAACGAGTGCAACGCAGCCGGTTGATCACGCTCTGATACATATCAGCCTTTTCTAATGTGAAGAGGGAGTGGCTGAAAAGTGTCAGTCAGAAAAAAGTACATACGAACACACAAACATACAAATTAAGAGAAGTAGGCCGTTCAACACCTCAAGCTGATCCAATTGTGGCCTCAATTCTACTTTGCTGCCTATCTCAGGACTCAGAAAGATACAGGAGAAGCCAGCGCACTTTGAGGAATCTGGAAAGTTAAGAGTATTGACACTGCCATGAGTTCAAGAAATAGCCCAAGACTGCCTGCACAAAGCTTTGTCCGTCAGTGTGTTCGATATTTACTGCTTACCCATGCCAAGCCCTATTAAATGTTCAGCTTTTGCGCTGCATCTCATGTCCTGGGTAAATGTTCTATTCAAGCTGCAGCTTAGAATTTAGAGATTTTCCTGCACATTAAATTTCAGCTGACATCTACTCAATCTACTAACCTGTCCATGTCCTCCTAAAATCACCTACAATCCTCTTCAGTTAATGCTCCCTGTTTTTCTATCATGTTCCAATGTCGATTTTGGGTGCACCCTAGTCCAAATATTTTTTTGTATATTAAGAAAGATCGTGCCAAAACTGATCTCTTGCAGAACACCACTATTTTAATCATTGCCATCTAAAAACATCTATGGGGCACTATGTGAAGCTCCCTGTTTTTAGCCAATTTCTTATCCACACTGCACAGCCCCTTTAATAGCTCATGCTTTTATTTATCAACAAGTCTCCTTTTGCAGAATCTTTTGAAAATCCACTAATGCAACATCCACAGCAGTTCTTTATCAACACACTCTTATTTCCTCAAAGAACAACTTGGCTTTCATAAATCCATGCTTAATTAATTTGTGTCCTTCTAGACTAATATTAGCTTTATATTATGACCTCTAGAACCTTGGGGACTACCAATGTTAGGGTGAATAATATGTAATTACATGGTTTATCCTTTCTCCCTTCTAAAACACAGATGTATGTTGATACAAGTTCCATATCCAAAGATTTTTGAAAAATTGTAGGTAGTCTCTGCTATTTCCTCACGGACCCTATTGAGTATTCTCGGATGCATGCCATCAGGGCCTTTTGCCAATTTGAGTGCCATCAATTTTTTCAGTACTACATTTTTATCAACAATTATCCTATCCAATTGTTCCACCTCTTCTTGCGCGTTCATATTAGCACATACTGTGCCTCTGTGAAAACTGAGGTCAATTCCTTATTTGGTATGAAGCATGAGGAGTGCTTCAGGCAGGCTGAACCTACTATAAAATATTAGATTTTTTACTATAAAACCATGTCAATCTTAATCCTTCTTGCTTTTGATTTTCCGTAAAGCAGCATTGGGAGCCTGTTTCGGCCCATCAAAACTTTTTTTTTTAATTATTCCATTACATTGATGTTAAATGGGAGCAAGGACAAACAAGAAAGGAGGTGGATAAAGAACTTTCTTTTAATAAATGGGCTACAGTAAGGATAGATTATACGGAAATAATTAAATTTTAAAAGTTAAAAATGAAACAGAATGGGGGAAAATTGAAAGAATAAGAGTCCCCAAGGGGAGTTGAATTATTTTAATTTTAAAATATTTTTAAAGTTTTCCTTTTTCTACCTCAGGGCTAATATTGCAGTACTAAAGCAATGGCAGACATCTGAGTAGATGTATTTTTGTAACATGGACAGGTATTCTGGTTGTGGTATATGAGCTGATCCAGTCTTTTTTTCTGGGTATGTTAGACATCCAGTGTTTGTAAGCATGCCATGCCATTTCCTTCAGCATTTCTGCATACCTAGGCTGAATTAAAAGCTGGGAGAAAATCCATGCTCAGCTCCTGCATAGAGATATAATTCACTGTAGTATTCATTGCACGACTGTCGACAACATTCTTACCCTTGTCTGATGGAATGACCCTACGCCTGGTACGATGTTTATTAGGACTTAACCGTCCTTTGGTTAAGTTGATATTGACTGATATATATACTGTGTGACACTCAAATTCACCGCTATGAGCCCTTAATGTCAAAAGATGATGTAATGGCCCCCACACATATCACTGAATTGTCAGACCGTATAAACATATAAAAATAACAAATTGTAAATATGTCCTATTTGAGTTTTGTACACATTGATTCTATTACATTATTAAACAAAGTTAATTAATAATTATGCACAATATATTTTGAAACACTCCAGGTTCCCCACAGTCTAACTATCAGCCAGTTGTTTTTTTGATCAGTTTGTGAAAATAGAGTCTGGTTGCTTTACATACGAACATACAAATTAGGAGCAGGAGTAGGCCACTCGGCCCCTTGAGCCTGCTCCGCCATTCGATAAGATCATAGCTGATCTGATTTTTTTTTTAACCATTTAGAGTGTCCAATTTTTTTTTTCCAATTAAGGGGCAATTTAGCGTGGCCAATTCACCTACTCTGAACATCTTTGGGTTGTGGGCGTGAGACCCACGCAGACACGGGGAGAATGTGCAAACTCCACACGGACAATGACCCAGGGCCGGGATCAAACCTGGGACCGCGGCGCCGTGAGGCAGCAGTGCTATCCATTATGCCACCGTGCCGCCCTGGCTGATCTGATTTTATCCACAACCCCATGTTACTGCTGAGCCTAGATAATCTTCACCCCCTTGTTAATCAAGAATCTATCTAGCTCTGCCTTAAAAGTATTCAAAGACCCCGTTTCCACCATCTTAGGAAGAGAGTTCCAGAGACTCTCGGCCCACTGAGAGAAAAACATTCTCATCTCTTTCTTAAATGGGCGACCCCTTATTTTTAAACAGTGACCCCCTAGTTCTAGATTCTCCCACAAGAGTAAACATCCTCTCCACATACACCCTTACAAAAGAAAGTCAATACCTTATAAAGGAAAGGACTTTGTATCAGTGTGGACCTAACGGTATGTAACTCATGTTTAGGGAGTATAGTTATATTTTAATGTATTCATATAATTCTGTGTTTCATGTAATTCTGTTTAATGTGTCCTAACGATCAAATGTAACAATTGTATTTAATTGGCAATATGTGAGCTCCATCTGAGAAACAAATCTGTGAATTAGAATTGAATGTAACCACGTGGCTGTTGTGGGCAGCATCATTAAGATCTGTCTGAAAGCCCACTTGAAAGAAAAACTGAACAGTGGCTGCAGATCCTCACATCATTGCAAATTTGAGCCAAGGAACCCGTTAACATAAAAGGCATTATGTACACTACTGGAGAGGAGACCTCAGAAACTTGAGAGATATTGCTGGAGGAGCAGTTTTCAGACTGTCTATTTTAAATTGACAAAGGACTCTGCCAAGTTTGGCAGCAACAAAACTTTGGAGAAGGTAAATTAACCCTGTGAAATGTTGGCAAAAAGACATTTGCAATTGACCACTCTTCTTAGTAATTACTTGTGTAAACTTACTTCTTTTCCTTGCATTTAGTCTATAATGAATTAATTTTAAAATAAATTTAGAGTTCCCAATTCATTTTTTTGTCCAATTAAGGGGCAATTTAGCGTGGCCAATTCACCTACCGTGCACATTTTTGGATTGTGGGAGTGGGGCCCACGCAGACACAGGAAGAATGTACAAACTCCACATGGACAGTGATCCGGTGCCGGGATCGAATGGGTCCTCGGCGCCGTTAGGCAGCAGTGTTAACCACTGTGCCACTGTGGTGCCCTAGTCTTTAATATTTAAATAGATATAGCAATCATTACAATTCTAGTTCGCTGATACTTTCCACCAATGTGAATATGATTGGGTTCCCAGGAAGTTCAATGCACAATTTATTACAATTTAGTTATTAATCCTCAGCTATGTCACTTCTGCAAGAACAGAAATCATAGAAAGTGCATTTGGTACAAAATGCATTTTCAGCATAGCTCCTCAGGAACAGGTAGATCCAAAATAGCTGACCTTAATGGACAGTCTTGTGGTCTGCCACCTAGGTTTGCATTTAGTGTTTCCCTGTAACTTACATCACACAACTAACTTCATTGCAATGTTAATGTAAGCCGACTTGTGACACTAATAAAAGATTATTATAAGTAGAGAGGTACAGAGTGTCTTCATGTCAGTGATTAAACTGGATTTTTTTTAAATTATGGAAAAAATGTGATTATGCTTTGAACAAAACAAACTCCCCTATACTTTCCTTCTTAAATATTTTTGGGCAAATGTATTCCACTTAGACTAGCAGTAATAAAGCAGATGGATTCAGAATGTTTAGGATAACTAGTGAAATTTTATCTACCCGAGGCAAACTAAGACACAGCCTGAATACAGAAACCCGTTACTGCTAGTGTTTCTCTTTTCCTGAGCAGTCATTTTATCCAAGAGTTGCTTTAATGCTGACTTCATAATTGAAGTATGGTGGTTGCACAGACATTAAACAGACGTCCTTCTAAGATCATGTTCTGAGTCTTGTGCCCAAATTATTTCTTCAACAAACTGAGATAACTTGAGCCTTTATTTGTGGTTTTGTTAATTGTTGGATATAAACAAAATCCTGTTTTTGTCCTTTATACTATATGGAAAATGTGGCACAAACATTCCTACGTATAACTAACATACAACTAAATTATCCATGTCTTATTTTTTTGGAAAACTTACACACAGATGTCCACCAGCTGATCAAGTTCTGGACAGCTGCACTCATACATATCCCTACAGCTGGCATGGCTTTGATTCATCAGATCTCCCAACAATTGTAATGCATTGGCAGGTGTCTCATCACAAACTGTCTTGAATTGTAGAACTCGTCTGGCTTCGCTATAAACATGCTTAGCGCGTTGGTGAAGTTTAAATGATGTCACTGTGTGGAATAGAAATACATTGTTAATGAACAATGTGGAAAACTTAATTCAAGCAGCAACATGCCCCAAAAAACGTTTTTGATTTCAAACAATTGAAAACATTATTGTGGTTGTTCAAATAATAATTGAAGCTGAATATGGTGACCATAAAAATAAAGCGACACAATCCTTTGCAATTTGATTGTGACTCAGACTGACCGGGATTCTCTTCCAGCTGTGCATTACTCCTGTGAAAAGAATGATTCATTAAAATTTGTTGACTTTTCCCGATCATTTCCCACTGATTCTTATGGTAGATTCCAGGAGTTAAAACTCAGTTATGGCAAACATGATTTTATTACCTTAAATTGAATTCCTCAATGCATCTGAATAACCCATGACAGGGGAACATTTGTGAGGCTGAAGCTGACCAAAGGACATTCATTCAAGTCTCAATGACAACAGTACACTGAGACATGAGCAAAATAGTTATACAGTGCAACATACTGGTAACCACTCTATTCAGTCGTACCTATCAATGTACTACAATGGGAAATAATTCTTTCTGGTTAGACTGTGACTCAGACTGTGACTCAATGTTTATGAAATACTTTATTCTAAAGGGAAAAATCAATTTTGGTTCCCTGAAACACTTCAAATCGTAAAAGGGGTTCTATTCCCAGGGAGATGTGATATGAAATAGAGCGGTGATGTTTGTGTACAGCACTACGTTTGTATTAATCCAAATTCTAGAATGCAGACAGGGCTACACGAACACTGTTTGCTCATCAAAGATATGGGAAGAGAAAAGAGATATGCTTTCAGGGATTTCAAAGGCTTTCAAAGGCTTAAAGATGATATGTGGTTGGCTCGCTGGAGAGACAATTGCAGGTGGAAATCATGCAAAAACAGCTTGGAGCTGAAATTATATATATCCAAGGAAAACGCCTGTTTGTAACTTCAAATGGGGCAGCTCTCACCCTTCTATTTTTCGTACCTGATTATAATCAATGCTTATCTTCCTACTGTTAATTTGGTCATTGGTGGGCTAGCATCGGAAATACCATGAAAGCTGCTGAATGTTTATTAAAAATTGGTTTGTGTTTAAACTCCTGAAAACCTGTCTGACACTATTTGCAATCAGCACATAAACTGTTACATACATATATTGAATTGGCATTTTTATTCTTATACATTTAATAAAGAAACCCTGTTACAATCAACTGAGAAGTGGGGAAACATTGTGAGTCCTTGCACCCATCCTCATCTAATCATAACACTAGTCTGAGTTACGTTTGATTCCTGTCCCACAATATCTGGTGGCCCTATCTACTTGCACAGCAACGAGGACTGGACAACAAATGTAACCATGGCAGTGTCAACCACATTCTGAGAACACATATAAAAAGTAAAGCCTGAACAATAAACTAAATGTAAGCATCTGGAAATTCTATTGTTAATATTAGTGGGTGGATATTTAACATGTTCATATTGACATTTTTCTGATATTTTAACACGGATGTTAAGTTTATTTTATGTGAGAGACAGATCTCACTAAAAAGGAACAGAAGCATGATCTACAAGTTCATTAATTGTTCATTTGCTAATACTGTTAACAGTAATTTCCTGGCTAAGAAGACCAAACAATGCAAGAAAAATGCAGACTCCAATTAAATGCCATCTAATCTGGTGATACTTTCAGAGCACCGACTTATCAACTGCCTGATGAAGCAAATATTCACTTAAGTCATAAAATAGAAAAATGTGAATTTATATACATCCTTTCATGACCATAGGCCATCCCAAATTAAAATCAGAGAATCCCTACAGTGCAGGCCATTCAGCCCATCGTCGGCCCATCGGGTCTGCACCGATCCTCTGAAAGAGCACCCCATTTAGGCCCATTAATCTACAGCTAATTAAGTACTTTTGAAGTGCAGTCACTTTTGCAATGTAGGAAACACCAATTTTCCCAACATCAGCAATGAGATAATGACCAGATAATCTCTTTTTGTCATGTTGATTGAGGGATAAATATTTCCGAGGCCACCCTTACTCTTCTCCATAAGAAAACGTCAATTAAAAGCAAGGCTCAAAGCAACAGTGGAACTGGCAGACAGGAAGCTCACCCGAGTGAATGCAACAGTTTTATTTGAGCTGCTGCTGGCTACATAATTGCTGCACAGTCAGGATTCTTAATACTCCACTCAGAACAATGAAAAATCAGATGTCAACCTTGGCTCAATGGCAGTACTCTTACATCCAAGACAAAAGATTGTGGGTTTAAGTCCCACTTTTTAGTACAACATCTATCTACACGACACATTACTATGCGCAGAATTGCTGGCTTTCAGAGATGGGGGCCAGGTGCTTTCCCATGTGGATATAAAAGAACCACAGCACAATGTTGTAGAGGAGCAGGGCAGTTCTCCCTGGTCAATATTGATTCCTCAACTAACATCATTGCTGTGGCAAATTTATTGCTACATTATAAAAGTGACTACCCTCCAAGATATTTAACTGGCTGTACAGCATTTTGGGAAGTTCGGAGGTCATGTCAGGTGCTAGGTCATTTTTTAATAAGTTGTTGCAGCAGACTCATCACTTTTAGTGTCTGTTGCGATAAACCAATTGAAAAAGCTTTCAGACTTAGTGCACCATCCTGATCACTGCCCCAAACCCCAGAGTAAGAAAATCATGCAGGGAGCTAGTTTTGTTTAGCTAAAATTTTGCTAAAAGTATAAATGACACAAAATCTTTCAATGGTAGAAACTGTATTCCAGATTTGGAAAGATCGCCGATTTATTTTAATCTTAAGATTTAATGGCAGAGCAACAAGGAGCTTAAGTAAAAGTTCAAAATAAGGGTTTCTGGTAACCGAAGATCACAATACTGCCCCAACCTACTAATTTCCCATAAGCAATGTACAGACCAAAGTTCCATCATAGTGATTATGTAAATAATGAAAATATGCACACTGAATTAGATTATAAGCTGCACAGTCCTTGCCAATTATCCTGACTGCAGGCCACACTTATGTGCTGTCTCATCACAAGCAAATCCCACCTCTATGCTAGCCTCTTTTTCAAAGTGTGGGTCGCGACCTGTGGGCAGTTGTCTGGAGGACCGCAGAGTGATCGGTCGCATCATTCCCGCATTTGTCCCAATCGTGGGAGCAGTGCCCAATAGCCTCTACCGGCTTTTACATTGAGAACAGTGGCCACTGCTGCCTTTTAAATGAAATGAGGCTGTATGCAGTCTTCCAGCCAGAAGCGGCAGCAGAGAGATCACGTGCCCAGCACGTACACTTGACGTCAAAGGCCGGCCATGCATGTGCTTTTGGTGCCAAATCACGGAGCAGAGATGTTTCAATTATCCAGCTGATGGCAACATGACTGTGAAGATGAATCATATTCTTAAAAGTAAGAGACAGCCAGAGACTCAAATAGGCAGTGTACCTACTGGTCAAGATCTCACAACATAATCTGCTGGAGAGAGCGGCCCAGGAGAGTCCAGGGTAGGAAAGCACGGTAGCATTGTGCATAGCACAATTGCTTCACAGCTCCAGGGTCCCAGGTTCGATTCCGGCTTGGGTCACTGTCTGTGTGGAGTCTGCCCATCCTCCCAGTGTGTGCATGGGTTTCCTCCGGGTGCTCCGGTTTCCTCCCACAGTCCAAAGATGTACAGGTTAGGTGGATTGGCCATGATAAATTGCCCTTAGTGTTCAAAATTGCCCTTAGTGTTGGGTGGGGTTACTGGGTTATGGGGATAGGGTGGAGGTGTGGGCTTGGGTAGGGTGCTCTTTCAAAGAGCCGGTGCAGACTCGATGGGCTGAATGGCCTCCTTCTGCACTGTAAATTCTATGACTATAATTCTATGAACGGAACGAGCGGTGCTAGTGTTAGTCCGCAGAGCTCCACTGCCTCTGGTTAGCATACAAAGAAGAAACTTAACTCGAGAACAAAGCAGTATAAAGAACTTTTTGCAATTGCTTGAGGATGTGACCAGTAGAGTGGGCAAGGGTGAACCAGTGGATGTTGTGTATCTCAACTTTCTAATGGCTTTTGACAAGGTCCCACACAAGAGATTAGTGAACAAAACTAAAGCTCATGGTATTGGGGGTAACATGGATAGAAAACTGGTTCGCAGACAGGAAGCAGAGGGACTAAACGGGTCCTTTTCAGAGTGGGAGGCAGTGACTAGTGGGGTACCACAGGGTTCAGTGCTAGGACCCCAGCTGTTCGCAATATACATTAATGATTTGGACGAAGGAATTGCATGCAATATCTCCAAATTTGCAGACAACGTTAAGCTGGGTGGCAGCGTGTGCTGTGAGGAAGATGCAGAGAGGCTGCAGGGTGACTTGGATAGGTTGGCTGAATGGGCAAATACTTGGTAAATGCAACATAATGTGGGTAAATGTGAGGCTATCCACTTTGGTGGCAAAAACAGGAAGGCTGATTATTATTTGAATGGTGGCAGTTTAGGAAAAGGGGAAGTGCAACAAGACCTGGGTGTCATTGTGGAACAGTCGCTGAAGGTTGGCATGCAGGTTCAGCAGGCAGTGAGGTAAGTTAATGGCATGCTATCCTTCATAAGCGAGAGGATTTGAGTATAGGAGTAAGGATATCTTGTTGCAATTATACAGGGCCTTGGTGAGGCCACACCTTGAGTATTGTGTGCAGTTTTGGTCTCCTAGTTTGAGGAAGGACATTCTTGCTGTTGAGAGTGTCCAGCGAAGGTTCACCAGACTAATTCCTGGGATGGCAGGACTGACATATGAAGAATGATTGGATCGACTGGGCTTGTGCTCACTGGGGTTTAGAAGAATGAGAGGGGATCTCATAGAAACATATAAAATCCTGATGGGACTAGATGTTCCTGACGTCAACGACATCCAGAACTAAGAGTCACAGCCTATGAATAAGGGGTAAGCCATTCAGGACTGGGATGAGGAAGAACTTCTTCTCTCAGAGAGTTGTGAATTTGTGGAATTCTCTAACACAGAAAGCTGTTGGGGCCAGTTTGTATTCAAGAGGGAGCTGGATGTGGTCCTTGCGGCTAAAGGGATCAAGAGGTATGAAGAGAAAGCGGGAGAGAATACTGAATTTGCATGATTAGCCATTATCATATTGAATGGTGGTGCAGGCTTGAAAGGAGCCGCATGGAGTACTCCTTCACCTATTTCCTATGTTTCTAAAGATGATTTCCTGAGGTATGGTTTTGTCAATTGTGCCAATGCAAATAAGGATGCAAAGCCCATGTGTGGTATATGCAGTGAAGCAATGGCAATTGAAAGGAGAAGTTTCAGATTTTATGAGAAGTGGTGGATGAAAAATTAATTTTGAGGTTGAGACCCCAGAGTCAGTTATTAACTTACAGCTGACTCCAAATTAAAAGACTATGCTGCTATACGGGCAGCATGGTAGCACATGTGGAAAGCACTGTGGCTTCACAGCGCTAGGGTCCCAGGTTCGATTACCCACTGGGTCACTGTCTGTGTGGAGTTTGCACTTTCTCCCCGTGTCTGCGTACGTTTCCTCCGGGTGCTCCGTTTTCCTCCCATAGTCCAAAGACATGCAGGTTAGGTGGATTGGCCATGATAAATTGCCCTCAGTGACCAAAAAGGTTAGGAGGGGTTATTGGGTTACTGGGATAGGGTGGAAGTGAGGGCTTAAGTGGGTCGGTGCAGACCCGATGGGCCAAATGGCCTCCTTCTGCACTGTATGTTCTATGTACCTGACCTGTGATATCACATGAATAATACGCCTGAGGCTATCAGCATTCGGGTGTAGCATCTCTTAGGAATATCCAGTGCTGAGTAAAACAAGCATTTTGTTGCTATTGCCATTCAAAACAAACTACATGTGCAAGGTTGGATTTTCCGTTTTCATAAAGATGGGACAAAGGAACTGGCTAAAGTCTGCACCCTGATGTGCGCATTGCCCTCTCGTCCTTTGAATCTGATTCAAGTGAGATTGTGAGGACCAAGCAGACTCCACTTTCACATTTAAGGTAAGTGAATGTGGCTTGTGTTGAAAGGTTGGCTGGCATGGGTCGCGAAGATCGGCCGGTTGGGAAAGTGGGTCCCGGGGAAAAAGGTTTGAAAACACTACTCTAAATTATGCACAGCATCAGTATCTGAGCTGATGGCCACGGGCGTTAAATTGAGTAATGGTGCTCCCTCATCATCAGTGTCCGGTTGCTGCTCCACCACTGCCTGGCTAGGTGGCCGTTCTTGTCTATTTAAAAGCGAAAAGGGAACTTCCGGGTGCGGCGATGACCAGCTAAGTCGCACGTTTCGGCAGCTCCCGGTGGAGCAGACTTTTGGGCTCTTAATAGGAGCCCCAATGGCAATTTTAACGGCTAAAAACACTGTGCGGTAAACCAGAAGGGAATCCCCCCTGGACACGGATGGAAAAAGGAGAGGAAAGTGGCCGGATTGCAGTGGATCCTCTAGAGCAGCGGCAAGGAAGGCAAGCACAAAGCAAGATGGCGTCGGAAGGTGGCAGTTTAATATGGGGCCCTGACCAACAAGAGTTCCTGCGGCGCTGCGTGGAAGAACTTAAAAAGGAGATGAAGAAGGAGCTGTTGGCCCCGATATTACAGGCGATTGAAGGGCTAAAGGAGGAGCAAAAGACCCAGGAGCAGGAGCTTCGGGTCGTGAAGGCAAAGGCTGCTGAGAATGAGGACGAAATACAGGGCCTGGTGGTGAAGACAGAGATGCACGAGGCACAACACAAAAGGTGTGTGGAAAGGCTGGAGGTGCTGGAGAATAATGCGAGGAGGAAGAATTTAAGGATTCTTGGTCTTCCCGAAGGTGCAGAAGGGGCGGACGTCGGGGCATATGTGAGCACAATGCTTCACTCGTTAATGGGATCGGAGGCCCCGACGGGCCCGTTGGAGGTGGAGGGAGCTTATCGAGTTATGGCGCGAAGACCGAGGGCTGGAGAAATTCCTCGAGCCATAGTGGTGAGATTTCTCCGATATAAGGACAGAGAGATGGTCCTCAGATGGGCAAAGAAAACTCGGAGCAGTAGGTGGGAGAACGCGGTGATCCGCGTATATCAAGATTGGAGTGCGGAGGTGGCGAAAAGGAGGGCAAGCTTTAATCGGGCCAAGGCGGTGCTGCACAAAAGGAAGGTTAAATTTGGAATGCTGCAGCCGGCAAGACTGTGGGTCACACATCAAGGAAAACACCACTACTTTGAAACGGCAGAAGAGGCGTTGACATTTATTGTCGAGGACAAACTGGAATAGGCGGGCTAGAAAAAGAACATTTGGGACAAAGTGGTGGGGTGATTACATGGGGTGAAGGGGGGGGAAAAGGGGGAAGAGATGATTTCCCAAGTTGTTAATCCTGCGACCCTGTAACTTTTCTCTCTTCCCCATGGCGTGGGGGAGGGGGGAGGGAGGATGAGGAGCTGGGGGCGCCGGCCATTGGGGGCGGGGCCAAATGGGAAACACGGGCTTTGTTCCCACGCTATGGTAATCATGGCGGGAACAGGGAAGCAGGAAGGAGGGGGCCTCGCACAGTGGAGGCCGAGGTCACAGGGGGAAGCCGAGGTCGGCCAGAGTTTGCTGACTTCTGGGAGCAACATGGGGGGTGCAATTACGCTAGAAAAGGATCTAGCGGGGGGTTAACTGGGTTGCTGCTGCTGGGGAGAAGGGGGAGCTGGTATGGGGTGGGGTGGTCGGGGCGGGAGGGCGCCGTTGGGGGGGAGATACGGCTACGTGGGAACCGGGTGAGGAGCTGGATTGAAAAAGGAGATGGCTAGTCGACAAAGGGGGGGGGGGTGGTAAAGAGCCCCCCAACCCGGCTGATCACGTGGAATGTGAGAGGGCTGAACGGGCCGATTAAGAGGGCACGGGTACTCGCACACCTAAAGAAACTTAAGGCAGATGTGGTTATGCTGCAGGAGACGCATCTGAAACTGATAGACCAGGTCAGACTATGCAAAGGATGGGTGGGGCAGGTGTTTCATTCGGGGCTAGACGCAAAAAACAGGGGGGTGGCTATATTATTGGGGAAGCGGGTAATGTTTGAGGCAAAGACCATAGTGGCGGATAGTGGGGGCAGATACGTGATGATGAGTGGCAGATTGCAAGGGGAGGCGGTGGTTTTAGTGAACGTATATGCCCCGAACTGGGATGATGCCAATTTTATGAGGCGTATGTTGGGACGCATCCCGGACCTAGAGGCAGGAAAGTTGGTAATGGGTGGAGATTTTAATACGGTGCTGGACCCAGGGCTGGACAGATCGAGGTCCAGGACCGGAAGGAGGCCGGCTGCAGCTAGGGTGCTCAAGGACTTTATGGAGCAGATGGGAGGAGTAGACCCCTGGAGATTTAGTAGACCTAGGAGTAAGGAGTTTTCGTTTTTCTCCTATGTCCACAAAGTTTATTCACGGATAGACTTTTTTGTTTTGGGAAGGGCACTGATCCCGAAGGTGACGGGGCCGGAGTACACGGCTACAGCTATTTCGGACCACGCTCCACATTGGGTGGACCTGGAGATAGGGGAGGAAAAAGAACAGCACCCACCCTGGAGAATGGACATGGGATTATTGGCAGATGAGGGGGGGTGTTTAAGGGTGAGGGGGTGTATTGAAAAGTACTTGGAACTCAATGACAATGTGGAGGTTCAGGTGGGAGTGGTCTGGGAGGCGTTGAAGGCAGTGGTTAGAGGGGAGCTGATATCTATCAGGGCACATAAAGGAAAGCAGGAGGGTAGGGAAAGGGAGCGGTTGTTGAAAGAACTTTTGAGGGTGGACAGACAATATGCGGAGGCACCGGAGGAGGGACTGTACAGGGAAAGGCAAAGGCTACATGTAGAATTTGACTTGTTGACTACGGGTAATGCAGAGGCACAATGGAGGAAGGCACAGGTGTACAGTACGAATATGGGGAGAAGGCGAGCAGGTTGCTGGCCCACCAATTGAGGAAAAGGGAAGTAGCGAGCGAGATAGGGGGGGTGAGAGATGAGGAGGGAGAGATGGAGCAGGGAGCGGAGAGAGTGAATGGAGTGTTCAAGGCATTTTATGAAAGATGATATGAAGCGCAGCCCCCAGAAGGGAAGGAGAGAATGATGTGCTTTCTGGAATTTCCTAAGGTGGAGGAGTAGGAGAGGGCGGGACTGGGAGCACAGATTGAGACGGAGGAAGTAGTGAAAGGGATTGGGAGCATGCAGGCGGGGAAGGCCCCGGGACCAGACGGATTCCCAGTGGAATTTTGTAGGAAATATATGGACTTGCTGGCCTAGCTACTGATGAGAACCTTTAATGAGGCTAGGGAAAGGGGGCAGCTGCCCCCGACTATGTCAGAGGCAACGATATCGCTCCTCCTAAAGAAGGAAAAAGACCCGCTGCAATGCGGGTCCTATAGGCCCATTTCCCTCCTGAATGTGGAATGTGGAACGAGGATAGAGGATTGTGTCCCGGGGGTGGTTCATGAGGACCAAACTGGGTTTGTGAAGGGGAGACAGCTGAACACGAATATACGGAGGCTGCTAGGGGTAATGATGATGCCCCCACCAGAGGGGGAAGCGGAGATAGTGGTGGCGATGGATGCCGAGAAAGCATTTGATAGAGTGGAGTGGGATTATTTGTGGGAGGTGCTGAGGAAATTTGGCTTTGGAGATGGGTATATCGGATGGGTACAGTTGCTGTATAGGGCCCGATGGCGAGCGTGGTCACGAATGGACGGGGATCTGATGATTTTCGGCTCCATAGAGGGACGAGGCAGGGATGTCCTCTGTCCCCGTTATTGTTTGCACTGCCGATTGAGCCCCTGGCCATAGCACTGAGGGGTTCCAGGAAGTGGAGGGGATTACTCAGGGGAGGAGAAGAACACCGGGTATCTCTGTATGCAGATGATTTGTTGTTGTATGTGGCGGACCCGACGGAGGGGATGCCAGAGATAATGCGGATACTTGGGGGGTTTGGGGATTTTTCAGGGTATAAATTGAACATGGGGAAAAGTGAGTTGTTCGTGGTGCATCCAGGGGAGCAGAGCAGGGAAATAGAGGATTTACCGTTGAGGAAGGTAACAAGGGACTTCCGATACTTGGGGATCCAGATAGCCAAGAATTGGGGTACATTACACAGGCTTAATTTAACGCGGTTGGTGGAACAGATGGAGGAGGACTTTAGGAGATGGGACATGGTGTCCCTGTCACTGGCAGGTAGGGTGCAGTCGGTTAAAATGGTGGTCCTCCCGAGATTCCTTTTTGTGTTTCAGTGCCTCCCGGTAGTGGTCACGAAGGCTTTTTTCAAGAGAATCGAGAAGAGTATTATGAGTTTTGTGTGGGCCGGGAAGACACCGAGAGTGAGGAGGGGATTTTTGCAGCGTAGTAGGGACAGGGGGGGGTTGGCACTACCGAGTCTAAACGACTATTACTGGGCCGCCAATATTTCAATGGTGTGTAAGTGGATGGGAGAAGGGGAAGGGAGCGGCGTGGAAGACATTGGAGAGGGCGTCCTGCAGGGGGACTAGCCGACAAGCAATGGTGACGGCACCGTTGCTGTTCTCACCGAAGAAATACACCACAAGCCCGGTGGTGGTGGCTACATTGAAAATTTGGGGGCAGTGGAGACGGCATAGGGGAAAGACGGGAGCCTCGGTGCGGTCCCCGATAAGAAATAACCATAGGTTTGTTCCGGGGAGAATGGATGGGGGATTTGGAGCATGGCAAAGAGCTGGGGTAGTACAATTGAGAGATCTGTTCGTAGATGGGACGTTTGCGAGTCTGGGAGCGCTGACGGAAAAATATGGGCTGCCCCAAGGGAATGCATTTCGGTATATGCAACTGAGGGCTTTCGCGAGGCAACAGGTGAGGGAATTCCCGCAGCTCCCGACGCAGGAGGTGCAGGATAGAGTGATCTCAGAGACACGGGTGGGGGATGGTAAGGCGTCGGACATATATAGGGAAATGAGGGACGAGGGGGAGATCATGGTCGATGAGCTGAAAGGGAAATGGGAAGAAGAACTGGGGGAGGAGATTGAGGAGGGGCTGTGGGCTGATGCCCTACGTAGGGTAAACTCATCGTCCTCGTGTGCCAGGCTAAGCCTGATACAATTTAAGGTGTTACACAGGGCGCATATGACTGGAGCACGGCTCAGTAAATTTTTGGGGGTAGAGGATAGGTATGGGAGATGCTCGAGAAGCCTAGCGAATCACACCCACATGTTCTGGTCATGCCCGGCACTACAGGGGTTCTGGGTGGGGGTGGCAAAGGTGCTTTCGAAGGTGGTGGGGGTCCAGGTCGAACCAAGCTGGGGGTTGGCTATATTCGGGGTTGCAGAAGAGCCGGGAGTACAGGAGGCGAGAGAGGCTGATGTTTTGGCCTTTGCGTCCCTAGTAGCCCGGCGCAGGATATTGCTTATGTGGAAGGAAGCCAAACCCCCGGGTGTGGAGACGTGGATAAACGACATGGCAGGGTTTATAAAGTTAGAACGGATCAAGTTCGTATTAAGGGGTTCGGCTCAAGGGTTCACCAGGCGGTGGCAACCGTTCGTCGACTACCTCACAGAAAGATAGAGGGAATGGAAAAGAAGAAGACAACAGCAGCAACCCAGGGGGGAGGGGGGGGGGGGGGTGGGGGAGGAACTGGACGGACTCTCAGGGATGTCATTGTATATGTATAGACACTTGTTATAGGTACTGTATATTGGATTGTAGCTTTGGAGAGTAACTATTTTTGACAAGGCAGTTGCCACTCAGTTTTGTTTTTGTTTTTGTTTATATATTATTTAGTTATTTGTTTAAAACTGGCCACGGTTATTTATATTGCTTTGTTGTTGGTCAAAAGAAAAACTATGTACTGTTATGTTTGGCCACAAAATTTTGAATAAAATATATTTAAAAAAAAAATAAAAGCAAAAAGGCACAGGGCAAGGTTGCGGTGAGGGAGTGGAGTTGAAAGCAAGAGGTGCATGCTTAATCCATCTGCTCCTTGTAAATCAGAGGAGATTCAGGTATAAGAAAAGGGGTGTGAGGAGGATTAGATACAAGGATACCATTATCTTCCATGGTTTCAGCCCTGCCACTAACATAAACCTTAGGACTTAGAAGCAAGAGTAGGCCATTTGGCCCTTTCAGTGTGCCCTGTCATTCGATAAAATAATGGCTGATCTGGTTGAAATCTCAACTTTACTTTCCTGTCTGCCACCCCCCCCCAATAACCCGCGACTCCCTCGTCTACCAAAAACCTAGCAAACTCAGCCTTGAATAAATTCAAGGACCCAGCCTCCACAGCTCTCTGGGGAAGAGAATTCCACGGAATAACAACCCGCTGAGAGAAGAGATATTCTCCTCATCTGTCTCTGAACAGGAAGACATCTTATTCTCAAACTGTGGCCCTAGTTCCAGTCTCCCCCACAAGAGGAAACATCCTCCTGGTATCCGTCCTGTCAAGTCAATTCAGGATCAAATATGTTTCAATAAGATCACCTTTCATTCTTCTAAACTCCAAAGGGGTATAGGCTGAAATTGTTCAATCTTTCTCCATAAGTCAAGCCTTTCATCCCAAATATGAGTCGAGTGAACCTTCTCGGAGCTGTTTCTAATGCAATTGCACCCTTTCTCAAATAAGACCACCAAATCCTTACATAGTATTGGAGATGTGGTTTCACCAAAGCCCTGTTAGGCTACAGTAACACTTCCCTATTTTTAGATTCTGATCAAAATGAAATCAACAGCAACATTTCATTTGCCTTCCTAATGACATACTGGGCGGGATTCTCCAACCCTCCACGCCGCAATAGCGCTCAGCGCGGGGGCGGAGAAAGGGGCGTCAGACCTGTAATCGTTTTTGACGCCAGTCCCGCAATTCTCCCGGACCAGAGAATCGCCGCCTGTCGTGCGCGCACGGTCGACACAGCGCGGTGTCGGTCGGGGGCCATGGAAAGAGGGTTCACTCAGTTAACAATTTATAAATCCACAGTAAACGTCTTAACAACTATCAACACCAATAATCCCCACAGATACAATATTCTATAAGTTACCCTTAATCTTTCCAACATCCATAAGACAAAAGACCCTTCTTAACACAGAGATCGGGTTTAAATTCTCTACTGAGAGCAGTTATCAATTTGAAATCACCCAAATGATCTGGGACAGTCTTTAGATTGCAGAGAGATCCTTATACAGCTGCTTGCTTTTCCTGCAGCTAGCCAGTTCTCAAAACAACTAAAAACACCCTGTAGCTGCCTGCTCAAAAACAAAAGTGAAAGACAGACAGCCCAGCTCCACCCACACTCTGACATCACTGCAGCTATTCGATAAACACCCATTTCTTAAAGGTATTCGCACATCACACCTTCCAGTCGGGGGACACATCAGCAGTCGAGGGCATTCAGCCGCTGATCTCCGGGTAGGCGTTCTCCAAGGCGGCCTTCAGGACGCGCAACAGCGGAGAATCGCTGAGCAGAAACTTACAGCCAAGTTCCGCACACATGAGTGCGGTCTCAACCGGGACTTTGGATTCACGTCGCATTACATTCACCCCCCACCATCTGGCCTGGGCATGCGAAATCCTACCAACTGATCTGGCTTGAGACAATTCACACCTCTTTAACCTCTGATTATCCCTCTCTCCAGTTACTCTGTCTGGGCATGTAGACTTAATTACCTGCAAAGACTTGCATTCAAGTATCGTTTTGAATCTTTGACTCTGTCTATATATATGTTTCTGGAACCCACCTCTTCATTCACCTGAGAAAGGAACAGTGCTCCAAAAGCTAGTGATTCGAAACAAACCTGTTGGACTTCAACCTGGTGTTCTTACCATAAATTATTAATGATGTGGAGATGCTGGCGTTGGACTGGGGTGAGCACAGTAAGGAATCTTACAACACCAGGTTAAAGTCCAACCGGTTTGGTTCAAACACGAGCTTTCGGAGCACTGCTCCTTCCTCAGGTGAATGAAGAGGTATGTTCCAGAAACATATATCGACAAATTCAAAGATGCAAGACAATGCTTTGAATGTGAGCATTTGCAGTTAATTAAGTGTTCACAGATCCAGAGATAAGGGTAACCCCAGGTTAAAGAGGTGTGAATTGTCTCAAGCCAGGACAGTTGGTAGAATTTCGCAAGCCCAGGCCAGATGGCGGGGGGTGAATGTAATGCGACATGAATCCAAGGTCCCGGTTGAGGCCGCACTCATATGTGCGGAACTTGGCTATATGTTTCTGCTCAGCGATTCTGCGCTGTTGCGCGTCCTGAAGGCCGCCTTGGAGAATGCTTAGCCGGAGATCAAAAGCTGAATGCCCTCGATTGCTGAAGTGTTCCCCGACTGGAAGGGAACATTCCTGCCTGGTGATTGTCGCACAATGTCCGTTCATTCGTTGTCGCAGCGTCTGCATGGTCTCGCCAATGTACCATGCTCGGGACATCCTTTCCTGCAGTATATGAGGTAGACAACATTGGCCGAGTCGCAAGAGTATGTACCGCGTACCTGGTGGGTGGTGTTCTCACGTGTAATGGTGGTATCAATGTCGATGATCTGGCACATCTTTCAGAGATTGCCATGGCAGGGTTGTGTAGTGTTGTGGTCGCTGTTCTGAAGGCTGGATAGTTTGCTGCAAACAATGGTTTGTTTGAGGTTGCACGGTTGTTCGAAGGGACACAACCGACAGAGTACCCTTTGTCGTCCAGTACTTTCCCGGAGCGGAGAAACTACAACATCTTCTTCGCAGCCTTCAACACGTCTTCAATGAAGATGAACATCTTGCCAAGGTCACCCCACACCCTCACGACAAACCCCTCATCTATGGAATCAATCTAGTGAATCGCCTCTGAACTGCCTCCAATGCCACTACATCTTTCCTCAAATAAGAGGAACAAAACCATGCACAATACTCCACGTGCGGTCTCACCAATGCCTTGTATAGCTGCAACAACACTTCCAGACCTTTATACTCAATTCCTTTTGGTATAAATGGCAACATCCGTTTGCTTTCCTTATTACCTGCTGTACCAGCATGTTCGTTTTCTGTGACTCATGCACAAGGACACACAAACCTCTTTGCATCAGACTGGCACTCCAAAGTCTCTCCCCATTTAGATAATATGTTGCCTTCCCATTTTTTCGACCAAAATGCATGACCTCACACTTATCCGCGTTAAACTCCGTCTGCCACATTTTGGCCCACTCTCCTAACCTAGCGATATCCATTTGTACGGTTCTTATTTCCTCATTACAACTTACTGTCCCACCTATTTTTGTGTCACCTGTGAATTTGGCTATAGAACCTTCTATCCATGTATCCAAGTGGTTAATATAGATTGTAAATAGCTGGGGCCCAAGGACCGAGCCCTGTGGCACCCCACTAGTTACATCTCACCAACCAGAAAAAGAGCCATTTATCCCGACTCTCTGTCGCCTGTCCATCAGCCAGTCTTCTATCCAAGCTAATAAATTGATACTAATACCATGTGATCTCACCTTTTGAATTAACCTCCTGTGCGGCACCTTATCAAACACCTTCTGGAAGATGTAGATATTCTACATCTACAGGATCTCCATTATCCACTTTGTTTCATCTTTGAAGAAATTTAGCAAATTAGTCAAACTTACTTGCCCTTCATAAAACCATGTTGACTCTGATGGGTAGCGCTTTGGCTTTCCAAATGTCCTAATATTACTTCCTTGATAATTGTTTCTAACAATTTTTCCAGTAACAGATGTTAAACTAACTGGTCTGTAATTTCTCACATTCTGCCTTCCTCCATTTATGAATAAGGATTAGCATTTTTCCAATCCACTGGAACCTTTCTCTGTGTCCAGGGAATTTTGGAATATTGTAACCAATGGATCCACTATCTCCGCTGCCACTTCCTTTGACACCCTAGGATGTAGGCTTTCAGGCCTGTATGCCCTCAATCCCAAGAGTTTGTTGAGTCCCATTTCCCTATTGATGGTGTTTGTTCCAAGTTCTACCCGTTCTATTACCTCTGAATTGCCCGTTGCTATAGGAATGATACTATTGTCCTCCACTGTGAAAACTTGAGGCAAAGTATTGATTTAACATTTCCGCCATTTCTGTGTTCCCCACTATTAACTCACCAGTTTCCAAGGGACCAACATTCTCCTTAGCGACTCTCTTTTCTTTTACGTACCTGTAGAAGCTTTTGCTATCCTTTTTGATATTCTGTACGAGTTTTTTTTCTTAATTTACCTTAGCTCTTTATTAATTTTTTAGCATCCCTTTGTTAATGTTTGAAAATGTCCCAATCTTCCAGCCTGCCACAGGCCACTGCAATATGATATACCTTACAAAATATTCTATTTTGTCCTTATAATATCCGTGACCTCCTTGTTTAGCCATGGATGTTTTTTTATCCCTCTTACCATCTTTCTTCCTCACTGGGATATGTTTAGTTGTGAGGAATTGAGTATCTCCTTAAATTACTGCCACTGCTCATCAGCTGTCCTACCTTTTAGCCCTCCTGCCCAGTCTATTTGGGCCAAATCTGTCCTCAAACCAAGTAATTTGCTTTGTTTAATTCCAGAACACTAGTGTGGGACTCCACTTTTTCGCCCCCAAACTGAATCTTGAATTCTACCATACTATGGTTACTACTCCAGAGTGAATCCTTAACTATGAGGTCATTAATTGTTCCCTCCTCATTACAAAATACCAAATCGAGAGCAATCTCCTCCCTGGTTGGTTCCCCAACATGCTGTTCCAGGAAACAATCTCTAATGCATTCAAATGAACTCTGCCTCCAGGCTACCGTTGCCAATTTGTTCCTTCAGCCTATGTGCATATTACAATCACCCATTATTATTGTCGTGCCTTTCTTGCAAGCCTCCAGTATTTCCTGGTTTATACTATGCCCCACTGTGGAACTACTGTTTGGGGACCTATAGATTACTCCTACCAGGACTTCTTCCCTTTGTTATTTCTTATTTCTACCCAGACTGATTCCACATATTGATGTCCAGTGCTTGTGTCATTTCTCATTACAGCACTGATCCCTTTCCTCACCAGCTGGGCTACGCCACCTCCTTTTCCTTTCAGCCTATCTTTCTGAAATACGTACCCTTGGATATTCAATTCCCAGACCTGGTCTCCCTGTAACCATGTTTCAGTAATCCCCACCTAATCATAACTTTTGCTTCTATTTGCGCCGTTAGCTCATTAAGTTTGTTACAAATGCTTCTTGCATTTAGATACAAAGTTTAAAAATTTGTTCCAATGTTAAATTTCCCTACTCTTCTATAATTCCCTGGTGCATAAAGACATTCACCTGTTCTGCCTCTCACTTTTATTTTCTGGTAACCACCACCACATTGCTAACCTGCACTCTTACCATGCTCTACAGGTGAGGGATAAGTTTCCACCAGGAGACAGAGTCTGTTTTTTTTTTGGGGGGGGGGGGGGGGGGGGGGAGGGAGGCTGTCCAATTTACTCCTCTTTGATGGTTGAAGTATTTTTTAATTCTGTTAACATTGTGTTCCAAGGCACACAAATTATTAAACTTCCTTCACAGTAGTTTATATCAATACATTTTTCATTCCAGGGATCATTCTTGTGAACCTCCTCTGGACCCTTTCCAAGGCCAGCACATCCTTCCTTAGATAAGGGGCTCAAAACTGCTCACAATACAAAACAGGTCTGACCAGAGCCTTACACAGCCTCAGAACTACATCCCTGCTCTTGTATTTCAGCCCTCTCGACATGAACTGCTGACTGAACCTGTGCGTTAACCTGAAGAGAATCGTGAACAAGAACTCCCAAGTCCCTTTGTGCTTCTGATTTCCTAAGCATTTCCCCATTTAGAAAATAGTCTTTGCCTCCATTCCTCCTTCCAAAGTGCATAACATCACACTTTTCCACATTGTATCCCATCTGCCACTTCTTTGCCCACTTTCCTCTGCCCAAGTCCTTCTGCAGCCTGCCTGCTTCCTCAATACTACCTGTCACTCTACAGATCTTTGTATCATCTGCAAATGTAGCAACAGTGCCTTCAGTTCCTTCTTCCAGATCATTAATGTATATTGTGAAAAGTTGTGGTCCCAGGTCAGACCCGAGGCACCCGCTGCCATCCTGAAAAAGACCCCTTTATCCCCACTCTCTGCCTTCTGCCAGTCAGTCAATCCTCTATCCATGCCAGGATCTTACCCTTAACACCATGGGCTCTTAATTTATTTAACAGTCTCCTATGAGGCACCTTGACAAAGGCCTTCTGGAAATCTAAAAGAATCGCATTCACTGGTTCTCTTTTTTCTAACTTCCTTGTTACCTCCTCAAAGAACTCAAACAGATTTGTCAGATATGACCTCCCCTTGATGAAGCCGTGCTGGCTCTGTACTATTTTATCATGCACTTCCAAGTACTCCGCGATCTCATCTTTAATAATGGACAGTAAAATCTTACCAATTACCAAAATCAGACTAACCGGCCTATAATTTCCCATCTTCTGCCTCCCTACCTTCTTAAACACCGGTGTTACATTAGCCACTTTCCAGTCCTCTGGGATCCTCTCTGCCTCCAGTGATTCCTGAAAGATCACCACCAATGCCTCCACAATCCCCTCAGCTATCTCTTTTAGAACCCTAGGGTGTAGTCCATCCAGTCCAGGTGATCTATCCATCTTCAGACCTTTCAGTTTACCCAGAACCTTCTCCTTAGTGATGGCCACTGCACTCACATCTGCCCCCTGATACTCCTGGAGCTCTGGCATCCCAATGGTTTCTTCCACCGTGAAGACTGATGCAAAATAACTATTCAGTTCGTCTGCCATTTCTGTTTCCTATTATTACATCTCCAGCCACATTTTCCAGTGGTCCAACGTCTATTTTTGCCGCTCTCTTTGTATATTGAAGAAAACTCTTCCTAACTTATTTTATATTACTAGCTAGCTTGCACACATATTTCATCTTCTCTCCCCTTATTGCTTTTTTAGTTGTCCTCTGCTCGCTTTTAAAGGCTTTCCAATCCTCTGGCTTCCCACTAATCCTCACCACCTTGTATGCTTTTTCTTTTCTGCTGTCCTTGACTTCCCTCGTCAACCATGAACGCTTTGTCTTCCCCGTAGAATGTTTTCTCCTCCTTGGGATGAATTTCAGTTGTGCCTCCCGAATAACCCACCAAAACTCCTGCCATTGCTGTTCCACTGTCTTCCCTGCTAGGCTCTTTTTCCAATCAACTCTGGCCAGCTCCTCCCTCATGCCTTTGTAGGTACCCTTAATTAATTGTAATACCGTTACATCTGATTCCAGCTTCTCCCTCTCAAACTGTAGAGTAAATTCTATCATTTGTGATCACTGCTCCCTAAGGATTCTGTCATGTGAGGGTACCTTTAAGACATGGATGTTTAAGCAATGCACCTTTAAGAAAACAGTGATGTCAGAGAGTGGGAGGAGCTGAGCTCAGGTCAGCCATTTTGCAGTTTAGTTTTGCAGTTGGAAAAAGCAGTTTGGGAGTGTCTGTGTGTTTAGCTGAGAGCTGCAGGAAGAAAGTCAACCAAGCTAATATATCTCTGCCATTCTACAGAAAATATATATATCCTTTAACCTGATGTGATACTGTTTAAAGGTGTTAAGTCTCTTGGAAGTTTGAAGGAACATTTTAAGGAATTATTTACTGTTGCAATATTTTCTGAGTTATCTTTGAAGTAAGGGGTGTTAAGAGATCCAACGTTTATTTAAGATGTTAAGTTGAGTTCATGGAATAAACAGTGTTTTGTGTTTCAAAACCCACGTGTCCATAATTGTAATCCCACACCTAGGGAAAATCCGTGTGCTAGGAAAAGCAACAAATCCATGAAAGGGAGAGGTTGGTTGAACTCCATGATACATTTTGGGGTTCTGAAAACGCCTCGTCCATAACAATTGGGGGCTCGAGGGGGATTAAAGTCTATCTATTGGATTGGCTTTTGTGAACTTAAAGACAGTGAAGGATTGTTGCTTTTCCGGTGTGGTATTTTAGTTTAAGTGGGGAGAGTGTTGTGACCAATGGCTCTTTCAGGGCTCAGAGGTTTTTGGGGGTGGAGAATGTCACACATAGTACTTAACGGACAGAAACGAAAAGCAGACTGTTAGATTTGGCACGAACATTGCAGTTAACATTACCTGATAAAATATGAATAGATGAGGTAATTATGGCGGTGGTTAAGCATTTAAAGTTGCCTGAGATAGAGTTTGACACATTGGAAATGGCAAAAATTCAGTTGCAAATTAAACAAATGGAATATGAGGAAGAATTAAAGCGGCTTGAATACGAGAGTGAGAGAGAGGAAAAAGAAAGAGAAAGAGAGAGAGCAAAAAGAAAAGGAGAGAGAAGAAAGAAGAAAAGAAAGAATAGCCCTAGCAGAACAAAAAGAAAAAGGGAGATACAGATCAGGGAAAAAGATAAAGAGAGGGAGTTTGAACTTCAGAAAATGGCCATGAAACATGACAATCAGTTAAAATTGGCAGACGTAAAGGGAAACGTACAGTTAGATGATAGTGATGAGGATAGTGAGACTTTCTTTGACCATAGTCAAAGACGTGGTGAGGATCTATTTAAATATGTCCATGCATTGCCAAGGTTTGACGAGAAGGAAGTGGAAGCCTTTTTCATTTCATTTGAGAAGGTAGCTAAACAAATCAAATGGCCACAGGACATGTGGGTGTTACTGATTCAAACAAAGCTGGTAGGTAGAGCTAGTGAAGTGTTTGCATCACCAATGGAGGAGGTATCTGGAATGTATGAGGAGGTGAAGAAATCCATCTTAAGTACATATGAGCTAGTGCCTGAAGCTTACATGCAAAGGTTTAGAAATTTAAGGAAAGAATTTGGTCAAACATACATGGAGTTTGAAAGGCTCAAACAGAGTAATTTTGATAGGTGGATGAGGGCTTTGAAAATAGACCAAACGTATGAAGCTCTCAAGAGAAATTATACTTTTGGAGGAGTTTAAAAATTCAATTCCTGATGTAGTGAGAACTCATGTGAAAGAACAGAGGGTTAAAACTGCGAGATTAGCAGCGGAAATGGCAGATGATTATGAATTAGTTCATAAATCAAAGATTGGTTCCGACATCAGTTTCAGCCGGTCAGGGATAGAAACTGGGGACATGAGAAATACTCAAATGGTAAAGGTAAAGGTGATCTGATGGGAGACAATAAAGAGAGTGTACCTCATATTAAAAAAGAAATCCAGGAGGGTGGAAAAGAAATGAAAAGTTTCAGATGTTTTCACTGTAATAAACTAGGCTATGTAAAGTCACAGTGTTGGTGGTTGAAGAAAAGCACTGGGAAGGCTGATGTGGTAAAACAGGATAAGACAGTGGGGTTTGTTAGAGTGGTAAAGGAAGGCCCAAGGGAAGTGAAGGAGGTGCAAACGATTGTACAGCCTGTTCAAGAAGTAATTGTTAAGAAGGTGCCAGATGTCTTTAGATAATTTACTTGTGTGGGTAAAGTTTACTCATGTGTATCAGGAAGAGCAGGTAAAGAAGTCACAATTTTAAGAGATACAGGGACTAGCCAATTTTTAATGGTAAGAGATGAGGAATTATGTAGTTTGGGAAGAATGTTGCCAGAAAAGGTGGTGATATGTGGAATTCAGGGTGAGAGAAGTAGCGTTCCATTATATAAGGTAAGGTTGGAAAGTCCAGTGAAGAGTGGTGAAATGGTAGTAGGAGTAACAGAGAAACTATCTTGTCCAGGAATACAGTTTATCTTGGCTAATGATGTAGCTGGATCGCAGGTGGGAGTGATGCCAGTGGAAAATCAGACAACTGAAGTGTTGAAGGACGAATATCCTAGGATTTTTCCGGATTGTGTAGTAACAAGGTCGCAAAGTTACAGTTTAAGACAAGAGGAGAAATCAAAGAGTGAAGATGAAGTTGAAGTGCAATTATCAGAAATGATTTTTGATCAGATGGTTGAAAAAGAACAAGAACAGGTGAAGGATGAGGCGGATATTTTTAGTTCAGGAAAATTGGCGGAGTTACAACAGAAAGATGTAAAAATAAAATGGATATATCAGAAAGCATATACGGAAGAGGAATCTGTGTGTATACCAGAGTGTTATTACCGTAAAAATGATGTCTTGATGAGAAAATGGAGATCTGTACATATGCAGGCGGATGAAAAGTGGGCAGAAGTTCATCAAGTAGTATTGCCGGAAGGGTATAGAAAGGAGGTGTTGCGAGTTGCACATGAGGTACCAGTGGGAGGTCATTTGGGAATAAGGTAAACTGAAGCTAAAATCCAGAAACATTTTTATTGGACGACATAAAGATGTAGTTAAATTTTGTCAATCATGTCACACATGTCAAGTGATAGGGAAACCTCAAGCAGTGATAAAACCAGCGCCCTTAATACCCATTCCAGCATTTGAGGAACCTTTTACAAGGGTCCTAATCGATTGTGTAGGACCGCTTCCTAAAACAAAAAGTGGGAATCAATATCTGTTGACTGTCATGGATGTGTCTACTAGGTTTCCAGAGGCCATTCCAGTACGTAATATTACAGCTAAAAGAATTGTGGAGGAGTTACTTAAATTCTTTACTAGATATGGACTACCCACAGAAATTCATCGGATCAAGGAACAAATTTTACTTCAAAGTTATTCAAAGAAGTTATGGATAGCTTAGGAATAACATAGAACATAGAACATAGAAAATACAGCACAGAACAGGCCCTTCGGCCCACGATGTTGTGCCGAACCTTTGTCCTAGATTAATCATAGATTATCATTGAATCTACAGTGCAGAAGGAGGCCATTCGGCCCCCTGAGTCTGCACCAGCTCTTGGAAAGAGCACCCTACCCAAACGCAACACCTCCACCCAACATCAAGGGCAATTTGGACATTAAGGGCAATTTATCATTGGCCAATTCACCTAACCCGCACATCTTTGGACTGTGGGAGGAAACCGGAGCACCCGGAGGAAACCCACGCAGACACGGGGAGGACGTGCAGACTCCGCACAGACAATGACCCAAGCCGAAATCGAACCTGGGACCATGGATCTGTGAAGCAATTGTGCTATCCACAATGCTACCGTGCTGCCCTTAAGAACAAATAAATCTACACTATATAATTTTCCCGTAATCCATGTACCTATCCAACAGCTGCTTGAAGGTCACTAATGTTTCCGACTCAACTACTTCCACAGGCAGTGCATTCCATGCCCCCACTACTCTCTGGGTAAAGAACCTACCTCTGATATCCCTCCTATATCTTCCACCTTTCACCTTAAATTTATGTCCCCTTGTAATGGTGTGTTCCACCTGGGGAAAAAGTCTCTGACTGTCTACTCTATCTATTCCCCTGATCATCTTATAAACCTCTATCAAGTCGCCCCTCATCCTTCTCCGCTCTAATGAGAAAAGGCCTAGCACCCTCAACCTTTCCTCGTAAGACCTACTCTCCATTCCAGGCAACATCCTGGTAAATCTTCTTTGCACCTTTTCCAGAGCTTCCACATCCTTCCTAAAATGAGGCGACCAGAACTGTACACAGTACTCCAAATGTGGCCTTACCAAAGTTTTGTACAGCTGCATCATCACCTCACTGCTCTTAAATTCAATCCCTCTGTTGATGAACGCGAGCACACCATAGGCCTTCTTCACAGCTCTATCCACTTGAGTGGCAACTTTCAAAGATGTATGAACATAGACCCCAAGGTCTCTCTGCTCCTCCACAATGCCAAGAACTCTACCGTTAACCCTGTATTCCGCATTCATATTTGTCCTTCCAAAATGGACAACCTCACACTTTTCAGGGTTAAACTCCATCTGCCACTTCTCAGCCCAGCTCTGCATCCTATCTATGTCTCTTTGCAGCCGACAACAGCCCTCCTTACTATCCACAACTCCACCAATCTTCGTATCGTCTGCAAATTTACTGACCCACCCTTCAACTCCCTCATCCAAGTCATTAATGAAAATCACAAACAGCAGAGGACCCAGAACTGATCCCTGCGGTACACCACTGGTAACTGGGATCCAGGCTGAATATTTGCCATCCACCACCACTCTCTGACTTCTATCGGTTAGCCAGTTCGTTATCCAACTGGCCAAATTTCCCACTATCCCATGCCTCCTTACTTTGTGCAGAAGCCTACCATGGGGAACTTTATCAAATGCCTTACTAAAATCCATGTACACTACATCCACTGCTTTACCTTCATCCACATGCTTGGTCACCTCCTCAAAGAATTCAATAAGATTTGTAAGGCAAGACCTACCCCTCACAAATCCGTGCTGACTATCCCTAATCAAGCAGTGTCTTTCCAGATGCTCAGAAATCCTATCCTTCAGTACCCTTTCCATTACTTTGCCTACCACCGAAGTAAGACTAACTGGCCTGTAATTCCCAGGGTTATCCCTAGTTCCTTTTTTGAACAGGGGCACGACATTCGCCACTCTCCAATCCCCTGGTACCACCCCTGTTGACAGTGAGGACGAAAAGATAATTGCCAACGGCTCTGCAATTTCATCTCTTGCTTCCCATAGAATCCTTGGATATAACCCGTCAGGCCCGGGGGACTTGTCTATCCTCAAGTTTTTCAAAATGCCCAACACATCTTCCTTCCTAACAAGTATTTCCTCGAGCTTACCAATCTGTTTCACACTGTCCTCTCCAACAATATCGCCCCTCTCATTTGTAAATACAGAAGAAAAGTACTCATTCAAGACCTCACCTATCTCTTCAGACTCAATACACAATCTCCCGCTACTGTCCTTGATCGGACCTACCCTCGCTCTAGTCATTCTCATATTTCTCACATATGTGTAAAAGGCCTTGGGGTTTTCCTTGATCCTACCCGCCAAAGATTGTTCATGCCCTCTCTTAGCTCTCCTAATCCCTTTCTTCAGTTCCCTCCTGGCTATCTTGTATCCCTCCAATGCCCTGTCTGAACCTTGTTTCCTCAGCCTTACATAAGTCACCTTTTTCCTCTTAACAAGACATTCAACCTCTCTTGTCAACCATGGTTCCCTCACTCGACCATCTCTTCCCTGCCTGACAGGGACATACATATCAAGGACACGTAGCACCTGTTCCTTGAACAAGTTCCACATTTCACTTGTGTCCTTCCCTGCCAGCCTATGTTCCCAACTTATGCACTTCAATTCTTGTCTGACAACATCGTATTTACCCTTCCCCCAATTGTAAACCTTGCCCTGTTGCACGTACCTATCCCTCTCCATTACTAAAGTGAAAGTCACAGAATTGTGGTCACTATCTCCAAAATGCTCCCCCACTAACAAATCTATCACTTGCCCTGGTTCATTACCCAGTACTAAATCCAATATTGCCCCTCCTCTGGTCGGACAATCTACATACTGTGTTAGAAAAGCTTCCTGGACACACTGCACAAACACCACCCCATCCAAACTATTTGATCTAAAGAGTTTCCACTCAATATTTGGGAAGTTAAAGTCGCCCATGACTACTACCCTATGACTTCTGCACCTTTCCAAAATCTGTTTCCCAATCTGTTCCTCCACATCTCTGTTACTATTGGGAGGCCTATAGAAAACTCCTAACAAGGTGACTGCTCCTTTCCTATTTCTGACTTCAACCCATACTACCTCAATAGGGTGATACTCCTCGAACTGCCTTTCTGCAGCTGTTATACTATCTCTAATTAATAATGCCACCCCCCCACCTCTTTTACCACCCTCCCTAATCTTATTGAAACATCTATAACCAGGGACCTCCAACAACCATTTCTGCCCCTCTTCTATCCAAGTTTCCGTGATGGCCACCACATCGTAGTCCCAAGTACAGATCCATGCCTTAAGTTCACCCACCTTATTCCTGATGCTTCTTGCGTTGAAGTATACACACTTCAACCCATCTCCGTGCCTGCAAATACTCTCCTTTGTCAGTGTTCCCTTCCCCACTGCCTCATTACATGCTTTGGCGTCCTGAATATCGGCTACCTTAGTTGCTGGACTACAAATCCGGTTCCCATTCCCCTGCCAAATTAGTTTAAACCCTCCCGAAGAGTACTAGCAAACCTCCCTCCCAGGATATTGGTGCCCCTCTGGTTCAGATGCAACCCGTCCTGCTTGTACAGGTCCCACCTTCCCCAGAATGCGCTCCAATTATCCAAATACCTGAAGCCCTCCCTCCTACACCATTCCTGCAGCCACGTGTTCAACTGCACTCTCTCCCTATTCCTAGCCTCGCTATCACGTGGCACCGGCAACAAACCAGAGATGACAACTCTGTCTGTCCTGACTTTCAACTTCCAGCCTAACTCCCTAAACTTGTTTATTACCTCCACACCCCTTTTCCTACCTATGTCGTTGGTACCAATGTGCACCACAACTTCTGGCTGCTCCCCCTCCCCCTTAAGGATCCTGAAGACACGATCCGAGACATCCCTGGCCCTGGCACCCGGGAGGCAACATACCTTCCGGGAGTCTCGCTCGCGACCACAGAATCTCCTATCTATTCCCCTAACCATTGAATCTCCTACAACTATTGCTTTTCTATTCTCCCCCCTTCCCTTCTGAGCCCCAGAGCCAGACTCAGTGCCAGAGACCTGGCCGCTAGGGCCTTCCCCCGGTAGGTCATCCCCCCCAACAGCATCCAAAACGGTATACTTGTTTTGAAGGGGAACGGCCACGAGGGATCCCTGCACTGTCTGCCTGTTTGTTTTTTTCCCCCTGACTGTAACCCAGCTATTCTTGTCCTGTACCTTGGGTGTGGTTACCTCCCTGTAACTCTTCTCAATCACCCCCTCTGCCTCCCGGATGATCCGAAGTTCATCCAGCTTCAGCTCCAGTTCCCTAACACGGTCTTTGAGGAGCTGAAGTTGGGTGCACTTCCCGCAGGTATAGTCAGTGGGGACACCGGTGGTATCCCTCACCACCCACATCCTACAGGAGGAGCATGTAACTGGCCTAGCCTCCATCCCCTCTTACCTTAAAGAATATAGCTGCTGTGTGGACTAACTAGATCTCCGCCCTCCGACTCTGCTCCCAGTCAGCTACACTTCCTGTAAACACCTGGCTCTCTTTGCACTCTTTGCGGAAATGTCGGAAACAAAATGAAAGGAGCACCTTACTCCCTCCTCACCTAACTCCCTCGGTCACCAAACTCTCACTATCGCACTCAAAAAGCACCAAATTCAGCACTCCCTCGGTCACCAAACTCTCACTATCGCACTCAAAAAGCACCAAATTCAGCACTCAGTGCAAACAATTTAAATCAACTGCGTACCATCCAGAATCGCAGGGAGCGTTAGAAAGGTGGCATCAGACATTAAAGACAATGTTGAGGGTGTATTGTCAAGATTATCCAGAGGATTGGGATAAAGGAATCCCATTCGTATTGTTTGCAATTAGGGATGCACCTAATGAGTCTACCAAATTTAGTCCTTTTGAACTAATTTTTGGTCATGAGGTAAGAGGACCACTTAAATTGATTAAGGAAAAATTGGTGGGTGAGAAATCGGAAATTACACTATTGGATTAAGTGTCAGATTTTAGGGAACGATTAAATAGAGCAGGTGAATTGGCTAGACAACATTTAAAAGTGGCACAAAATGTGATGAAACGGGTAGCAGACAAGAAATCCAAAGTTTGTAGTTTTGCCAGTGGGGATAAAGTTTTAGTGTTGTTACCAGTGGTAGGGGAGCCTTTAAAAGCTAGGTTTTGTGGACCATATCAGATTGAAAGGAAATTAAGTGAGGTGAATTATGTGGTAAAAACATCAGATAGAAGGAAGACTGGAAGTTGTATATGTTGTGTTGCCCTATTATGTATTTTCTTTTATTCCCTTTTCTTCTCATGTACTTAATGATCTGTTGAGTTGCTCGCAGAAAAATACTTTTCACTGTACCTCAGTACACGTGACAATAAACAAATCCAATCCAATCCAATCCAAGACTCACCGAGTGTGTCATGTGAATATGCTTAAAAGGTACTTTGAAAGGGAAGGAGAGAAAAAGGAGGTTTTAATAATTCTAACTCAAAGTGACGAACCAAATCCAGATGACTGTGAATTTGACATACCTCAAATTAAATTGGAAAATGAGGATGTTCTTAAAAATTGGGATGAATTGTTAAGTTACCTTCCAGAGGAAAAACAAACTGACCTGAAAGAGTTATTGATATCACATGGGCAAGTTTGTAGAGATAAATTGGGAAGTACTAAAATGGCTATACATGTAGATGTGGGAAATGCTGTTCCTATCAAACAACATACATATAGACTTAATCCTTTAAAATTGGCACAGGTTAACAGAGAGATTGAGAGTATGCTGAAGAATGGCATAATTGAAGTGGGTTGCAGCCAATGGAGCTCACCCATAGTGATGGTACCTAAACCAGACGATACCCAACAGTTGTGTGTGGACTACAGAAAGGTGAATGCAGTTACAAGAACGGGCTCTTATCCTATCCCACGTTTGAAGGATTGCATTGAGAAATTGGGACAATCTGCTTTTATTTACAACTTCCAGACATGGAAAGAACATCTAAAACATCGTATGGAGTTCTTCGATCGACTTCAGGTGGCGGGTTTGGTGATGAACCTAGCTGAAAGTGAATTTGGAGAAGCCCGAATCACTTTCCTTGAGGAGTTTCCGATACCCTCAAGACGAAGGGAGGCAATGCAATCTCTTAACATGAATGAATTTGATCGAACAGCTATGCAAAAGTTTTGTGGCGTGATTACTCCACTGATGAAATTGCTAAAGAAACCTAAGAAATTTCAATGGACAGCGGACTTTCAACAGGCATTTGACTGCCTGAAAGCTGTGATCACCAATGCTCCTGTATTGGAGAATTGCAAGGGACTCTGTGGTCAGATTGAACTAAAGTATCTGATTCTAAAGAGAAATGCTGAGGAGTAGAGGAATGGATGGATCGTGCAGAGACTTTGTTCAAAGAGACTGTCAATCGAGAAGGATTGCGGTTGGAGGAAGAAGAACAAAGAAAAATGGACTATATTATTATACCTGTTTGCATGTGTTCTTTTTTTTTTTAAACAAAAAGGTATATTTACTGTGTACATTTCTTAGTGGATGGTGCAAAAGTGAAAAATGAAACCATTTTGAAGTTGATAGTTTATTTTTTTTTCTTGGGGGGAGGTGTCATGTGAGGGTACCTTTAAGACATGGATGTTTAAGCAATGTACCTTTAAGAAAACAGTGATGTCAGAGAGTGGGTGGGGCTGAGCTCAGGTCAGCCATTTTGCAGTTTAGTTTTGCAGTTGGAAAAAGCAGTTTGGGAATGTCTGTGTGTTTAGCTGAGAGCTGCAGGAAGAAAGCAAGGTGCTGGAGCTGAAGTCAACCAAGCTAATATATCTCTGCCATTCTACAGAAAATATATATATCCTTTAACCTGATGTGATTTTGTTTAAAGGTGTCAAGTCTCTTGGAAGTTTGAAGGAACATTTTAAGGAATTATTTACTGTTGCAATATTTTCTGAGTTATCTTTGAAGTAAGGGGTGTTAAGAGATCCAACGTTTATTTAAGATGTTAAGTTGAGTTCATGGAATAAACAGTGTTTTGTGTTTCAAAACCCACGTGTCCATAATTGTAATCCCACACCTAGGGAAAAACCGTGTGCTAGGAAAAGCAACAAATCCATTAAAGGGAGAGGTTGGTTGAACTCCATGATACATTTTGGGGTTCTGAAAACACCTCGCCCATAACTGGATTCCTTCACCTTAAGTTCCCTAATCAAGTCTGCTTCATTACACATCACCAAATCCAGAATTGCCTGTTCCCTAGTAAGCTCCGTCACAAGCTGCTCCAAAAACCCATCTCTTAAGACATTCCACAAATTCCTTTTCTTGGGATGCACTACCAACCTGATTTTCCCAGTCTACCTGCATATTGAAGTCCCCCATGATTATTGTGATGTTGCCTTTTTTACGTGCTTTCTCTTTTTTTCGTAAATGCATTTTATTACAAACTTGTATCAAAGTAGGTTACAGCAAATAAACACCCCGGGAAACATACTTCCCAACAAAATCAGCTCTCAAGATTGTAGATTGTTCTCCTTTTTCACCCCCCCCCCTTCCCCCCTGCGATGAACAGCTCCTCAAACACGGTCAGAAACATCCCCCACCTTTTCTCAAACACCCCTGCTGAGCCCCTTAACTCATACTTCATCTTCTCAAACCGCAGAAAGTCATACAGGTCACCCAACCATGCTGCTCCCCCGGTGGCGATGCCGATCGCCATTCCAGCAAAATTCGTCGCCGTGCAATCAGAGAGGCGAAGGCCATGGCATCGGCCTTCCTCCTCTCCAGCAGCTCCGGCTTCTCTGAAATTGCAAATATCGCCACCAAAGGGTCCGGGGTCCACCTGCCCCTCCACTATCCTGGCTAAGACCGCAAACACTCCTGCCCAGAATCTTCCCAATTTTTTGCAACCCCAAAACATGTGTGCGTGATTCGCTGGCCCCCGCCCACACCTCTCACATTCATCTGCTACCCCCTGAACGAACCCACTCATTCTCGCCCGAGTCATGTGCACCCTGTGCACCATCTTAAACTGTATCAGGCTCATCCTTGCACAAGAGGTCCCGTTTACCCTTCGCAGTGCCTCACTCCATACTCCCCAATTGATCTCCATTCCCAACTCCGCTTCCCATTTCTCCTTGATCTTTACCACCCGCTCGCCTCCCTGCTCCCCCAGCCACTTACATATATCCCCAATTCTTCCCTCCCCTTCCACATCCGGAAGCAGCAGTCGCTCCAGCAGGGTGTATCCCGGCAATCTAGGGAACCCCTTCCAGACCTTTCGTGCAAAGTCCCTAACCTGTAGATACCTGAACTCACTACCCCTCGGCTGCTCTACCCTCTCCCTAAGCTCCTACGTGCTTTCTCTATCTCTTGATTTATTTTCTGCCCCCCATCCAGACTACTGCTAAGGGGCTTGTACATAACTCCCATCAGGATATTTTTACCTTTGTGATTCCTCAACTCTACCTACAGAGATTCTATGGCTTCTGATCCTATATCGCTCCTTCTATCGATTTAACTTCATTCTTTTCTAACAATGCAACTCCGCCCCCTTTGCCCATCAGCCTGTCCTTTCGATATGACACATCTCCTTGGATATTTAGATCCCAGCCCTGATCCCCTTGCAGCTACATCTGTGAAGCCCACAACATCGTACTGGCCAATTTTTTTTTTTTTTAATAATCTTTTATTGTCACAAGTAGGCTTACATTAACACTACAATGAAGTTACTGTTAAAAGCCCCTAGTCGCCACATTCCGGCACCTGTTCGGGTACACTGAGGGAGAATTCAGAATGTCCAAATTACCTGACAGCACGACTTTCGGGATTTGTGGGGAGAAACTGGAGCACCCGGAGGAAACCCAGACAGACACGGGAAGAACGTGCAGACTCCACACAGACAGTGACCCAAGCCGGGAATCAAACCTGGGACCTTGAAGCTGTGAAGCAACAGTGCTAACCACTGTGCTACCGTGCTGCCCGAATGTGTGCAACAATCTCATTTACCTTGGTTCCGTATACTGCGTGCATTAAGGTACAACACCTCAGTCCTGCATTGACCACCTCCCTCCTCACGCTTGTCACTTTTTTTGCTCCGCCTGAGGGGGATGTTGTTCTCTTATTTTTGTTCTCCATTTCCCCTTCAGTTATGACACCGTCTAAGCTAACACTCTCGTTCGCACCCCCCTGCCATACTAGTTTAAATCCTCCCGAGTGACTGTAGCAAACCTTCCAGTCAGGATATTGGTGCCCCTCAAGTTTAGGTGCAACCAGTCCTTCTTGTAATGTCCCACCTGCCCCGGAAGAGATCCCAATGGTCCAGAAATCTGAAACCCTCCCTCCTACACCTCCAGTTTAGCCACGTGTTTACCTGCACTATCCTCCTATTTCTAGCCTCACTGGCACATGGCACAGGGAGTATTCCTGAGATGACAACCCAAGAGGTTTTTAGCTTACTGCCTAACTCCCTGAACTCCTTCAGCAGGACCTCATCACTCTTCCTGCCAATGTCATTAGTACCCATGTGTACTACAACCTATGGCTGTTCACCTTCCCCTTTCAGGATGTCCTGTGTTCGTTCAGAGACATTCTTGACCCTGGTACCAGGGAGGCGACACACCATCCTGGAGTCTCTTTCACGTCCACAGAACCGCCCATCTGTGCTCCTTACTATCGCTCTCCTGCACTTTTCCCTCCCCTGCTGAGCAACAGAGTCAGTTGTGGTGCCACTGTTCTGGCTGCTGTTGTTTTCCCCTGCCCCCAACAGCATCCAAAACGGTATACCTGTTAGAGAGAGGGACAGCAGGGGATTCCTGCGCTGACTGCCTGTCCTTTCTGGCGGTCGCCCATCTGTCTGCCTGCACCTTGGTTATGACCACATCTCTATACCTATCTATGACGTTTTCTGCCACCTGCATGCTCCCAAATGCATCCAACTGCTGCTCCAACCAAACCACGCAGTCTGTGAGGAGCTGCCATTGGTCACACCTCCTGCAGATGTAGTCGACCAGGACGCTAGAAGCATCACGGATCTCCCACATCTCACAGTAAGAGCACTGCACCCCACTGAGTGACATTTATGCACTAGTTAATTAATTCAAAATAAATACTTAAATTGCTATTAGATTCAATTACAATTAACTATATGGCCATGGCGCTAGATTTATACTGTAAACTTAAATACTAAATACTAATCTCTGCCCTCCGGTTCAGTTACTCCTCTACCTAATTCATCAATTCATTTTGATTAGTTTTTTCAATGTTATTTTCTTTTCAAATTTAACAGATTCCCTCCCAGCCAATCAGGTCACAGCTTTACTGTGATGTCACTTCAGTTTTTTTCCCCCCACAATTTGAAAGTTCTTTACATAACTTACCTTCCCAGGATGCTCTCTGGATCTCTCCCTGTAGATTGACAGTTACAAAGCCAGAAGAAAGAAAACAAATCACAAGGGAAAAAGCATCTCCTCGCACTCCACCGCATTACCACACTGCTCCAAATTACCAAGTTTCAAACCTCATTCTAGCTGTCTCACTCAGGCTGTCTCTACTTCACGTGCCGAAAGCTTATGAGACACATTCCCCGCTGGACGAGACATGGGAAAAATGGGAGGAAGAACTAGGGATTGAAATAGGGTGGGGACTCTGGAGCGAAGAACTAAACAGGGCAAACTCCACCTCCACTTGCACAATGCTAAGCCTAATGCAGCTGAAAGTGATGCACAGAGCACACCTGGCAAAAGCCTGAATGAGCAGGTTCTTCTCGGAAGCGGATGTCAAAGTGAACAATGCCAGGGAGGCCTGGCCAACCACGCCCACATGTTCTGGGCATGCCACAGACTTGGTTGGGTTCTGGACAGCCTTCTTTAAAGCAATGAAAAGGTTGTGGGGGGTGAGGGTGGAGCCAAGCCCGAAAGTGACAGTCTTCAGGGTTCCAGACTAGTCAGAACTCATGGGAAGGGTTTTGCCTCCCAAATCACCCGCTGAAGAATCCTGCGCAGCTGGCGATCAGCAGCACCACTCAAAGCTGCAGACCGGCTGTCCGACCTGTCGGAATTTCTCCAAATGGAGAAAATCAAATTCGCCATCCTAGGGTGTTCCAAGACCCGTTTGGAGCCAACAACCAATAGAGACGGGGGTGGGTGGAAGGCACAAGAGAGTCATGGATAGCAAAGGAAGGGGAAACGGTGTGGAGGGCGGGAGGTGTAAGAACCCACAAGAAGACTGCGAGACACAAGGAGCATAGCTTGAGGGGGATAAGCCTAAGGGTAAAAGGGAATGGCAACAAGTAGAGGTGCATAAGCCAGGGCCAGCAACAGACAGGGCAGCAGAGGCAAATTGGCCAAATAAGGCCCACTGCTACTGAAGGGAGACGAAGCAGTCTTTTGTAAATATGGACAACGAGCCTAGCCTGTTCGCACTTTGGCTGACTTTTTAAAAAAAATATTTTTTAAACTTTTTTTTGTAAAGTACCACACACTGGTATGACACCTGTAACTTAACATTCAAACTACAAATATGTAATGTAAAAATCCAATAAAAACATTTTAAAAAAGATAGTTACTGCATGCAAAAAATGTTAATGCAGGGTAGTTAGAAAAAAATGGAAACAACTCTTAATTTTGTCCCAGACTCCTCTTCATGACACTGAACTACACGCTGACATTAATGTGTAAAATCATCAGCTTTTAGAAGAAAAATTTCAGCTGTTTCAATTTAAAACTTAACTACTTTCTCTTCTGGGAATATTTATATATCCCAGAAGCCAATAATTTAGAACCTTTCTGAGTTTCATTAGCTATTTAAGAAAATTTTCACTAAAATTATTAAAGGTTCAACTACAATGATAGTGTTACCTAAATGGCAATTTAAAAAACAAAGCATCTTTAACTTTTTTTTGTAAATAACTGCAAATTAGTATGCAGGCAGGGAAACTAAATGGCTAGGGGCTAGCATGAATCCTGCAGTGGATACTTACAGATGGTGGCTTCTCTTTAAACGTATTTCTCAATCGCAAGGCTATTATAATGAGGCAAGCCGATTTCACAGAGTGTACTCATTCAAGGCATGTCTGAGTTGCGTGAGAAATTTCCATATCCCACACACTCTTGTAAATCACAACTGAACAGTAGTAAACCAAAGAATGAAGTAAATCATGGCTGGTTTTAATTTTAATGTAATGTCCTTGCCAATGACTGGGACTGATTCAGAGACTGCCCTTTGGTAAAGTAAGGCTTTATTAGCCAGATCACCTTAAAATACTTAATGATTCTGGTGCTCTCGTCACGTTATGCATTACTAGCCAGAATGGGGTTCCAACTATTGGCTAAATGACAAAGTTACTCAAAAGTTCAAGCAAGTGGTTTAATATGATAAGAAGTTTTGAAATTTGGGATCAACAAAGCAGATTCACTATAGACCATATTTCTCCTGAAGCATGATTTAAATTAATATAAATGGGGCTGGTTTAGCACAGGGCTAAAGAGCTGGCATTGAAAGCAGACCAAGGCAGGCCAGCAGCATGTTTCAATTCCCATACCAGCCTCCCCGAACAGGCGCCGGAATGTGGCGACTAGGGGCTTTTCACAGTAACTTCATTTGAAGCCTACTTGTGACAATAAGCGATTTTCATTTCATTTCATATTATCTGTAACAAGTTTTTCCTGAATTTTTCAGGAACAGTGGAATTCAAGTTTTCTTACTCAAGTCCAGAGTTCACCATTTTTCTTAAGCCCAGGCAACCGAGTACTTTGTGTTTTTCAGAATAAATTTAACACCATGCAAATTATTTAGAAGAACCACAGCGGATGTTAGCTCACATCAAGCCAATTGGGGTGCTTTGGAGCAAAGAGACATCAAAATTAGGTGGCTGTGTCATAAAATCACAGAATATAGCTCACATGCTGGACTCTGCACATGGCAAGTCCGAATTCTTGGCCCGGTTGTCTTGCGAAGGTGCTGCGCGGAGACACATCATTTCTCCAAAGCAAACAAAAAAACGCATGACAAGCAAGTCAACTTCACTTTAGATCCTAAAGACTACCAATGCTGCAACATGTGCAAACTCCAGAGGGTAGTTTACTTGTCTTCTAGGAAGAGCATGTATGGCACGAGGAAATAAATATGCCTAGGAACTAATGCACAGAATAAAATGTGTACTGAATTTGGGATGAACAATGTTAATCCCTCCGAGAAGGCCAGTACAGTTCTACGGTTCAATGTATGCTTCTCAGGGGGCTCCTGGTTCAAATTCATCTGACTGCCAAACATTTCTCCATAAGTATCACTCCCCGACAGAGGAATTATCATAACTGGGCTCCGCTTCTTACCTCGTTGCAGAATGAGTACTACCATCTGAGTGATTGTGAATTCGGCTGAAAGGACAAACCCCATTTACAGAATGTGCACTCTCTTTTGGGGGGGGGGTTGATTTTTTTCATCTGTCAATTAGTCTTAGTCAACAAAACAGAGCAGTGGAATATTAATTTTTGCACAATGAAACTTTTAACTTGATTGTATTTACATCAATTCCATAGTTTTCATTACTCTGCCTATGCAAAATATTAAGCTCTAATAGGTATGGTGGATGCTAATTATTGTGGTAAACATGATGTCTATGGTATAAATCAAGATACTGCCACACTGAAAATGTCCATAAATGTTTGTCATGGAGAGTAAATAAAAGGTAAAGATTACAGAATTCCTACGGAGCAGGAGGCCATTCGGCCCATCGGGTCTGCACCGGCCCTCCAAAAGAGCGCCCCACCCAGGTCCAATCCCCCACGCAATTCCCATAACCCACTAGAGCCGTGGCAATCCACCTAACCTGCACATCTTTGGACTGTGGGAGGAAACTGGAGCACCCGGAGGAAACCTACACGTACACGGGGAGAATGTGCTAACTCCATACAGTCACCCAAGGTCAGAATTGAACCCGGGTCTCTGGCAGTGAGGCAGCAGTGCTAACCATCATGCCGCCCCCAAGTGAAAAAGAACACTTTATGAAATGTATTCATAGCTTATCTTATAGATAGACATTAATGTAAATAGAATTCCATGACTTTTTTCCCCCACTCGAAACACATTGGCCCATAACATCCTGCATGATTCGCGATTTAAGTTTCTAGTGCGCCACACGTGTGAGGCGTGATGACCTGGAAATGCGGTGTTCAGGCATGTGGAAGCGCACAGCACGTTTTGGTTTTCACTGTTTGAAGCCCTGCGCTTCGCTGGAACAGCTGAATGGAAAATCCAGCTACAGCGCTAACTTAAACCACGTAACCGGATTTCTGCTGAGTTTTTACATCTTTTTATTTACACAGAAATGTTTCGGTCGAGTAGAGACATTGGCAGACCTTGTTTTGGTCGGTTAATGTTTGATAGTATTAGTGTTTCGCATTCATAAATATGCTTAAAATGCAAATAAAATTAAAGGAAGCTTTGTTTTTAAACTTTGGTTTGTCATGAGGATGTTAATTCCATTAAAGGAACTATAATGTATAGAATGCGGTGATCCCTCGCTAACGGGTTTGATTGCATAGTGTTGCTGGTCACAGGTTCTGTGGGTCCTCGCGTGGCTTATGAGCCCAATCTTAGAGCCCCATCTTAAAATCACTCACTTGGCAGGTCTTTCCAAAAGGTGGGATCGGTCCTCGAATGCCAAATCAAGGGTATTTCTTTCTCAGGCTCCTTTTCCGGCCTCCTCTTGCCGTCGGGTGCTCTCGAAGAATTGTGACCCTTCAATCAGGAGGTTCCTCGAAGTAGGTCTCTTCGGAGTAAAGGTTGCCCAGGCATTGACGTCTATGTTCCATTACTTGACGTAAGCCTACAAGGTGACTTTGAAGAGCTTCCTTTCTCCTCCTCTTGTTCGGGATCCTTCGTTGAGCTGGGTGAAGATGATTTGTTTTGGAAGTCGGGAGTCTGGCATCCTAAGCATGTGGGAGGCCCAGCGGAGTTGGTTTTGGATGATCATGGCCTCAATACTGGTTCTATTGACTCCTTCAAGGACACTAAAGTCCTCCCAGCTGATTCAGAGCTAAAGTACATTTGGATTTTGCAATGTATTTTAAGCGGAGTTGTTTACGAGCCTCCCTGATGTAATGTTCATCCTTAGAAACCTCCATGATTACTACAAGTGGTTTAACAAAGTTAAATACCTTAGTTGACATATTCAAGCCTCCTGTAAGCTAATGTGAACTATCTGTCTGAAAGGTATTGCCGTGAATCAATCACCAACCCCTAAGAGTGTGCTGCCAAAGAACATCCCGAAATTATGTCAGAGGAGATGGGTGCCAGGATTCTGTGCTTCAGCAGCTGCTGCTTTCGGACGTTAAGCTGGGCAATTAACAATTGATATGTCAAAACCCTCCGCTTCGCCCCTTCTTCCATCCCTCGCCTTTACATATAGACGGAACCTTTGTGTTTAAGTGAGAAAATATATTTTATTGCAAGAAATTTGTAAAAGTTGAGGTAGTTTCATGTAATTGTTCAGCTGGTTTCAAAGTTTTGTATTTATAAAATTATTTTTGTTAATAAATATTTTACATTAAACTTTACAAGCTTCTACAAATGACTTACTGAAACATCAGAACACAACATTTAATTATGAGATAATTATAAATGAAGATAATTGAAGTAAACAAGGCAGAAACATATTTAACACTGGTAACACGGTGGCACGCTAGTTAGCACTGCTGCCTCCAGGGACCAGTGTTCAATTCGGACCTTGGGTAACTGCATGATGTTTGTACATTCTCCTCATGTGTGCATGGGTTTCTCAGAACCCATGGACAGAACAATAGAATTCCTACAGTGCGGAAGGAGGCAATTCGGCCCATCAAGTCTGCATCGACCCTCTGAAAGGTCCACTCCCCCGCCCTTTCTCCAGAACCTAACCTGTACATTCTTGGACACTAAGGGGCAATTTAGGATGACCAATCCACCTAACCTGCACATGGGACTGTAGGAGTAAACCAGTGCACCCAGAGGAAAGCCACGCAGACATGGGAAGAATGTACAAAGTCCACACAGTCACCCAAGGCTGGAATTGAACCCAGGTCCCTGTCACTGTGAGGCAGCAGGGCTAACCACTGTGCCGCCGTAGTTTCCTCCGGGTGCTTCGGTTTCCTCCCACAGTCCAAAGATGGGCAGGTTAGGTGGATTAGCCATGATAAATTACCCTTAGTGTCCAAAGTTTAGATGGGGTTATGGGGATAGGGCGGGAGAGTGGGCCTGGGTAGGTGCTCTTTTGGAGTATCAGTGCAGAGTTGATGGGCCGAATGGTTTTCTTCTGCACTGCAGTGATTCTATAAATACTGATTTTTTAAAAAATGTTGCAAGGATAGTGACAGCAAAAAGCCCTGGGGCACTTTTAAAATCTTATGACTATAATCTAAATTAAGACTTACAAACATTTTTAAGCATGCCACATGTTTAGTGATATAATAATATAGTGCACATTTAAATAGTTTCAGATTTAAAACAAAGGACCCAGAGTCCTCAACCATTCCTCATAAGACAAGCTCTTCATTCCAGGGATCATTCTTGTGAACCTCCTCTGGACTCTTTCAAAGGCCAGCACATCCTTCTAAATGGGGCCTGGCCAGAGCCTTATACAGCGTTATACATCCCTGCTCTTGTATTCTAGCCCTCTCACCATAAATGCTAACATTGCATTTGCTTCCCAACTGCTGACTGAACCTGCACATTAACCTTAAGACAATCTTGAACTAGCTAGGGCTCCTACTTGTGCTTCTGATTTCCTATGCCTGATCCCATTTAGAAAATAGTCTATGCCTCCATTCTTCCTACCAAAGTGCATAACCTCACACTTTTCCACATTGTATTCCATCTGCCACTTCTTTGATCACCCTGCCACCCTGTCCAAGTCCTTCTGCAGCCTCCCCCTGCTTCCTCAATACTACCTGTCCCTTTGGTACGCAGCACATAGAGGAAATGTTCCATAAGACCATAAGATATAGGAGCAGAATTAGGCCACTCGGTCCATCGGGTCTGCTCCACCATTCAATCATGGCTGATATTTTTCTCATCCTCATTCTCCTGCCTTCTCCCATAACCCCTGATCCACCTATTAATCAAAAGCCTATCTATCTCTGTTTTAAAGACACTCAGTGATTTGGCCTCCACAGCCTTCTGGGGCAAAACGTTTCACAAATTCACCACCCTCTGGCTGTAGAAATTGCTCCTCATCTCTGTTTTAAAGAGGGCAGCACGGTGGCGCAGTGGTAGCACTGCAGTCTCATGACGCCGAGGTCCCAGGTTCGATCCCTGGGTTTCACCCCCACAACCCAAAGATGTGCAAGCTAGGTGGATTGAACACGCAATTTAGCCCCTTAATTGGAAAAATGAATTGGGCACTCTAAATTTTTTTTTAAAAATCTGTTTTAAAGGATTCTCAGTCTGAGATTGTCTCCTCTAGTTCTCCCTACAAGTGGGTACACCCTCTCCACGTCCACTCTATCCAGGCCTCGCAGTATCCTGTAAGTTTCAATAAGATCCCCCCTCATCCTTCTAAACTCCAACGAGTACCGACTCAGAGTCCTCAACCGTTCCTGTATGGCAAGCTCTTCATTCCAGGGATCATTCTTGTGAACATCCTCTGGACTCAATGCTATCTAATTAATTCATTTAAATATATAATATTTTTGCTGTTTCAACAAATAAGCACCCAGGCGAGTTAGTTTATGTAGTTCTCGATTATCATAAATATTGCATAAGATCAGTCAAAGGGACTCAAGTTTCTAAAACACCAGGAGTCCACAGGATAATATTGTGAAGATTAATATAAAAAACAGCTTTTCTTTTAAACTTGCTATATCTAAAAACATACATTTCGTCACACCAATTTGATTTTCTTTCAGGACTATTGTCCCTCAGTATATATAAAAGCAAAAAAGAGGAGTTCTTTAACATTGCAATACCAGAACATTCAAAATACGTCTACTCTCTGATTTACGAACAGATGCCAAATTAGCCCAAATTTCCCAGATGAAAATTCGGAGGCCGCATGCTCGTTATACATTTTTGTGCATAATTCGATAATACATTATTTTTTACAAGCAGTCCACTAATATGCATGCCTAATATCGTATGCCTTTAGAGGGTTGTTTTGGAACCACATTCCACTGTAGCTAACATATTGACATACCCCACATATAAAACAGCTCAGATGAAGGATAGATTTACTAATTTATAAAGTAACTTCGCAATGGTATGCACCTTCAAGATGCCATATGTTAAAAGTATTAATCTCAAGGGTTTCAGCATCTCCAAGAGTATTAAATCATCCAAACTGGGATCCATAGCCAGTTGCTGAAAGCAGGTGGCTGTTGAATTTTGGTGACACTTAACAATATATTGTGTTTTAATTCAATATTTACTTCCATTATAAAACCTGTTAATTGTGAAATCTGAATAAGATCCCCCATTAAACATAAATTATGACAAAATGGTTCAGATTTCCCTTCTGAATCACCGTTCCTTCAAAACAGACAGCAGTAGGACTTATAGTGGGATCTGTTCCACTGGCTCCAAAATGTCTACTGCCACTCTGGAGCTTTGCTGACAGACGTGATGGCACATTTGAATACGTCTGCCCAAATTCGGATAGGTATGCAAATTCCACAGGATTCTGGGAAATGTCTCCACACTGTGATTAGCACCTTCACAATGTTGGGTATCAGCAACATTCAGGAGGTGGAGGTTGTGTCACAAAGTCAAAGGGTTAACTGGCCTAATGTGATTCATTGCAAAGTCGGCAATTGCACGAGCTAACATGGGCGATGTAGAAAAACGTTTCTTAAAAAATGTTCTTAAGCTAGCAGCGCCAGCCCACACAATGCCACAGCAGGGGCCACAGGTATCTTACACCGCCAAACCCCACCCCTTCCTTCCCACCAGAGAGGCGAGCATCCAAAAGAGAGTTGGAATAGTCCTGGGAGTCACTATTGATATTTATATTAGACAAAATACCAGGAATTAGATGCAGTCAAACAGATTCTGAGAAAATGTAGGGCAATGGCTCCACCAAGGCATTGTGGGCAAGCGGATTTACCCTGGTGCAATTTGTTATCCATACACAAAAGGTCGCTCGTTCTACTCTTAGTGGGTTCTGAGTCAGCAGATCTAAGTCAAGTTACTCCAACCAACTGCCCTTTAACAGGTCTGTGGCGGCGGGCGCACTTAGCCATTTCTAACCAATACCCTCCTTCTGGAAGGTATGGACATGTGGACTTTATTGACATCAGCATCAGTTGGCTGTGATGCTCTCACAAATATAACCTGCTAACAATCTGTGTTCATACGTGAAGACTCGCCACTTGAGTGAGGTAATAGGTAGCAGCTGACACCTGTCAAGCTGCAGGCCAGCCAGCATAAGTTACCAATGCCACGAGAGGAAGAGAGGAAATTGGAAACACATGGCCTCAGTAATGTAGAAAGCTATATCATGTCTCCCCTTAATCCTCTTTTCCATCTTAGTCTCAGAGGTCCCACCTTGCAGTTTGTGGTCCTATGTTCCATTTTCAGACTAACTGTTCTTTTCTGATCCCTCACCAATACATTTAGGTCAATTTGAAAGTAAGATTCCCAAAACAGCAGGGAATGGATGGTAGCCATGGCTCAATTGGCACAAAAATCAGGGACTCCAGTATATCATAGTCATGAGGGAGTGCCGCATTGTTGGACTTGCTACCTTTCAAAGTAAAGCTGTGCAGTTCTGTCACACCTGGTGATGAATGCTGATGGGCAATTGAACAATTAACAGAAGGAAGAGGGTCTACAAGAATTGCCATCTTCAACGATGTGGTGCCCAGCACATCAGTGCAAGAAAGACAAGGTCCATCTCGGACTCCTCCTGAGGTCTTCAGCAGCACAGATACCAGCCTTCAGCCATTTCAATTCACTCCAGTTAATATCAAGGAATGGCTAACGGTATTGGATACTGCAAAGGCTATGGGTCCTGACAACATTCTAACAACAGTACTGAAGACTTGTGCTCCAGATCGAGCCGTGCCATGAGCCGAACTGTCCCAGTACAGCTTCAACACTGGCACCTATGCAGTAATGTAGAAAACTGCCCAGCTATGTCATGTACACAAAGCAGGACAAATCCAACCTGGCCAATTACACTCTGTCATCATCAGCGAAGTGATGGAAGGGGCTATTAACAGCACTGTCAAGTGGCGCTCACACAGCAATTAGCTGTTCATTGATGTTCAGTTTGGAATTCCATCAGGGCCCCTCGGCTCCTAAACTCATCACAGCCTTGGTCCAAACATGGATAAAAGAGGTGAAGTCAGGGTGAGGTGCGAGTGACTGCCCTTGACATTAAAGCAGCATTTGACTATGCAGTATTGATAAGCCCTTATAACACTGAGGTCCATTGGTTGGAGTCATATCTAGCAGAAAGGTTCAGTAAGAAGTCTTTCAACACCAGGTTAAAGTCCAACAGGTTTGTTTTGAATCATTAGCTTTCGGAGCACAGCTCCTTCATCAGCTACGCTCCGAAAGCTAATGATTTGAAACAAACCTGTTGGACTTTTAACCTGGTGTTGTAAGACTTCTTACTGTGCCCCAGTCCATCGGCAGCATCTCCACATCAGAAAGAAGGTTGTTCGAGGTCTATCAGGAATGGGCAACAAATGCTGGCCTAGCCAGCACAGCCCACATCTCATGAAATAATTTTATTTTAAATGAGACCCTGAACTGAACCCTCATCTGCCTGTTCTATTGGATGTAAAAGATCCAAAGGTACTATTCTAAAAAAGAGCAGGGAGTTCTCCCTGATGCCCAGACCAATCTTTATCCCTCAATCAACATCATAGAAGCAAATTAGGTATAGAATCCCTACAGTGCAGAAGGAAGCTTTTCAGCCCATCGACTCTGCACCGACACTCCTAGAGCACCCAACCTAGGCCCACTCCCTGACCCCATCCCCGCAACCTCACCTAACCTGCACATCTTGTGACACATGGGGCAATTTAGCATAGCCAATCCACCTAATTTGCACATCTTTGGACTGTGGGAGGAAACCAGAGCACCCAGAGGAAATCCACTCAGACACAGGGGGAGCGTGCAGATTCCACACAGCCACCCAAGGCGGAATTGAACCCAGGTCCCTGGTGCTACCCACTGTGCCACCCATTTCCAGTCATCATCACTTGGCTGTTTGTGGGTGGGTGCTTGTTGTGCACAAATTGGTTGCAACTGTAACTATTCTTCACTAGACATCCCCTGAGTATGAAAGGTGCTATATAAATCCCAGTCCCTATTACATATATCTAGATATAATATACAGATTGCACTCTCACCAATGATCTACACAAAGTGAAAATATCTTGTTTTGACAGAATTTCTGATGGTCACTTTTTCTTTTAAAAACTCCCCACGAAATATTTCAAGTGGGTGGCGATATACATACCCACCAAAGCAATTTCTAATCTCTAGCCTGGCTGGTGGGTTACCAATCTTTTGTTTGCATCATTTAATTCTACACTCATGTAGAATTCTACACTCGTGCTGCCTGCAATATCCATCACCACAGAAATTTTAGAAATGGATCTGGTCTCCTTTTAATTGGGACTGAAATGTACATAACTACTCAGTGAAACTTGTAATTTTTAAATCACGAGTGCTGGTTACATTATAAGGTTACAATGCAATAATATGTTTGGATTGAAGCACACTGATACCCATAAACAATGACTGATGAAGGGCAATTTTATTAAGTGCATTTGAATCATTACAGCTGCTATACTGTTAACAACAGGGAGGACAATTGGTTATAACACCCGCTTTCCAAGGGGATGACTATGCTTTTGCTCAGCGCTTCCCTCTTTACAACCTGGCCGAAAAATGAGAAAGTCTGTAAGTGAAGGATCGGAGTTTCAAACCTGACTATGAAAGGCATCTAGACCTGACGCAACCTCAACTCTGGTCATTGCTGTTCCTGGCCTCTCTATGATGAACTGGTTATTTGTCTTCAAGGATTTCAAAGGCCCCCGCCTTTGAAAAACCTGCTTTGCGTTTTCTCTGTCTGGCCAAAGTGATGAACTGACAATGTTCTTTTCTAGCTTTAATTTCTCCAATCATTTTTCTTTTTGAACATCAGGTTTAAAAAGATGTTTCCTTTCTTAATTGTCGCTCCTTCTAAAAAAAAAAAAAACATTTTTGCTTTTCTGCCCTGACTGTATTTTAGAAGAATCTAACACATTTAGGTCACGTCGGGAAAATAAATCTTTGATGAGCCAAATGTTTTCTTCTTCTCATGGACTCTTGATTTCTTTTTGAGAAAGTGCAACAACTGTATAACAAGGCAGGTGTTGACTAAGCAGGAGCAGAAAAATATTTCAGCTCTGAAATAGGTTACAGCTGTCAGGCATCTGTAATATACACTATGGGAACGCAACAAGTTTCTTTTGCGAAAAAGCATAAATATATTCCTTGGACCCAATAACTGCGGTAATAGCTTGGATTTTATTGTAATAACAACAGCGAGGCTATCAACCCAGACAAACATGTAAATCCATAAGTTGTCAGAGGTGCCCCGATCCTCCATCGGGTGTGCATTTGCTGCCCAAAATATGACTGCAACAGCATGAAGTTGGGGTCTTTGCCCGCTAGCTCCGCATTAAGAAACAGCTGAAAAGATAAGGCTGCTGCATTTAGGAGGAAATTAATTTGCAATGGCATAATAAGTGGTAATTACCTCTAAGCAACCTTTCTGGCCCTGAGAAATTAATTTTACTACTGCGGAGTCTGTTATGATCCTAGGCTAGACACACAAGGCTTTTTCATTTAAGGCCCAATTTAGCGTGGCCAATCCACCTGCCCTGCATATCTTTGGGTTGTGCGGGCGCAACCCACGCAAACATGGGGTAAAAATGTATTTTATTACTACAAACATGTATCAAAACAGGTTACAGCAAATAAACACCCTGGGAAGCACACTTCCAAGCAATCAACAGAAAAAAGGCATTTTAAAATATTTTTTTAATGTATTTTATTACAAACATGTATCAAAACCGGTCACATACTTCCCAGCAATCAACAGTAAAAAAGGCATTTTGTCAAATGGCTACCACTGGGTTCTTCCAGCCAAGGGTAAGAAATTTAAAAGAAGGTACAATTAACCTCTAAGTGACCTCAATTATTTCCAAACAGTTGAAAATTATTTTGTTTTTGGACTACTTTACGACGGAGAGGATTTAAATAACTGTCTTAAAACACGAGGTATGCTTAAACACAGCTTCAAAAACACAGCAAAATGTGCCAGCCAAGCTTCAAACATAGACTCCTTGTTAGCAACGGGAGCTTGTGGTGTTTGACAAACTGAGAAAATATACACGTTTAAAAACGTTTAATGTCAAGTGTGTATGTTTTTTTCTTAAAAAAGCAATTTGACACCCTTACATAGAAGTTTCTCGTGTCCGTAAGAGTTATCTGACGTATTCTCGTTGTTATCAGGTTTCAAGACATTTACTTTCAAGAAACTTTAGAGCACTTATTTACTTTATGAGGATTTTAAAACGCGGCCACTATGATTCCTTTTTCATTCATTCAGGAATATTTTGTAGCTCAAGTGAAGCTTATTACAAAGGGACCATATTAAAAAATGGTTGCGCAGAGAATGATTACTTGCATATAATGAACAAGCAAATGTAACATTATTATTGAAAAAAAGTGTTCGCCAGGTATTCTGGACTATGTTCATCTGTAATTGACGCCACCAAAAAAATAAATAAAGTGACCAAGTCATTTATCTAACTGCTGTTGGTTGGGTACTGCTGGCACAGCGTGGCTGTGATATCTACCTACAAAACAAGTCACTGGCTTTCAATGATTAATTTCTGGAGGATAGCTTTGAAACGTGGTCACTGAAATGATAATCTGCTATTTAAATGGATGCAACAGATTTGTAAGAAGGTTTCAAATGGGTGCCACCTGGTGGACTTTTAAATGCTTTACAGTCAAAGATTTTAATGGTTTCAGCCTGAATGAAATTTAAGATTAGCAGTGCACAGGTAATTACAGACAAGAAAGGCAGGCCATCTGGCCTATATATATTCATCTATCCATGAGGATCTTAAAGTTCATCCAGTGCAGCATCCAACTGGTTCTTAAACGATTCCATAGTTCTTTCCATGTACTGCTCACATGCAGTGAATCAATGCTCTATTTGCTTTCAACCTGATTGAACCTGTGGAAATTTAAAGTAGTTTTCTGGATTTAGCTTTTCCCGTACTGCTTACTTCCGTTTGACCACCTCGCCTGTGCTTCCTTTCAAAATTCAAGTCTCTCTTCATAACTCAAAACTCGAATACTAGCGATTGTAAAATAAATTATTGGATTATTAAATGCTAAATACGTATCTCCAATACTAATGACTGCGGGGGTGGACGGTCTAGTGTCCATCGATCCAGAAGACGATTTTGTGTCCCCATTTAAATGTTTGCACAGCTCACTCCGCTAAACCATTAGAAGCTGGGGGTTATGGGGCAGTACAAATATGTCACACCCCTTGTGCACTTCGAACCACTTTGAATGGGTGTCAATCAACAAGAGGAACATGGACCCCTGAAGCAGACCGGCAAAATCGACATGCAATTGAGTTCATGGCTTGTCTGGCCATTTCCAATAATGCAGGGGCACGTTCCGCGGGAGCTTCTGATTCACTTGGCATACGGAGCATTAGTGGGCCATCTTAATGTCAGAGTCAAAGCCCAGCCACCATACGTAGCTGCATGCCAGCATTTTCATCTTTGGTATGCCTAGATGACCATTGTGGAGGTCCTGGGATGACTACGCACGTAAAGCACATCAGGATACGATCCTCCACACTGAACTCAGGAAACTTAGAGGAAAATGCCCATAACCCGCCTGGAAGTCGATGCTATCCACCATATCAGATTATGTGCTGAATTTTGGATAGGACCGGGTCCGTCTGGGGTCCAGTCTCAGATCCGTGATAGGCAGAGTCCACGAAATTTAGAATTGCGACTGCCATGACCGTCCTGAGGTTGATAAGGGGCCAGTCGATAAAGGCAACCACCTCAGTGCATCGGCATTTGCAATTTATGTCCCCGGCCCATGTTCCAAAGAATACTCGTAGGCAGCGAGTAACAAGGCCCAGCGCTGGATTCATGCAGAAGCAATGTTGAAATTGCCTTATCCTCCTTGAAAAGCCCAACCAAAGGCTTGTGATCCGTAACGAGTGTGAAGTTGAAGCCATTGACCTATTGTCGAAAACGTTTCACTGCGAAGACCACCGCCATACCTTTTTCCTCGATCTGCACGTATTTTCTTTCCGCTGTAGCCAATCTATGGGAGGTGAAGCCAATCGGCCATTCCCTGCCGTTCTCCATCTGGTAGGACAGGACTGCCCCAATTTCATAGGGTGAAGCGTCGCATGTGATGAGTAAGGGTTTGGCAGAATCGTAATGGGTCAGTAACCCAGAAGAGGCCAACTACTTCTTCACCCGCCGACTTGCGGCTGGCCCCAGGCCCACATGTGATTTTACTTCAGAAGAAGGTGTAAGGGAGCCACATGGTCGCAAAGTTCTAAAGAAACTTTCCGTAATAGTTTACAAGACCAAGGAAAGAGCAAAGTTCCGAGGCATCTGTTTGGGAAGGGGGCCTGCTGGTTGGCGCGCACCTTCTCCGTGACCGGTTGCAAACCTTCGCGGTCCACCCCATAGCCGAGGTAGACCATTCCTCGCGTATGAAACATGCACTTCGCTTGTCTTAAGTGGACACCAGTCTCAGAGAACCGCTTTAACACAGCCTTCTGGTTGCCCAGGTATTCTTGCTCAGAGGCTCCCGTGACCTGTACGTCATCTAAATAAACAGCCACATGGTAGACCTCACAGGATGTATTCCATTACGCGCTGGAAAATACCACAGGCAGAGGAGACTCCGAAAGGCAGTGCATTTACTCGTACAGGCCCCTGCATGTATTTTTTTTTTAATAAACATTTTATGGAGGTATTTTTGGTTTTACAACAACAAAATAAACAATATACATAAGTCAATAAACATAGTGGAAAAAGCCTGCTTCCTCCCTTACAGGTGCCACCTTTATTAACCCTCTACTCTAAACTAAACAAACCCCCCCCCTTCTGCTGACGATTAGTTTTCTGCAAAGAAGTCGATGTACGGCTGCCACCTCCGGGCGAACCCCAAGGACCCTCTCAAGGCGAACTTGATTTTCTCCAAACAGATACAGCTAGCCATGTCAGATAGCCAGGTCTCCGACTTTGGGGGCTTTGAGTCCCTCCAAGCTAATAATATCCGTCTCCAGGCTACCAGGGAAGCAAAGGCCAAAACGTCTGCCTCTTTCTCCTCCTTGATTCCCAGATCTTCCGACACCCCGAAAATTGACACCTCCGGACTCGGTGCCACCCTTGTTTTTAACACCGTGGACATGACGTCTGCAAACCCCTGCCAAAATCCCCTGAGCTTTGGACATGTCCAAAACCCGTGGACATGGTTCGCTGGTCCCCCGGACACCTTGCACACTTATCTTCTCCACCAACGAACCTGCTCATCCGGCCCACTGTCATGTGAGCCCGGTGAACGACCTTGAACTGTATCAGGCTGAGCCTGGCACATGTTGTGGACGCATTGACTCTATTCAACGCATCTGACCAGAGACCATCCTCTATCTCTCCTCCCAACCCCTCTTCCCACTTGCGCTTCAGCTCCTCAGTCTGCGTGTCCTCTGACCCCATGAGCTCCTTATAGATCTTCCCTTCTCCCACCCACACTCTGGAAACTACCCTATCCTGAGTCCCCTGTGGTGGTAGGAGCGGGAAGGTTGAGACCTGTCTTCGTAGGAAGTCCCGCACCTGCAGGTACCAAAATTTGTTTCCCCTCGCCAATCCAAATTTCTCCTCCAGCTCCCTCAAGCTAGGAAAGCTCCCTTCTATAAACATATCCCCATCCTCTCAATTCCTGCCCTCTGCCATCTCCGAAATCCCCCATCCATCCTTCCCGGGGCAAGCCGGTGGTTATTGCAGATTGGAGACCAGACCGATGCTCCCTCCGCCCCCACTTGCTTCCTCCATTGCCCCCAGACTCTCAGGGCTGCCACCACCACGGGGCTGGTGGAGTACCATGCCGGCGGGAATGGCAGAGGCGTCGTTATCAACGCCCCCCCAAACTGGTGCCCTTACATGAGGCCGCCTTGAAGGAATCTTTAATTCATAGGGATCTTAACCTGTCGAACTACGCCAAGTTTGGGGGAAGCTTATTCTACACGCCTCCATACGCTCCCATGCCGACCCTCCCCCACCACCCACTTCCTGATCATGGCTATATTCGCCGACCAATAATGGTTACTGAAGTTTGGCAGCGCCAGCCCGCCCTCGCCCGGCTCCGCTTAAGCATCCTCTTTTTTTATTCGCGGGGTCTTGCCCGCCCACACAAAGTACGTGATAACCTTTTTAACCCGTTTAAAAAAGGACCGCGGAATAAAGATGGGGAGACACTGGAACACAAACAGGAATCTCAGAAGGACTGTCAGCTTCACCGTCTAGACCCTCCCAGGAAGTGACAACGGGAGCGCGTCCCACCTTCGAAAATCATCCTTCATTGGGTCCACCAGACGGGCCAGATTAAGTTTGTGCAACCGTTCCCATTCCCACGTCACTTGGATGCCTAGATATATAAAACTTCCCCCTACCACTCTAAACGGCAGTTCCCCCAGTCGCCTCTCCTGTCCCCTTGCCTGGATCGCAAACATCACACTTTTCCCCATATTTAGTTTGTACCCCGAAAACCGGCTAAATTCCCCCAGAATCGTCATGATTTATTCCATCCCCTCCACTGGGTCTGATACATCCAGGACCAGGTCGTCTGCGTAAAGTGAGTCTCTGTGTTACACTCCTCCACCCCCCCCACCCCCGGACCAGCCCCTTTGAGGCTCTCAGCGCAATTGCCAGCGGCTCTATAGCTAGCGCGAACAACAGTGGGGAAAGGGGGCAACCCGGTCTTGTCCCCCAATGTAGCCTAAAATAGTCCAATGTCATCCTATTCGACCTTACGCTCGCCACAGGAGCCTGATAAAGCAATCTGACTCAGTCAATAAAGCCCCGCCCAAATCCAAACCGTCCCAGTACCTCCCACAGACATTACCATTCTACTCGATCAAAAGCCTTCTCTGCGTCCATTGCGACCACTACCTCCACCTCCCTACCTTCTGGGGGCGTCATGATCGCATTTAGCAATCTTCTTACATTGGACACCAACTGTCTTCCCTTAACGAACCCCGTCTGGTCCTCCCCAATCACATCCGGAACACAGTCTTCAATCCTAGAGGACAGAATTTTGGCCAGCAGTTTGGCATCCACATTCAATAGGGATATCGGCCTGTAGGACCCACACAGCTCCGGATCCTTATCCCGCTTCAGAATCAGCGAGCTAGTGGCTTGTGACATTGTCGGGGGAAGCACCCCTCTCTCCCTCGCCTCATTGAATGTCCTCATCAACAGCAGCCCCAATATCCCAGCGAACCTTTTATAGAACTCCACTGGGTACCAATCCGGCCCCGGGGCTTTACCCGACTGCATGGCCTTCAGCCCCTCCGCTATCTCTTCGATCCTGATCGGGGCCCCCAGCCCTTCTACCAGCTCCCCGTCCACCTTCGGAAATTCAGCCCCCTAGGAAGTGCCTCATCCCCTCTGGCCCCGGTGGGGGGTTCCGACCCATACAGCTTACAATAAAGCTCCTTAAACACCACTAGGTTCCCGTCTCCATCCGTTACTTTCCCTATTTCCCTGGCTGCCTCCCTCTTCCTACGCTGCTGTGCAAGCATTCTGCAGGTCTTCTCTCCATGCTCATAAATCGCCCCCCTCGCCTTTCTCAGCTGCTCCACCGCTCTCCTTGTGGTTAACAAGTTGAACTCCGCCTGTAGCCTCCGCCGTTCCCTTAAAAGCCCTGCCTCTGGGGTCTCCGCATACCTCCTGTCAACCTGTAGTGTCTCCTTTACCAGCCGGTCCATCTCTGCCCGGTCTAACTTCCCCCTGTGGGCCCGTATCGAGATCATCTCCCCTCTAACCACTTCCTTCAATGCCTCCCAGACCACCGCTGCCGTAATTTCCCCCATGTCATTGACCTCCAGGTAATTCTGAATACATTTCCTCAACAACCCGCACACCTCCTCGTCCGCTAACAGTCCCACGTCTAACCTCCAGTGCTGGCGCTGGTTACTCTCTTAACTAACCTGTAGATCAAACCAGTGTGGGGCATGGTCTGAAATTGTAATCGCCGAGTGCCCAGTGTCCACCACCCCCGTCAGTAGAGCCCTGCTCAGAATAAAGAAATCAATCCAGGAGTACACTTTATGCACATGTGAGTAGAAGGAGAACTGCTTTACTATTGGCTGCCCAAATCTCCATGGGTCCCCAAATCTCCATGGGTCCCCAAATCTCCATGGGTCCCCCCCCCCCCCAATCTGCTCCATGAACCCTTTTAGCTCCTTAGCAATTTCTGCCACCCTGCCCGTTTTTGAGCTTGACCAGCGTCCCCTCCCATGACCAGCTTATGCAAATCCAGGTCCGTGATCTTTCCCCAGCATCCTCTTTATAAACTCCACATCGTCCCAGTTTGGCTCGTATAGATTTACTAGTACCACCTGTACCCCCTCCAATTTCCCACTGACCATAATGTACCTCCCTCCCACATCCAAAACTATTCTTCCCGCCTCAAACACCACTCGCTTGTTGATCAGGATCACGACCCCTTTAGTCTTTGAGTCCAGTCCCAAGTGAAAAACCTGTCCGACCCAACCTTTCCTTAACCTAATCTGGTCAGCTAATCTAAGGTGCGTCTCCTGCAGCATTACCACGTCCGCCTTCAGTCCTCTCAAATACGCGAACATGCGTGCCCTCTTGACCGGCCCTTGAGCCCTCTTACATTCCAGATGATCAGTCAAGTTGGGGGGCTCACCGCACCCCCCTTCGCCGATCAGCCGTCCCCTCTCTTGGGCCATTCGCCAGCCCCGTGCCCCACGCCTCCACCTGCCTGCCCCCAGGCAGCCTCCGCCCCCAACCTCCTCTCTGTCCCTCAGCAAAAGTCCCTCCCTCATCAGCAGAACATCTTTCCACCTCCCCCCCCCCTAGCAACAGCACAAAATAAATCAACCCCTTTAATAAGCCTAACATCTGCTCACCCCCCACTACGCTTCTGTAAGCTAGCCCGCCCAGCTAGCTTGGCGGTCCTCGCCCCTGACGCCAGACAATCTCCAACCTATTGTTCCTTCCCCACCCTACCCCCCCACTCATACATACATATTCAAATGAAAAACGATCCCAACACAATTTTCCGACAGAGATTTTTTAAAAAACAAGTTAAACACAAAAAAAGGATCAAGCAAAAGATCCAGCATCTGAACAAACACATCTCCATCCCCCAACAGTGCAAATGCAACGTTACCTCTCTCAGCTCTGCAGCTGGCATTACAAATAACGTCTGAAAAAGCAAGAAACAAGAAACTTTTTTTAAAAAACATAAACGCTGCAGCAAAATTCAAAGTTCTCAGTCCGACACCAGTCCTTTCCTTTTCTCGAAGTCCAGCGCTTCCTCAGGCGACTCAAAATAGAAATGTTGCTCCTTGTATGTGACCCAGAGGCGGGCCGGATACAACAGCCGGAAATTCACCTTTTTCTTGAAAAGGGTCGACCTGATCTGGTTAAATCCCGCTCTTCTCCTGGCCACCTCCGCACTCGGGTCTTGATAGATCCGCAGGACATTGTTGTCCCATCTGCAGCTCCGTGTCTGCTTGGCCCACTGTAAAACGCGCTCCTTATCCAGATACCTGTGGAATCTCACCACCATTACCCTCGGGGGGGGGGGGGGGGGGTCTCCCATTCGCGGCTTCCTTGCAAGCGCACTGTGAGCCCTATCCACCTCCAAGGGTCGTGGGAATGCCCCATCCCCCAGCAGCTTCTCGAACATGGCCGCTATGTATGCCACAGCGTGCGTTCCTTCGGATCCCACTGGGAGCCCAACGATCCTCAAACTCTGCTGACAGGACCTGTTCTCTAGGTCCTCCACCTTCTCCAGGAGCCTTTTCTGCTGGTCTCTTAGCATCCCCATCTCCAACTCCACCGCTGTTTGATGGTTCTCCTGGTCAACCAGCGCCTTCTCTACTTTCTGGATCGTCCTGGGCATCCAATCTAAGTTCCAGCCGCGAAATTGCCTCTTTAATCGGGCCCAAGCAGTCCTGTTTCTGCTTGGCGAAGCCCTCCTGGATAACTTGCATCAACTGCTCCGTTGACCGCTGGGTCGACAAGCCAGAGGTCCGGTCCTCCGCCATGCTTCCTCCCGGTGCAGCTTCACCCCAAGCCTTCACTATCCTTCTGTTTCTGCCTTTGCGAGCACTCCTAGTCCTCGTCTCCGTGCACCGATGTGGAAATTCAGTTCACAATTGCCTCTGTCATCAATTTTTCAAATCAAGTCCAGTAAACAATCGGGGGAAAAGGTCCAAAAGTCCGACCCGAGCGGGAGCCACCAAATGTGCGACTTACTCCTTCATAGCCGCCACCGGAAGTCAGGCCCCTGCATGTATTGATGGTGACACATAGTAATAATATAATAATCTTTATTGTCACAAGTAGACCGACATTGACCCTGCAATGAAGTTACTGAGAAAATCCCTTAGTCGCCACATTCCGGCGCCTGCTTGGGTACACGGAGGGAGAATTCAGAATGTCCAAATTACCTAACAAGCACGTCTTTTGGGAATTGTGGGAGGAAACCGAAGCATCCGGAGAAAACTCATGCAGACACGGGGAGAACGTGCAGATTCCACACAGACAGCTGGGAATCGAACCTGGGACCCTGAAACTGTGAAGCAACAGTGCTAACCACTGTGCTACCATGCTGCCCATACTTTGCGGAAGGCAGGATCCAACATGAGTTGTAAATAGATGTGGCTCAACTCGTGTTTTGTGAACAAATGCCCGACTGCAAGCTTCACGTAGAGATCGTCAATGCGGGGCATGGGGTCCAACCGCACATAACAAACCCTTTTCTCCAGCTTTATTACCAGTACCACTGGACGGGCCTGATGATAGCCAGGGACTCCAACCAACTGAGCTCCGTCTCCACCTTTCCTCTGGCGGGCGAGTCAAAAACAAGGGGAGAAAACTTTAAAATTGGAGCTATACCATTCAGGCATGCTTTCAGGAAGCATTTCTTCACGCAAAAGATAGTAGAAATATGGAACTTTCTTCCTCCAAATGCAATCATTGAAAATTTCAATACTGAGATTGATAGATTTTTTGTTCAGCAGGGGTATTAAGGGTTAGGGAATCAAGGCAGGTGGATCAAATTAAGAAACGGATCAGCCACAATTTAACAGAACAGAAGTTTGTCTTGAGAGGAAGAATTGCCTTCTCCTATTCCTGTGCTATGACCCATTAATAGCAATACATAGAAGGGGCAAGTATAAATACATACATATATATATTCAGAGTTTTTAAAAATAAATTTAGAGGATCCAATTCATTTTTTCCCAATTAAGAGGCAATTTAGTGTGGCCAATCCACCTACCTTGCACATCTTTGGGTTGCGGAGGTGAGACCCACGCAGACACAGGGACAATGCGCACACTCCATGCGGACAGTGACCCCGGGCTGGGATTGAACCCGGGTCTTCTGCGCTGTGAAGCAGCACTGCTAACCACTGCTCCACCATGCCGCCCCATATATAATCAGAGTTATCAGGCTGAAGAGTGCATGGTCCTCACAACATAAAGCATGCTGAACAAATATAAAATTAAACAGAACAGTAAGCCCTGTGTTTGGAAAAGCTATGCTAAAAACTTCATTTTTGGCGACAGATTTACCACTTGGTTATTGTTGTGAGAAATTGAGAATGGTATATTTTTCATGCTCGTGAAATAATAGGACTTGGCGTGATATCTTTTTCTCATGACTCGACTGCCCAAAAAATATTAGAAATGTAATTTCACAGTGTTTCTCAAAAGTCATATCATAACATTGTTAAGCAAAACCTTACCATGGCCTCTAGAACTGTGCGCCTGTGAACAAGGTTTAAGAAGGCAAAAGCAATTAAAATTGTACTCGTCAAGTTTTGACTAGGGACTCACCATCCTGTGTGTTCTGGCTGAGAATGCTGCTGCATAGCTCCTCTTGGCTGATCCCAAGATGCTGACAGACTTCCACCCTGCTGTAGGGTTCTGGATGCAGTATTAGCTCGATGGTGGAAATCATGGTCTCCAGACTGACTCCCAATTCAGTTTGTAAGTCTCCTAATTTGGACAGTTTCTGCCACTCAAGGCCCTTTGCCTTTGCTAGTATCTAAATACCAAAAGGAGTCAGGTGTTTAGCATTACACGCAAGATTATTTAAACAGCTCTCCCACCACATCACAAACTACTTCACAAGAAAATTAATTAGGGTGGGTCAATTGTTAGTGCAGCAACATACAGCATCTTTGATGATATAGCAACCGTGTGATCTCGGAGATCGGGGTATCTGGGAAAAAATACAGCATTTCCTGGTTGGCTGATAGTTCCTCAGAAGTCATCATGCTAGAAAACATGCAAAGTTTTCATTTTTATTCAGCTTGCAGTCTTCTTATGGACAACATTTTATCCCTTTGCATATGCTTAACACACAAGAGAAAATAACTCAAGCCATTATATATTTCTTGGGGACAATTTCCCTATTTACCTTTGAAAAACCCTGAACACTCCCATCAGTCTCCCTCTAAACCTTCTCGGTTCTACTTGAGCAGAATTTCTTCACGGGACTAAGCCTCTATGCTTTGCTTTGCTCTTAGAGAACCTCTTCTGCACCACCTCACCATGGTCTTAATATCCTTTGTATAGTAAAGCATTAGGGACTGGGCACATCTTCCTAACTATGGCTGAACAGATGATTCATAAAGATTTAGAATTAGAATCTTTTGTCACAACAAATTTTTACTCCATGCCCCTTTTTCAACAAACAGTAAACCAGGGAGCATCAGGTGAAACACATGGTCCAAGTGAGGCGGACAAAATTTAGGAAGCAGCAGAGGAACAAGATATGTTGGCAGCAGGGCCAGCTCAAGGCTATCCTCAATTTCAGAGTCCCAAAGTTAATGACGTCCAGGGTCTACGTACATAGGAATTACATTTTCTGAGCATTGTGAATTCATAAATAATTTGAAAAGAATGAGAAGCACCTTGAAAGTGTTCTTCTAATGTGGAGGAGTCCACTAGCCATACCATCCAGTGGTATTTGATGCTTCAGCAAATTGATCTCACTCGTGAATACAAGGCAACTCTCCAAAACAATTGGTAATGGTGCTAAGTATCATTGTCGTCGTCCCCCAACAATGTGCCAGCTAATGCCACAGAAACATGAAAGAGTCTCTCCATCATTACAAAGAGGCTCCCTTCCCCAAACAAGGCACCAACCATTTCCGCAGGGGCAGGTTTAAGCCCTGGTTGCATTTGCGCATGCGTGCTTTGTGGAAGCAGCTACCGATCTAAATCAGCAGCTACCTCCACTCATGCCATATCTGATGACCCATGTGTGTGAAACATGATATGTGCAGACTAGATATGGTAAGAAGAAGTTTAAACTTTGTGAAGTTCTTTCGAGAGGTGGACGCCCTTTTGGGGAGGTAAGGTACCCCTTTGCATATGGTTCCGGGGCACATTTGGGGAAGATTATGTGCCCTTTGGGGCTGTTAAAAGTAGGGGTGAATGTGTATTAAAAGTGCATAAGCTCATTAACTGTCAAGCTCATTGGAACTGTCGAAGATGTCAAAATGAACTGTCAAGCTATCGAGGCTTTTAAAACTCCTGCCGTTTAAATCTTCTTAAAAATGTTTGGAGTGTTTAAATAAAATCAGTGCTTGCTATTTCACTCTGTCTGTTGGCATAAGCCTGAGGGCTGCTATTACTGAACTTTTGCTGTATGACTGATTTCACAATCTTCTATTATCACAGTAGGGTGCCTTTCATTTCATAATTTGACTGACAGCTGCAACTGGTTATAGACCATTGAAGTGGGTCTATGAATTCCAATGTTCACTTTCATAAGGGATTAAACACTTGAATGTAATATTTGCTTTTGTAAGGGTGTAGTTAAAGAAATATAAATGTAATGAACTGTTTATTATGAATGAGAATTTTCTTTTAAATAGTGAATATATCAATCAACACAGATCTTTATTTTATTTAATCGCAGCATGAGTCCTAAAGTCTACCCCTGGTGGATACAGGGTGAATTGACATGGGAGATGCAAGGACAAAGGGTGATGGCGGAGGGTCATGGGATGGCATGATTTGTCATAAAGTTGGCACAGTGCCTATCAAGGACCATGGGATGGGTAGAGGTGCATGGAGATGTTATGTGCCATTGGGTTGCAAAAGGACATGAAGTGGCATGAGTTGGCATGGATGGAGCTCAGGGAGTTTGTCGGGGTGGTAGTATGAGCCATGACGTCTGGTTTTTATCCAGTGTTTTTTTTAATAAATCTTGAACACCATGCTGGAGCACAGTGGCAGGCCTTCTGCCCAGTCAGCCTCTGCACCCGGCAGCCTTCGCGTTTGTTCTGGGCTAGCTTCAGGTCGCTTCCTCCCGGGTTCGATGGGAGTAGCTGGGAAATGTCCCGACTTTGCACTCTGAACCCCCGCAGCGAAAGTCCAGGCCAGAGTCTCCAATCAGATTTCTCAAGTCATCCACCCCATCCTGTGCTCAGAGCACACATGTGTAACCAGCAGGAGTAGAAAGTTTAGCTTCTTGTTACAAGAAAACCAAGTGCAATAACAATTTAAAAATGTTGCACACCTATATCTTGTTCAAATACGCTTTACCACTTTCAGTAAAGCACTCAATTTAATTTGGTTTTTTTTTGCCTCAATGATTTTTTTCCTCTTGCTTCAATCCTTTTAAGTTGTTACTGTGGCTTAGAAGAGAGCTCAGCTCTTCATTGACTAGGTGCGGTTGCTCCATCAGGCATCAGTAGCGAGTGTGCGTACGAACCGGCTGAGGTCGGGGTATTTTAAACTACACCGAGGGACGAGGCAAGGGTGCCCCCTCTCCGCGCAACGGTTTGCTCTGGCCATAGAGCCATTGGCCATGGCGTTAAGAGCCTATAGGAACTGGAAAGGGCTGGTTTGGAGGGAGCACAGGTGGTCTCGCTCTATGCAGATGACCTGCTCTTGTACATTTCAGACCCGCTGGAGGGGATGGGGGAAGTAATTCGAATCTTGGCGGATTTGGCAATTTTTCGGGGTATAATTTGAACATGGGAAAAAGGGATGTTTGCGATCCAGGCAAGAGGACAAGGGAAGAGACTGGGAGAGCTGCCGCTTAGAATGGTAGGGAAGAGCTTTCGATATCTGGGAATCCAGGTGGTCTGAGAATGGGAGGTACTGCACAAGTTAAACCTATCCCGGTTGGTAGACAAATGGAAGGGGACTTTCCCAGCTTGAAAGCTTTGGAGGATAAATTTAAATTGCCAGCAGGGAATGGGTTTAGGTATTTGAAGGTGCGAGAATTCCTGAGAAAACAGGTGCCGGCCTTTCCGCTGCTGTCGCCACTGGGGCTACAGGATAGAGTAGTCTCCAGCACCTAGGTGGGAGAGGGGAAGGTATTGGATATTTACCAGGAGCTTTCGGAGGCAGAGGAAACCCCGGTGGAGGAGTTTAAGGGCAAGTGTGAGGACGAGTTAGGAGGAGAAATAGAGGTGGGCCTATGGGCGGATGCCCAAGGCAGGTTTAATACCTCCTCATCATGTGCCAGGCTAAGCCTGATACAATTTAAGATAGTCCACTGGGCACAAAGGACAGCGGCTAGGATGAGCAGGTTTTTTGGTGTAGAAGATAGGTGTGCGAGGTGCGCGGAAAGCCCAACAAATCATGTCCACATGTTTTGGGCATGCCCGAAGCTTAGAGGGTTTTGCTAAGGCGATGGCCACGGTGCTAAAAACACGGGTGGTGCCGAGTCCGGAGGTAGCGATCTTTGGAGTGTCGAAAGAGCCAGCAGTTCAGGGGGCGAAAGAGGCCAACATCTTGGCCTTTGCCTCCCTGGTAGCCCGGAGACGGATCTTGTTAATGTGGAGGGACTCGAAGCCCCCGAGTTTAGAGACCTGGGTTAGTGACATGGCTGGGTTTCTCAGTCTCGAGAAAATAAAGTTTGCCTTAAGAGGGTCAATGTTAGGGTTCACCCGGAGGTGGCAGCCATTCGTCGACTTTCTCGGGGAAAATTAAAATGTCAGCAGATGCAGTATTCCAAGGGGAGCGGGGGCCGGATTGTTGTTGTATGTTTGAGGTGCGTGAAGAGTGGGCTGGGGAGGAAATGTTTATTTTACCATGTTAATGTCATTGTTTATGTTACTGTTACAAAAAGTTTCAAATACCTCAATAAAATATTATTTAAAAAAGAGAAAAAAAGCAAACTTACTGCAATTCAAGTAACTGGTCTTAGCGAATATATTGTGTTTCACAATACATAATGCAATAAGATTAATTCTTAAACTAAATTGTCTTGTCTAAATTGGCTCAGATTTGCAGAGCTTTTGACAGTGAGCTTACTGCCTCCACCATCATTATTCCTCTAAATCTGACAGCGACTTCAGGATTTAGTGCAAGTGCAGATAAACGCAACAATCCTGAACTTTCAGTCAGTCATCCACTGCTTTGCCACACGGCGTGCTGTGAACCACCCTTCCCCCTCACTACCCAAAGCCAACAATCAGCGGATTCAATACATTTGCTGAGAACGTCTACATTTCCATTCTTAGTTGCTGTCAGATCCTCAATAAAAAATTAAGGCTTGTTCAACGGTGTGTAACTAAGACCTATTGCTGAACAACCACACTGGCCAGAAAAAAAGATTTTATATTTGTGGAATGTTGTTAAATGTCTCAATTTTGGCGAATCACTAGATTTTGTAAACAAGGTTTTTGAAAATATATTTTTTTAAGTTAGGATTTTTCAGCTTCTTTCTTCACTCCATATCCCAACCTTTATTTCACTCTTTGTAAAAAAAAAAAATTTAAATTTAAAAGTGATTTGATTAATGCTTTACATTTCCTGGGCGGCTCTTTGTGGGAATTCTTTACTGTGATTGGTTGCTTGAACAGTTTGATGACATCATTGCAGCTCATCGATATGAATTTCCATTAAATTACACTGAAATCAATTACATGTTGAGAGAGTTAAAACTCTCTCCACAGAGATTATCAGATCTCTCAGCACAGCTGTCTTTTTGAGATCAGCAGTGCCCTTACTAACCGCAAAACCAGAGTCATTATTTCTCGATTCGCATTATTTCTCAAAACGTTTCACTGCTCTTTGGTTCCTTGAACCTTAATGATGCATAATGCTCTTAAATGCTTTTTTAAAAACTTTTCTTTGTGATAACCTTCGGCAACACTCGCCACTCCCTAACCTGTTCACAGGTGCTATTGTTTTGACTGCGAAGGTTCATGAGTGCGCCCTGGAGCAACTTGCTCTTTAATTTTTCTTCGCTCTACATGGGGAACTACTTAATTTACAGTCACTTTCTGTCAGCACTGCCAAGATCAAAACCTCCCTCTATTGGGAATCACCGGTCTCAACCCACATCCTGCTGTGCTACTACAATCCTGTCACCGGGCACAAATTCAAATGAACCTCTTTGGCATTATATGCTTATGAATGTCAGAAGATCCCAGAGACTGACGAACATCACAAAGTTCACTGGTAGCTATTTAAATGAAGTGCAATATAGGGATTATTACTTTTTTAAAAATAAAAATATTTCTTTATGTCAATGTTTGCGGGGTCGGCACATTCAGGATGAACTGATGAAAGGCTTATAACAGTGATTGTGATCTTTAAAATAACATGACAACAATAAAATAACCATAAGCCTCTTGGCAGTAGATAGTTATTAAGTGTTCAAAGCAGGCATGTTATGAAAACTTTTGCGTAGCTTTTCCATCTATCATACATCAGGGGCGAAATTCTCCCCCAACGGCGGGATGTCCGCCGACTGGCGCCAAAGCCGGCGCCAATCAGACGGGCATCGCGCCGGCCCAAAGGTGCGGAAGGCTCCGCATCTTTGGCGGCCTAGCCCCAACATTGAGGGGCTAGGCCGACGCCGGAGGGATTTCCGCCCCGCCAGCTGGCGGAAATGGCGTTTGTTTCCCCGCCAGCTGGCGCGTAAATGCGGCGCATGCGCGGGAGCGTCAGCGGCCGCTGTCAGTTTCCCAGCGCATGCGCGGGAGCGTCAGCGGCCGCTGACAGTTTCCCACGCATGCGCAGTGGAGGGAGTCTCTTCTGCCTCCGCCATGGTGGAGGCCGTGGCGGAGGCGGAAGGGAAAGAGTGCCCCCACGGCACAGGCCCGCCCGCGGATCGGTGGGCCCCGATCGCGGGCCAGGCCACCGTGGGGGCACCCCCTGGGGTCAGATCGCCCCGCGCCCCCCCCCCCCCCCCCCCCCCCCCCCCCAAGGACCCCGGAGCCCGCCCACGCCGCCTGGTCCCGCCGGTAAATACCAGGTTTGATTTACGCCGGCGGGACAGGCAATTTCTGGGCGGGACTTCGGTCCATCCGGGCCGGAGAATCCAGCGGGGGGTCCCGCCAACCGGCGCGGCCGGATTCCCACCCCCGCCCAATCTCCGATACCGGAGACTTCGGCGGGGGCGGGGGTGGGATTCACGGCGGCCAACGGCCATTCTCCGACCCGGCGGGGGGTCGGAGAATGACGCCCCAGATGTCACACATATGGCCAGAAGACATTTCTGGGGCGCATGTGAGGAAAAAAGCGTAAAGAAATATACAGCCATATGAAAAATGGTAGACAGGAGTCAGAATGTATCATTGGACTAATCTTGCCAATGATTAAAGAAAACAGGCTTCTCACTTGCAACCTAAAGAACAAACAATCTTTGATCTCACTTGGCGTTTAATTGCTTGCATTATATTTGTGGCCTTAAAAGGGCATAGTTTCACCTTAATGGAAAAATAAAACACTGTCCTTGGCATGACAGGGTGTAACAGGCCTGAAATAAGCAAAACTATTGTGCATTAATCATTCATGCATATGGTGGATTACACTTGTCCATAAACCTCATTTGTCCTTTTGCTCATGCTTTCATGTCAACATTTACAATGTAAAAATAGAGTGGCAACATTGATTTTACAATTTTGGTAGGCCAATTGTTGCCTGCCATTACGCAGCAATGGGTCTTGGCCACAGGGTGGCACTGGTGAACATAACCTGCCACCTTCCTCCTGCCCGCAATATTGCCCGGTCCTTACCCCACTGCATCTGAAGGAGCTACGCTCTGAAAGCTAGTGATTCCAAACAAACCTGTTGGATATTAACCTGGTGTTGTAAGACTCCTTACTGTGCCCACCCCAGTCTAACGCCGGCATCTCCACATCACTTTTTAAATGGTTTAGATTGAAATATATCTGCCAGTGAGAGAATGGGCAGTCGAGGCAGTAGGAATTTGAACTATTTCCAAATTAGGGAGAAGGAATAATGAGAATTGAGGATCAAAAATGAAAAATCATCATCTTTGTTGGCAAGGTGTCACCATGACTTCTGGCGTTTGACTCTTCTGGACGCAATTCAACATCACTTCAAAAGGCAGAGAACATAGAACATAGAACGATACAGCGCAGTACAGGCCCTTCGGCCCACGATGTTGCACCGAAACAAAAGCCATCTAACCTACACTATGCCATTATCATCCATATGCTTATCCAAGAAACTTTTAAATGCCCTCAATGTTGGTGAGTTCACTACTGTTGCAGGTAGGGCATTCCACAGCCTCACCACTCTTTGTGTAAAGAACCTACCTCTGACCTCTGTCCTATATCTATTACCCCTCAGTTTAAAGCTATGTCCCCTCGTGCCAGCCATTTCCATCCACGGGAGAAGGCTCTCACTGTCCACCCTATCTAACCCCCTGATCATTTTGTATGCCTCTATTAAGTCTCCTCTTAACCTTCTTCTCTCCAACGAAAACAACCTCAAGTCCATCAGCCTTTCCTCATAAGATTTTCCCTCCATACCAGGCAACATCCTGGTAAATCTCCTCTGCACCCGCTCCAAAGCATCCACGTCCTTCCTATAATGCGGTGACCAGAACTGTACGCAATACTCCAAATGCGGCCGTACCAGAGTTCTGTACAGCTGCAACATGACCTCCTGACTCCGGAACTCAATCCCTCTAACAATAAAGGCCAACACTTCATAGGCCTTCTTCACAACCCTATCAACCTGGGTCACAACTTTCAGGGATCTATGTACATGGACACCTAGATCCCTCTGCTCATCCACACTTCCAAGAACTTTACCATTAGCCAAATATTCCGCATTCCTGTTATTCCTTCCAAAGTGAATCACCTCACACTTCTCTACATTAAACTCCATTTGCCACCTCTCAGCCCAGCTCTGCAGCTTATCTATGTCCCTCTGTAACCTGCCACATCCTTCCACACTGTCGACAACACCACCGACTTTAGTGTCGTCTGCAAATTTACTCACCCACCCTTCTGCACCCTCTAGGTCATTGATAAAAACGACAAACAGCAACGGCCCCAGAACAGATCCTTGCGGTACGCCACTTGTAACTGAACTCCATTCTGAACATTTCCCATCAACCACCACCCTCTGTCTTCTTTCAGCTAGCCAATTTCTGATCCACATCTCTGAATCACCCTCAATCCCCAGCCTCCGTATTTTCTGCAATAGCCTACCGTGGGGAACCTTATCAAACGCTTTACTGAAATCCATAAACACCACATCAACTGCTCTACCCTCGTCTACCTGTTCAGTCACCTTCTCAAAGAACTCGATAAGGTTTGTGAGGCATGACCTACCCTTCACAAAGCCATGCTGACTATCCCTGATCATATTATTTCTATCTAGATGATTATAAATCTTGTCACTTATAATCCCCTCCAAGACTTTACCCACTACAGACGTGAGGCTCACCGATCTATAGTTGCCGGGGTTGTCTCTACTCCCCTTTTTGAACAAAGGGACCACATTTGCTATCCTCCAGTCCTCTGGCACTATTCCTGTAGCCAATGATGACATAAAAATCAAAGCCAAAGGTCCAGCAATCTCTTCCCTGGCCTCCCAGAGAATCCTAGGATAAATCCCATCAGGCCCCGTGGACTTATCTATTTTCAGCCTGTCCAGAATTGCCAACACCTCTTCCCTACGTACCTCGATGCCATCTATTCTAATAGCCTGGGTCTCAGCATTCTCCTCCACAACATTATCTTTTTCCTGAGTGAATACTGACGAAAAATATTCATTTACTATCTCGCCTATCTCTTCAGACTACACACACAACTTCCCATCCCTGTCCTTGACTGGTCCTACTCTTACCCTAGTCATTCGCTTATTCCTGACATACCTATAGAAAGCTTTTGGGTTTTCCTTGATCCTACCTGCCAAATACTTCTCATGTCCCCTCCTTGCTCGTCTTAGCTCTCTCTTTAGATCCTTCCTCGCTACCTTGTAACTATCCATCGCCCCAACTGAAACTTCACACCTCATCTTCACATAGGCCTCCTTCTTCCTCTTAACAAGAGATTCCACTTCTTTGGTAAACCACGGTTCCCTCGCTCGACGCCTTCCTCCCTGCCTGACCGGTACGTACTTATCAAGAACACGCAGTAGCTGATCCTTGAACAAGCTCCACTTATCCAGTGTGCCCAACACTTGCAGCCTACTTCTCCAACCTATCCCCCCCAAGTCACGTCTAATGGCATCATAATTGCCCTTCCCCCAGCTATAACTCTTGCCCTACGGTGTATACTTATCCCTTTCCATCACTAACGTAAACGTCACCGAATTGTGGTCACTGTCCCCAAAGTGCTCTCCTACCTCCAAATCCAACACCTGGCCTGGTTCATTACCCAAAACCAAATCCAACGTGGCCTCGCCTCTTGTTGGCCTGTCAACATATTGTGTCAGGAAACCCTCCTGCACACACTGTACAAAAAACGACCCATCCAATGTACTCGAACTATATCTTTTCCAGTCAATATTTGGAAAGTTAAAGTCTCCCATAATAACTACCCTGTTACTTTCGCTCTTATCCAGGATCATCCTCGCCATCCTTTCCTCTACATCCCTAGAACTATTTGGAGGCCTATAGAAAACTCCCAACAGGGTGACCTCTCCTTTCCTGTTTCTAACCTCAGCCCATACTACCTCGGAAGATGAGTCCCCATCTAGCATCCTCTCCGCCACCGTAATACTGCTCTTGACTAGCAGCGCCACACCTCCCCCTCTTTTGCCTCCTTCTGTGAGCTTACTAAAACACCTAAACCCCGGAACCTGCAACATCTATTCCTGTCCCTGCTCTATCCATGTCTCCGAAATGGCCACAACATCGAAGTCCCAGGTACCAACCCATGCTGCCAGTTCCCCTACCTTATTTCGTATACTCCTGGCATTGAAGTAGGCACACTTCAAACCACCTACCTGAACACTGGCCCCCTCCTGACCTCTATACTCTCATTCTCCCGTACCCTAAAACTACAATCCAGGTTCCCATGAGAAAGAGAAAGGAAGAGAAAGACATCGCCTATGCTGGCAATGCTCAAGGACTCCTCGGAACTTGAGGGGAATGGAATTTCTATACTGCCTTCACTGCTTTGCATTAAGTATTTTGTAAAATTTTGCGTAATACCTTCTACTTGATTCATACATACTAATTATTCGTACCTTGTTTGGTCAAGCACAACTGAGGAACCTAGTGTTGGAAATTAAGAATGTGGACTTTAAGAGGTTTTAATTATTAGGGTTTTATACCTCAAATCTTACATAGATAATGGATATACAACTTTTCTGCATTGTTAAAAAAATTGCATTTATTCCATAATTTATAACAACTGGATTGCACTGTTAATCACGGTTCAGCAGGCAAATACCTGATCCCAAATTTCCACAAACACTAAAGAAATAAATGGTCAGATAACCTAGTTTTCTTTGGTGACATTGGTTGAGGGTAGAATGTTTGTCAAGACATTGGGATAATCTCCTGTTTTCTCATTTAGCGACAAAGGGCCTTCAATGTCCGCTGGAAAAATAATGCATTTTAATTTTTATTAAATTTAGAGTACCCAATTATTTTTTTTTCCAATTAAGAGGCAGTTTAGCATGGCCAATCCACCTAACCTGCACATCTTGGGGTTGTGGGGGTGAAACCCACGCAGACACGGGGAGAATGTGAAAACTCCACATGGACAGTATCATGTATTTTAATGAGATACCTAAACAATAAGGCACCAATAATAACACCGCTCCTTCGGTGCAGGACTGAAGGAGGAAAGGTGGATGATCTTAAGACTTGTGATATGATTTGGTCATATGAGATTTGATATGTAACTTGCATTCATCATTTTAAATTGCATTTATAAACAAAAGTGCAGCAAATAGATTCTTATATAGTTGGTCCTACATGTACAGCGCGGTTCTTAGTTTACAAAGTTTTGAGGGATCGTTGCTACGTACAATACAACTGCAGTAAACATGCATCAAGCTTCTTCGTATATCTTACAACAGATATCAGGAAAAGGAAATATTATCTTACTTTTGTTGCAAGTCGACACTCCACAACTCTGATATTGTAATGAGCTGTTGCAGCTTTATTCATTTCTCTGCAACTGTTTGCAATCACAAAAACAGCTCCCTGTGGAAGCTTTACATTGGTGGCTCGGACTGGGTTGAATTCAATCAACTTGGCCTGTCAAAAGGTAAAATGGCAAATTATATAGATGAAACTAATACACTGTCTGACAAATAGATTCAGGGCAACCAGCATGAAAATTCAACTTCTGTCGTTGCTTAAAAACAAGGTCACATATACCTCTAATGTAAATGTGTGCACCTTGTCGTTGTTTGGGCAATTAATGGTAATAATTTCTTTCAATTAAAGATGTTTTAACGCCAATTGGCTCAGTTGGCAACTCGAGTGCCAAGTAAATTAATTTCCAAGAGGCAATTCTCAGCCTAATTCATTTCTGCACTGGTAATGGTACGTGAAGCAAATGTTATTTGTTGTTCCTCTCCTGAAGGCATACTGTACGAGATAACTGCACCAACTCCAAGAGGGTGAGGTATCACAATCTAACTGCAACTTCAGTGTTGGATTCTCATGAACCAACAACTGACTGCAGTAATTCTTCGGAACAGTGCCATGCCTGTTTGACACATAGCAAAGTAGGTAAAGACTTCAATTGTGTTGCCAACAGCATAATAATCTATCAATCTTTAATAGGACTTAATTGTGTCACATTTTGAGGACATGGCACTTCTAATATTGCTGACATGTTCTTCGGTGGTGTAAACCTTCTTTGCCGATGATGTGACCAAGGGCATTTATGGGTGACTTGAAAAAGTCACACTTTTCCTTCTCAACTCTCAGGCTGGGGCTCTGTAACTGCTTCAGGGCAGCTTCCAAATTCTCCAAGTGTTCCTCTTCACTCGAACTGTTGAGGAGTATGTAATCTAAATAACATTGCACTCCATTCAACCCACTTATAATTTGATCCATGGATCTTTGAAAAAGAGCAGGCGCAGATGTTATTTCAAAAGGAAGTCTTCTGTAACGATACAGACTTTTGTGCATTATGATGTCGTCTCAGGTATTGGCGATACTGCTGCGCCCGTATCCACTTCCATTTTAATTTCATGACCCTCACTTTGGGATATGCCCAAAAACCCTGCATTGACAGAACATCTAGTTTTAGCTCCTGTGGTAGCACGTTTCTCTGTCCTTTGAGAGATCATGAGGTTTACCACTAATTTGTAAAGAAGACTTGATTGTTTTCTTGTGTTGTTCTTGTTATTTCTTGGTATAGGAAACGTTTTCTGAGCCCAACACACTTTGGCAATGTAGTCCTTCTTACTACAGTTCTTGCAAGTGCTTGATTTACTCCAGCATTCCTTCGCTAAGTGTCCAAGCTGTTTATAACGGTGACATAGTTCCTCTTTTGCAGCCCCGTTCCTTGTGGTATTGTTGCCAATTTGCACCGGAGACGCCAATAATGTTGCTCCTTTTAACTGGATACTAATATGACCGTTATTAATGATGTTATTGCTTTTCAGAGTCGCCAGGTATCAAATGATACCACCACAAGGTTTAGCCGGATATCGATCAAAGACCCAACAACCAGTTAGTTAGTTCAAGTTCAAGGATAGTTTATTTGCACACAATAATTACTTCGACATGCAACATAAAACACCACAAGCTAAATTACACCTAACACTATAACAACCTGTACTTAACTTCAGGCACCCGGCTTTATGCAGAGGAACAAGGCCTTTGTTCGGATCTGGCGTGGCTGGGTCTGAAGAAGTGACTTCGTTTTTGCTGGGCTCATCCGTCTGGTAGCGATCGTTGGTCTTGAACTTGCTTCTGGTTGTGCGGCAATTGGTTTTGGGCACAAGCTGGGGCCAAGAGAGTGCCAGTGCGTCAGGGCCAAAAGAGACTGAACACATGGCAGTGTCTCTCTTTATCCTTCTGGGGTTTCGCGCTCTTTTGGGCGGTCCTTAGTTTTGGACCCAATAATTCGGCAGGCTTCGTTTACTGCCTTCGATTTCAGCTAATAAAGGGGCGGGTGCCTTCATGGCTGGGCGTGTCCTGAGCGGTCATTGACCTTGGCTGTTTGGGCTTCCTGGGTGAAGGGAGTGGCGCCGATGAGTCTGGATCTGTATCTGATACCTGAGTACAAGTCTTTTGTTCTGGGGAAATGGGCCATAAGAGTGCAAATCGGCTGGGGGTTTCGATAGTGTCTGGTTATCTAGTGGCCAATATACACTTAAGCTCCGAGTTCGTCTGGATCCTGCATTGGCCATATTTCCTGTGATTCTTTTCAAGTGGCCATGTTTCCCTTTGTAAGTGGCATGTCTCCCTTTGTAAGTGTCCATCCCAGATGGATACATCCCGTCCTCTTGATCCTGAATGTGATGCGTGGTGGATCACACTATTGATCACTCATCCGTCTTTGGTGTGCCGGGCTACCCTTGGTCAAGGACAGGTTGTACACTACTCTGTACTATGTTTTGGAACATTTACCTAAGTTTTTTAATACATCACACAGTCATAAATTCTAAAGGGGCACTACAGACATTCAATCATACATTTAACTTCTTCAGACAGGGGAACTGCTAACTGTCATTACCTAAGCTACACTCATGCTGCTAACAAATAACAAAAAGGAACTTATAATACAATACAAAAATGTTTGAAACAATAGCAGCATCACATTTCTACTTAAGTTATTACAATCAAAAAAGTACAATTTTTTATTTGTCAGTGGAGCGGATTAAAAGGTTTGTGGGGTTTGGTGGATTCCAAGGAAAGGGGCTCGGAGTGTATATATCGGGGAGTGGGAGGCTCTCCTTCGCCATTTGCGGAGTCTAAGTGTCTGAACAACACTGCAGAGTATTGCTATTACAAAGAGGACTTCTACTGTATAGGAGAGGGAATACCATTTTACAATGTTTTCGCACCATGTGGGGGTATCAATGTCTATCTCCATGGGTGGTGTGGTGTCCGGGCTAGGGGTATCTATGTGTGGTCATGTTCGGGGCTGGTGTGGTGTAGGGTACAAAGGATGTCAACACGCGCAACTGTAGGGATCCAACGATGACCATAATGGAGGTCATCAGTTCAGTCTTCACCTTCTTGTCTTTTTGTTCTTCGTTCTTCGTATATTCCTGGGGATGCAAGCATAATATCCGTTATTACCATTGGTTATTATCTCGTTTTGTTTGTCTTTCTCTTCTGCACTTCAATTACCCATTTGAATCGTCACCATGTGTGACTCTCTCATTTTTTTAAAAATAACCATTTTGGAGATAAGACATCTGAGAAAAAAATCCTGTTAAAAGTGCAAGGAATCTCGCAGCTTATGGTCGATGCGTATAGCGCAAATTTTGTTACAACCAAGTGTGTTGAACATGTAAATAGCAGTTGGGGTGGAGACCAAAGAGTCGCTGAAAGTAAAGAGTTGAGTGCAGAGACAGTGGCAAAAAGCATTCTTTAAACCACAGGCAAAAAGAACAGATAAGGGTAAACAAAGACCTGCCAAGGACAGTAAGGAGTGTGAAGAACTTTTCCAAATTACTCGCGATGATGGGAACATGGGGTGCGTGTGAGCCGTGGCAGGGCAAGAATGGATGGACTTCCTCGGGTAGGACGGTGATCAGTGCCGTTGCTCCACTACCCGAGCTTGGCTGATCGAATACATAGGGGGCCCTCAGGCAGGGCGGGAATTAGTGCCGTTACTCCACTGCCTGGCTGACCTTGCATGAGCGGAAAGAATTTGTATCATATGGACTCCGACAATGTGCAGAAGAGTCATCATGACTGCATCAAGAAATGTAGTAAATGGGCGACATTAATTAAAACATGTGAGACCGGAAGAATAAACTGCGTCAAGAAATTCCATGTCGAAATGACATTAACTAAAAACATGTAAGATCAGAAAGCGGGCAGGTTCCATCAGAAAATAGGACACCGTAATTCACATGCGATTCCTTTTTCTCATCATCTGGACACCTCCGGGTACTGTATCAAAAAGTGTCGTGAAAGGGTTACCACAACGGGAGTCAGACTCTCCCAGTTGCCAAACTCGTGTCTGGCGTTTCCATGCCGTGGCCGCGTGGGCCGTTGTGGGATCCGAATCGTCGTTCCTTATCAATCGATACGGGTTATCGCGGTGCCAATGGGGAATTCTTTGGTCATGAGGGGCAGTAGCAGTAAAGGGCAAATTTCTCTCATCGGGCAGTGGCGGTGGCTCTGGCTGTGGCAATGAAAGGGGGTATAGGGGGCCAAACATGTCTTGGTCGTGGTTCCAGGGGCTGGAGCGACTGGAGCCTGGGCGGTTGTGCCATTGGTCGTTTATTTCCAGCAAGTCTGGAGTGCTCTCGCCAGCGTCTGAATCAAGTTCAAGGTGGAAAGTCGTTCTTGTAGTTAGAGACACGGTCGGGTCTGTGGACGTGCTGTCCTGGCTGGGGGAGGGTCGGTCTAGGTTGTCAGTGGGCAGGGCGTATTCGTCTGCCATTGCCAGGGAGACGTGGTGTGTGTGGCTACATTGGGTTCCATAAACTTTAAGCTGGTTGATATGGAACCAACCTGATTTTCCATTAGGGTACATTATTTGTATACAGAGGAGCTCACTTTATCCAAAATGGAATAGGGTCCTGCAAATTTAGGGGAGAGGAACGAACTTGGGTTGTATCGGGAAACCATCACTTGCTGACCGACTGTATACTCTACTGGGTGGAGTGTTTTATCAAAGCAGGCCTTACTCTGCTTTTTCCTAGCGCCTAGTCGGACAGCTGCAGCGAGCTGGGCTGCTTTAATATTTTCCGTGACTTGTTGTACTGCTTTTTCGCAGGTGAGGGCGTTGACTGTGGGGCCAACCAAATCAAGTCCTAATAAATATTCAGTTCCTTTCATGGGTTGTCCGGTCATGAGGGTGTGGGGGGTGAATCCTGTGGAACTTGATACTGTGTTCCGAATAAACCTAAGGGCGAATGGGAGAACTGTGTCCCATGTGGTGTTGTGCTGTTGCACCATTTTCCTAATAGTCGCTTTCAGGGTCCAATTCATACGTTCCACAATGCCGCTGGATTGTGGGTGATAAGCAATTTGGAACTTCTGTTTTATGCTGAAAATTGTAAGGACATTCTGCATTACTCTGCCTGTAAAATGAGAACCGTGGTCTGATTCAATACTGCGGGGGAGTCCTCAGATTGTAAATATCTGCTGCGTTAAAATCTTGGCTGTTGCCTCAGCAGTGTTTGTCTTGGAGGGAAATACTTCCACCCATTTTGTGAAGGTGTCGATCACTACCAACACATATTTAAAACCATTTCTGCAGGGGGGGGGGGGTACAAATGTACTCCAGCTGTAAATTCATCCATGGGCCATTAACAAGTCGGGAGTGTCTTAATTGTCCTTTCCTGGAGTACCTTTCTGGATTATTTTGTGCGCAAATTAAACAAATGTCAACATAATGCGTGATGTCTGCTTTTAAATCGGGCCACCAGCACAAAGGTCTTAAGTGGGCAATGGTGGTTTCTATTGTCATGTGAGAGTACCTTTAATAAATGGGTGTTTATCAGTGATGTCAGAGTGTGGGTGGAGCTGGGCTGTCTGTCAGCTTTTTACTTTCGTTTTAGGCTGTTTGTTGCAGGGCGTGTTTAGTTTTGTTTTCAGTGTTGGCGCTGAAGCCAGACCAAGCAGGTGTTCTGCTGTTCTCTCTGCCATCAAAAGACTATCTCTTGATCATTTGGTGAATTCAGAATTATAAATGTTCTAAGTAGATTTTAACCTAACGTACTTCTGTTAAAGGTTATTATTTTTTTAAGTCTTCTGGGATGTTAAAAGGACAGCTTACGGATTACTTAGTGTTGTAGTCTTTGGGGGTTGTATTTGAATTAATGGTTGCTAAGATGTTCACTGTATGTTTTAAAAAGGTGAACTTGAGTTCATAGAATAAACATTGTTTTGCTTTAAAAAATACTTTTCCATTTCTGCTCTACCACACCTGTGGAGAGGGCCGTGTGCTCTCCATACCGCAATCTATTAAAATTTGTGGGTCAGGTGAACTCCATGAAACACTTTGGGGTTCTCTAAACCTTGGCCCAAAACACTATCCCCTGATGTCCGTGTCCATCGTGAAATTTGCAAATTATCTGGTTCCTGTCCTGGGTGGGGACCACATAAATTCCATTCTTTAAAATTATTCCGTCCTGTACGGTCAGTGTGTCCTTAAATTTGTCGTAGGTGGCTGGGAAGGTACCATCTAAAATTTGTCTAAGTGTGTCGCCTGCCTTTTGGGCCTGGGCTAGATCTTCGATATTTGTCTGTGAGACCTGGACTGCGTGTATCGGCTCACTCTCCGGGGGTTGCCAAAAGTGACCGTGTCGTGATCCTGCCTTTGCTAGGGTGTCTGCCTTTACGTTACCGGGTGGGGACGAACGATGATGGCTTCTGACTTTTATTATGCCATATGTGCGGTCTTTAGCTGTTTCAAGAATGTGCTTCAATAATGGGGCTGAGGCTAGGGGTTTACCATCAGCGGATATAAATCCTCTAGATTCCCACAGGGGCAGGAATTCCGTCAAACTGTTACAGACATATAAACTGTCTGAATATATATCTGCGGGGATCGGGAAAGAATCTGGGTGCTGCACTACATATAGTATTGCTGCTAATTCGGCTGCTTATGATCCTAAGTGGCCTGGCAATTTTAGCAATATGTCCTCTAATGCGCGCCCCTGCGCATCTTCCACATAAATATCACATCCTGTTATTCTTTTTCCATTATCAATGGTGGAGGAACCATCTACATAATTTTTTAAGGAGTTATCTGTGGTCGGGGGATTGTGTGCTTTACTACCTACACGTCGGTGTAGCGATTTTGGAAAATAGGGTCCTGTGTGGTGTTTGGCTGCAATGATCTGGCACTCATGTGGGGTTCCTTCATACTGTAAATTATCTGCTAAAAATGTGTGGGTCTTTGTCCGTTTAACTGTGATGTCCCTTCCTTGTAGGAGCAGGGTCCAGCGAGCTGCTCTGATCTGGCTAACTGAACCGTCCTCTAACCTACCATCTAACAGTAGCTGCGTTGGGGTGTGCTCGGTTAAAATCGTTACGGGGTTGAGGCCTGTGATATATGTGAAGTATTGAACTGCCCAAAAAACTGCAAGTGCGGTTCGCAGGCTGCAAATCCTTGCTCTACGGGATCCAAAACTCATGAGGCATAGGCTACGGGTCCTCAACGGTCATGTCTTTCTTGGAGTAATACAGTCGATAGAGTTTGGTCGGTGGTTGCTACTTCTATGGCGTATGGAGTGTGGGGGTCTGGTACCTGCAAAGCAGGGGCTGTACCTAGGGCGCGTTTTAATGCATCAATGGCGTCCGTGTGCTGTGGAAGTCATTCCCATGGGACGTTCTTTTTAAGGAGCTCGGAAAGTGGGGTTGCCTTTGTGACAAAACCATCTATATGGTTCCTACAGTAACCAACTAATCCTAAAAATGACCGGAGTGCAGTTTACATTGTGGGGCAAGGGCAATTTAACTATCGATTCAATCCGTTTCTGTTCTATCTCTCTTTTTCTGTGTGTAATAATGGTGCCTTAGGATCTGGGCTTCTTTCAGGTTAACTTTACATCCAATTGAGCGTAGGAGACCTAGTAATTCGGAAAGAAGCTTAACGTGCTCTTTCTTTGTGTCAGTTTGTAGGAGCAAGTCGTCCACATACTGAATGAGGCATTGAGGTCGAGAAAATTTGGATAATCCGTTTGCCAATTGTCGGTGAAAAATGGAGGTGGAGTTGTGGAAACCTTGCGGAAGGGATGTCCATGTATATTGCTGTCCTTGGAATGTGAAGGCGAATTTGTATTGGCAATTCTTATCTAAAGGAATGGAGCAAAAGCCATTGCTAATGTCCAGTACCGTAAAGTACTTAGCATGTACTCCCTGCTTTAGCATTGTTTCGGGACTCGTGGCAACGGTAGGGGCTGCTAATGGAGTTACTTTATTGAGTTTGCTGTAATCTATGGTTAGTCTCCATGAACCGTCTGGTTTTCTTACAGGCCAAATTGGGGCATTGTTTTTTGAGGCTACGGGCCGAATTACGCCTTGCTCTAGCAAACTTTGTATTACTTTTGCAATCTCACCCTCGGCTTGCTGTGGGAAACCGTATTGCTTCTGGGGCTTGGGATCAGGCCTGTCATGGTGACTGTTCCTGGAATTTTTCCCCAATCGTGCTTGTGCTGGGCGAAGGATGCTTTATGTTTTCTTAGGACCTCTCTAATCGTCTTATCTGTGGTAATCGCTTGTAGGTTAAACCAAAAATCTCCCACTGAGCATATTCTGTGTTCGTAGTCTCCTACTGAGAGCATGGCGGGGGCTCTTGCTGTTCTGGCCATTTTCCAAACACACTTATTCACAGGGTCAAAGGAAAGGTTGTGTGAGCTCATGAAGTCGATTCCTAAAATGTGCTCTGCTGTTTGGGGCAAGTCGACTAAAACAACGGGGTGCCTGGTAATAATGTTTCAGAGTTGAATGTCTACGGGGGCCGTAATGTATCCCTGCTGTACATGTCCTGTAAATCCACTAAGAGTGATGGTGTGTGTGGTGGGCCATTTGTCGCGCTGAAACATTGTGGAGGAGTTTAAAGTTGTGCAGGACCCTCCTGTGTCCCAAAGGAACTCTACTGGATGTCCCCGGACTGTGCCTGTGACTACTGTTATGGGTCAGGGTTTAGAGAAGCCCAACGTGTTTCATGGAGTTCACCTGACCCACAACTTTTAATAGATTGTGGTATGGGGAGCACACGGCCCTCTCCACAGGTGTGGTAGAGCAGAAATGGACAAGTATTTTTTTAAAACAATGTTACAGCAGAAATAGAAAAGTATTTTTTAAACAAAACAATGTTTATTCTATGAACTCAAGTTAACCTTTCTAAAACAAACAATGAATATCTTAGCAACCATTAATTCAAAGATAACCCCCAAAGAATACAACACTAAGTAATCCTATAAGCTGTCCTTTTAACATCCAAAAGACTTAACAACCTTTAAACAGAAGCACAACAGGGTTTACATTCAATACTGAAAGCATTAAAATTTCGGAATTCACCAAATGATCAAGAGATAGTCCTTCATGGCAGAGAGATCAACAGTACAGCTGCTTTGGTTGACTTCAGCTGCAACACACTGAAAAATGAAACCAAAAAGACAGAGACACACCCAAGCTTTTCTCAAAGTGAAACTAAAAAGCAGAACCAGAGCTCAGTGATATCAGAGCCTACACTCTGACATCACTGCAATAACATGAGCAGCCAAACATTTCTTAAAGCGACATTCTCATGACACTACTGGTCTGCCTGATTTGTCCTACAGTGCGTCGCAGACCCAAGTTGGGGAGTCCGAACATCGTCAATCTGTGCTATTGGTCGAATTATTACCTGATCGGGCGCTAATGCTATGTATGGGCCTAACATTGTTCCTAGGTGAGGCGTTCGATTGTTGGTTCCGTTGCTGGTTCGGGGGGGCATTGCATTCGCGGGCGTAATGTCCCTGCTGTCCACAATTATAGCATCCTCGTGGTGCCTGTGCTCTGGGGTGCTGTCCTTCATTTCTACCCTCATTTATCCATGTGGGGTGCTGATGTGTCCTGACTGGGTTCAGATTGGCTTCTGCCTTCTCCTGAGCTGCCTTTCCATGTAGGGATTGTTCCCAAGCTCTGGAGAGTCTGTTTAAAACCCACACTTCATTATGTGTGGCGTCTGCGGGGTCATAATTCACACAGGCTTTTTGACCTGCTTCTGTGGCGTGGGAGACTAAAGTGCGGGCCCATTTGGTTGTGTTGTCGTTATCGAAGTGTGCGCGGACTAAATCCCCAAAGACCGCTTTGAAGAGTATCCAAAGGCGTCCTGTCCTGCGTATGCAGTCGGATGCTCTCCCTTCTTTTGTCTACAATGGTTTAGACCTTCTACGGGATCTCCTCTGTTGTAACCAATCATGTCTAAAATAGCTGCCTTCATCTCCTGGAGGCTTCCTCCTCCTACATTCTGTGGATCTGGTAATGCTGAGCTAATGGCTGGGTCAAGGCTCATTACTATAAGCTTCACTTCCTCCAGTTCATCCAGACTGTACATAACTGTCTGTTGTCTTACTCGCTCAAAGAAATGATGCGGGTCTGCTGTGGGTTGGAATGGTTCTATTTTGTCGCACATATCTCTCAATTGTGTGATGATTAGTGGGGTGGTGTACACAAAAATCGGGCTCATCGTCAACTCGTTGACTTGCGCTGCGTGGTGACTGGATTCATGGGGTTGTGTGCTGCCTGTGCAGTCGGTGGTGCGGGTGCTTTCCTTTTCGGGGTCTGGGGGGCTCTATTGTGATTCTCAGTGTCTTCTACATATCTATGGGCAGTTTCATTGAGTTCCTGCCAATCGGGGCCATTTTCGAAATTCAGTCCAATAGGTGTCTCTGAATCCATTTTGCACTGAGAGCAGTGACTGCAACTTCTCTATTTGTCGTCTACATTTGGCGTCATCTACTGAACTCTGCCTTTGCTCCGTTGTGGAACTATGGAGTGCTCGTAAAGCTGCCTTCAAATCTGTACATTGTTTATTTAACTGTTCTACCGTCTCTACGCTTACCAAAACTGCACGTCGTGTATCTTGGTAGGTCTTATCGTATTGTGTCTGAAAGCTGCTTAGGTGAACTAAACAAGATTGGTGTGCCCGTTTGACATCAGCCATCTCCTTGTCTTTAGCTGCTAGCTGCTCTCGAAGTTGCTCATTAACTTTCTTACATTCACTAACATTTCCCTCACTCTTCTCCTCTTTCTCTACAAGCTGTCTGCGGAGCGTCCTCACAACCTCCTCTGTGCCTCGCAATTGTGCCAGACAGGACACGATTGACATCGGCTTACAAACTTTTCCTACATTCTTCTTATGTATCTCGGTTAGGTTGTCCCACCAGGTTTGTCCTAAACTACCTGGACCTGACTCTTCATTCGAACAAAAGTCGGACCAAAGAGGCCATCCTTTCCCCTTCCAAGTACTTCCATAATTCCTCTTCCCATATGGGGCACTGCTCTGCTCTACTGGTCGCTGCGACCTCGGGTTCCTGCGGATTCATCAGGCGTTCCATTGCCTTTGCTGCCATTTCTACTAGTGTCTCTGTTTCTCTACTGTAATCTCTGTTTCTCTACCGTAAATTTGGGACAGGGGGAATAAGGCGGCGATTCAAAAGCGGGTATGGCCTAGGCTATTTTTCGGTTCACAATACTCCTGATAGTTTTACGCAACAAAATCTAACGAGGTTACCTTATATCCCTGTTAGTACACATGCAAGTTAATACACACTTCAGGATCTTGGAGATTTGATCGATACGGACCTTACACTTGTGGTTTCTTTAATTTTTCCCAATTGGATTTCTAATTCAACGTTTTGTGGGTTCTCTCGGAGTGACAAAATCACTTCTAGGTCGACTCCCATCAGAATCGCCAATAATGTTGCGAATTTGCACCAGAGACGCCAATAATGTTGCTCCTTTTAACTGGATACTAATATGACCTTTATTAATGATGATATTGCTTTCCAGAGTCGCCAGGTATCAAATGATAGCACCACAAGGTTTAGCCGGATATCGATCAAAGACCCAACAACCAGTTAGTTAGTTCAAGTTCAAGGATAGTTTATTTACACACAAGAATTACTTCGACATGCAACATAAAACACTACAAGCTAAATTACACCTAACACTACAACAACCTGTACTTAGCTTCAGGCACCCGGCTTTATGCAGAGGAACAAGGCCTTTGTTCGGATCTGGCGTGGCTGGGTCTGAAGAAGTGACTTCGTTTTTGCTGGGCTCATCCATCTGGTAGCGATCGTTGGTCTTGAACTTGCTTCTGGTTGTGGTGCAGCAATTGGTTTTGGGCACAAGCTGGGGCCAAGAGAGTGCCGGTGAGCCAGGACCAATAGAGACTGAACACATGGCAGTGTCTCTCTTTATCCTTCTGGGGTTTCGCGCTCTTTTGGGCGGTCCTTAGTTTTGGACCCAATAATTCAGCAGGCTTCAAATACTGCCTTTGATTTTACCCAATAAAGGGGCGGGTGCCTTGATGGCTGGGCATGTCCTGAGCGGTCATTGACCTTGGCTGTTTGGGCTTCCTGGGTGAAGGGAGTGGCGCCGATGAGTCTGGATCTGTATTTGATACCGGAGTACAAATCTTTTGTTCTGGGGAAATGGGCCATTAGAATGCAAATTGGCTGAGGGTTTCGATAGTGTCTGGTTATCTAGTGGCCAATATAGGCTTAAGCTCGGAGGTCGTCTGGATCCTGCATTGGCCACATTTCCCGTGATTCTTTACAAGTGGCCATGTTTCCCTTTGTAAGTGGCCATGTTTCCCTTTGTAAGTGGCCATCCCAGATGGCTGCAGTATCCATTTTGTGGATCTTAGCTCCAGCCGTCTGCGAAACGTCTCTCGTTGCGAGTTCCATAGATGTGACAACTTTCACAGTAGCTTTCAGAGTTAAATCATTTACAGCGAGCAGCTTCCTCTGAATTGACCCAAAAACCAGCCTGCCTCGAAGAGTATCATCAAGTGTTATACTAACTTCACAACATCTAGCTCCTCTTCTGAACAATGCTGTAAACTGTAAAATGGTTTCACCTTCTTCCGGAATATGGCGATAAATTCAGAACCTTTCTGCAATCAATAACAGTTTAGGAGTTAAATATCCCTCTAAAATTTTCATTAATTCACTGAAGGACTTGTCTCTTGGGTTTGCTGGGTCAACAAGATTCTGTATCAGCATAAACGTTTTACAGCCAACTGAGCTGAGAAATGTTGCGACCTTTTAGGTAATCCGGAGTCCGATTAGCTATTAAAAACAATTGGAATCTTTCATCATATGAATTCCATGTTTCAAAGTCCTCATCAAATGCATCCATAGCGCCCGTTTTTCCTGCCATTTTTGGATTCCAGCTCCTAAGGTCTACACTTCCTCCCTTCAGACTGTATTGAAACGTATGGCACTAGCAATCCCTTCAAACAAGCAACTAGGAAATCTTTCCCTTTTTTATGCCGAAGTATTTTACTTTCTCCCGAGTCGTAGCTCGTACCGGCTCAGCAGACTTCAAACTCCCATTCCCCACAGCCCGTTTAGCTTTACCACATATGCAGTCCCTGCAGCCCAGGCCCCACTCACTTCAACACAAGTAAGTCTTTCCTGAATGTCTATTTTCTTACTCACAGTTGCTGTCGAAAACTTATGTTAAACCTTTGCATCAGTGACAGTGCTTCGTCTGACAGTGCGCGAGTCCAATCACAAGAATCTTCCATTGCTCCGGATGACGACCAACAATTTGTTGACGAAAATCTTCTTTCCAGCAATTTTTTTGCCTCAATTCTCATCGCCAGTTTTCTCTTGTTATACTTCTTTGTTGCCACAAAGAGAAAATGTATGGATTCTTGTCAAACACGATGAGAGGTTTATTAAGGGTTGTTGCTCAATCCAATCAAGATGGTGATCTGCTCAAAGCCCGCGCAAACACTCTGATGTCACTGCACATCATGTGATGCAGAACCATCAAGAATGTATTCCCAGTTACATAACATATCCTTACAACCTTTATTAAACAAGGTCACAGCATTTGCAACTCTCCAGTCCTTTGGCAGTTCCCAAGTCTGGAGACTCACTTCCTTCAATATACTTGGATGCATCTCATCCGTTCCCATTGCCTTAACAACTTGCAGTATCGGTAGTCTATTCAGCCCTTCAACCTTATCAATTTAGAACCCTTCTAGTTTCCTCGTCTGACAACGTGGCCTGGGTGGCATCTGTCTGGTTGGTGAAGACCGATGCAAAGTATTCATTTAATGCCTCAACCATCCCACCAGCCTCCATGTGTAAAATACTTTTTAGGTCCTTAATTAGCCCTACTCCTCCTTTCACCCCTTCTCCTATTTATATGCTTATAACAGAGTTTGATTCCCCTTTCTCATAATCCCTCTTCATTTCTTGAATAGGCTTTTTCACCTGCCAGCTGAACCTTCTGTATTCCTCTTGGTTCTCAACTATATTTTCTACCTGATACCTGTCGTAAGCATACATTTTCTCCCTTATCTTAATTTTTATCTCCTATTTCAACCAGGGAGCTCTGGATTTGTTGGCCCTAACTTTCCATTTGAAGGAAATCAACTTTGACTGTGTCCGGACCATTTCTGTTTTGAAGGTGGCCTATTGTTAAGGTACAGCTTTACCCGGCAACCTTTGGTTCCAGTCTAGCCGGCCCAGCTCCATTCTTGCGCTATTGAAGTTGGCACTCCCCCAGTTGGTTCACAAGAATGATCCCTGGAATGACGGGTTTGTCATACGAGGAGCAGTTGAAAACTCTGGGCCTGAACTCATTGGAGTTCAGAAGGATGATGGGGGTTCTTATTGAAACTTACAGGTTATCGAGAGTCCTAGACAGAGTGGACGTGGAGCGATGTTTCCACTAGGAGGAAAAACTAGAACCCGAGGGCACAACCTCAGACTGAAAGGACGATCCTTTTAAACTGAGATGAGGAGGAATGGCTGCAGCCAGAGGGGGGGGGGGTGAATCTGTGGAACACCTTGCTGCAGAAGGCTGTATAATCACTGAGTGTCTTTAAGACAAAGATAGATAGGTTCTTGATTAATAAGTGGATCAGGGTTATGGGGAGAAAGCAGGAGAATGGGGATGAGAAACATATCCGCCATGATTGAATGGTGGAGCAGACTTGATGGCCCGAATGGCCTAATTCTGCTCCTATGTTTTATGGTCTTAATTAGTTTTATTCTGGATTGCCTATTTTTCTTTTCTATCATCAAGTTAAACTTAAGATGCAATGATCACAGTCTCCTAAATGTTTCCCCAATGACACTTGATCGACTTGGCCCACGTAACTTCCAAGAACCAGGTCCAACAGTGCATTCTTTCTTGTTGGACTGGACATATACTGCTGTAGAAATTTTTCCAAAAAACAATCTAAGAACTTTTGCCCCTCTCCAGCCTTCACACTACCACTGTGCCTGACTACATTTGGGTAATTAAAGTCCCCCATTATAACTACTCCATATTGTGTCCATCTCTCTTTAATTTCACTGCATATTTGTTCTTCTATATCATTCTCACTATTTGGAGGTCTGTAGATTACACTGAGCAATGTAATTGGATCCTTTTTGTTCCTTAGACCTGACCAAATTGATTCCTGAGCCCTCTGGGAGATCCCTTTCTCCAGCCCTGCAATGCTCTCCTTAGCCAATACTGTCACTCCTCCTCTTTTCCTATGTTTTCTGAGCACCTTGAAGCCAGGAATATTTAACACCTAGTCGTGTCCTTACTTGAGCCAGCTCTCTGTTCTTGTCATATATATCCACAACAGAATCGGAGCCTGTAATTCCACAATCTTATTTATTATACAATCCATGTATTCACATATATGCACAGAAACCCTGATTTAAAAGACTTTACTTCCTCCGGCATCACCTATTAACTTACTATTCTCTATACTAGTGCTCCCAGTATTGTCCATCCTGGTATTCTTTTTTAAAATTCATTTATGGATGTGGGCGTCGCTGGTTAGGCCAGCATTTAATGCCCATCCCTAGTTGCCCTTCAGAAGGTGGTGGTGAGTTGGCTTCTTGAACCGCTGCAGTACACCCACAGTGCTGGTAGGGAGGAGGTTCCAGGACTTTGACACAGCGACAGTGAAGGAACGGCGCTATATTTCCAAGTCGGAATGGTGAGTGACTTGGAGGGGAACCTCCAGATGGTGAGGTTCCCAGATATCTGCTGCCTTTGTCCTTTCTAGATGGTAGTGGTCGTGGGTTTGGAAGATGCTCACAAAGGAGCCTTGGTGAGTTTTTGCAGGGCATCTTGTAGATGGTACACACTGTTGAAACTGTGTGTTGGAGGGAATGAATGTTTATGGATGGGATGCCAATCAAGTAGACTGCTTTGTCATAGATGGTGTCAAATGGAGGGTATTCCATTACACTCCTGATTTGTGCCTTGTAGATGGTGGCTGGGTTGGGAAGGAGTCAGGAGGTGAGTTACCCGCCATAGGATTCCTAGCCTTTGACCTGCTCTGGTAGCCATAGTATTAGTATGGCTAGTCCAGTTCAGTTTCTGATCAGTGGTAACCCCCAGGATGTATGCTTCCAGTGGATCCTTCTGAAAATTGTATCGACATGGATGTGAAGGGAAAGCCGGATTAGGGTCAGCTGTAATGACTTCTTCAGTCAAATAGCCTCCCAGGTCACACTCTAGGCTCACACAAGAAGAATTAGTACTCGAGTTAGATACAGGAAAGAAATCAGGACTACAGCATGAGTCAGCATTTTCAGTAGGAGAATACAGTGTGTCAAATTTTGGGCAGAACTGGGAAAGATGTGTTTATGTTTATCTTTTCCATATGGCCTGTTCTTCTGAATCTGAGTAAAAATGCCAGCAAAGAGCAGATGTATTATGAGTAACCTGGCATAAATGGGTTCTACAAACACTGGAGAACTTTCAATTGACCCAACGTTCCACTCCATGTGATTTAAATTGCATGCTCGAAGATCACGCACTGCCTGAATCTGAATTTTAAAATGGGAAAGAAATACACTATCATGATTGCTAGGGCTGCAGAACAGAGATGCTTTCAGCTAGCGTTGTTGCCAAGTGCTATACAATTTGCCAAGTCTTGTGTAAGAGATTAGCGTGACAGCAGTAACATTTCTATTGAGAATATCCCTATTGTATACCTACTGAAGGTAACACTATATATTGCTCAGTCACTGTTCATACTGGAATTATGATTTTAAAAACCGCAGCGAATTTTGCAGTTTTTTGTGTGCTCCATCAGAAAGGTTGTTCAAATAGTAATGATCCTCCACTTATGATCCCTGCAAGCTACAAAAGACAAATCAACGAAAAGTGCTTAAAATGCAATTTAATACAAACATTTTTTTTTTAAATTTTTAATTTTTAAATAAATTTAGTGTACCCAATTCATTTTTTCCTATTAAGGGGCAATTTAGCATGGCCAATCCACCTACCCTGCACATTTTTGGGTTGTGGGGGCAAAACCCACGCAGACACGGGGAGAATGTGCAAATTCCTAACATGGACTTTATCCCATTTATTCAACCTTCTAAGGGCACGTTCTACAAAATTACTCCCCGCTCTCTAAAGATAATCAAGCAAAACTCTATACTATCTATCCCAACATTGCCACCGTTCAACCCCCTCAATAAATGTCATTCCCTGCCCGATCATTTAGTCAGTTACAAATACTGTAAGCATCATTAGGTGTAAAATAGACGTATGCTAAAATTTAGTCATCATTGCTCCAGCCAAAGCATTTATGACCACCTTTACTTCACACCGTAAAACTACGTGTCAACCCAACTGGCAAAACAAATATGAACTTCATGAGCTTTAACCTTCTTTGAAAATATCACACTATGGAACTTTATCAAATACCTCAAATTCAATAAATAGCTTCCACTACATAGATCTAATTTACAAATTTGTCTCAAAGAAATCAAGCAGAATAATAGCAAGTGAGTGACCCATTGCTCTACATAAAATGCTGTTCTTCGGTTGAGTATCAAAATCCTGTTGCATAATGCTCCCAGACATTTGCCTGCTGCAGTTCAAGGCAGTAATTCATCTTTAACTTGCCAGATTCATTTAGTGAAAGTATTCTTCATAGTCTCCGAACAGCCAGTGGGGGATAGAGGAGCAGATAGGTAGACAGATTTTGGAAAAGAGTAAAAACAACAGGGTTGTTGTGACGGGAGACTTCAACTTCCCCAATATTGACTGGGACTCACTTAGTGCCAGGGACTTAGACGGGGCAGAGTTTGTAAGGAGCTTCCAGGAGGGCTTCTTAAAACAATATGTAGACAGTCCAACTAGGGAAGGGGCTGTCCTGGACCTGGTATTGGGGAATGAGCCCGGCCAGGTGGTAGAAGTTTCAGTAGGGGAGCATTTCGGGAACAGTGACCACAATTCAGTAAGTTTTAAAGTGCTGGTGGACAAGGACAAGAGTGGTCCTAGGGTGAATGTGTTAAATTGGGGGAAGGCTAATTATAACAATATTAGGCGGGAACTGAAGAACCTAGATTGGGGGCGGATGTTTGAGGGTAAATCAACATCTGACATGTGGGAGGCTTTCAAGTGTCAGTTGAAAGGAATTCAGGACCGACATGTTCCTGTGAGGAAGAAGGATAAATACGGCAATTTTCGGGAACCTTGGATAACGAGAGATATTGTAGGCCTCGTCAAAAAGAAAAAGGAGGCATTTGTCAGGGCGAAAAGGCTGGGAACAGACGAAGCCTGTGTGGAACATAAGGAAAGTAGGAAGGAACTTAAGCAAGGTGTCAGGAGGGCTAGAAGGGGTCATGAAAAGTCATTAGCAAATAGGGTTAAGGAAAATCCCAAGGCTTTTTACACGTACATAAAAAGCAAGAGGGTAGCCAGGGAAAGGGTTGGCCCACTGAAGGATAGGCATGGGAATCTATGTGTGGAGCCAGAGGAAATGGGCGAGGTACTAAATGAATACTTTGCATCAGTATTCACCAAAGAGAAGGAATTGGTAGATGTTGAGTCTGGAGAAGGGTGTGTAGATAGCCTGGGTCACATTGAGATCCAAAAAGACGAGGTGTTGGGCGTCTTGAAAAATATTAAGGTAGATAAGTCCCCAGGGCCTGATGGGATCGACCCCAGAATACTGAAGGAGGCTGGAGAGGAAATTGCTGAGGCCTTGACAGAAATCTTTGGATCCTCACTGTCTTCAGGTGATGTCCCGGAGGACTGGAGAATAGCCAATGCTGTTCCTCTGTTTAAGAAGGGTAGCAAGGATAATCCAGGGAACTACAGGCCAGTGAGCCTTACTTCAGTGGTAGGGAAATTACTGGAGAGAATTCTTTGAGACAGGATCTACTCCCATTTGGAAGCAAATGGACGTATTAGTGAGAGGCAGCATGGTTTTGTGAAGGGGAGGTCGTGTCTCACTAACTTGATAGAGTTTTTCGAAGACGTCACAAAGATGATTGATGCAGTACATATGGACTTCAGTAAGACCTTTGACAAGGTCCCTCATGGTAGACTAGTACAGAAGGTGAAGTCACACGTAATCAGGGGTGAGCTGGCAAGGTGGATACAGAACTGGCTAGGTCATAGAAGGCAGAGAGTAGCAATGGAAGGATGCTTTTCTAATTGGAGGGCTGTGACTAGTGGTGTTCCGCAGGGATCAGTGCTGGGACCTTTGCAGTTTGTCGTGTATATATAAATGATTTGGAGGAAAATGTAACTGATCTGATTAGTAAATTTGCAGACGACACAAAGGTTGGTGGAATCGCAGATAGCGATGAGGACTGTCAGAGGATACAGCAGGATTTAGATTGTTTGGAGACTTGGGCGGAGAGATGGCAGATGGAGTTTAATCCGGACAAATGTGAGGTAATGCATTTTGGAAGGTCTAATGCAGCTAGGGAATATACAGTGAATGGTAGAACCCTCAAGAGTATTGAAAGCCAGAGAGATCTAGGTGTACAGGTCCACAGGTCACTGAAAGGGGCAACACAGGTGGAGAAGGTAGTCAAGAAGGCATACGGCATGCTTGCCTTCATTGGCTGGGGCATTGAGTATAAGAATTGGCAAGTCATGTTGCAGCTGTATAGAACCTTAGTTAGACCACACTTGGAGTATAGTGTTCAATTCTGGTCACCACACTACCAGAAGGATGTGGAGGTTTTAGAGAGGGTGCAGAAGAGATTTACCAGAATGTTGCCTGGTATGGAGGGCATTAGCTATGAGGAGCGGTTGAATAAACTCAGTTTGTTCTCATTGGAACGACGGAGGTTGAGGGGCGACCTGATAGAGGTCTACAAAATTATGAGGGGCATGGACAGAGTGGATAGTCAGAGGCTTTTCCCCAGGGTAGAGGGGTCAATTACTAGGGGGCATAGGTTTAAGGTGAGAGGGGCAAGGTTTAGAGTAGATGTACGAGGCAAGTTTTTTACGCAGAGGGTAGTGGGTGCCTGGACCTCGCTACCGGAGGAGGTGGTGGAAGCAGGGACGATAGTGACATTTCAGGGGCATCTTGACAAATGCATGAATAGGATGGGAATAGAGGGATACGGACCCAGGAAGTGTAGAAGATTGTAGTTTAGTTGGGCAGCATGGTCGGTACGGGCTTGGAGGGCCGAAGGGCCTGTTCCTGTGCTGTGCTGTACTTTTCTTTGTTCTTTGTTCTAGTCCAGTCCCAAGATGTAATGTAAGAACTGTAAGTGCGGCTTATGTCCCCCCTCGTTTCCTTGAGGATTTTAGGATGCAATGGAGAGAAATCAGTTAGCTTAACAGCAAAGCACATTACATGTTGGATTTTCTGTTTTCTAAAATTGTGCTATGTTTCCTCTTTTTAATGTGAAATTAACTGATATGTGGAACAAAATAAGTATTTGACGTGCAGAATTGCAAATGGTGGTGTCCCCCAAACTTGGAATTCAAAAGTTACGTACCGTTCCTTTTTCTGCCAGGAATGAAATAGACTGGTCCATACCCCCACCTTCAGTGCCGATGTAGCGTTCACACTTTGCACAGATCTCTGCAAGCTCCACCTATAAATAGTGAGGAATTATTAAACAAATGTGGTCTACAAATCATCTTCCGGAATTGATAAAACAAGAATCATAGCTTCAATAAAAGAATATCCCCACTTCCTGCAAGTTCCCCTCCAAGCCACACACCACTCTTGGAACTGTTCCTTCACTGTCACTGGGGCAAAACCCTGAAATTCCCTTTTAAACAGCACTGCGGGTCTACCTACATCAGGCAGGTGGCAGTGATTCAGGACATCTCACCACCACCTTCTCGAAGGCAATTAGTGATGCAAACAATTGCTGGCCTTACCGGCAATGCTCACAGTCCATGAAAAAATAAAGAAAAGCTACTGATCAGTCCACACCCAGCTCAGTGATTATTTTATTTTTCAGTAAAGTATTCAAAGTCCTGTATCTGGTTTTTCCACACAAGTTAAATAATTTCCATAGCTGATTTTGAAAGAAAACTAGAAGAGAACACAGTGATGTTGTGTTAGGAATTCACCAAAAATTGAAACATACACATGTATGAAACGTGTTGGGCAGTCTCAATCCACTTCCTAATTGCTGGGGGTGGTGGGGCTGATTGTTGGGGGGGGGGGGGGCTGCAGGATGCAAGGGAGCTGCAATGAAGAGCCAGCTAATCAGGTGTAAAGGAGCGAAGGCAGATTTGGAAAATAGGCTGAGAAATAACAAGATTAATAACAAGATGTAGTCATAGTCCTTTTCTAGCACTAGTTAGTGTTTATTACCATGCTGTATCCCTCATAACAATGTGTTATTTGATCAATGTGTAATGCATTCCAGAATGAATGAACTTCATCTTTTACTTGTGCACAATTTAGATTCTAACCAGTCCATAAAATAGTTTATTTTTTAAAGTTCACATTCAACAGCCAGAAGCCGGTACCTTAACACAGATGAAAGGCTGGTGAAAGAATTCACCTATTTACTTCCAAGAGTGAGAGAATCTTCTATTGACCCAGAGTTTGGAGTCGTATGGACAGTGACACAGTCAACATTTGTCATAATTACTCCCCTGAAACTGGTAGCAAGCTCTGGAGTCTGCATATGTGCAGTTGAATGTGGAAATCCAGTGGTTGCTGTGAATGATTCCACACTTCTGCATAGGTTGCACTGTTGAAGTCCCTGAAGACTGTAATCAAACAGAAATCACTATACTGATGAGAACAAGCACTTTTGCTCTGTTAGTCTCACCGTAAAAACCCTTGCAAAAGTAACATCTTGTTGAATGAGAAGTGGGGTATGAATGACATACTGAATTTATAATTACCATTGTTCTCTGTAAAAATTTAATTGAAAGTGGAGGAATATCAGTGTATTTATTTCCTGGTTGCTGTCTATGTGAATGCTTCAATATGCTTGGTTTGATGGCTCTGCTGTTTCAGGTTGTCTTGATTGTCTACCAAATTCAAACCGATTTAAGGAAGGGGATGTCATGATATCCACATTAGCATATCATGGTGCAATCACACATACTGATGGACAGGTAGTTGGACCAACCAAAACACACACACATCGCAGCCAATCACCAGTGAGAGCACACGCACTATAAAACAGGGAACACCACAGTTCCCGTTCATTCTACCAGGAGATAGCTCAGAGCACAGAAGCTCACAGCGTGCCACTCAGACATGCACCATGTGCTGAGTGCCTCACCAAGATAGTGAAAGGGCTGGGTCCACAGGTTAGCTGGTGAAGCACGAACCTCAGCCAGCAGTTATTAGTTATTATTGTTTAAGACAATAAAACAGAGTTGTACCATCTACAACCGTGTTGGATCATGTGTGTATCGGAACACCCAACACGACAGGGGAAATGCATAACAGAAATCACTAGATCTTTGTGAGAAGCTCTTTTTGAGGTCAGCAGTGAGCTTTGCCGCTAACCGTAAAATCTGGGTCATTATTTGTGATAGGTTTAGGTTGGTCAATTTTGAAATACAATGATTACTCTCTAAATATCTTAAAATGCATTTCTATGTTGTTTTCTTCTATGTCTTATTTGTGTCCCAGCCAAGTCTGTTTTCCAGTGACAATGATCACCGACTTTGTGGAGATAAACTACTCTCTGCAGCAGCAGATTCCTTAGATAATTTCCAAAAGATAAGGCCACCCACTATTTGATTTTGTTGCACTGTAATGACTGCTACTGATGCACTATCCTACATTTATCTTCATGATTCTGCTCCTGTACCACGTAATCTAAATGTAACTAGTGCCGATAAGATACATTAGGAATTTTAAAGAGGGCAAATGGCAGAGATTTTACATTTTCAAGCCAGGGGCAATTGTTTTGAATGCATGGTTTTATAGAACACTAGATGTAGAATAATTAACATAAAAAATAAGTGATACAATTTTGCATTTAAGAGCATTAAAGGTTAAGAGAACAACATCAACATAGATATGAGAGTTTGAATACCCATGGAGTGGGGGATAGGTAGGGTGCTCTATCAGAGCAAGGGCCAGTGCAGACCTGATGGGCCGAATGGCCTCTTTCTGCACTGTAGGGATTCCATGAATATGATGAAAACAACAATAATATATTTAAACCTTACTGCACCAATTTATTTTTAAAATTTAGAGTGCCCAATTATTTTTTTCCAATTAAGGGGCAATTTAGCGTGGTCAATCCACCTAACCTGCACATCTTTTGGGTTGTGGGGGTGAAACCCACGCAGACACGGGGAGAATGTACAAACTCCACACGGACAGTGACGCAGGGCCGGGGTTTGAACCCGGGTCCTCAGCACCATAGGTAGCAGTGCTAATCACTGTGCCACGTACCGCCCAACTGCACCAAATTTAAGCAATTATTGTGCAGGAGACCATTCGGCCCATCAAGCCTGCACCAAACCTCTGAAAGAGCACCCTACCTAGGTCCAATCCCCACCCTGTCCCCATAATCCCACCTAGGGCAATTTAGCATTTAAATTTAGAGAGCCCAACTATTTATTTTTCACTTAGATTTATACCCAAATTCCCGACATTTATTTCCTTTTCAAGGTTTTGGCATATTCACATTAATTAATTACATAAATAAATACCATTTGTAGACCTATTACAAATGCAATCTTGAGATTCAAGGTAAAATATTGTTGGCAATGATTTTTAAGAGTTGGGTGTCAAGCATGTTGTTCTAACAGTGGCACAACTTTAATGTACTCAGTCAACCTACTTGAGAGCCACAGCCTGAAAATTTATACCTCAGGTTTTCCCTGGATTGAGTTTCTCATCAATTTCACCTAAAAGGAAAGAGGAAGAAAGTCTTCCAGTGACATCATCATTCATGAATCTGGCCCCAAGCATCCAACACTTTACCCTGGCTGCAGTGTGTATCATCTACAAGATCATAGAATCATAGAATTTACAGTGCTGAAGGAGGTCATTCGGCCCATCGAGTCTGCACTGGCCCTTGGAAAGAGCGCCCTACCTAAGCCCACACCTCCACCCTATCCCCGTAACACAATAACATCACCTTTTTTTTTTAGACACCAAGGGCAATTTAGCATGGCCAATCCACCTAACCTACACATCTTTGGACTGAGAGGGGAAACCGGAGCACCCAGAGGAAACCCATGCAGACACAGGGAGAACGTGGAGACTCCACACAGACAGTGACCCAAGCCGGGAATCAAACCTGGGATGCTGGAGTTGTGAAACAACTGTGCGAAACACAGAACTGTGCAACTGTTTTAACCACAGAAGCAAGATGCACTGCAGCAACTTGCTTCTTCAACAACATCTTCCAACCTTGACGGATCCTCTACCGTCAAGAAGGATAAGGACAGAAGGCACATGAGAATACCACCACCTACAGGTTCCACTCCAAGTTGCACACCATCCTAATCTGGAAATACATCACCGTTGCTTATCATCGCTGGGAATTCCCAACCTAAAAGCTCGATTTCTGTGCCTGCACCACACAGGCTGCAACAGTTCAATAAGACAACTCACTGCCATCCGCATAAAGAGAAATTAGGAATGGGCAATTAATGCTAACTGTGCCAGTGATACCCACATCCCATGAAGGCTGTAAGAAGGAAGGAGAAGTAACAAAAACTGTTCCACTTCAGATTTCTGAGACAAGAATAATTGTCCTTGCATTATTAGGTCTGTAGGTCACTGATGAGCGAGCTCATTTGCAGATCCTCTTCCTGTTTTGACTTGATTGCATTAGAGATATTACTATGTTGATCTTCAAATGCAGACGCTCAAATGGCTAAAATAATTCCCTTAAAACAATTTGTCAGTCAATAAAAATGTTATCTCTACTTCCAATATGTTTGGCAGCACAGTATGAGATAATGGTAGGTGAAATATTTTCATGGGCAAAAAGGATCACAAAAAGGTATGTTAGGTTAGATTAAAAACAATGAACAGTAAAGTTAAATAAAATGGTATGAAAAAAGAATGACGTATGAACATATGAATTAGGAGGAGTAGGCCACTCGGCCCTTCGAGCCAACATTGCCATTCAATAAGATCATGCCGATCGATTGCAACCTCAACTCCACATTCCTGCCCATGCCTGATAGCCTTTCACCCCCTTTCTTATCAAGAATCTACCTCTGCCTTAAAAATATTCAAAGACTTTGCTTCCTCCACCTTTTGAGGAAGATAATTCAAATGACTCACAACCCTCAGATAAAATAATTCTCCTCAGCTCTGTCCTAAATGGGCCACCGCTTATTTTTAAAGAGTGGCCACTAGTTCTAGATTCTTCCACAAGAGAAAACATCCTTTCCACATCAACACTGTCAAGACCCTCAGGATCTTGTATGTTTCAATCAAGCTGCCTCTGACTCTTTTGTACTCCAGTGGGTACAAGCCCAGCCTGCCCAATCTTTCATCATAAGACAACCTACCCAAACCAGGTATTGGTTTTGCTGTGATGAACTTCTACAAACTAACCACAGGAGACTCGGGTACAGGTTACAATTGTTTACTCATAATTCAAGCATGGAGAGCACTACCCCAGAGAAACCTCTGAAGCAGCGCTCTCCTGTAATACAGAACTCTCAGGGAGAGCACTCTAATACAGTAAACAACCTTGCTGGCGAGTTCTGAAGATTTCAACTCCTTGGGGTGTTCACTGGGCTATAAGCATTTGACTAGTGTCATGTGGGAGTACCTTTAAGAAATGGGTGTTTATAAATGGGTGTGTATATAAATATCTGTAGTGAGAGTACCTTTAAGAAATGGGTGTTTACTACTGCAGTGATGTCAGAGAGTGGGTGGAGCTGGGCTGTGTCAGCTTTTTACTTTTGTTTTAGGCTGTTTGCTGCAGGGTGTGTTATAGTTTCATTTTCAGTGTTGGAGCTGAAGCCAGACCAAGCAGGTGTACTGCTGTTCTCTCTGCCATCAAAAGACTATCTCTTGATCATTTGGTGAATTCAGAATTATAAATGTTCTCAGTCGTGAATGTAACCCTAATGTGCTTCTGTTTAAAGTTTTTTTTTTTAAAAAGTCTTCTGGATGTTAAAAGGACAGCTTACGGATTACTTAGTGTTATATTCTTTGGGGGTTGTATTTGAATTAATGGTTGCTAAGATGTTCACCGTTTGTTTCAAAAAGGTTAACTTGAGTTCGTAGAATAAACATTGTTTTGCATTAAAAAATATTTTTCCATTTCTGCTGTACCACACCTGTAGAGTAGGCCATGTGCTCCCCATACCACAATCTATTGAAAGTTGTGGGTCAGGTGAACTCCATGATACACTTTGGGGTTCTCCAAACCCTGGCCCATAACACTAGCAAGTGATTTTTATTCTAAAAGTCAGGGTCTACTAAATTGATTCATTTCCCCTAAGAGTCCCCCTTTTGGCTCTTGGCCTAGCCAAAGGTAGCCAACTTCATAGAACATAGAACATAGAAAATACAGCACAGAACAGGCCCTTCGGCCCACGATGTTGTGCCGAACCTTTGTCCTAGATTAATCATAGATTATCATTGAATTTACAGTGCAGAAGGAGGCCATTCGGCCCTTTGAGTCTGCACCGGCTCTTGAAAAGAGCACCCTACCCAAACTCAACACCTCCACCCAACACCAAGGGCAATTTGGACATTAAGGGCAATTTATCATTGGCCAATTCACCTAACCCGCACATCTTTGGACTGTGGGAGGAAACCGGAGCACCCGGAGGAAACCCACGCAGACACGGGGAGGACGTGCAGACTCCGCACAGCCAATGACCCAAGCCGGAATCGAACCTGGGACCATGGAGCTGTGAAGCAATTGTGCTATCCACAATGCTACCGTGCTGCCCTTAAGAACAAATAAATCTACACTATATAATTTTACCGTAATCCATGTACCTATCCAATAGCTGCTTGAAGGTCCCTAATGTTTCCGACTCAACTACTTCCACAGGCAGTGCATTCCATGCCCCCACTACTCTCTGGGTAAAGAACCTACCTCTGACATCCCTCCTATATCTTCCACCTTTCACCTTAAATTTATGTCCCCTTGTAATGGTGTGTTCCACCTGGGGAAAAAGTCTCTGACTGTCTACTCTATCTATTCCCCTGATCATCTTATAAACCTCTATCAAGTCGCCCCTCATCCTTCTCCGCTCTAATGAGAAAAGGCCTAGCACCCTCAACCTTTCCTCGTAAGACCTACTCTCCATTCCAGGCAACATCCTGGTAAATCTTCTTTGCACCTTTTCCAGAGCTTCCACATCCTTCCTAAAATGAGGCGACCAGAACTGTACACAGTACTCCAAATGTGGCCTTACCAAAGTTTTGTACAGCTGCATCATCACCTCACGGCTCTTAAATTCAATCCCTCTGTTAATGAACTCTAGCACACCATAGGCCTTCTTCACAGCTCTATCCACTTGAGTGGCAACTTTCAAAGATGTATGAACATAGACCCCAAGATCTCTCTGCTCCTCCACATTGCCAAGAACTCTACCGTTAACCCTGTATTCCGCATTCATATTTGTCCTTCCAAAACGGACAACCTCACACTTTTCAGGGTTAAACTCCATCTGCCACTTCTCAGCCCAGCTCTGCATCCTATCTATGTCTCTTTGCAGCCGACAACAGCCCTCCTTACTATCCACAACTCCACCAATCTTTGTATCGTCTGCAAATTTACTGACCCACCCTTCAACTCCCTCATCCAAGTCATTAATGAAAATCACAAACAGCAGAGGACCCAAAACTGATCCCTGCGGTACGCCACTGGTAACTGGGATCCAGGCTGAATATTTGCCATCCACCACCACTCTCTGACTTCTATCGGTTAGCCAGTTTGTTATCCAACTGGCCAAATTTCCCACTATCCCATGCCTCCTTACTTTCTGCATAAGCCTACCATGGGGAACTTTATCAAATGCCTTACTAAAATCCATGTACACTACATCCACTGCTTTACCTTCATCCACATGCTTGGTCACCTCCTCAAAGAATTCAATAAGATTTGTAAGGCAAGACCTTACCCTCACAAATCCGTGCTGACTATCCCTAATCAAGCAGTGTCTTTCCAGATGCTCAGAAATCCTATCCTTCAGTACCCTTTCCATTACTTTGCCTACCACCGAAGTAAGACTAACTGGCCTGTAATTCCCAGGGTTATCCCTAGTTCCTTTTTTGAACAGGGGCACGACATTCGCCACTCTCCAATCCCCTGGTACCACCCCTGTTGACAGAGAGGATGAAAAGATAATTGCCAACGGCTCTGCAATTTCATCTCTTGCTTCCCATAGAATCCTTGGATATATCCCGTCAGGCCCGGGGGACTTGTCTATCCTCAAGTTTTTCAAAATGCCCAACACATCTTCCTTCCTAACAAGTATTTCCTCGAGCTTACCAATCTGTTTCACACTGTCCTCTCCAACAATATCGCCCCTCTCATTTGTAAATACAGAAGAAAAGTACTCATTCAAGACCTCTCCTACCTCTTCAGACTCAATACACAATCTCCCGCTACTGTCCTTGATTGGACCTACCCTCGCTCTAGTCATTCTCATATTTCTCACATATGTGTAAAAGGCCTTGGGGTTTTCCTTGATCCTACCCGCCAAAGATTGTTCATGCCCTCTCTTAGCTCTCCTAATCCCTTTCTTCAGTTCCCTCCTGGCTATCTTGTATCCCTCCAATGCCCTGTCTGAACCTTGTTTCCTCAGCCTTACATAAGTCACCTTTTTCCTCTTAACAAGACATTCAACCTCTCTTGTCAACCATGGTTCCCTCACTCGACCATCTCTTCCCTGCCTGACAGGGACATACATATCAAGGACACGTAGCACCTGTTCCTTGAACAAGTTCCACATTTCACTTGTGTCCTTCCCTGCCAGCCTATGTTCCCAACTTATGCACTTCAATTCTTGTCTGACAACATCGTATTTACCCTTCCCCCAATTGTAAACCTTGCCCTGTTGCACGTACCTATCCCTCTCCATTACTAAAGTGAAAGTCACAGAATTGTGGTCACCATCTCCAAAATGCTCCCCCACTAACAAATCTATCACTTGCCCTGGTTCATTACCCAGTACTAAATCCAATATTGCCCCTCCTCTGGTCGGACAATCTACATACTGTGTTAGAAAAGCTTCCTGGACACACTGCACAAACACCACCCCATCCAAACTATTTGATCTAAAGAGTTTCCACTCAATATTTGGGAAGTTAAAGTCGCCTATGACTACTACCCTATGACTTCTGCACCTTTCCAAAATCTGTTTCCCAATCTGTTCCTCCACATCTCTGTTACTATTGGGAGGCCTATAGAAAACTCCTAACAAGGTGACTGCTCCTTTCCTATTTCTGACTTCAACCCATACTACCTCAATAGGGTGATACTCCTCGAACTGCCTTTCTGCAGCTGTTATACTATCTCTAATTAATAATGCCACCCCCCCCCCCCCCACCTCTTTTACCACCCTCCCTAATCTTATTGAAACAGCTATAACCAGGGACCTTCAACAACCATGTCTGCCCCTCTTCTATCCAAGTTTCCGTGATGGCCACCACATCGTAGTCCCAAGTACCGATCCATGCCTTAAGTTCACCCACCTTATTCCTGATGCTTCTTGCGTTGAAGTATACACACTTCAACCCATCTCCGTGCCTGCAAATACTCTCCTTTGTCAGTGTTCCCTTCCCCACTGCCTCATTACATGCTTTGGCGTCCTGAATATCGGCTACCTTAGTTGCTGGACTACAAATCCGGTTCCCATTCCCCTGCCAAATTAGTTTAAACCCTCCCGAAGAGTACTAGCAAACCTCCCTCCCAGGATATTGGTGCCCCTCTGGTTCAGATGCAACCCGTCCTGCTTGTACAGGTCCCACCTTCCCCAGAATGCGCTCCAATTATCCAAATACCTGAAGCCCTCCCTCCTACACCATTCCTGCAGCCACGTGTTCAACTGCACTCTCTCCCTATTCCTAGCCTCGCTATCACGTGGCACCGGCAACAAACCAGAGATGACAACTCTGTCTGTCCTGGCTTTTAACTTCCAGCCTAACTCCCTAAACTAGTTTATTACCTCCACACCCCTTTTCCTACCTACGTCGTTGGTACCAATGTGCACCACGACTTCTGGCTGCTCACCCTCCCCCTTAAGGATCCTGAAGACACGATCCGAGACATCCCTGGCCCTGGCACCCGGGAGGCAACATACCTTCCGGGAGTCTCGCTCGCGACCACAGAATCTCCTATCTATTCCCCTAACCATTGAATCTCCTACAACTATTGCTTTTCTATTCTCCCCCCTTCCCTTCTGAGCCCCAGAGCCAGACTCTGTGCCAGAGACCTGACCGCTAGGGCCTTCCCCCGGTAGGTCATCCCCCCCAACAGCATCCAAAATGGTATACTTGTTTTGAAGGGGAACGGCCACGAGGGATCCCTGCACTGTCTGCCTGTTTGTTTTTTTCCCCCCGACTGTAACCCAGCTATTCTTGTCCTGTACCTTGGGTGTGGTTACCTCCCTGTAACTCTTCTCAATCACCCCCTCTGCCTCCCGGATGATCCGAAGTTCATCCAGCCTCAGCTCCAGTTCCCTAACGCGGTCTTTGAGGAGCTGAAGTTGGGTGCACTTCCCGCAGGTATAGTCAGTGGGGACACCGGTGGTATCCCTCACCACCCACATCCTACAGGAGGAGCATGTAACTGGCCTAGCCTCCATCCCCTCTTACCTTACAGAATATAGCTGCTGTGTGGACTAACTAGATCTCCGACTCTGCTCCCAGTCAGCTACACTTTCTGTAAATTCCTGGCTCTCTTCGCACTCTTTGCGGAAATGTCGGAAACAAAATGAAAGGAGCACCTTACTCCCTCCTCACCTAACTCCCTCGGTCACCAAACTCTCACTATCGCACTCAAAAAGCACCAAATTCAGCACTCAGAGCAAACAAAGTCTGCACTGTAGGGGATCACTTTTATACTGTGAATCTAGCCTCTGAAAACCTGGCCTAATCCAATTAACTAATTAACAAGCTCCAGCTGCAAGTGCCTAAAAGTAGAAGCCGATTTAAAGCTTATTGAAAATTCACCTTCTTCTAAACCAAACAGCAACTTTTAAGTTAATTAACTAAATAAAAGAAAAACTAAACTTTAGATAAAAATGAAGCCTTATACTCCCTCGGTCACCAAACTCTCACTATCGCACTCAAATGCACCAAATTCAGCACTCAGTGCAAACAAAGTCTGCACTGTAGGGGATCACTTTTATACTGTGAATCTAGCCTCTGAAAAACTGGCCTAATCCAATTAACTAATTAACAAGCTCCAGCTGCAAGTGCCTAGAAGTAGATGCCTGTTTAAAGCTGATTGAAAATTCACCTTCTTCTAAACCTTCCCTTGATGCTCCTCTTCGCAAGCCTAATTTTTAGATAACATATAATTGAAGCAGTAAATTGCATATAAAAGCAGTGATAACATATAATTGCAGTATAATTGCAGACTTAAAAGATCCTCCACCTCCCTTCACCTGTATCCATTGTGTAGTGAATACTTATTCGGTATTATTTCTCCCTAGCCTTCATTTGTTCTTTTAGTTTTAGTTCATACATTTCATAGAATTTACAATGCAGGAGGCCATTCTGCCCATCGAGTCTGCACCGGCCCTTGGAAAGAGCACCCTACATAAGCCCACACCTCCACCCTATCCCCGTAACCCACCGAACATTTTACTCTAATTTAACTCGAATTGTCTTAGTTAGTCTCTCTACGGAATTAGTCAGTCTCTCTACGGAATACGTGTTAGTGCCTTGATCATTTAAAAATATTGTCTTAATCGCTTTAATCGCTTCATGTCGCGCAGTTTGTCAAGTAGCTGAGCAAGTTGCATTCTTTAGCGCAGTTGCACCATGTACTATTACCGTATATTAGTTCATTCACAAGTTACAAACCACTTCTGCATTCTCATATCGGTGTTCCAATTCCTTTTTTAATCGTCTGTTGGAGTCTCACATTCATAAATCACCTTCACAGACTCATAAATCACCGTCAAATTCAGTTCTCTTACAAAGGTTCATAAGGCAAAGACACAAAAATCTCCAAGAGAAAGCCGTCACCTCATCATATCATCTATTAGAATGTTTATCAATACCCAAATTTATACATTATGGGGTCATGGAGAATCGTTACAGTCAAATAAAATAAAATATTCTATCATCTTTAAAACAGAAATTAAAAATTTGTTTGATTCCGGGTAATAAATTTTGCTGGGCCCGTAAACATCAGGTAAATTTCCATTTTAATTGCATGAAATAGCAACTCATATCCAGATATTTATCAATGGGGTTTTATATCAGTTAACACCTTTCATTTTGTGTTTTAATTCTCAAAACTGCTGGCTTCGCTCAGAGTTGGAAACCATCATTTTTTTAAAAAAACACGAAGTCTATTCTGGCCCTGGCCAAGAGCCCAATAAGTTAATGGGTGTGATTTTACGGCCACGCTGCGCCCAAAAGGCAGCTTCGCTGCAGTGCAGAGTGGCTGTGAGAAGCGGGGACACCCCGCTGTCGGGATCTATCCGGCTTGCAACACCTCGTGAGATCTAGCACGATCTCTCAAGATGTTGCAATGCAAATCCCACCCATTGTGGGCGCGATCACATTTTAGCAAATCTGCATATTAAAGCGAGATAGTTAATATCACTTTACTGTGCAGATTCCCGAATTACCTGAGGCATAGGATATATCTCCTTTACCTCGGAGATCTCGGACAAGTGCTGGCCAGGCCACGGAGGAGGCCCTCCCAGGATCGGATCCCCCCTACCCCCCACCAGGCCGCACCCACCCCGGCAGGATGAACACCAAGGTCCCGCCGGGTAGGACCACACGCGAACGGCGCCAACGGGACTCGGCCTATCTTGGCAGCCACTCGGCCCATCGCGTGCAGAGAATCGCCGGGGGGCCGCTCCGGTGCCACGCTGACCATGCCTGCGCCGATTTGGAGTGAATCGCGCACCCCCCCTTGGCGATTCTCCGACCCGGGGTCACAGAACCCCGCCCATGGTGTTTCCTTGCTTCTGTCATTTATAGAAATTAAAAAATGTTGAGGCCCCAGCACTGATCCCTGTGGTACACTGCACATTACATCTTGCCAACCAGAAAAAGATCCATTCACACATAACCTCTGTTTCCTTTTAGCTAGCCAATCTTCTATCCATGCCAATATGTTATCCTCTACACCATAAGCTTTTACTTTCCACAATAAACTTTCTTGTGGCACCTTATCAAATACCTTCTGGAATTCTAAATACAGTACATCCACTGTTCCCCTTTATCCACAGCACACGTTACATCTTCAAATAACTCCAATGAATTAGTTTAACATGATTTCCCTTTCACAAAATCACGTTGACTCAATTATACGTTATCATGCCCAATTGCTTTGACTTTTTCCAAGTGCCCTGCTATAACATCTTTAACAATGGCTTCTACCATGCTCCCAACAACAGATGTTAAGCTAACTGTCTTTCTGTCTCACTCCTTTTTTGAATAAAGGAGCTACATTCACTATTTTCCAAACTAATGGAACCTTCCTCGAGTCTAGGGAATTTTGGAAATTTAAAACAGTGCATCTATTATCTCATTAGCTCTCCAAAACTACAAGATGAAGTCCATCAGTTTTGGGGACTTGCCAGCTCACAAATGTCGGGGTCGAGATTTTCCAGTCCTCCCTGCCCGCGGGGTCTTCTGCCCCACCAATGTCAATGGACTTCTGGCTGACTCACCTCATCTGCCGTGATAGGGCCAGAAAATCCAGGTCAGTTGAGAGAAAATAGAGAGAATAAGAAATAAAACTGTGATTTGCATGTTCGGTCTTTTGGTTTCACGCTTAAACTGCTATAACAAAAGCGTTGTTATAATCTGACATTGGAGCAGCTCAATTATTGCAATCTTCGCATTTAATTGCATGGACCAAACGCTAACAAGATTGTCTTGCCTGTGGGTACAGTAATTTTCCTGTGTCTGGCTGACTACAGATTCAAGCAACAGACCCCGTAAATCCACCAGCCTTGGTTAGTACAAGTCTTAGGCTTTCTTTCCAGACCCAGATGTTTTCTTTTAAAATGCAGAAATGGAGGGCTAGATTCTCAGTTTCTGAGACGAAGTGCTCATGCCAACAGAGAAGCCGTGGACTTTCGCGACAGAAAAATTGGCGCCACACCTGCACCGATTTCGCTACTATTAATGGGCTAGCACCGGCGCCCCGTGGAACACAATCAACTCAAATGAAAAACCGTGCCAGATTCGCCAGGTCTGTGATTGACACTCAGGAGGTTGACAAGCTGCAGCTGCACATAAATGATTCTCCCCTCACACACACACCATCCCAGCCAACAACATGGCTGGAAGGAGAGCAGCGCCACGGTTCACGGACGCGGAACTGGAAACCCTCCTGGACACAGTGGAGGAGCGGCGGATGGCTCTGCACACCGGCCCGGGAAGGAGGCTGCCAGACGCCGCCGTCTGTCATGCCTGGGTGCAGGTGGCAGAGGCAGTCAGCGGCGTGGGCAACATCGCCTGTACCGGCATGCAGTGCCAGAAAAAAATTCACAACCACCTCAGTGAGGCCAGGGTGAGTAGGCAGCACTGTGCACCTTGCACTGTGCACCTTTCACTGACCCCACCCCCCCCCATACACCTGTAATCCGCCCCCACCTCCCCCCGGGGGAGGATGGAATCCCCACAATGCCCCATATGCTGGTTGCATATGCAGGGACTGGTTTAGCAGTGGGCTAAACAGCTGGCTTGTAATGCAGAACAAGACCAGCAGCGCGGGTTCAATTCCCGTACCGGCCTCCCCAAACAGGTGCCGGAATTTGGCGACTAGGGGCTTTTCACAGTAACTTTATTGAAGCCTACTTGTGACAATAAGCGATTATTATTATTATTATGCCAGCCATATCAGCCACCATGGCCGGGAGCCCTGGCCACTGAGGCCACCAGCTATCCACCCCTGGGCTGCATGCGTCAGACCGTCTAACACTGTTGTTGTATGTGTTCCCCCCGCCCCCCCACCCCGAAGGAGGAGGCCGCGCACAATCGCCGGGAGCAGGAGAAGACCGGAGGGGATCATCAGACCTGCAGCCCCTCACCAGGGCTGAGCAGAAGGCACTGGATGTGGCCGGCGGCCCAGAGGAAAGGGAGGTCGCCAAGGTGGAGTGCAGCCACGGGCAAGGAAGTGAGACCCCACTGAGTTGCGGTTTCCCATGACACGTGTGTCGATAACCCTACCTCACCCCACACTACAACACCATCCTCACCCTCCACCACCAACCCCCGCCCCTACCACCCCCGCTTCCCCCCCCCCCCCCCCCCCCCCCCCACTCCAGCCCGCGGTCTAATCATGCATCTGGTGTCTTGCAGGACCTGCCGGAGATGGGGTGGGTCCATCTGGTGGACCCCGCCCCCAGCCAATGCCAGAGCCGATGCCCCCCAGTCAGGCGAGCAGTGACGAGGAGAGCAGCTCAGACACCGGCCCTCCGCCAGAGACTCAGGGCACCCTGGAGCTCGGGTTGGAGGTTGGCAGTGAATTTCAGTCACAGCTATCTCCAACACTCTCCACCATCCCAAAGACACTCACCTCGGTTGGCCACTTTAGTGAAGAGGCTCCTGGGACATTATCTGGTGTGCACCTGACAGCTGATCCGGTACAGCAGGTAGAGGTAGGAGCACCCGAGGGGCTGGACAGTCGGATGGCAGGCATTGGGGCCGACGGTTTCAGCATGTCCAAGGCTTGGGGCATTCTGGTAAGGCGCTGGCTGAGGTCCAGGACAGGGCTGCCACCTCACAGGCAACAATTTGCCAGAGCCACCTGGACATTGCAGCGGCGCCCCTCAGCTTGGCTCACTCACAGCAGGCCATGGCTGGGAACGTCGGCGGCATTGCCCAGGTGCTGGCCAGCATGGCGCAGACACTGAGGCAGGTGGCCCAGTCCCAGAGGGAGATGGCGCAGTCACTGGCTGATGTGACACAGATCAAGGAGGTGGTGGCACAGTTGCAGCATGATGTGGCACAGTACCAGATGGAGATAATCCACTCCCTCTGCTCCATAGCCATGAGCATGCAGACCCTGGCCAAGACCAGAACGTGCCTCTAGGACTGGCAGCGCCAGGTGGCGGGGCAGGCTCAGGGGATGGCTCCGCTCGTACCCCCGTTCCATAGTGTAACCCGGGGGTCATCAGCACCCTGAGAGAGGAGGAGGTGCTGGGGCCCATGCTAGTGACTCCCGCAGGGGAGGTGCCGGAACACCACAGCACCTCGGACTCTCCCCCACCCCCTCCTGTCCCTGGTGCATCTGGTGAGTAGCGGGCAGAACAAGGCGGCACCACACCACCTGGGACACCTGAACAGCAGCCGAGCCCATCCAGGCCAGGTCGCCCCAGAAGACACGCGCCAAAGGGACCCTCGTTGCAGGTCAGGAGTCACAGCAGGCCACCTCCACACCTGCTGTGCCGTCTGGGGAACCATTTAAGTGCAGCGTCACGGCCCGTAAGGCTAGAAAGTTAGACACTAGTTAAGTTGTCACGGGTGCAGGGCACAGTTTAGCCATAGGGACTAGTGCACAGATCTGTAAATATTTGTTCACAATACATTTGATTCCACCGTTGCAACCTGCCCCGGCACTCTGTCTGATGGGTGTGAAGGATGGGCCTACCTGGACTGGCCGGGGGGTGGGGAATGGTGCAGGACCAGTGAGTGGCCTGTGCTCCACACCATCCTCCATCCCCCTGCCCCCCCCGCTCCACCGACTGTCCCCACCACCACCACCCCAGGGATTCGGTGTGATCGTGCGATAGAATGGCCAGCTCGCATGCACGGATTACCCAGGTGGACGGTGCAACCATGGGCATGGGTCAAGTTTTGTCATACGATGCGGAGCACTAGGGCCCATTGCAGTGAGGGTTGTCATCACCCTCCATCCCATGACTCATACTCGCTGTTACTGCCAACCCAGGGCCCCCACCCCATAGTGCTGCAGGTATGTATCATGTAGGGGGTGCAGGTGGGGGAAGGCCGGGGTGGAAAGTGAGGGGGGAGTGAGGTTGGGATGTGGTGTCGGTGCCCCTGGCCAGCCCCCCTCCCTCATAGTTGGTGAACCTGGAGGTGATCAGAGTGTCCTGTGCGCTTTGGCCCTGGCATACACGTTTTGCGGCCTCCCGTGCCCATGTCCTGCCCATACTCCCCTTCCCCGCATCCTGCTCTTTGGACGAGGCCTATCCATCAACCTCCTCCAGCACTTTGTCCCTCTGCTGTGCGATGTTGTGAAGGATGCAGCAAGCCACCACAATGCGGGCGACCTCCCAGCATCATACTGCAGGGCCCCTCCAGAGCGGTCCAGGCACCTGACCCACATCTTCAGGAGGCCGTAGCACCGCTCTATCACACCCCTGGCCGTCGTATGGCTGTTGTTGTAGCGGGTCTCTGCGTCGGGGGGGGGGGGGGGGGGAAACCAGTTATCTGCAGATGCCCCCCTGGGCCCAAGGCATCCCGGCGATGGCTGCGAACTCTGCTGCCCGGGCATCCTGGTGGGCTCGGTCCACATCAAAATGGATGTATTGTTCTGTCTGGGCATATAGGGCCTCCATGACAACGTGGATGCATCGGTGCACCGGGGTCTGTGAGATCCCGGACAAGTCGCCACTCGGTGCCTGGAAGGACCCCGTTGCGTAAAGGTTCAGGTGACTGTCACGTTGGCAGACACCGGGAGCGAGTGTCTTCTCCCATACCCCCGCGGTGCCAGGTGTGCCATCATCTGGCAGATATGTTGTACTGTCTCTCTGAATAGCCAACTTTACCAATAGTTTGGATCAATCTCATTTAACGTTCGGTACAAATCCAACCAGCATTAAGCCTCTACGGGGAACTTGGAGGAGTGCGGGGGGTTGAAGAAAGAGGAAGGTGAAGTTGCCGTCAAAGAAAGGGTTTAATTTTGTTGGTGGCACTGAAGCACGTAACCACATAAAGAGAGAATTGAGACTATGGTGAAACAGGTCCAGAGTGACTGCCAGCATGATTAACTACAGTAGATCCTGTTAAGCAGATGCACCTCCTAATGCTTGTGCAATCTAAATGATTAATTCCCTGTGCCTTAACACACTGCCATGTGCAAAGTGGATCACGTTTTATCACTTGATGCGATCACATTAATCAAAAATAAACTTTGAAATATGAATTCTAAAGACTTTTGGTTTCCTGTTACATTTGCATGAGGCAGCTGAATATTTTTATCTGTGCAATGCTACATGAAGAAATAGCCTTGCTAAATGGACCACGGGTGTCAACTCAAATGTTTAGTGTTCACCTTAGAAAGTGAAGTACTATGAAAGCCTTCTGACAACTAGCTTTATTGATTCCCTGGCACCTGGTATGATTTCAGTTCTATAATCTCAGGTTTTACCATGGATGAAAGCCATTTTTTTTTTTTTTAAATCAGGTTTTTGACCTGCCTTAAATTGCCCAATACAAAGTCTGGTTTCTCAGGCATATTAAACTGGGGACTTTATACTGTCAGGCAGGCAGCTATAATCAACTAGAGCAATTTAGCTTGAAATTGACTAAATTATCTCAATAGCTGATGTACAAAAATCTTGCCAAAGATAGTTAAAATGATCTACGGTAAACTTAGTGGAAATTACAATATTCTCCTGAGTGCAGAGAATTCTTATCTTACATGTTTGTAGTAAATTGACAGAATAAAAGCCCGCTGCATCAAGACTAAACAGTCATGATAATAACAGCAGAAAATGTCAAAATCAAAACAGGTTTCGCGATGTTTGGGATTCTTGAACTTTCTAGTCCATGGGCCACATTGGTGGGGTTTTTTTTGCCCCACCTATCACAAACCAGTCCTGCCCGATCCCACTTGCCACCACAAAAAATACTCATCAGAATTAATGGGAAGATTGCCACTTATTTTGATGAATCACAGAATTGTTACAGATCAGGAGGCCATTTAACCCATCATGTCTGCACTCGCTCTCCAAACGAGCATCATGACTTAGTACCATTCTCCTGCCTTTTCCTCCATACCCCTCTGCACATTACTTCATCTAATGCCCTCTCGAATGCCCCTCCAACACACTTCCAGGTAGTGCACTCCAGACCCCAGCCACTCTGTGCCAATAGTTATTTTCTCACATCACACTAGTTTTGTTTGCAAATCAGTTTAAATCTGGATCCTCATGTTCTTGATCCTTTTACAAGGGGGAACAGTTTCCCCCTATCTGCTCTGTTCAGCCTCATGATTTTGAACATCTATCAAATCTTCTCTTCACCTTCTTCACTCCAAGGAGAATAGTCTCAATTCCTCCAGTCCATCTTCATAACTGAAGTTTCTTATCCCTGAACCATTCGGCAGCCTGGAATCCCTGGAACCATAGGCAACACAATAGCAGAGTGTTTAGCACTGCAGTTTCACACCGCCAGGGTCCCAGGTTCAATTCCCGGCTTGGGTCACTGTCTATGCGGAATCTGCACGTCCTCCCCCTGTCTGCGTGGGTTTCCTCCGGGTGCTCGGTTTCCTCCCACAAGTCCCTAAAGACATGCTGTTAGGTAATTTGCACATTCCGAATTCTCCCTCCGTGTACCCAGAACAGGCGCCGGAATGTGGCGACTAGGGGCTTTTCACAGCAACCCTAATGTAAGCCTACCTGTGTCAATAAAGGTTATTATTATTGCAAACCTTTTTTTCACATTCTCCAATGTGCTCACATAGGGCTGGGTTCTCTAATCCCGCGGCAGTGTCTCCACGCCGTCGTAAACGCCGTTGTGTTTTACGACGGTGGAACGGGTCGACCCGACGACTAATTCTGGCCCGCAAAAGGGGTCAGCACGGTATTGGAGCAGACCACGCTACTCCAGCTGCTGATCCCGGCACGAACTTGGCGCCGCGGGATCCGGGCATGCGCAGTGCCTTCCTTCAACGCATCAGCCCCGACGCAACATGGCGCAGGACTACAGAGGCCCCCAGCCAGAGAGTCTGGCCCGCCGATTGGTGAGCCCCGATCGCAAGCCAGGCCACATCGGAGCCCCCCCCCCCCCCGGGGTCGGACAACCCCCCCCCCCCCCGGGGTCGGACACCCTCCCCCTCCCCACAGGCCGCACCCTGACTCTTCAACGCCGCGGTCCCGCGGGCGCCAGAGGGACTCTGCGTTTTCACGACAGCCGCTCGACCCATCCGAGAATTGGCGGGCTGGCCGCGTAGAGCGGCCCTCGACCGGCACTGCGCCAACCACGCCGGCATCAATGGCGGCGTGGCGCGATTCGCGCCAGTCGCGGGGATTCCCCGGCCCGGCCCCGGGCTGAGAGAATCCCGCCCATTGTTCCTATAGTGTGGCGCTCAGAACTATGAGAAATATTCCAGCTGAGGTCCAACAAGTTTCTTGCATAAGTTCAGCGTAACCTCCTTCCTCGCCTACTCTATGTCCCTCTTAATACATCCCAGAAAATGATCTGGTTTATTAACTGTTCTCTCCACCTGCCCTGCCACCTGCGCCCTTTAAGAATTTTACCTCTCATTTTATATTCCCTCTCCATGTTCTTCCTGCCAAAATGCATTACATCAGCTGGAATATTGCAAGTCAGTAACGCACATTTTGGACCTGCCCACAGATCACACTGAGAACCACTGAGCTATGCTTCAGTACCACAATCACTATGAGCAATATGGAAAATCAACATTAGCAAAACAAGGAGAAAATTAACTCTTCCTACATCAGTAACTCGTCTTATCTGACATGATGACACTGCCAATGAGGTCATTTGTCCCACTTTGGCAGGTTCTTTGTTTTAAAATGCACCAAAATTTGAATTGACTACATCTGTCACATGATATCAATCCAGAGTGGTGGACCTTCACTGGCTGATAAAATGAGACCAAGTTACCCAAAATCATTCCGACCTTCAAAACAAACGGTTGATCGGATCACGGAGAAATCAAGGGAAGTTGAGTGTTTGATTTATTTTTTTTTAAGTCTAGAAAACTTAAGAATTACTTAAGCGAATAGAAAAACTACAGTAACTTTAACAATTGGAACCCAGAAAGAGTAAGGGAGGGAAGTGGGAGCAGAAATTAACTGGCTTTTTTTCAAGCATTGGGATTGGGACTGGTTTCGCACAGTGGGCTAAATAGTTGGCTTGCAATGCAGAACAATGCCAGCAGCGCAAGTTCAATTCCTGTACCGGCCTCCCCGAACAGGCGCCGGAATGTGGCGACTAGGGGCTTTTCACAGTAACTTCATTGAAGCCTACTTGTGACAATAAGCGATTATTATTATTATTAATTTTGTTCTAACGTTCTAAATGGGAAGATACCAAGAATACTTATTGAACAAATTATCAGGTGCGAAGTGCTCATAAATCTGAACATCTTCCAAATATGAACCAAACTGCAATGAATCCAAGTAGTTCTAATCAGTCACTGAGACAAAATTACCAGCCCAATTCATTAACATAAATCTACGTGATAGTAAAAATCCTTCTGTCAATAATAAACGTGACAGCAGTGTCGGTTGTGAAAAAATTGTATTATGCATGTTTTGAACTTGCAATATTTTTCTTCCTAATTTTTCTTTTAATTGTTACTCCATTTCTTTCTTGCTTCCTAATCCACATCTTGTTCCATAAAGCATTTACAAGGCTATATCTATCCAAATCAGTTTGCAACAGAAACATGGAGATAAAGTTGTCATGATAGCTCCTTATACCCAGCAGGCTAAATACTCCTGAAAGCACATCACAAAAGTAATATTTTTTTTAAACAAAGAAATTCATCAACTTATTGATTCCCTCAATCACTCTGTCGTCTCTTCCTCAACACAAAGTCAACATCCACAATATAGATCCAGATATATTCTTCATGCTTCCCTCAGCTCCTTTACTTCAAAGTGCAGATAAACCCAGGTCCAATTTCCTAAAGGCAAATGCAAATCTAGAAGATAAAGTGCCGATGCATCCATCGTCCAGCTAGTTAGTTATGTTTCCCCATTCCCAACTCTCCACCTGACAAAGAAAGAACTTACATTTAGATAGTCCCTATATCACCTCAGGATGTCTAAAAGTGCTTTGCAGCCAATGAAAAAGTATTTCTGACATGCAGTCACTGTTGTAACGCACAAACCAGCTCCAACTGCAACACCATTTTCTCCCTTGCACAGATTTGGCCCAGAATGTAGGTACCAAAAATAAAAGGATGGGGGGGGGGATAAATTATTATATACTATACAGCAATAATTATATAATACTGCCGATGAGATCGGCTGGTATTAGAAATATTGAAATTCAAGCTGCTGTTGCGAATTATTTACTGTTATAAAACAAGGAACTTTAATGAAAATTCAAGATAGTAATTGGTTTTCATGTAAACCCTGATATTGGTCTTACATAGAGCAAAATCGCGTGCCATTCAAGTATAAATCAGAAAAACTACTTCTGGGTAATGCTCAAAAGAGCAAGTCCTTCTTAAACGTGAGACTAATTAAAGTTACATCTGCTTCAACTTAGCATGCAAAGTTCCAATTTGCTGCTATTTCACATATGTTTTGTGTGGTAATGGCACTTATTTTCATCAGGAGCTGGGACGTTTGTCAGACATTATCTGCTTGTCATCATAGCCACCAGAATTAAGCAATGATGTTATCTGTTCTGTTAACCTTTTGCTCTCATGTCTGCACTATGCGTGGCTCCATGTTTGACGCAGATTTGCCACAAGCAGCTTTTCAACGTGCTCCATTTCCCTTTTGTGTTTTGGAATAAACAAGTCTGACACACAGATTGATTTTTGAACAACAGAATTTCACGAGCTGGGAAGTTTGCCAGTGCACTTCAGAAGACAATTTCGGAGATCCTTACAACTTCAACAGATTGAAAGGACATAATGTTTAATTTATTCATTAATTTGTCTGCACTTTATAACAGAATTCATAGTGCCATTGAAAACATTTGAGCAATGTTGTGAAGAATGAAAGAAAATCTTGTTTTCTGTTTCAGCCTTGTGACAATAAAGCTAGAAGGACCCCAATTCACACTTTTTCTGTGCTGGCATAAGCAGGGTTTACTACAAGGCATAATTCAAAATGATACGTCTATGTTTTTCACTGACACATGGTAGGAAAGGAGTCATATAAATCAGATAATGAACAACAAAGGGCAGAGCTGTAAATAGAAAACTTTAAATTGTCATCTTCTTTTCCACATTCTGCCTCCTTACACACACACATCCACTTCCACTCGGAATGGTCCACTGCTGAACCCTGAATTCTATTTGACATTGGGTGTGCATCAGTTAGAACAGTTTTTGCTGAAGGTAGATTGCATCTCCAAATCAAATCAAATCTATAAATCAAAGAAGAAATTATACAATCTATTATTGAAATAAAAATAGTGAAGATACAAAGAAAATCCATTTATTTCTGCTCTAGATTGGTGCCCATTGTTCCTATTACTACAACAGCTAACTAAAACATCCTTAATCGGGCGGCATGGTGGCACAGTGGTTAGCGCTGCTGCCTCACAGCACCGAGGACCCGGGTTCGATCCCGGCCCCAGGTCACTGTCCATGTGGAGTTTGCACATTCGCCCCGTGTGGTGTGGGTCTCACTCTCACAACACAAAGATGTGCAGGGAACGTGGATTGACCATGCTAAATTGCCCCTGAATTGGAAAAAAAATAATTGGGCAATTAGAAAAAAAAATAAAGCATCCTTTGTCTTTAATTAACACATGTATATCAAACATACATTAGATCTGGTTTCAACAAAACCTGTAATATGTTCGGAGATGGCAGTGGGCAGGGATCAAGAGATTTGGGGATCTCTTTCTCGATTAGATTTTTCCGAGTTTGGAGAAGCTCGAGGAGGAGTTTGAGTTGCCAGGTGGGAAAGGGTTCCAGTACCTGCAAGCGAGGGACTTTATATGGGGGCAGGTCTCGAGCTTTCCACACCTCGCACAAAGGGGGTTACAGGATAAAGTGATGTCGAGAACAAGGGTTGGGGAGGGGAAGGTCTCGATCAACAAGGAGCTGATTGAGTGGGAGGAAGCCCCAATAGGGGAGGTGAAGAGAAAATGGGAAGAGGAGTTGGTGGGGGGGGGGGACTTCGAGGCTGGGTTATGAGAGGAGGCCTGCGGAGCATTAACACGTCCTCGTCATGTGCCAGGCTCAGTCTGATCCAATTCAAGGTGGTCCACAGGGCTCATATGACTGTGGCCCGGATGAGCAGGTTCTTTGAGAAGGTGGAGGACAGGTGTGGGCGAAGTCCTGAGAATCATGTACACATGTTCTGGGCATGTCTGAGGCTGAGGGGCTTTTGGCAGGGATTTGCAAGGGAGGCTGGCTCAGAGTCCAGAGGTGGCGATCTTTGGAGTGTCAGAAGACCCGGGAGCCCAGGGTGTGAGAGGCCGACGTTTAGGCCTTTGCTTCCCTGGTGGCCCGGAGATGGATTTTACTGGGATGGAGGGACTTGGAGGCCCCGAAGTCAGGGGTTTGGGTGAGTGACATGGCAGGGTTTCTCAGGCTTGAGAAGATTAAATTCGCCTTGAGGGGTTTGTTACAGAGGTTCGCCTGGAGGTGGCAGATATTTTCTTTTTTTAAAATCTGTAATATGTTCTAGTTTTCATGGATTTTCACAAACACACTCTCAACGTTCAATGTCATGGTGAAAGCACATATATAGCTCACATTTATCTTATACAAAAGCTACAAATCGATAGTTTGCAACTTACCTGCCTTAGTGCCAATTTAATAATTTAAGGCTGTGGGTTTGTAATTCACAACAGAAACTTCCTTAGATTTACAACAGAAGTCATATTCCTGTAACCGAAGCAAAATGAATATATGCAGGACGGAGCTAAATGTCACAATCTGTTCTGTTTTAAATCAAATCTTGCTTTGCTAAACTTTCTGGATGTTCCCTTGCCAAACTGTAAGGAGGTTAAGAATAAACATGTAAAAAGAAAATGCTGTCTAGCTCTGTCTGCAACGGAGTGATTTTCCTCAAGCCTTCCTGTTTACTAATCACCTGTTGACACATAGGACAATCTTTCCTTTTGTTACTTCAACAAATAAGGATGACTATGTGCTGGTGTTCCCTCACCATTCCATACACAACATTGAGATAAGACACTATGCTTCCAATGCTGCTCTGGAATAAATATCTTCCACCTGTGCTGTAACAATTCTGTGATTCTGTAGTAAGTTCAGGAGTAATCTTAATCATTCTTCCCTATTTTCTCAACATCTTTCTACAAGGGATAACTGAAATTAGGAAGTTAGAATCACACAGAATCATAGAATTTGCAGTGCAGAAGGAGGCCATTCGGCCCATCGAGTCTGCACCAGCCCTTGGAAAGAGCACCCTACTCAAGCCCACGCCTCCACCCTATCCCCGTAGCCCCACTTAACCTTTTTGGACACTAAGGGCAATTTAGCATGGCCATTAACCTGCACATCTTTGGACTGTGGGAGGAAACCGGAGCAACCGGAGGAAACCACGGAGACACGGGGAGGACATGCAGACTCCACACAGACAGTGACCCAAGCCTGGAATCGAACCTGGGACCCTGGAGCTGTGAAGCAATTGTGCTAACCACTGTGATACCGTGCTACATAGATTCAAATTGAAAGGAATTTCATGTAATGCATGATACAGAAGTCATACCGAACAGCTAATAATAAATCATCCACCGATATTAAAATCCTTTATGGCTGCAGCATTTCTTGCTGTTAAACGTACTTCCTCTCCTGTGATACTTAGCAATCAATTCCTGCTTGCATTGTTTTTAACAGACAAAGTTGTACCATCCTCCTTCACCATTACATCAAGCTTTTAGGCTTCCAACAACCTTTCTAACTTGTACCCTCAAGCTGTAGAGATTCCTGCAATTGACCAATTATATTACTTAAAGCAATTCTGAGCCACCGGCACCCCTCCCCGTTTCACAATTTCCAGCTACAAAGCTCACCTCCCATAGACCCAACATCCTACCTTCTCCCACAATGCTGTCATTTCAACCCTGTGCTTCTCACCTTCCTACTTAAGGGAACTGGTCCCACTGCTCTTCACACCTAGCTACATGTGCCCACCACTTGCATGCGCCACATCATCTGCGTTCTCTACTTACACTACCTGTCGCCTTGCTCTGGTGACTCCGAATTGAGCTGCCACCAAGCTGCTTCCTTCTGTTCCCATGAGCGCCAACTTACATTTGCTTATTTCACTTGCAATTTACCACTATACTTTATCACTATATGCTCTTTCAAAAAAAATGTTAGACAATCAAGCCATTCAGTTCACTAAATGTGAACCCTTTACTCGGTGGAGAGTCAAATGAAGGGCCAGATTGATGTATTCTTGCTGAGAACATCCTCCATTACACTGTCCATGCTGGGCATATTTCATTATTATTCTGACAACATCTCACCTCCAAATATAACCACTAACCCTTAAGCATCCCTAAGTATCTTTATATAATGGGTTATCATAATTAGTATAATTGAAACATATTGTTGCAGTGTCAGTGGGACTACCCTCTTGATGGCCCACCAGCTTGTGATTAAGGATTGTACATGTTGTTGAAGCAAACATATGAAATATTGTTCTGAGTAAAATGCCATTCAGTCTTTAGGAAAACACAGCAGTAAGGTTGCACAAACCTGCACTGCCTATGATGGACTACTCAGAAAACCATAGAATTGCTCCAGTGCAGAAAGAGGCCATTCGGCCTTGGTGTTTTCACCGACCCTCTGAAAGAGCACCCTACCTAGGCCCACTCCCCTGCCCTATCCCCGTAACCCCACCTAACCTGCACATCTTTGGACTGTGGGAGGAAACCGGAGCACCCAGAGGAAACCCACGCAGACACAGGGAGAAACTGCAAACTCCACACAGTCAGCCAAGGCCGAATTTGAATCCTGGTGCTGGGAGGCATGTAGCCATCTGGGATGGCCACTTACAAAGGATCCCAGGAAATTTGGTCACCCCAAGACTCAGACACTCAGAGCTTATGTATATTGGCAACTCAGATAACTAGACGCTATCGAAACCCCCAGCTACTTTGCATTCTAATGGCCCATTTTCCCAGAACAAAAGACCTGTACTCAGGTAACAGATACAGAAACAGACTCATCGGCGCCACTCCCTTTGCTCAGGGAGCCCAAAAAGCCAAGGTCAATGACCGCTCAGGACACGCCCCGCCATCAAAGCAACCGCCTCTTTACTGGCCAAAATCGAAGGCAGTAATCAAAGCCTGCCGAATTATTGGGTCCAAAGCTAAGGACCGCCCAAAGGAGCGCGAAACCCCAAAAGGATAAAGAGAGAGACACTGCCATGTGTTCAGTCTCTCTTGGCCCCAGCGCTCGGTCTCTCTTGGCCCCAACCTACGCCTAAAACCAAGTGCAGCATCACGACCAGAAGACAAGTTCAAGACCAACGATCGCTACCAGATGGATGAGCCCAGCAGAAACAAAGTCACTTCTCCAGACCCAGCCACGCAAAAGCCAAACAAAGGCCTTGTTCCTCTGCATAAAGCCAGGTGCCTGAAGTTAAGTACAGGTCGTTGTAGTGTTAGGTGTAATTTAGCTTGTAGTGTTTTATGTTGCATGTTGAAGTAATTCTTGTGTGTAAATAAACTATCATTGAACTAACTAACTGGTTGTTTGGTCTTTGATCGATATCCGGTAAAACCTTGTGTGGTATCATTTGATACCTGGTGACTCTGAAAAGCAATATCATTAATAACTGTCATATCAGTATCCAGTTAAAAAGAGCAACATTATTGGTGTCTCCGGTGAGAATTGGCAACAGGCAGCAGTGCTAACCACGGTGCCGCCCATACAAGAATCATTAACTTTTTTTTTTTTTAAAAGCACCATGTACGTTTGACCAGAACGTAAACAATTCAACTGCCAACACCTCAACACTATTTGAAACGAAAGAAAATTTACTCTGGCTTTTATTGAAATATGTGAAAATGAGTTTCTTTGAAATTGATGGCTATTTGCCAAACTTTAGGGCACATCGCCTGGAAGATAGTTAACAAAGTAACCACTTTTCCACAACATTCCCTTTTTAGGAATATGTTTCTAAACTTAGATGGATCAGAATCCGTTTAAATAAAATCATCATCTTTCCTGGCCACTGAGCGCCTCCCTTTAGACTGAGTGTATAACCAGTTTCTCTTTTCATTCAAAACATTTGCTCCAGGAACCCCCTGGTTCTCAGGTTCAATTTCCGGCTTGGGTCACTGTCTGTGCGGAGTCTGCACGTTATCCCCGTGTCTGTGTGGGTTTCCTCCGGGTACTTCGGTTTCCTCCCTCAAGTCCCGAAAGACGTGCTGTTAGGTGAATTGAACATTCTGAATTCTCCCTATGTGTACCGAAACAGGCGCCGGAATGTGGCAACTAGGGGCTTTTCACAATAACTACATCGCAGTGTAAATGTAAGCCTATTTGTGACAATAAAGATTATTATAAAAAGAGTAATTTTACCCTTGAACGGGAATGTAAGAAAGTCTTAACAAATCAGGAGAGCAATTTGCAATAATATACCAAAGGTTCCAAATTAGTTGGCACTTGTATTTATATTGGAAATGCAGTGGCAATATTATTGCACATTTAATCGTATTTATTCACTACATGCCTTTGGATAAATTATTCTGAAAGACGGTACCCAATACACTAAGAAATCCAATCGCAGCATTTCTACAAGTGTTCCTCTGAAACCAATCCCAGAAATTCTTAATTAAATTAATATTGGGAAGGTTACGTTGAAAGAAAATAAGTCAGAAATTATGGAATTGTAAATAGCACATAGATCTCTTGCAGCAAGTTTTTTCTTTATTGGATACAAATACAGAAAAATGCTGGAAAAACTCAGCTGATCTGGATGCATTTGTGGAGAGAGAAAATAGAGTTACCATTTCAAGTCCATATGACTTCTTCAGAGATAAACAGCGGTAGAAATGTGATGTTTAATAACTTACACAAGAGAGGGTGGGGTTGCTGGATAGAGTGCAAGGTCAGAAACTGATAGGAGCTAGGAGAGATCACAACAAAGATGTGTAGGTCATGAGACAGAGGAAGTATTAGTGGCAGGAGAAGATGCTAGTAGTTGCATAAATGTAAGATATAGGAATGTGTTAATGGGAAAATAAAGGTCAGTGAATTCAAAACAGAACACGGTGGCACAGTGGTTAGCACTGCTGCATCACAGCACCAGGTACCCAAATTCAATAAACGGCCTTGGGTGATTGTGTGAAAGTTTGCACTTTCTCCCCCTGTCTGCGTGTGTTTCCTCCGGGTGCTCCGGTTTCCTCCCACAACCCAAAGGTGTGCCGGTTAGGTGGATTGGCCCTTAAGTGTCAAAAGGTTGGGTAGGATTACAGGGATGAAGAAGGGTAAGTGTGCCTATATTAAGGTGCTCTTTCGGAGGGTCAGTGCAGACTCGATAAGCTGAATGGTCTCCTTCTGCACTGTAGGGATTTTATAATTGACAGATGACCCAGTGGTGGGCGTTGCATTGGAATAAAAAGCGTTTTTGATATTGTTAGGACATGGTTGTAAAACCTTTTGTCTGTCCTGTGTTCCCTTTTTATCCCCATCCTGCTGCCTCCTTGGATCTGCAGTCTTCCGGTTAGCTGCTGCAACATTAATTTTTTTAATAAGCTTTATTGTCACAAGTAGGCTTACATTAACACTGCAATGAAGTTACTGCGAAAAGTCCCTCGTCGCCACATTCAGGCGCCTGTTCGGATACACACCAGAGGGAGAATTCAGAATGTCCAATTTACCTAACAGCATGTCTTTTGGGGCGTGTGGAAAGAAACCGGAGCATCCGGAGGAAACCCACGCAGACATGGGGAGAACATGCAGACTCCGCACAAGCTGTGACCCAAGCCGGGAATCGAACCTGGGACCCTGGCACTGTGAAGCAACAGTGCTAATCACTATGCTACCGTGCTGTTCCATTTGGAATTTCTGTTAAACTACAGATTTTAGGCAAAGCTCGAATGCCTCTGGACCAGGTCAGGACGTCCCCTTTAGGTTCTGTGGCAGAACCTGTGATGTCGATTTGATAGGGTGGGCAAGCAGCCAATCAGCGAATGTAGACTTCTCAGCTTCTCCTATTGTTGCCTATCAGAAGCTTCCAGAAGAAAGCGGATCTTCTGTAGAGTTCCATCTTTTGTTTTAGTTCTGTTAAGGTAGCCAGCTGGTAAGGAGCTTGAAGATTCTCTCTCCCTCCTTCTCTCTCTTTGCCAGATGATTTTAAGAGACATTCCAGCTAAATCTGCGAAGACTTTCTTGTTTAAAAGGGCAGAGACAGCCATCAGAACTGACAAACAGATCTCTTGAATGTGAAAGTGCCAGCCGCTTTTCTGCAGGTCTGTAACATTCTAACACTGTCTCGGGGGCACGGAGAACTCAAATTGAAGCTTAAACGGAGAATATTCCTTAACTAACGGCCAGAGTTCCTGTGCTAAGTTCAGACAAAGGGAATAAAAATGGCAGCTGTAGTAATTTCACAGGGAGACGAAAGTTCCATGGTAGAGGAACAAAATTGCACTGCGTACAGCACCATCTGGTGGCAGGTATTGGGAATAACACTGACCTGAACATCCTACACCTGGCTCCATCCGGTTGTGGAAAGGCGGAACTGCGCTGGCCGGAATTTCTTGAGCGCATCTATTCCCAGAGACTGCAACCACAGCAGTGAAGACTCCCCACAAACCTTTCCCTTTAATTCCTTTTCTATTTGATCCTCTCCAATCCTACCTTGTGTGTGCCTCGGTGGAGGGTGGGACAGGGTTTTGAGATTAGGTAGACTGGTAGGCCATTGTCCTGTTACGTCTCTCTCTATATTAAAGATCTTCGGAAAACACAGATTATTAGTTAATTCACTTATGTTGGGACTCCCGGGTCTGTGGGGCTGGAATTGACTGAGCATTTGCCCAGGGTGTCGTAACAATATTTTTTTTAATGCTCAAGGTGGGGGAGAAAGGTCAATGTTGAGTCCTGAGGGCCGTCATGTGCCTAATTAGAAGACGAGATTCTATTTCTCCAGTTTGCGTTGGGGTTAGCATTAAATCCAATCACAGCATTTCTGCAAGTGTTCTTCTGAATCTGATCAAGAAATTCTCAATTAAATTAATATTGGAAACGTTATGTTGAAAGAAAATAAGATTTCTTAAATCTTAACTTTATAGAAGATATGTTATTCTATATTCAAAATCTAAAATTTTGATCCTCATGTTTAAATACCTACATGGCCTTGTGCCTGAGTCTGTAATCTTCACAAGCCTGACAATCCCTTCACCCAATAGGCTCCCCTTCCCAACTCTCCATTCCTTTGATGCTGACTGGGTATGCAAATTACCTTCCTATCCTTGGCTGCCACCCACTGTGTATTGTGGAGAACTGACACTGGGAAGCGCTGAGGATCAAAAACTAATGGACCAATATTTACCAAGTGTGTTCACTACAGGCTGCTTCTTCACTCATTTTCCCCGCGTTAGTGACCTGTGACGACATTAATATATTAATACACAGTGCTTCCTGCAGCTACTAAGACTCAATATGAATGCATAACACAACCTTGCACCAATTTCTGAAAATCCCTCTCGAAGCATCAATGTCTGTCCACCTTCCTCTCCTCAAACAAGACCCTCTTCAAAGCTGACTTTTTGGACAAAGCCTTTGGTCACCCCACAAAGTATCTGCTTCTTTAGTTTGGTGTCCATTTTGCTGATTATACATCTGTGAAGTACCCTGTGCATTTTCTTTCTAAATTAAAGGCTCTATATATAATTCCAAGTTGGTAAGTTTACATTATCTTTTCCACCACTGCTTTATGTCTTTCCAAATAATCTTTGGTGTCTTTATATAGCGAGCACTTTATCTTAGTCATGTCCATGCAGTTTAACAATAAATGTATTCCCAACTAATTTAGCAACGTGTTCCCATTCTGAAGTCTGTAAACTAAGTTAATATCCTGTCAGAACATTTCTCCATTCCAGCAGCTACATATTTTGGTTTTCTTTGCTCTCCAAACAAAACTCATGAAAGGAGGTTATGGTCACCATTTTCTGTTAAAATCTAAAAGTGATGGAGGAGGACGAGGGCGAGTAAAGTCACTTCTCTGGAGTACTTTAAAGCAGGGTTTTTGATAGTGTGGGTCATGACCCTTGGGTAGGTCGCGGGCAGATGTCGGGTGGGTCACGATCTGATTGGTTGCGGAATTCCCATGGTGGTCCCGATCATGGGAGAAGCACCCAATGGTTGCTACTGGCTTTGAAATTGAGAATGACGACTGCGACTGGCTTTTAAATGAGAATCAAATGCTGTGTGTAGTGTTCGGACCATAAGCGGCAGCAGTGAGCAGGTCATGCGCCCTCCACGTACACTTCACATCAAGCATCCAGTATGTACATGCCTTTGCCACCCAATCACAGAAGAGAGCTTCTTCCATTTTCTAGCTGCTGGCAAGCAAGGCAAGAGGACTGCGAAGTTGGATGCTTTGTTTGGGTGGCACGGTAGCACAGCGATTAACTTCACAGCACCAGGGACCTGGATTAAATTCCTAGCTTGGGTCACTGTCTGTTCATTCAGTGTCTGCATATCTCTGGGTGCCCCGGTTCCTCCCATAAGTCCCAAAAGACGTGCTTGATAGGTGAATTGGACATTCTGAATTCTTCCACAGTGTACCCGGACAGGCGTCGTAATGTGGCGACTTGGGGGTTTTCACAGTAACTTCATTGCAGTGTTAATGTAAGCCTATTTGTGACACTAATAAAGATTATTACAAGGAAGATGGCCAGAGACACAAACAGGCAGTGTACTTGCTAGTGTACCTAGTAGTGTACAGACTAACCAGGATCTCACATCGGTAATGGGGAAAATTCTTGAATCCATTATCAAGGACTTTATAGCAGAACATTTAGAAAGCAGTGGCAGGATCAATCAGAGCCAGCATGGATTTATGAAGGGGAAATAATGCTTGACAAATCTGTTGGAATTCTTTCTGAAGACGTAACTAGTACAGTTGACAAGGAGGAGTCAGTCGATGTGGTATACTTGGACTTTCAGAAGGCATTTGACAAAGTCCTGCATAAGAGATTATTGTGCAAAATTAAAGCGCCTGGGATTGGGAGAAGTATATTGAGGTGGATAGAAAACTGGTTGGCAGAGAGGAAACGAAGAGTAGGAATTAATGGGTCCTTTTCAAATTGGCAGGCAATAACTAGTGGGGTGTCACAGGGATTGGTGCTGGGACTACAGCTATTCACAATATATATTAATGATTTGGATGAGGGAACAAAATGTAACATCTCAAAGTTTGCAGATGATACCAAGTTGGGTGAGAGGGTGAATTGTGGCGAGGATGCAGAGATCCTACAGTATGATCTGGACAGGTTGGGTGAGTGGGCAAATCAATGACAGATGCAGTATAATTTGGATAAGTGTGAGGTTATTCACTTTGGAAGCAAAAACAGGAAGGCAGATTACTACCTGAATGGTTGTAAATTGGGATAGGGGAGTGCGCAGTGGGACCTGGGTGTCCTTATGCACCAGTCGCTGAAGGCAAGCATGCAGGGGCAGCAGGCGGTAAGAAGGATAATGGTATGTTAGCCTTCATTGCGAGAGGTTTCGAGTACAGGAGTGCCTTGGCGAGGCCATAGCGAAAATAGTGTGTGCAGGCTTGGTCTCCTTTTCGGAGGAAGGATGTTCTTGCTCGCGAGGGAGTGCAGCGAAGGTTTACCAGACTGATTCCAGGGTTGGCGGTGCTGTCATATGAGGAGAGATTGACTAGGTTAGGATTGCTCTCGCTGAAGTTCAGAAGAATGAGGGGTGATCTCATAGAGATTTATAAAATTCGAACAGGACTAGACAGGGTAGATGCGGGGAAGATGTTTCCAATGGTGGGTGTGTCCAGAACCAGGGGTCACAGTCTGGGGATTAAGAGTAAAACATTTCAGACAGAGATGAGGAGACATTTCTTCACCCAAAGAGTGGTGAGCCTGTGGAATTCATTGCCGCAGGAAGTAGTTGATGCTAAAACATTGAATATATTCAAAAGGAGGCTAGATATAGCACTTGGAGCGAATGGGATTAAAGGCTATGGGGAGAAAGTAGGATTAGGCTATTGAGGTGGATGATCAGCCATGATCGTGATAATTGGCAGAGCAGGCTCAAAGGGCCAAAAGGCCTCCTCCTGCTCCTATCTTCTATATATCTATGTATCTGAATCTGCTGGAGAGAGCTGCTCAGGAAAATCCACGGCCGGAAAAAGCAGTGCTAGTGTTAGCTCTGTACAGAGCTCCAGGACCTCTGGTGAACAGCCAACAAAGAAGAAATTTAACTCGGGAACAAAGCAGAATAAAGATCATTTCTTGAGTTACGGTTTTGTCAAATGTGCAAACGCAAATCTCATGTGGGCTATATGCAGGGAAGTACTGACAAATCAGAGGAGAAGTTTCAGACTTTGAAAGAGAAGCAGTGGGTGAAAGATTCATTTTGAGGTTGAGACCCCAGATCAGTTATTAACTTCCAGCTGACTCCAAATGAAACGAATAAGCTGTTGTACCTGACCTGTGGCAGCATATTAAAAACATGACAAAAGTCTATGAGGCTGTCAGCATTCAAGAGTAGCTCTAGTTTTAGAGTACTCCCAGGAGTATCCAGTGCTGAGTAAAACAAACTTTTTTGTTGCTATTGCCATTTACTATGAGCTACATGTACACAGTTGGATTTTCCGTTCTCACAAAGAAACTGGCTGAAATCTGCACCTGATATGCGCATTGCCCTCTCCTCCTGAGAACCTGATTGGAGTGTGATTATGAGAACCAAACATTAAACTTTTGCATTAAAGGTAAGTGTAGGTGGCGAGTGTCGCGAAGGTCCGCCAGCGTGGGTGCCAAAGGTCAGCTGGTTGGTAAAGGCGGGTCCTGGGGGGAAAAAAATTGAAAAACACTGCCTTATAGAGATAATCTGAATGACTGAGTGAAGTGAGAAAAGACATTTAAAAAAAAAATAATTTACAAGATGTGGACATCGCTGGTTAGGCCAGCATTTATTGCCCATCCCAAGTTCCCCTCGGTGATGGTAAGTTGGCTTCTTGAACTGCTGCAGTCTTTTAAGTGTACATACACCCACTGTGCTGTTGGGGAGGGAGTTCCAGGATGTTGCTCCAGCGACAGTGAACGAACGGCGATATATTTCCAAGTCAGGGTGGTGAGTGACTTGGGAGGGGAACATCCTGGTGGTCAGGTTCCCAGGTATCTGCTGCCCTTGTCCTTCTAGATCATGGTGGTCATGGGCTTGGAAGGTGCTATCTAAGGAACCTTGGTGAGTTACTGCAGTGCATCTTGTAGATGGTACACATGGCTGCCACTGTTGATCGGTGGTGGAGGGTTGAATGTTTGTGGAAGGGAGAACAATCAAGTGAGCTGCTTTGGCCTGGATCATGTCGAGCGGAGTGTTGTTGGAGCTGCACTCATCCAGGTAAGTAGAGAGTATTCCATTGCTCTCCTGACTTGTGCCTTGTAGATTGTGGACAGACTTTGGAGGGGTCAGGAGGAGAACTGCTCACTATAGGATTCCTAGCCTTTGACCTGCCCTGCTAGCTGGTTCAGCTCAGTAGGCTAAACAGCTGGTTTGTGATGCAAGGCCAGACGCGGGTTCAATTTCCGTACCAACTGAGAATTCTGAATTCTCCCTTCGTGTACCCGAACAGACGCCGGAATGTGGCGACTAGGGGCTTTTTACAGTAACTTCATTGCAGTGTCAATGTAACCCTACTTGTGACAATAAAGATTTATTATGAGCCACAGTATTAATATGGCTAGTCCAGTTCAGTTTCTGATCAATGGTAACCCCCCAGATGTTGATTATGGGGCATTTAGCAATGGTAATGCCATTGAATATCAAGGGGCGGTGGTTAGATCCTCTCTTGTAGGAGATGGTCATTGCCCGGCACTTTTGTGGTACGAATGTAACTTGTCACTTTCAGCCCAAGCCTGGATAATGTCCAGATCTTGCTGCATTTGAACATGGACTGCTTCATTATCTGAGGAGTCGTGAATGATGCTGAACATTGTTTGCGGATGATTGCACATTCTCACTTGATGGAAGGAAGGTTATTGAGGAAGCAGCTGAAGATGGTTGGGCCGAGGACACTACCCTGAGGGACTCCTGCAGTGATATCCTGGAGCTGAGATGATTGACCTCCAACCACCACAACCAACTTTTTTTGTGCCAGGTATGACTCCAACTAGCGGAGAGTTTTCCTCCGGATTCCCATTTACTCCAGTTTAGCTAGAGCTCCTTGATGCCATACTCGGTCAAGTGCTGCCTTGATGTCAAGGGCAGTCACTCTCAGCTCACCTCTGGCATTCAGCTCTTTTGTCCATATTTGAACCAAGGCTGTAATGAGATCAGAAGCTGAGTGACCCCGAGTGACAATTGTATTGCGAGAGTTAGTACATGCACATTGTTCCTTTACTCTTTCAAGAAATGGACCAATCTCTAATATATAGCTCACAAGTAACTGAGGACAACAAGTACACCATGAGCAAATCCAATAAACTCAAGGGAGAAATAATGCAGTTTTAATGGAGAGTGAAACTTGACATGAAAGAGCGCAAACCTTGAATGACAAATTTGAATCAGTACAGTGATACTGTGCTGTGTATCACAGTGTAGTGATACAGTACAGAAAGAGGCCACTCAGTCCATCATGCTTGTACCTCCGCTTTGGAAGTGCTATCAAAGAGTCCCACTCCGGACTTCCGTTGGCGACATGTAGGTGGAGGTCGCACATTGGGTGGCTCCTGCTAGAGTCTTTGTTTTCCGGATCTTTATGCCTAGTCTCAGGGGTACTCTTTGATGAGCTGGTGTGGGAAGTTCTAAGGAATTGGTGGAATGTCAAAGTTCCAGAAGAGAGGTCAGGGAAAGAATGTGGCGACGAAGGTCCCCCGGGGAGTGCTGTTGTCAGTCCAACAGGAGGAAAGATGGTGGGGGTTGGTTCCTCGGATGGGGCACTCCCATTACGGTTGAAACTCTGACTGATGCGGTTTCAGGGGAGTTTGAAAAGCTGTTCGCCAAGCATTTAGAAGTAACGCACAAAGTTTTACCTTCAAGTAATTATCCAATTTCTCTTGAAAGTCACTATTGAAATAGACTTAAAACAGTGCATTCCAGGTCTTCATAATTTGCTATATTGGATGGCCAATACAGAATGCAATGGCAGTGATTAAGCTTCGGGTTGATCTTTCCCTAGTGAGTCCTATTCACATTCGCCTTAGGAAAAGGACTGAATATCAAAACTGAATTTTAAATGATCAAGAAAAATCAACATTTTCTATATCTATGTATCTGGTGGGGGGTGGAGTTTGCACGTGTCAGTGCTGTATCTCACTGAACAGGAACAAGTATTGAAGTGCTTTTCTTCTTGATCAGCTATATACTGGAATTAGGCCGAGCAAAACATTTTTTATTCATTCCTGGAATGTTGGTGTCTCTGGATAGGGCAATATTTGTTGCCCATCTCTAATTTTTCTTGGACTGAGTGACTTTCAGAGGGTACTTAAAAGTCAACCACATTGCTATGGATCTACAGTCACATTTATGCAAGACCAGGTAAGAATGGCAGATTTCCTCCTCTAAAGGAAATCAGTGAACCACATGGGTTTTCACGACAATCGATAATGGTTTTATGGACATCATTTTTTAAATTACAGATTTTTTAAAATTTGAATTCAAATGGCACCATCAACCCAGGGTCTGTGTGTTACTAATCCAGTGTCAATGCAACTGCACCACTACCTCCCATGTACTGTACGTATTTTCTTTCAGCCACCTCAAAGAAAGATGCCCACAAAGGTCCAGATCCTTGACAAGGTTTTCCCCTTGCACCAATGGGCAATTTAGCATGACCAATCCATCTAACCAGTGTTGCTCTTTTTAGCCTTAGTTTATTAGCTCTGATTATGTCACCTTTGCTCACGAGTCGCCAGGTATCTTTCTGATGTGGTTCAAGCTCGAGTTATGATTAATAAGTCAGCACACCACTTAGCAAGATTGAAATCAACGGTCATTTATTTTTATTTTTTATATTCTCCTCCATTTTCACATTTTCTCCCACATTTACATCATCAACAATAAACAATAATCAGCAAGATATGTCAGTCCTCATAATAACAACGATCCCATCTACCCACCAACCCCCAAACCTCAACCCGCATGTTTACATAAACAAATGACAAAAAGGAATCAGGGATTACCCGTAGTCACCCTTAATCTTACACAGCTCCCACCCCCCACCCCAGGTCTCCAGCTCCTCCAGTACACTGCCTCTTGTAAAACTCCTCCCCCCAACCTCAGTTCCTTAACCCCCAACTTTCCACCCGGCTAGACCACTCGGACCCTGTTCTGCCAGGCTCCGATGGCCGCAGCCCCTCCCCCCACCTCACTCCCATTCACTGGCCGGCACAAACCAGCCAGCGTGGAGGCCCCCGCCCGGGTCCCTTTCCCACTTGCCCGGCCCCAGGAAAGCCCAAAGATCACCTTTTAGCACACAAACCCCGCATATCCACCTACACCCCAAAGAGCCCTCATTTCGAGTGGAAGTCCCATCCCTTCCCTTGTCCAAATATATACCACATTGGCTCCTTTAATCTCTACACCCGCACGCAGTGATACAAAAAAGAAAATACAGTCATGAGGTTACATCGGCACATGGCCATTCCTCAATTTGTCAGTTCTGCCACAGTCCTTCTGCTTTCGCAAACCCCTCCACTGCTTCCGCCGTTCCAAAATAAAAGTCCCTGAGCTTGTAAGTCACCCTCAGCTTCGCTGGATATACAATGCCGCACCGCACCTTGCTAATGTACAGTGCCCTCTTCACCCGGTTGAAGGCAGCCCGCCTCCTTGCCAGCTCCACCATAAAGTCCTGGTATACACGTATACCAGCTCCAGCCCACTGCACCACCCGCTTCCGCTTGGCCCAGCTCAGGACGTTCTCCTTCACCCTGTACCTACGGAAGCACAGAGTCACTGCCCTTGGCGGCTCATTTGCCTTTGGTACAGGCCTCCACGACCGATGAGCCAGATCCAGTTCATAGCGGGAGGGATCCTCCCCCTCCCCCAATAGTTTTGCCAGCATCGCGGCAAAATACTCAGTCGGCTTCGGTCCTTCAACTCCTTCGGGCAGCCCCACAATCCTCAAATTCTGTCGCCTGGATCTATTTTCCAGGTCTTCCATTTTTCCTCGCAGATCCTTGTTAGTATCCATCACCTTCCGCATCTCTTTCCCCATCGAGGCAAGTTGATCACCGTGCTGCAATAACGTCTCCTTCACTATTTCAGCGCCTCCCCTTGCTCTCGCACCTCCGCCACTGCGCTCGCCACCTCCGTCCTCACCGGGGAAACCGCCTCCTCCACCAGCACACTCAAAACCTCCCTAATCTTCTTCCTCACCGTCTCCATGCATTTTCGCAATCTGCGCCAACTGCTTTTCAAATTCCGCAGCCATTACCTTGGCTATGTCTTCAGCCGTAAGCAGTGCAGCCTTCCCTGGTGCTCCAGCCTCCATTTTTCCTGGTGACCCCACGGTGACCTTTCCACTCCCCGACGGACCTCCAGCTGGTTTTTCTTCGGCCGTTTTTTTGCTCACTCTCAACATTTTTCTTTGGGTATTTTTCCCTCCTGTGTCTTCACTGTGCCTCCTCCGTGTCTTCTCCCTGCTTCTGCCGCCTCCGTGGACCCTGGGACCGGGCTTAAAGCCCCGAAAATGCTGTTCCCGAGCGGGAGCTCTCCATTGTGCGGCCGCCTCCCGCCCGCCGTCACCGGAAGTGATCAACGGTCATTTATTACATACAACAATTAATGCTTACACAATAATCCTACTATCTATATCGAAACGTACCACTACTGGCCAATACTTAACTTTAGGAAGGGCCCACCTGGTCAGGGAAGCAGGTGGCTTATCGAATCGGATCTGGCCCGCGGGATTCAAAAGGCTGATACAGGTCGATGGCTAGGAGTCTTTATCGGGTAGCGATCGCTGGAGTCAAACTTACAGTTTCTGGTCGATGTTCTTGCGAAGGTCTCGAGCAGGAGAAGAAGGGAGAGAGAGCGAGATCTGAACTTGGCTCCTCACTTTATAGGGCTCAGGGGCTTCCCGCCTCTCGGGGCAGCCCTTGACCCGGAGTCCCAAGTGATTGGACTTGTTCCCAATCACTGGGTTCGATATGTCCAATAACGGGGCGATTCCTCGATCGGGGGGTGGTCGTTCACCTGTCTTTGTTTCGGCCACTGCAGGCGCCGACAGGTCTGGCCCGGCATTCAATTGCTAATATGTTGCAATTGTTCCCGGGGATAGCAGAGTAAACTGCAGATGTCTGGGTTGATGTGCTGATAATAGTCTTGAGTATCGATCTGGGCCGACTTCCCCAGAGCCGAATACGCTATTCTTTCTGCAGCTGTCCATTTGTGTCCTGTTGGCTGCTTTTCCCATCAGCCTTTTCGGTTAGCCATTTTAAAATCGGGTTTTGGCCAAATTAATAGGGAATCAGCCATTTTAGGTGGCTACACCTGCACATCTTTGGACTGTGGGGAGAAACAAACGCAGGCACTGGGAGAAAGTGCATACTCCACTCAGACAAAAAAACGCCACCAAATAAAATTAGCTTTCCAAAGGCGCTGAGAGCATTTAGCAATAATGACGTTAAGTACACCAGTTATACCCCATTCAACAAGGCATGGCTGCCAAAGGTAGGCCAAAGGAAAAAAAATTGCCTAACCAGTCATCAGAGGAACAGAGAGTTTGGTGGGGGAGGGGGGGGGGGGGGGAGATTATGTTTTAAGTTATTTTGGAGGCTGAAGTAATTGTCTTATCTGCTATTATTTCCATCTAATAGAATCTCATTAATGATTTTAATCATATTTTTCCACACAGCTCATCTCAAGAAATACCAAAATGGATATAGATATCATACATTACTTTCAATAGATTTTATGAAGCACAAAAAAAAAGGTGGGAGGCCTTTAAGGTTTTGGGGGGGGGAAATCATGTCCTCAGCTAACTTTCAATGAAATACCATTTTTCTTTGCAAGAATTTGTATGATAGGCAACAGGTATCAACTTTTTCTCTCTCCGTTTACAAAAGCAGCAGTAGCCCTCAATTATCTTAATCGGAGCTCTCTTCCTCATATTGATCATTTTGTTTTATAAAATGTGCAGGCACTTTTATTGTACGCGACCGAAAACCCTTTTATCCCAATAACTATTTGCTTGTAAAAGGTTGAACAAGATTTAGCACATGAATTGACTGTCTCTTTAGATGTTTTTCAAATTAGGGACATCAATTTTGGACAGGATAGCTAAAATTCAACCTACAGCTTTTAAGCAGTGCCTGGTTTCTAAAGTCAGACACAGACCATTGGCAAATAAAAATTAAATAACTTCATTCTCAAATTTGTTTTCTACATCAAAATGTTATTTTTCTATTACCATTTTGGATCACAGTGTAAGACTGTAATTAAGCTGTTGAAACCAATGTTTGATCTTAGCCAGATTCTGATCTTCAAATGTTTGGTTCCCAATGTTTAGTCTGAAAAAAAATATTTTCTTCTAACGACCACATTCTGTATCAAATCAGATGGTGATAAAGATAGATAATGAAATTATTCCAGCAGATTTCATGAAAATCCCATCTAAATATTTTCAAAAGGCACAAATAACCCATAAAATTACCATGAACTGCAAAAATACATTATTATTTGATACAAAATGAGTATCTGGTTATTTTTTGTTGAGATTAAATGGTGCAGAAGAATGCTTATCATCCAAATACAGTCACTTAAATATGTCAATGAAGCAGCCATATTGCAGTCAGCAAGAACCCACAAACAGTGATGAGATAAATGACCAGTTAATCTTGTTTTTGAGTCCCTGGTTGTGGGAAGAATGTTATTCAGAGTACCAGACCAAGTCTGACTAAGTAAATAGGAAATCAATTTCAATTGTATCCAAAGACGATGCAATATTCCCTCAATATTGCATTAGAGTTTCAGCTGGGATTTTGTGCTTTTAACTCCTAGAGTGGAACTAGGATCTGCAATCTCGACTCGGGCATCAATGCTATCCAATAAGCTATCAAACTGAATAAAGTGATTGGCATAAGCAATGAGGAAGTTGAGAAACAGACACTTCTCTAAGAAAGAACACCATAGACAGCACAGGCTAAAAAAATCTAACCATTGCACGGAATGCATTTCTTGAAAGCAACATAATTTCCTGTTTCAAGTGGTTTATCCAGAGATGTGATGATTTCTGGTTTAAACTCCTTGTAATGAAACTGAAGTTTGCACCAAATGGAAATGCCTAGTGTGCAAAGACGCACTGCACTATGGAGGTGATCATTATAATGCAAAAGAATAAAGGGCGGAATTCTCCCATCTGGGACTAAGTCCTGTGGTGGGGGCGGGAACATGGTGTTTCCTGCTGCAAAGCCGGCAGGAAACCAGGCCAGATCTTCCAGCCCTGACCTCATTAATTATGCAACTGGGTATTTTGCACCATATTCCATGGTGGGACAGGCTTGATGGCGCGTAGCCTGCAATCATATCTGGGAGCCATTTTGAAAAAGTGCCCAACATCACTGACCTACTGTTGAAGAAAGATATACCTCCTGAAAATGAAGATGGGTCTCCTGGAACAGGGGGAATGGGTGTGGAGGTCTGTGTAGTAAATGCCAGTTCAAATGGGTAGAATTTAAAAAGAATTAGAGAAATCAAATAGGCCAATCAGTGCAGGACCTCTTGGAGCGCTGGATGCCGATAGGCAGGCTGATTAGTCAACCTATTAGCATCCAGTGCTCCAAGAAGCCTTGCTCGGATTGGTCTATTTGATTTATTCCATCTCGCTGTTGCTGGGCAGAATAGCAAGCTGCCAACAGCAAGGTGGAGGTGAGGCAGGAGCTGACAGCAGACTAATCTGGGCAGCACGGTAGCATAATGGGCAGCACGGTAGCATTGTGGATAGCACAATTGCTTCACAGCTCCAGGGTCCCAGGTTCGATTCCGGCTTGGGTCACTGTCTGTGCGGAGTCTGCACATCCTCCCTGTGTGTGCGTGGGTTTCCTCCCACAGTCCAAAGACGTGCAGGTTAGGTGGATTGGCCATGATAAATTGCCCTTAGTGTCCAAAGTTTCTCTTAGTGTTGGGTGGGGTTACTGGGTTATGGGGATAGGGTGGAGGTGTTGACCTTGGGTAGGGTGCTCTTTCCAAGAGCCAGTGCAGACTCGATGGGCCGAATGGCCTCCTTCTGCACTGTACATTCTATGATAATAATCAGCCAGAAGCTGGGAGGCGAGGAAAGGCAGTAGTGGAGCCTCGGGAAATAAGTTGGTGAAGCTCGGGCCTTGGGAACGGAGTGGTGCTGTTCGGGCCTTGGAAAAGCAGTAGAGGGTGAGGGTTTCTAGTCTCGTGTAAGGAGTGAGGGAATTTCTACCCTCGGAAAAGGAATGCATGGTGGGGGATTCTGGCCTCGAAGAAAGGTGCATGAGTGAGTTTGTGTAAATGTGAGAGAGAGACGTGAGCATGTGCGAATGTGAGAGACGTGAGAATGTGAGAGAGACGAATGTGAACGTGAGACTGAGATGTATGTGTGTGTGAATGTGAGGCAGAGAGGTGTGTGTGTGTGAGGGAAGGAGGTGCATGTGTCCGATATTAGAATCAGCTTTCCAGCATCATTCCTTCCATTAAAAATAACAAATAAGACTTATATATTTTTAATCAGATAACTTTCAAATTACCAGCTTAATACATGCATAGATATAGCTAGAAAGGACTTGTTTACTTTGTATTTGTGTGTTTGCATCCAGTTCGCAGCAAAAAGAAAAAAAGGGGCAGGATATTATGAGAATGCTTGGGGTTCCCCGATGTTCTTGGTAGGTCAATCGGGACTCCATGGTTTGAAATACTTGGGAAGCCGTGTCCTGGAACATTCTGAGGCTGGAAGATGGACTACCTCGATGACATTAAACCTTGGAAGATCCATCTTTAGATGCTCCGCTCATTCACTGCTGTAGTGTTCCCTGGTCCAGGGTTGCTGGCGGCCTACATTCCGAACTCCAGAGGCAGCCCCAGGCTGGCCTCCACCTGCATCCCATTGGCGGGATGCAAATCAGTTTCATGCCGGGCTCCAGCAGGTTTCCAATCCACTATGTTGGGCACCAGTGGAAGATACTGTGGGAAATTCACACTTGCGTCAAACCGATTTTTGTGCTCCTGCCAAATTCCACCGCTCCCACCCACCATTGACCCTGCGGTGGGGCCGTGAGAATTTGGCCTAAAGTACTGGTGAATGATGAATAATCAATTTTCTCAAAAAGGACAAGATATGAAAGGTACATACATAAACCACGTCTTTTGTACATATAAAATCAATTATCTTGGCCCTGCATATTGTGTGGACTTTTGTTATCAACATCCACTCCATCGTCCAATTTCCCCTTATCTGCTGCATCCAAGTGATCCGGTATACACTGACACGTGGCCAGGAAAGTCTACCCATCACCTCTTCTTTCCTTTCTTACTTTCATTTCGAAAAATAGACAGACATTCAGTTTTAAAAATTTTAAATAACTACTGTCACTTTTTTTCGAGGGGGGGGATGAAATTAATGAAATGAAAATGAAATTAAAATCGCTTATTGTCACGAGTAGACTTCAATGAAGTTACTGTGAAAAGCCCCTAGTCGCCACATTCCGGCGCCTGTTTAGGGAGGCTGGTACGGGAATTGAACTGCTGGCCTGCCTTGGTCTGCTTTAAAAGCTAGCAATTTAGCCCAATGAGCTAAACCAGCCCCTGGTACAATATGCACAACTGTTACTTATAACTGATCTAATTTAATGCATATTTTCCCCATCAGTCAAGCAAGTGCATCCAGTATAAACTGAGTCACCAACAATTTTGCATTTTAATAAAAATCACCTCAAAACAAACAAAAGAGGAAAGCAAGCCATAGGCATCAATGTACAACAGGTAGTGTAAAACAGCAATCATCGCAAGAATGGGAACAGACAGGACCAGATTCTTCAGGGATAAACACCCCAACATGTTCACTCCACGGATACAAGACTTGCCTGCACCAAAAGAGAATGCAGACATCACAGACTTACAGCATACTCATAGCTTCAAATCAAAATGACAGAAGGAAGAAAACAATACCCAGAGAATTAAAGGGAAAATCGACCAACACTCAGCACAAATTAAACTCTTCGCCAGGCCTAGGCCAGAACAGATAGCTGTAATATAACGACAGAATGTCAAAGAGAGGATGGGTACCACCAGGCATCAATCCTAGCCAGACAAATCCCAGTCCTCAACAGGATAACGCCTGAAATAGGAAAGGGCACTAAACAAAAACAAAAAAAAAAGTGATTAACTCTCACTGGGGGGGGGGGGCACTTCCCTGCATACAAATAAATTGACATCAACATAATTGTCAGGAAGCAAAGTCCAGGATAACGACGGAAACACGAAACAGTTTTCAGGATAAAGACTTCTCCTCTGGCGCATGAGGAAATCAAGGATAAAGCAGAATCAAAGACAGTGAGCACGCTTGAGGATCTTCCAAGGATTCCAACGATCGAAGCACGAAACCTCATTGCTTCCAATATGCTATCACACCGGAACCCTGGTGGCTAACTACTCAGGTTCCAGCAGAGGAGGGGGGCGACCCGGTGGGCTCAGCCATCCCCAACCACTCTCGACTCTCATCAGGAACAGGACAACATAGGACATGGGGTTGGAAGGCCAACCCAACCCTGTGCCTCAGAGACAGGTTTAAATATGTTCCCTTGATCCACCAAGGACAGTGCTCTCTTGGTTACAAGAACCTCGCTGTGCGCCTCCATAAAACACCGCACAACCCTTGAAATTGGGCTTTGATGACCTGCACCGCAGAAACAAGACATTTGAAATGGAATGAAATGAAAAGAAAAGAAAATCGCTTATTGTCACAAGTAGGCTTCAAATGAAGTTAGTGAAAAGCCCCTAGGCACCACATTCCGGCGCCTGTTCGGGGAGGCTGGTATGGGAATTGAACCGTGCTGCTGGTCTGCTTTCAAAGCCAGCGAATTAGCCCTGTGCTAAATAGCCCCTGGACGAATCAACATCATCGCTAGCAGCCATCATCCATCGGAACATCCCGCACCGTCGGGTGGAAAGCCTCCCAAAAGCAGCTGTGCCACTAATGAGAAGACCCCACCCCAACTCCTCCCAGCCGCCACGAATCAATGAGGATTTAAGCATTTTGTCTCGACTCAATAGTGCTGAAATGATTGACCAACAAATCCCGGGACAAGTCGAGTAGAGCCGGAGCTCGCGAAAACGCAGCCGTCCCTGCACTCATGTGACTCCGAAAAAAATATTCTATCTTCCGTAGAAATGTCTAAAGGCTCAATCTAAAATTGTTGTGCATATTCACACTGTAGATCAAGTTCAGACAGTCTGAAACAGAGCCAGCACCGCTGGTTTAATCAGTATGCATCATATCCCACGAACCTCACAAACTCATCCCAGCCTATGATCTAATACCATGTCCTTCAAACTCCCAATGTTGGCCTTCAATCATTCTTCTTTCCATAAGACCATAAGACATAAGAGTAGGATTAGGCCATTTGGCCCATTGAGTTTGCTATGCCATTCAATCATGTCCTAACCAAGGTCAGGGCATTCATTTGCTCTCTCGGCTCTTTGGCTGTATCCCTCCACATTTTACCCCAAATTCAAAATCTCTTGAGTACGTTTTCTGCATCTCCATCAACTCTTCTGTTACTACTTGCAGCGTTCTGCGAAGAGCCTTTGGATCCTTACTATGTCAAAAGCACCGTTTAAATGTGAGTTGCAGCTCACTGAAAAGCAAAATTTTCAGTGACATTAATTTGCTATATAAAATAGCATCATTAGATCCTACCTTTGATAGGACCTTCTGATTGGCAATCATCGTGATGAGACCTGCACAGCACACCAATGCACTGGAGCTAGAGAGTCCTGAACTGGCTGGAATTGTGCCGTCAACCACACAGTTCATTCCACCGGCAGTGAGGTTGAAATGTTCCTGAGGAAATAATTTTTCATAAAATAAATTTTATCTGGGTCTGTAAATCAATAATACCTCTTTCAGAAGTGTTTAAAATAGGTCTTTCTTAGAAAATATTAAAATGCAAACTTCAACAGCAGAGAAAATATTACATTTTTTGCATCATAAAGGGGAAGGGAGGTGAAGAGTGAGACATGAAGAACAAACTGGAAGAGGGGAACAGAATACATGGGATTTGCATAGTTGTACTCCAGTGTGTTGATGTAGTTCATCATTAATTTATTTACAGATAAATTTGATGTCATTTAAAATTATAGCTAAATGTATTGAAAATGCAAGTATCTGATAAACTTGCAGTGGAATAATACTCTAGGATGTACCAAAATACAGGCAGCACTTTCGACTATTATGCTCAATACTAATAAGTTACATTCTTTGATCAGGACACCAAGATATTTCATAGAATTTACAGTGCAGAAGGAGGCCATTTGGCCAATCGAGTCTGCACCAGCTCTTGGAAAGAGCACCCCACTTAAGCCCACACCTCCAGCCGATTCCCGCAACCCCATCTAGCCAAGGACAATTTTAGCATGGCCAATCCACCTAACCTGTGGGAGGAAACCGGAGCACCCGGAAGAAACACACGCAGACACGGAGAGAACATGCAGACTCCGCACAGAGTGGCCCAAGCGGGAATCGAACCTGGGACCCTGGTGCTGTGAAGCCATAGTGCTAACCACCATGCTACCCTCACACATTATCTTTCCACAACTTCACGCCATCCTCATCCATCCAAACGCCATCATGGACATCCTCTACAGAGAACTTTCAGTATGGTTTTAGTTTTGAAAATTTACCAGGGGCTTTAATTTCGATCTGTCAGCCATGCAGGCTACATCCATGGAAACCCGTGTCTTCTCCTGTCCTGTGGTTTTCACTCGAACTGTTTTTGAACCATTCCACTCCAGTTTGATTGCTGGGCATATTGAAATTCACGGCTGTAACATAATGGGTACCTTTGCCGCTGTCTGATGTTGAATTGCTGGAAACAGGTAATTTTGGAATCAACGTCCTTTAGTAGGCTCTGAACAATTTTGGTCTTCTGCCACAAACATTAGGCATCTCTGTTCCATAAAGCTGCGACACCAACTAGCTGTTGCTCAGAAATCTTCCCTGGAATCACAGTTTGCTTTGGCCCACTTAAGTACATGTATATGCTTTGCATTTCTGGTGACGATGTAACCATTCTCACGATTTTCAAGGACCCATTCCAATACTTACTTCTCAAGATCTGGTCAATGGCTGGTCTCTCTTCTCATGGCACATTAGTTTGGGTACCTTTCGTCAGTATTGATTCCATTCTCATGCCAGTTTTCACTAACACAAAATTCCCTTGCTATACGAAAGTTATTCAACAAATTCACAAAGGGTAACGATTTTTTGCTTGCCTCCAGCTTTGTGCTCCATTCTTTTTGTTCGTTGTTTGGCATGTGCAGTCAGACCTGTATGGGTGTCCTTTAAACGCCTGCGCATCTTCTTAGCAACAAAGCCCACATTACCTTCTTGATCCCATCTGCTGCCTTATAGGGCGAGTAAAACATGCCATTCGGAGATAAGAAATTGAGTCCAACTCCTAATATGTGGAGCATTTCTTAGCAAAAAAGGTCAACTTGGAATACAATCATAGAAATCCTACAGTACAGAATGAGGCTATACGGCCCATCTAGTCTGCAGCAACCCTCTGAAAGAGCACCCTACCTAGGTCCACGCCCCTCACTCTATCCCCATAACTCCACCTGACATTTGGTCACCAAGGGAAAATTTAGTATGGCCAATTCACCTAACCGGCACATCTTTGGACTGTGGGAGGAAACCGGAGCACCCGGATGAAACCCAGGCAGATACGGGGAGAACGTGCAATCTCCACACAGACAGTCACCCAAGGCCCGAATCAAACCCGGGTCCCTGGCACTGTGAGGCAGCAGTGCTAACTGCTGTGCCACCAAACCTATACGCTGAGTACAGACCGAAACATGATTTTGGCAGCGAAAAAATGGGATCAACTTAAATGTTGGGTCAATGTATACTCTGCAATCTACAATACATATCACAAATTTAAAATTACAGTCAGCGCATTGTCACAGTCCCCTGGGCTAGTGCGCGGTCAATTCCACCCCCACTTGACCTGGAGTCACAACACAAGTGAAATTAGAGGTTGTTTTGAAATACCAGAGGACCTTGGCTGAACCCAATAAACTTCAGTCACCAGGTTTGTAATAAACTTCAGTCACCAGGTTTGTAACTTTTAAACAGAAATAACCCATTGTTTAACAGTAATATAATTAAACTGACAAAAATCGAACTGACTACCTAGTATCGCTTACCCAACCCCACCTTTCCAACTCACCCCACTCTATACACACACACACAGAAGGAAAAGGTGGTGGAGGGGGAAGAAAAAATTATAAAATATAAGGATAGAACATAAGAACTAGGAGCAAGAGTAGGCCAACCAGCCCGCTCCGCCAATCAATGAGATCATGGCTGATTTTTTTGGACTCAGCTCCACTTTCCGGCCCGAACCCTTAATCCCTTTATTCTTCAAAAAACTATCTATCTTTATCTTAAAAACATTTAATGAAGGAGCCTCAACTGCTTCACTGAGCAAGGAATTCCATATATTCACAAACCTTTGGGTGAAGAGGTTCCTCCTAAGCTCAGTCGTAAATCTACTTACCCTTATTTTGAGGCTATGCCCCCTAGTTCTGCTTTCGCCAGCCAGTGGAAACAACTTGCCCGCATGTATCCTATCTATTCCCTTCATAATTTTATACGTTTCTACAAAATCCCCCCGCATCCTTCTAAATTCCAATGAGTACAGTCCCAGTCTACTCAACCTCTCGTCATAATCTAATCCCTTCACTCTGGGATCAACCTAGTGAATCTCCTCTGCACTCCCTCCAGTGCCAATATGTCCTTTCTCAGGTAAGGAGCCCAAAACTGAACACAATACTCCAGGTGTGGCCTCACTAACACCTTATACAATTGCAGCATAATCAGCCTAGTCTTAAACTCCATCCCTCTAGCAATGAAGGACAAAATTCCATTTGCCTTCTTAATCACCTGTTGCACCTGTAAACCAACTTTTTGAGACTCCTGCACTAGCACACCCAGGTCTCTCTGCACAGCGGCATGTTTTAATATTTTATCATTTAAATAATAATCCCTTTTACTGTTATTCCTACCAAAATGGATAACCTCACATTTGTCAACATTGTATTCCATCTGCCAGACCCTAGCCCATTCACTCAACCTATCCAAATCCCTCTGCAGACTTCCGGTATCCTCTGCAATTTTTGCTTTACCACTAATCTTAGTGTCGTCTGTAAACTTGGACACATTGCACTTGGTCCCCAACTCCAAATCAACTATGTAAATTGTGAACAATTGTGGGCCCAACACTGATCCCTGAGGGACACCACTAGCTACTGATTGCCAACCAGAGAAACACCCATTAATCCCCACTCTTTGCTTTCTATTAATTAACCAATCCTCTATCCATGCTACTACTTTACCCTTAATGCCATGCATCTTCTATCTTATGCAGCAATCTTTTGTGTGGCACCTTGTCAAAAGCTTTCTGGAAATCCAGATATACCACATCCATTGGCTCCCCATCATCTACCGCACTGGTAATGCCCTCAAAAAATTCCACTAAATTAGTTAGGCACGACCTGTCCTTTATGAACCCATGCTGCGTCTGTCCAATGGGACAATTTCCATCCAGATGCCTCGCTATTTCTTCCTTGATGATAGATTCCAGCATCTTCCCTACTACTGAAGTCAAGCTAACTGGCCTATAATTACCCGCTTTCTACCTATCTCCTTTTTTAAACAGTGGTGTCACGTTTGCTAATTTCCAATCCACCAGGACCACCCCAGAGTCTAGTGAATTTTGGTAAATTATCACTAGTGCATTTGCAATTTTCCTAGCCATCTCTTTTAGCACTCTGGGATGCATTCCATTAGGGCCAGGAGACTTGTCTACCTTTAACCCCATTAGCTTGCCCATCACTACTTCCTTAGTGATAACAATCATCTCAAGGTCCTCAGCTGTCATAGCCTCATTTCCATCAGTCACTGGCATGTTATTTGTGTCTTCCACTGTGAAGACCGACCCAAAAAACCTGTTCAGTTCCTCAGCCATTTCCTCATCTCCCATTATTAAATCTCCCTTCTCATCCTCTAAAGAACCAATATTTACCTTAGCCATTCTTTTTTGTTTTATATATTTGTAGAAACTTTTACTGTCTATTTTTAAATTCTGAGCAAGTTTACTCATAATCTATCTTGCACTTCTTTGTAGCTTTTTTAGTAGCTTTCTGTTGCCCCCTAAAGATTTCCCAGTCCTCTAGTCTCCCATTAATCTTTGCCACTTTGTATGCTTTTTCCTTCAATTTGATACTCTCCCTTATTTCCTTAGATATCCACGGCCGATTTTCCCTCTTTCTACCATCCTTCCTTTTTGTTGGTATAAACCTTTGCTGAGCACCGTGAAAAATCGCTTGGAAGGTTCTCCACTGTTTCACCATAAAGTCTTTGCTCCCAGTCTACCTTAGCTAGCTCATCTCTCATCCCATTGTAATCTCCTTTGTTTATGCGCAAAACACTAGTGTTTGATTTTACCTTCTCACCCTCCATCTGTATTTTAAATTCCACCATATTATGATCGCTCCTTCCGAGAGGATCCCTAACTATAAGATCATTAATCAATCCGGTCTCATTACACAGGACCAGATCTAGGACCACTTGTTCCCTCGTAGGTTCCATTACATACTGTTCAAGGAAACTATCGCGGATACATTCTATAAACTCCTCCTCAAGGCTGCCTTGACCGACCTGGTTAAACCAATCAACATGTAGATTAAAATCCCACATGATAACTGCTGTACCATTTCTACATGCGTCAGTTATTTCTTTGTTTATTGCCTGCCCCACCATAATGTTACTATTTGGTGGCCTATAGACTATTCCGATCAGTGACTTTTTCGCCTTACTATTCCTGATTTCCACACAAATGGATTCAACCTTATCCTCCATCGCACCGATGTCATCCCTTACTATTTCCCGGATGTCATCCTTAAATAACAGAGCTACACTACCTCCTTTACCATCCACTCTGTCCTTCCAAATAGTCTGATAATAGTTTGCACATTTTCCTCGTTTCTGCGCGTGTCTCACCCAGACAACCCAAAGATGTGCTAATTGGCCACGCTAAATTGCCCCTTAATGGGAAAAAAAAATTGGGTTCTCTAAATTTGTATCAAAATATAAAGACAGGGGGCTGGATTCTCCACCGCGCCACTTTTCTGGCCCAACCCGCCGGCGGGATTCTCTGTTACGCCGGCTGGTCAATGGGATTTCCCATCGTGAGGCAGCCCCACACCGTTGGGAAACTCCCGGGCACCGGCAAAACGGAGAATCCCGTTGGCGGAGAATCCAGCCCAGAGGATCTCCTATGCACCAGGATGATTTCCAATTAGAATCTTTCAGAAGCTCATGCTTTAGGTGAATTGGACATTCTGAATTCTCCCTCAGTGTAACCGAACAGGCGCCAAGTGTTAATGTAAGCCTACTTGTGACACCAATAAAGATTATTATTCAGTTCCATGCTTCTTCCTCCAAGCTTGATATGGTTTTCTCTGGCAAGGCTGTCTATTTTCTTTGAAATTCAAGATCATTTAAACAGGATAGTAAAGGTGCGCCAGGTACTCTAGTTTTAGAACAATAAAGCAATCCTCTATTTCAGCAAAGAGAGTCCCTTCTCCTCACAAGGTCTAATCATTTCTGACCATCCCTCCCAGATGCATCCCACAGGCACCAATCACAGACAGTTCACTGCTTAAAGGCGCATTCTGATTATGAGTCCATGGACCAAAAATAATTAAATAACACCAAAGAAATTGAAATAAAGGGAAATCAAAAGGAAAGCCTCGAACATACCATTCCCCTTAGAGGGATGAAGCATCACTGCAACATACCAAGGTACATGGGCGGCACAGTGGTTAGCACTACTGCCTCACAGCTCCAGGCACCCGGATTCAATTCCGGCCTCCGGTGACTGTGTAAGGTTTGCACTTTCTCCTAGTGTCTACGTGGGTTTACTCCGGGTGCTCCGGTTTCCTCCCACAGTCCAAAGATGTGCAGGTTAGGTGGATTGGCCATGATAAATTGTCCCTTAGTGTCCAAAAGGTTAGGTTAGGTGGGGTTACTGGGTTAAGAGGATAGGGTGAGGGCCTGATCCAAGGCAAGGTATATTTTCAGAGGGTTGGTGCAGACTTGATGGGCCGATGGCCTCCTTCTGCACTGTAGTGATTTTACGATTCTACGTGACACAAAACATACAGCCATTCATCCTTCCGTTCCCACTACCCAAGTTCCCGCCCAATTCTTATATCTACTACTTATCAACATTTAAACAATTCATCCACAATAATAGTGCTTTCCAGGAATATCAATTATTTTAACATCGAAAGGTTGCAACAATAAACTCCAACAGCAAAATCTTGCGTTCCAAGTTTTACATTTTTCTACATATAGACTGAACTTAGATTATTGTCATGGCAGGCATACACTTCAAACGGTTGAAGGGCTCACAGAAATGCTAAGGCTTCCCTTGCAATGGAGGAGCACCATCTTTGGCACGGACTTAGTTTTTCCGAAAAGTATCCCATCTGCCTCATTACCCTGGAGCAGCGCTGCCCCCACCCCCAGGTTGCTGGCATCCATGGCCATTTTAAAGGTTTGTAAAAATCCAGGGCTGCCAACACTTGTTCGCTTACCAATATGGCCCTCAATTTCGCAAACGTTGGTCCCCATTCTGCGGACCATACCAAGTGGAGACTAATTCTCTCCTTCAGAATTTTCTCCAATAGTTTCCCTACCACTGATGTGAGACTCACTGGTCTGTAATTCCCTGGTTTATCTCTACCACCTTTATTGAAAATGGAACTACATTAGCTGCCCTCTGGCACCTTCTCTGTGGCCATAGAGGAATTAAAAATTTGGGTCAGAGCCCCTGTATTTTCCTCCCTTGCCTCCCACAGCAGCCTGGGATACAACACATCTGGACCTGGGGATTTGTCCACTTTTAAGACAACCAAAGCCTCCAATGCCTCCTCACTCCCTATATCGCATTTTTCAAGAACTAACAGTCCCTCTCCTTGAATTCTGTACCTACATTCTCCCTCCGTCGAGCAAAGACAGATGTGAAGTACTCGTTTAACACCTTACCAAAGTCCTCCGGCTCCACGCATAGATTGTCCCTAATGGGCCCTACTTTTCCACTTCCCCTTAATACACTTATAGAATATATTGGTAAGATTCTCCCTAATCTTACCTGCCAGTGCTTTTTCACGGCCCCCTCTGCTCTCCTTATTATTTTCTTGCGTTTGAAATGAAATGAAAATCGCTTATTGTCAAAAGTAGGCTTCAAATGAAGTTACTGTGAAAAGCCCCTAGTCGCCACATTCCGGCGTCTGTTCGGGGAGGCTGGTACAGGAATTGAACCATGCTGCTGGCCTGCCTTCGTCTGCTTTCAAAGCCAGCGATTTAGCCCTTTGCCTCGTGCTTTTTATAGTGGACCCCCCCCCCCCCCCACCCACCCCCACCCCCACCCCAAGTGTTTTGCCTGCTGTTGCTAACTTTTGGTTGGTTCAATTGGCTCTGTTTTATAACCTTTGCTCTAGAGTCGCCAGGTATCTTTATGATACCGCCACGAGGTTCAAGTTCCAGTAATGATCAATAACTCAACACACCAATTAGTAAGATTCAAATCAAAACATATTTATTATACACAGTCAATCGCTACTCATGCATAAATTCTACTATCTCTATAACTAACAGGCCTATACTTAGCTTTGGACTGGCCCACCAGGTCAGGGGAACAAATGGCCTTTCGTTCAGGTCCGGAGTCTACGGGATTCAAAAGCTGGCATGGACTGGTAGCTAGGAGCGCCTATCTCATAGCGAACGTTGACTTGAGACTTACTTGCTTGGAGGCAGCTTGGGCAGTTCATTCTCAAGGGTTGATTCGCTGCTGAGTGACCCTGCCAAGAAGGACGATTTGAACTTGGGGACTTTGCTTTATAGTCCCCAGGGGCTTCCCGCCTTTCGGGGCGGACGCCGTACCTGGTTTCAAGTGATTGGACTTTGTTCCAATCACTTGGTTCGATTTCTCCAATGGTGGAACGGTTCCCTGATCGTTGGGCAGTCTTTGACTGTCCGTTAACCTCTTTTGTGTTGGCTCCTGCTGGCGCCAAGGAGTCTGGCTTGGCTTTGTTTACCTTAAAATGTTTTGATTGTTCCCGGGGATCGCTCATTAATATGTAGATGGCTGCTAGATTACTATGCAGATGGCTGCTGGTTTCAGTGCTGTCTGGTTCCTTACAGGTCTTAATACACATGATTTCTGTATTTGCTAGTCTTTACCTGTGTTGGCTGAATTTCCCTTCAGCCTTTGTGGTTCTCCATTTTAAGTCGGGAAGTGGCCAACTCGGGTGGCTACACTGCTGATTGGTTATGTCCTGTTCCCGGTGCTCATTTGCTGCCTGTCATTATGTGCATGTCTACATATCATGACAGGTTGTAGGGGCGAAACCCACGCAGACGCGGGGAGAATGTGCAAACTCCACACGGGCAGTGACCCAGAGCCGGGATCGAACCTGGGACCTCGGTGCCGTGAGATAACACAGGCTGCAACTGGATGCAGCTGTAACTCAAGTAGACGCCAGACCTCAAGGCGGCAGGGCTAACCCACTGCGCCGCCTCCATCTTTATCTTTAATTATGAGATTTATAAGATTATGTTTCAAATTGTTCCTTTAAACATAGGTTAAAATTAAGGGGGTCATCTGACTATTCTGTCGGATACCAAACCTAGGTAATTAAGTCAAGGGACTTGCTGACCAAGGTATGAAGTTCTCACACTTGAGAACAAAAGGTCAAGGGCAGCTGTGCTAATAGTAAACAGACTTATTAGCTCCAGGTTTTTGGGCAGAAGAGAAAAGATGGAAAAAGAACGGCACAGTCAGCAAAAAGAGGCTGCAGATTCTTTGCGAGTTACCAAATCTGGTTGCGGAAGGAAGATGGTCTTTAGTCAAAGAGATGTATTCCGTAGCCATCTAGGGAATCCTAGAGATTCAGTCTGCCATGACCCGAAAAAGAATCATTGGAATGGGCTTAACTGCTGGTAGAGCAATTGCAAAAATCTCCAAAAACTGAGGAAGCGCCTGGAGATGGTGACTTAAAGTTACCACGTAGTGAAATGGGAAAAAGTGAACGCATGGATGTTGGAATCGAGTGTGAACGATTGCTACAGGGACTGTGATTTGTGATAGTTATAAAAGAGCTGTGTTCGTTTTAGCAGTTAAGTTACCTAGAAAAATAATGTTTAGTTACAGTAAAAACCTTAATACATAAAATCTTGAGTCATCCTTTTTGGCTGTTAACTGGAAGTTCAAATTTATTTTTCAACATTAGTGGTCTCCAAGGGATCATAACATCTATAGATAGGGTGGAGGTGTTGACCTTGGGATTTCATTCTGGGGGAAATTATGAACCCTTCCCCAGTTTACCTCTGCATGGTTAGGGACAGCACGGTAGCATTGTGGATAGCACAATTGCTTCACAGCTCCAGGGTCCCAGGTTCGATTCCGGCTTGGGTCACTGTCTGTGCGGAGTCTGCACATCCTCCCAGTGTGTGCGTTGGTTTCCTCCGGGTGCTCCAGTTTCCTCCCACAGTCCAAAGATGTGCAGGTTAGGTGGATTGGCCATGATAAATTGCCCGTAGTGTCCAAAGTTGCTCTTAGTGTTGGATGGGGTTACTGGGTTATGGGGATAGGGTGGAGGTGTTGACCTTGGGTAGGGTGCTTTTTCCAAGAGCCGGTGCAGACTTGATGGGGCGAATGGCCTCCTTCTGCACTGTAAATTCTATGAGCTATGTCAAGAATGGCAAGAAGTTAAAGGTTTTAATAAGATCTGAAGAGACAAAGGACACGATCTACCAGCTGCTTCCCACCGGAGCTGGGATGGGATGCAGCCGGTAGATTCCAGGAGAGGCCTCCCCCGGGATTCTCACCAAATCTCACGATCTGAGTCCTGCCTCTAATGAGCATGACCCAGTCTTGCACAGCTAAGTGAACTTAGGAACCCACTTAGCTGTGCTCATGCTGTATTTAACACCCACCTGGCATCTATTGGTCTCGCTGAGAAGACCCCAGCTGGGTGCCATTCAGTACTGGTCCCCACAAACGGGAACCAGGCAGAACGATACCTGCCGGGGTCTCCCAGGCGATTGGAGGTCCCCGGGTGGTCAGCTTCTGGACAGGGTGGCACCCTGGCACTGCTAGTGCCACCCAGGCAATACCAGACTGGCACCCTGACAGTGGCACTCTGGTAGTGCCACCTGGATGCCAGTCTGGTACTGCCAGGGTGTCCAAGTGGTGCTGCCAAGCTGTCAGGGGCACTGTCAGCTGGCAACAGCACTGTCTGGGTGCCAGACTGGCAGTGCCAAAGTGTCAGGCTGGCATTTGCCCGGGCCGGGAAATTATGCTGAGTGCGGCCTCAGGAGGGCATTCCCTGTTGGGGCACAAAAAATTGCTGTTTGATAGCGGGATTGTTCTCAGCGCTAGAAGCGCCGGGAATGACCCGCTAATCCATCCCAGAACGGACTCTGCGCCCAAAATATTTTCTGAGGTTACTACCAAAAAAATCAAACAGCTCAACTTGGATAGAATGGTCTGTAGAGTCTTCGAAAATAGTTCCACTGTGTGCATATTCTCCCAGACATTTTTCCTCAGGTTAAAAATCTACAAATGTACTTGCTGAACTTTACTGAGAAAAGTCTAAATTGTTGCAGGGGAGGCAATGGCCTCTTCTGTCTTTAGGAATTAGCATTTAGGAAGTATTAAAACTTCCTAGTTGATGTACAAATAAATATAGCTATTCTTCCAACAGCTTCTATTTTTCCACAATGTAGTCAGGCTACCCAAAATACTGTACTTTATACTTTTCACCTTCACTGATTCCGTGACAGAGCTTTTCCCAGAACTCAGCTAACCTCCTTAAACTGGTTGGATCTGGCAGTATTTGAGGAAGAAAATCCAATTATAAGCAATATATTTTACTCTAGGGTAAAGCGGGTATTTAAGTCTCAAGATCCATTGCTCAGGAAAGGACAGTTGCACAAATAATAATATGGAAATGCCTCCAGTGACCAAAAATGTTGCCCTTCGCCAACACACATACGCACACAAATTCCCTTCGAACTAGTTCTTTTTGGCAAAAACAGGTTTAAAAAAAAGAAATGCTTGATATTTTAAGTAGAAAGTGAACGGGTGTATTTTACAGAACTTTACCACAGCAAAACAAATATAAAGTTTTAAATTACTTAGTAAAAAGTGCATCTGAATGAAAGCAATATTTTTGCTATAAAAATTAGTGTTATGTTTGCAAATACCTTGCCAGCACTATTAAGCAAATTAAGACCTAAAACATAGATGCCAGTTGTTTTGTCCTACAAATGCAGCCAAACCCATATGAAAAATAAAAGTTTGAGTAATATGTCTAAGCAGGGCTGATCCACAGGGTTCGCCTCTTGCACGAATATAGCTTATAAAGCTATCACGCGATGTTTCACAAAGCGCTTTGGTTTCAGAACAAAATTAAGTCTGCCAAGTATTGCTTTACTCACATCCCAATGGAGTTGGAAATTAAAATTAATATAAACAGGCTATACCCTTGGAACCCCTAACACTCTTTTGTTTAAATTTCTTATTTTAGTCTGTAACATTTCAAAATTACTTCTGGGATCTGTCATTGTATTGTAAAAACTTGCATTATGTTGCCCCCAGCACAACGTGTTGATATTCTGCACTATGGGAGCTGAGCGAGAAGCTTGAGGTTTACTCTGCAATTTCCCCCATTATGAAATCCTAATCACAGCTAAGCAGTCACTAAAGAGGGGGGGATTGCTTCCCTCAGCGGTGGGTGTAATTCCGGCAGACCCATCCCATACAGGTCTTAAATTTGCAGTTGGTTCAATAATGACACTGAAAAACACCCAAGACCAGATCATGTTGAACAACATTAAAAACTTGCACGAAATGATTGCTGCAGCATATGGAAATCTAAGGACCCAATCAACCATTTCGGTCCTCATTATAAATGGTGGTCTTCATCTGGCAGGGCACTAGTTTTTGGTGATATCAACAATCAGTACAATTGTATTTCTCGGAGTCTCTCTTTCCCACGCATTATTCATTAACATCCTTTGGGCTCCCTCCCCGACATAGGTCAAACGCATTGTAACTATATCCTCCCAACATAGAAAAATTAAGGTACCAAGGCAAATTTAAAGGAACATTTTAACTGGCAATTTGCAAGTTTGACACAGTCCTCAAACTCTCAATGTACCACCCTTCCAATGCATACAAGTTTTCAAATTTGACAAAGGAATTCAACTCTGTCTAGCAACTGACATCTAGCCACTCTGAGGAGATCCAAGGAAGAAATACAGAACATGAATGACTTTCACAATTCAATGGAATTGTCAAAAAAACAGAAAGGATAATATATATTTAAGGCTTAGCATGGAGTTCTTCTTGGAAATTTGATCAGCCATGGCGACGTTGAGTTTGATTGCTTCCAATTTCCCTCAGTACAAAGCGAGGGTTTTTTGAAAGATGGGTGTGTTGGCAGTCCTTTGTTCAACTTCCCAACCCTTTTTCTTCTTTCACATCTTCCACACTCTTAAGGTTTGTGGTATCAGAAAGTGCTTTTAGTTCCCTCAGCAAATGTGTGAGCACCTCTGTTAGCTTCGGCAGACTCAATGTGACTGTTATTGTGTCCCTTATGACCAGTTCTGAGGAGCCGGGCTGGTTGTTCTCCCACTTTTATTTAGAAAGTCTGAGGCCTTGCAATATTTTCAGCTCCCCAAGGATAAGACAAGTATTCGGTTACTGAACTGCTTAATTTATCATTGGGTTTCCTGGCTCTGCCATTTATAGAACTGAAGTGGATATCTTTTTAGGACAATCCAGAATTGTGCTGGAACATGTTCGCTGTTTGTGTTCCCAGATTATTTATTACAAAAAATTCTATCCAGACAGAGAGAGCGGTTTGTTCAGTGACTTTCCGATGGTGGGCAATTTGATGATTCCGCAGTGTTTAACACCCATTCGCAACTCCAATAATAAAGCAACTGATAATAACCTATACAGGGCTCTGGATAATATCCCAGCCTGAGCTGACTAGTTTGAGCTCTTCTTCACGTCACAATTCATGATCATCTCCAATGAGAAAAAAAAACTTAGTTTTTTAAATAATCTTTATTGTCACAAGTAGGCCCACATTAACACTGCAATGAAGCTACTGTGAAAAGCCCCTAGTCACCACATTCCGGCACCTGTTCAGGTAACAGTGTCCAATTTACCTAACAAGCACGTCTTTCAGGGCTTGTGGGAGGAAATCGGAGCACCCGGAGGAAACGGCAGACACTGGGAGAACGTGCAGACTCTGCACAGACAGTGACCAAAGCCAGGAATCGAACCTGGAGCCCTGGCACTGTGAAGCAACAGTGCTACCCACATTGCTACTGTGCCACCCTAGTTATTGCCCCTCAAACTCCCTCAGCACCACCATTGTCACAAAGTGCACCATCAACACCTTGGGAGTCATCACTGATCAGAAACTTAATTGGACCAGCCACATCAAGATTGCGGCTGGCCGAGTCCAGCGTTCATCTTGACCCTTCCAAACCCGCTCCGCCATCTATAAGTCTCGAGTGAGAAACGTGATGGAATACTCAGCACTGGCATGGATGGGTGAGGCCACGCAACACTCATCAAGCTCAACAATATCCAGAGCAGAGCGATTTGTTGCCAGTGTTCCAAGAAAAAAGTATATTAAAATGCTTCATTTTCAAATGGATTTGTTTAATTCCAAACTGCTGTTGGAAAAAATTACAGAGGATTGAATAGTTTCTTCCAGATTAAGTGGAAATGCCCATGGAAATCTATTGCCGAATTTTGGTCACTTTGACTCTCTCCATTATCTGCTAAGCCACCACTTAATCCGAGAATGAATCACTTAATTGGTCTTTGACACATCATTGCTGTCCTGTGGCACTAGGTGATTCACAAATTAATTTTGCAAATGCCAACACAGTAATGTTTGTTTTGCATTCAGTTGACTACTGGTTTCATGCAGATTATGTGACTCCGCCTTTCCTAGGGAATGATCCCCATGGACCCATTCTGATCATCAGCACCCCTTTACCCATGTGCCTAACTAATAACCCTGTTTTATCCAGGAAGGTAGATTTAAACAACTTGTGTGTAGCTGCAATTTAGCTTATGCTTCCAATTGCGCTACACAGGTGGGGTTTACTACAAGTACTAGAACAGTCAACTCCTAAATGAAAAATGGATGGAAAGAACTTGATGTAGTTTGTCAACAGAATGTAATATAATTGCCTCTCCTTACAACTATGCTGTAGAATTAAGTCATCATTGTGCAGAATTGACTGCTAAATGTCAGGGTTTGCATTTTGTCTTTCTTTGAATTTCACAGGATTCTTGTGCTTCTAAGATTTACTTTAACAAACTTGAAATATACAGCATTTTTAAAACCTTATTTTTTAGCAACTCATAATTCTTTAAGTAAATAAGAGTTGGAAGCAATTATAATTAGAAATTAAAACAAAATACTGCAGATGCTGGAAATCTGAAGTATGAACAGAAAATGCTGGATAAACTCAGCAGCATCAGTGGAGAGAGAAACCGAGTTCGCATTTCGAATCCATATGACTCTGTATAAGGATCGTAAAGATCGGTACAAATTTATGATGTACTCTATTTAGATTAAAATAGGTGGGGAAGCAGGCAGAGAAGAGATAAAAGATTTTACAGATGGATATAGATAGGCTAAGAGATTGAGCCAAAATTTGGCAGATGGAGTTTAATGTAGATAAGTGAGAGGTTATCCATTTTGGCTGAAAAAAATAGAAAGGCTTATTATCTTAATGGAAAACAGATTCAAGATGAGTCTGGTCAGAAGGATCGGTGTCTTGTTCATGAATCGCAGAAAGTCAGTTTGCAGGTACAGCATGTAATTAAAATGGGAAATGGAATGTTAGCATTTATTGCAAAAGGACTGGAATATAAAAGTAAAGAAGTATTATTGCAATTGTGTAGGGTGTTGGTGAGACCACATCTGGAGTATTGCATCCAGTTTTGATTTCCTTATTTGAGGCAGGATGTGGTGGTACGGATGCAGTTCAGAGGAGGCTCACCAGATTGATTCCGGGGATGAAAGGGTTGACATACGAGGAGAGATCAAAGAGAATGGGCTTATACTCTCTGGAGTTTCAATGGATAAGAGGGGATCTGATTGAGATGTATAAAAATACTAAATGGGATTGATAAAGTATACGTAGACCAAATGTACCCCCTTGTAGAGCAATCGAGAACGAGAGGTCGCAGATAAAGTGAGAGGTGGTAAATTCAAAACTGAGATGAGGAGAAACTACTTCTCGGAGAGGGTGGTGAATTTGTGGAACTCGCTGCCCCATAGTGCGGTGGGATCGGAGTCATTAAATGGTTTCAAGGAACATTGATTGGGGTGCGAAGAACGTGATAGGGATGGAAATGTTTTATGTACCATGTTTATGTTACTGTTACTGTTATTATTATAAAAACTACAAATACCCTAATAAAATGGGTTTTTTTTATGGTTTCAAGGAGGAGATAGATACATTTCTGATTTATAAAACAGGTTAAAGGGATATGTGCAACAGGTGGGGAGGTGGATTTGAGACCAGGAAGAGATCAGCCATGATCTGATTGAATGGCGGAGCAGGCTTGAAGGGCTGAATTGTCTACTTCTGCTCCTAATTCCTATGTTCGTATGTTAATATTACGATCCAGAAGTTTGTTCTAAAAATGTACAAGATGCTGCATGCAAATGTGTTTCTAGTAAAAAGATAATGTTTTATTGTCTTGTACATTTTTTAAAGGGATAGAAACATTCTCATACTAATTTGCAGTGAAATTAGTATCTTTATTGCAACAGTACTTCTTTAAATCCTCACCTCCTGCTATTCTACCCTTCCCATGCCATTATCTCATTCAATACATGCCCCATTTATTTCATCCCTCTCATATGATCCCAATCATATCCCTTCTTCCAATGCCATTCCTATCCTCCCCGTGCCATGCCATGCCATCCCATACCTCCCATGAATTCCCAACATTCAGGCCGTGACCCTGGACGCTGTCCTTTCCACCCACCATGTATGTCTGTCTGATATTTTGGTTTAATTCAAATCAATAACTACTTTTTATCTATTTATTTCCTATCTACAGATAACGTAATGCACCAAGGAGACATGCATTTTTCACAATGTCACGTTTTGTGGTTCACTCGGCAGCACTGCCGACAGATTTTATATCACAATTGGCCAAACTGCGAAAAAGTAAGTTTTGGCTAGAACCCAGGTTTCACTCTGTTTTGCCTCGAGTCATCATTCTTCATAAGTCAACATGTTTTTAAATAATTATACCCTCCTTTTCTTTCTTTTTATAAATTTAGAGTACCCAATCTTGTTTTTTCAAATTAAGGGGCAATTTCACATGGCCAATCCACCTACCCTGCACATTTTTGAGTTGTGAGGGCGAAACCCACGCAGACACGGGGAGAATTTGCAAACTCCACACGGACAGTGAACTGGGGTTGGGATCGAACCTGGGACTTCGGCACCGTGATGCAGCAGTGCTAACCACTGCGCCGCCGTGCCACCCTAATTATGCCAAACAATCTCAAGGATATCTTTTGCAAATATTTCCTCCACCAGACAAATACAACTCAGTAAATTAGGGAATCAAACTTTTGATCATTCTGTTAAACAGCATTATGGTTCCCTGAACCATTATGACAATAATTTAAGATATAATGGGGAGATGCCGGCGTTGGACTGGGGTGGGCACAGTAAGAAGTCTTACAACACCAGGTTAAAGTCCAACAGGGTTGTTTCAAAAGAGCTGCGCTCCGAAAGTTAGTAATTTAAGATAAACATGGGAAAACATAACCCTGGGATTTTCAGTGGTCTTTAATATGTTATAGAATCCTGCAGCACTCGCAACTGTCATGGATTCATTCAACATATATTGTTTTAAGTTTATTTTTCATTGCAGTGATTTCCTCATTTCACTGCACATTGAAGTTATTCCATTCTTCTCCATAACAAACATGTTTTTGTTCAGTCTCAAAACAAATAAAACCCCATAATGAGGTGATTCATGAATCACAGATATAGTGGTCATGGATTCTGAACTGATTAGGTTTGTGGAAATAACTACTGAATTTAATCAGACAATGAAGTATAAACAAACTGAGTAGCTCAAGGCATAATGGTGCTAATAAGCATATTTCCACAGAATCACAGCAAATAAAAACAGACCATTTGGCCTGTCGGGCAATTTCCTCCTCACAAACCATTCAGTCCAATCACACTTTCCTGTTTACAACTATTTCATGCAACTACGTAATTCCCTTTTCAAAATACCAATACCCTGCTCCAACAATTATTTGCAGCAAAGAATTCCAAATCAACTATTATAACCAGCATGGGACTCATCAAGCAGGGGATGATTGTTCCCTAGTGCTATTGTGAGTACTAACGGTGAGTTAACCAGCACCAGTATAACAGGTCAGCTATTGTAGTGAGGACCCCGAGATGTGTAATCGAGTCCTGTGTAAATACTGCCGCTGTGCAGAATAAGCATCTTTCTTTTTTTTAAAATATTTTTATTCTCCTCCTTTTTCACATTTTCTCCCAAATTTACACCGGCCAACAATAGACAATAATCAGTAACAAATATGTCAATCCCCTCATCAATAACAACGATCTCATCCTCCCACCAAACCCCAAACATTAGCCCACATGTTCACACAAATGACAAAAAGGAATCAGGGATCACCCATAGTCACCATTAACACACACAGTCCCCTTCCCCCTGCCCCAACTAATGTTCGATGTTATCCAGTTCTTGAAAGTGCATAATGAATAATGCCCATGAATTGTAGAACCCCTCCATCCTTCCCCTCAGTTCAACTTAACCTTCTCAAGAGTCAAGAATTCCAACAGATCCCCCCGCCATGCCAGGGCACAGGGTGGAGAGGTTGCTCTCCAACCCATCAGGATCCGCCTTCGGGCGATCAACGAGGCGAAGGTTACAACATCTGCACCAGTTTCCAACTCTGGCTGGTCCGATACCATGAATATGGCCTCCCGGGGACCCGGGTCCAGTTTCACATGCACCACTTTAGAAATTACCCCAAAAACCTCCTTCCAGTAATCCTTTAGCTTCGGACAGGACCAAAACATATGAACGTGATTAGCAGGGACCCCCCCTTCCCCGCGCAACGTTCACACACATCTTCTACTCTTTCAAAGAATCGGCTCATCCTCGCCCTCGTGAGGTGTGCTCTGTATACCACCTTCAGCTGTATCAGCCTCAACCTCGTGCACGAGGTGGAGGCATTCACTCTCCGGAGCACCTCACACCAGAACCCCTCCCCATATCCTCTCACAACTCTTCCTCCCACTTTGCTTTGATCCCTTTCAGTGGTGCCTTCTCTTCTTCCAAAATAGCTCCGTAAACCGCCGCTACTACCCCCTTCTCCAGTCCCCCCGTCTTCAGCCCCTCCTCCAGCAATGTGGAGGCCGACTCCACCGGGACACTCTGTATCTCCTTTCTGGCAAAATCTCGAATCTGCATGTATCTAAACATTTCCCCCTGCTTCAGCCCATACTTCCAGCTCCTTCAATCCTGCAAACCGACCCCTAAGAAACAAATCTGTGTCTTAATACCCCCCATTTCCGAAAATTTCCATCCCACTTCCCTGGCTCAAATCTGTGTTTCCCCCGAACCGGCATTTCCCTTGAGCCTGCCACCAACCCGAAGTGTTGCCGTAACTGCCTCCAAATTCTCAATGAGGCTATTATTACCGGACTCCTGGAGTATTTCCCCAGGGCCATCGGGAGCGGCACTGTTGCTAGTGCTTTCAATCTCGACCCCCTGCATAAACTCTCCTCCATTCTGACCCACTGGGAATCAACCCCTCTGACCCAGCTCCACATTCTCCGCCGAGTAGTAATACATCAGGTTCGGAAGACCCAAACCCCCTGCCTGCCTTCCCTCTGTAGCAGCACCTTTCTAACTCTGGTCACCTTCCCTACCCATATTAACGAAGTAATCCTTCCCTCAATCTCTCTGAAAAAAGTATTTGGCAGGAAAATCAGCAGGCATTGAAAAATAAACAGAAATAGCAGCAACACGTTCATTTTAACCGCCTTGACCCGACCCGCCAGTGACAGAGGGAGGCCATCCCACCTTGCCAGATCAGCTTTCACTCTCCCCACCAAACGAGAAATGTTGTACCTGCGGAGCGCACCCCCCCCCCCCCCCCCCCCCCCACCACTCCCAGGCAACCTGCACCCCTAGGTACCTAAAGTGAGTCCCTGCTCTACGGAATGGCAGCCCCCCACCCCTGGCCGAGACACCACAAAATACTCACTTGTCTAGATTTAGTTTGGAATAAGCATCTTTCTTATGAACTCATCGGACTTCCCTTTACCGTTTACTTCATTAACTACCAGCCATGAAAAGACATTTTTCTAACCTGTTAAAAAAATGTTTTAATGTTTCCAATTAAGGGGCAATTTAGCAGTGGCCAATCCACCTACCCTGCACATCCTTAGGTTATGGGGGTGAGACCCACGCAGACAGGGGGTGAATGTGCAAACGCCACTCAAACAGCGACCCAGGGCCAGGATCGAACCCGTTCCTCAGCGCCTGAGGTGGCAGTGCTAACCACTGCACCACCAGCCACCCAGCATTTTCCTAACCTTTCTTTTAACTTTCATCTTAAATTAGTGCCCTTTGATGCTGACCAATGGAGTCAACCTCACTTTTTACCCAATCTAAACTTTTATAATGAAACTATGGTGCACCTATTGTTTCTTTTAAAAAGCTCCCAATATTCCAATTTCATCCTAACAGACAATGTGTAAAATCAACATTACTCCCTTACTTGGAAACGCAAAATTTAGTTTGCCGTACCTACTTAAATTGTCATCATTGTTGACCTGTGGGTCACTCTGTCCCTACTTGTGTCCCTACTTGCTCCACTTAAAATTTTACTACTTGAGGTACTCTTCCTTCTGTTCTATCTACTTCCAAAATATATTAATTCAATTTTCTCTGTACGAACCGCAGTCTTCCATCTTTCTCCACATTCGCTTGACCTTTCTATGTCTACCTGCAGCCGTCCACAGTCCACGCGATGATTTATCATATCGTCCAATTTGGTGCTTTCAGCAAATTTCAATATTGTTCTCTCAATGCCAGATCCAGGGCATTTAGAACATAGAACATTTGAACATACAGTGCAGAAGGCCATTCGGCCCATCGAGTCTGCACCAACCCACTTAAGCTCTCACTTCCACCCTATCCCCGTAACCCAATAAGCCCTCCAAACCTTTTTGGGCACTTAGAGCATTTTATCATGGTCAATCGACCTGACCTGCACGTCTTTGGACTGTGGGAGGAAACCGGAACACCCGGATGAAACCCACGCAGACACGGGGAGAACGTGCAGACTCCGCACAGACAGTGACCCAGCAGGAAATCGAACCTGGGACCCTGGCGCTGTGAAGCCACAGTGCTATCCACTTGTGCTGCCGTGCTGCCCATTTATGTACATATGCCAAATAAGAGCAGCTCCAACACAGACCCTTGCAAAACATCAAACAAAATTTGACACTAATACACATACGGAGATATTAGGCCTCGATAACCAAAGGCCTGATCAAAGAAATAAGTTTTATGAAGCGCCTTAAAGTTGGGAGACAGAGAGATTTAGGGAGAGATTTCCAGAGTATAAAATGTGGCAGCTAAAAGCACAACCATCAATGGTGGAGCGTTTATAATTGGGAATGCTCAAGAATGCAGAATTGTATGAGCAGAGGTCTGAGAGAGCTCTAATGCTGGACATCAGCAAGATAGGATGGGGCAAAGCCTCAGGGTGATTTGTAAATATGAATGTGGTATAGTTGCAAACTCAGCAGGTCTGAGGAGAGAGAAGGGAGCTAACGTTTCGAGTCTGGATGACTCTGTCAAAGTGGCATAGTTATGAAGTTTATAAGATTGTGATGTTTTGGAACTGGATCATTAAATTTAGGGTAAATGAAGAGGGTCATGTGACATGTTCTGCAGTCTGCCTGACAGTAAGTCTAGATGGTGTGATTGTTAGAGATCAAAGGAACGCTTAGATTGTTTTACTGAGAAAGAGGTAAGATATTTATGCTTGGAGACAATAACAATAGTCTCTGAGTTTACCAGAAGTAGACACAGTCTCCCAAAGTCCCAGAAAGGTGTTGTTGGTGTCAGCTGTAAACAGTTGTGTTGTAAACTATCCATTTACTTCTAGGATGAAAGGGAGTTGGGATCAAAGATATCTAATTAGCACTTCTATGTGAATGCAAGATTAATTCACATTGCCATGGGAACAGGGCACAGGAAGCCATTGTTGAGATCGGGTTATAGACTTCCCTACAAATCAATGAATATCACAGACAGATAGCAGAGGTCGTGTGCGATCAGCTGAGAGAAAGGGCTGCTTGGTTTTACAAGCTGCCACAGCCAGACGTGGGAGAGTGACGATTCTCAGTTGAAGAAATGCATTCTGCAGCCATCTAAGGATTCCAGGACATTGGTTATGGCATGACCACAGGGAAGAATCATTGGAGCAAGTCTTATTGTTGGTGATGGATTTAAGAAACCCTCCAAAAACTAAGAGAGTCTGAAGACAGTCACTTAGATAATAATCTTTATTGTCACAAATAGGCTTACATTAACACTGCAATTAAGTTACTGTGAAAAGCCCCGAGTCGCCCCATTCCAGCACCTGTTCGGGTACAGGGAGGGAGAATTCAGAATGTCCAAATTACCTCACAGCACATCTTTTCGGGACTTGTGGGTGGAGGCCAGAGCACCCGGAGGAAACCCACGCAGACACAGGAAGAATGTGCAGATTCCACACAGACAGTGACCCAAGACGGGAATCGAACCTGTGACCCTGGCACTGTAAAGCAACAGTGCTAGCCACTGTGCTACCGTCCCAGCCATACTACCTGGCAGAATGAGGATATGGGAACCCATTGGGAGTAACTGTGGGTTGTAATTCCATGGAGAGTGTGGTGGATGATGAGGGGAATGTCACTCTCTGTAGTTTAAGGTTGCCTTAAAAAAGAAAATAATGTTACGGCAATAGTATTTTAATCATTTGTTGCAAAGGAAAGTTTTAAAACATGAAATCTTGTTGTTCTTTCAACGAATAGCTAGACGTTTGAATCTCTTTCAAATGTATGGGTCCTGCGAGCATAGGAAAGATAGGTGAGATTGATGCAAGCTAGGACACAAAGAAGAGTTTTGAATTATTTCAAATTTGAATGAGTAGAATTGGGGAGGGAGGTGAAGCCTTTGTTGAAATAGTTAAGTCTAGAGGTAATAAAGGCATGTATGAGCATTTCAGCAAAGGATGAGCTAAGACAAGGGTTGGATATGGAGGTGAAAAAAAGTGACTGTAGTAATGTTGCAGATGTGTGCTGGGAAGCCCATCTGTAAATACAACCAGTAGGTTGCAAACAGACTGGTTCCGACTCAAGACAGTTGCCAGGGAGAGAAATGGAGTGAGTGCCAAAGGAACAAAGCTTGTGCTTAGAACAGTGTCTTCTCTCTTGCCAATAGAATAGCCATAGAGTTTTACATCACAAAAATAGGCCCTTTGGCCCATCATGTCTGTGCCAGCCATCGCACCTCTCGATTCTAATCCCATTTTCCAGCACTTGGTCCGCAGCCTTCCTTAGAAGAAATTTCTGTTCGTCCAATACTGGATGTCAGACAAGCAGTTTGACACTTCAGAGACAGTAGAAGGATCAAGAGAGATGACGGTGAGGTAAAGCTGGGCATCATCGGCATGCGTGTGGATAAATATAAACGGTCCACAACTTCCTTTTTGCTGAGTCTTCCTCCCACCAATGACTCATACCTCATTAACTTGCACTAACCCTGCCACCCTAGCATTGCTGAAACCCTCAAACCTTTTGTCATCCATAAACATGACTATTCCAATGCTCTCCTACCAGCCTCCCAACTTCCACCCTCTGCAAACTTCAATTCATCCAGAATTATGACAATGAACAAATAGTCTGTTTTGGTGATGCTAGTTGAGGGATAAATGTTGGCCAAACACAAGGAGGACATTCCTGCTTTACTTCAAAATAGTGCCAAGGGATTGTTTACGTCCGGCTGAGAGGACATATGTGGTCTTCTTTTCACATCCCATGCGATAGATGACACCTCTACCAGTGCACTTGCTTTATGTTAACCTGTACAGAAAAATAATTGCGTTAAACTTACCTGAATTCCTTTAAATCCACAAAGAAAGTAGTTGTGCCATTGAGGTTTAGTTGTGTCAATGTGGATCTTGTTTATGTGAACATTATAGTCCCTATAGAAATGAATAAAGACCAGTGTTAGAGTAACTATGTTGTAAAGCATAGCTATCTGCTGCCACCTACTGCTTTGCAACAAAGGTTGTCAATGAACTTTCCATAATACAAGTTCCAAAAGAAAATTCACTAAGGTATTTAGTGAGCTCTAGGCTTAATTTAAAAGCTATGACATGTTTTGAAATAGATTCCCGGTCGCAGTGACAGACAGCAATGCGGGCTTTCAGTGATCAATTTGATATAAACATTTTACAGCTGGAAATTTAGCTTTTGATATCCCAATGAATTTTGAAAAGAATGCAGGAAACAGAAAACATTGCATTTTAATTTTTCAAGAGATAGATTATTTTTCTAGCGATTAGAAAACTAGATTCCTTACTAGGTTATCTCTATATCACCAATTTCATATTCCCTGTTACCCAAAGGCTCCTGTATTAAAACCCTCCCAATTAACAATGTGGGCTCAAGGTGCACAAGCAAGTCAATCCTCCTATATAATCTAAAAGGTCCATAACCACACCCTAGAATTAGAAGACCTCCAATATCACACCAAGGTACTCATGCTGTTGTATGAGGTTGTAAGAGGATTCTCCAAGACCCAATGAGCTACTTATTGTTCAGTTATTGCACATATTCAAGTCTTCTATCAAGTGCGCAAGTATATAGAAAATTCCTTTAAAGAAATCATACCTCCAAAAGATCACGTTTCTGTCATGTTAGGTTCAAAAAGTCACTCGGGTAATTCAAATATCCAATTGATTTGATGTGAAAAAAAATCAAACAATAGCAAAAAGTGCCAAACAAGAGCATATTTAAATACCATGTTCAATCTCAGCTACATTTCAAAAGGTTTTACGCACAATGAATGAGGTCACTTCTGCATTGGTAGGAAACGTAACAGTTGCATGCCCAGCAGAATCCTCCCCTGCAACTGCCCCCCCCCCCCCCCAACAGTTGCATGCCCAGCAGAATCCTCCCCTGCAACTGCCCCCCCCCCCCCCATGATGCTGAATAAGGTGGAGATTATATAATATAACAGGATGCGTATACAGCTCCTTGGTTTAAACACCTTTTCTAAAAGTCCTGAGGATTGCACGCAAGTTCAACCCAGATTGTAAGAGGGCTTCAATCAACATCACTTGAGTTAGGTGTTAGCTATCAGCTGAGTCAAACTGATACATGAAGGCCTCATTTGATAGAAATAATAGACTGGAAAAACATTCAAAAAATAAGCAGAAATTCCTTAAATCTTTTCCCAAACTATCATTGTCTAACAAGCAACAACTTATATTTACATAGCATCTTTGATGTAATAAAAGGTCCCAAGGTATTTCAAAGGAGCGTAAGAAACAATTCATGATATCAAGCCACATAAGGCCAAAGAAACCAAAAGTAGGTTTAATGCGTGTCGTTAAGGAGGGAAGCAAGGCAGACAGGCAGAGGGGTGTAAGGATGATATTCCAGAGTTTCGAACATAGGCACATCCACCAATAGTGGAGGAATAAAGTTGGGGATGCATAACTGGCAAGAATTAGAGGAGCATAGAGATCTCAGAGGGTTGGAGGCTGGAGGAGATTAAAGATATAAGGAGGAGCGAGGCCATGGAAGGATTTTAAAACAAGGATGAACATTTTCAAACCAAAACAGTGCTTGATCAAGAAAAAACATAGGTGAGCAAGAGAAAGGATGGGGGGGGGGGGGGGGGGGGGGGGGGGGGGGGGGAGTGAAACTTGCTTCAAGTTAAGACACGGATAGGGTAATTAGCCATAGAGACAATTGTTTGTATAGCTTAAGGGACACCGCTCTGCATCAAGTGTGAGGCAAGGTAAGGAGGCAGGCCTCCATGAGCTACACCCAGTAGTTACAACCTGCACTCTAGCCATCTAAATAACTGAGGTAGCCATCAGACACCATCCTGACTTGGAACTATACCGCCGTTCCTTCACCAACACGGAATCAAAATCCTGGAACTTTCTTCCTTCCAGCACTGTGGGTGTTCTTACATCACATAGATTGCAGCGGGTCAAGGTGGTGTATCAAGGTGATGCACAGATCCCATGAACAAAACAAAACCCCACAGGCAGCACAACTTTGAATGACCTTTTCTTTACGGAGGGCAGAAAGGGAGAAATCAACCAGGATTGCATAGGAAGAGTCAAGCAAGAGGTAATAAAGGCATGGATGAGGGTTTCAGCAACAGATGACTGAGATGGGAGCAAAGTTGAGCGATGCTACACAGGTAGAAATAGGTGGTCTTAATGATGGCATAAATATAAGATCAGAAGCTCATCTCAGGATCAAATGTGGCACCACATTTGCGCCAAAGCTGGCTTTAAATTGCCATGGAGATTGAAGGAATTGGTAGCTGGGGAACAGCATTTGGAGCAGGAACCAAAAACCATGGGCTGGATTCTCCATTTATGGGGCTAAGTGCCAGCTCAAACAGAGAATCTGCAGGAGGTTCACGTGTAAAATATCGGCGCCGACCCCTCACCGATTCCGGTATCAGTGAGGGGTTAGCACCGGCGGCGACTGAAACACCTGCCACCCGCACTGAAAATATTCGGAGAATGGCCGGGTCCCTGACCGTGCATGCGCACAGCTGACAACCTGCACTGGTCGCGACGTACAACATGGCACCAGCTGTGCGATAAACCTAATCCGCTGACCGCGACCCCACAGCCCACCCCTTGGCCACCCCCTGGCCATGCCCCACCAGTCCCCTGACGCTCACTGACGCCCCCTCAGCCAGCGGCACTGATCCCAGCCGAGTGTGGCACCGCCGGACACAGTCCGCAGCCGGCACGCAGGCTCAGACTACACGTATCCCGCGCCATCGGGAACTCAGGACATCGGGGGCAGAGGGTCGCGGGTGGGCCGACCGATGAGGCGCCAATGGCATTGCAACTGCATGCGGCGTGCATCACAATGATGCCAATTTGCAGGGGGTGGAGAATCGCAAACCGGCGTCAAACCAGCACCGGGCCCGATTCCAGCGTCGGAATCGATTCTCCGCCCAATCGTCGATTGCGATTTCGGCATCGGGCAACAGAGAATCCTGCCCAGCTTCTGTCTTCCCAAAATTTAAACGTAGGAAATTTCTGCTCATCCAATATTAGATGCCAATCAGCAGTTTGACGACTTAGCGATAGTGTAAGATTCAAGAAAGATGGTGGGAGTATAAGCTGACCAACCACATTGCCCAACAAATTTCTTGGCTACACCTTGTTGGCATTTTATTTCTTTATTATGTAGAAAATGAAGAAAAGTACACAATTCTGGAAAAATATCACTAACCATGCCCATGGTAGTGGCTGTTTAATATTAGAAATATCTAAAAGAGGTTTCCACGCCATTCTAAGGCTTCATTCAAAAATATCTCCTGAACGAGACAGCCAAGAGCTGCTGTGGACAAGATTTACATGCATGGTAGAGATGCAGCATGAGCACTGTAGTTTTCACTTTGCTCTAGAGAAATTTCAACACCCTCAGTTACAACCAGGCACCACATTTATAAATAACTGAGGAACGAACAGTGGGAAAAAGATAAATTAAATTTATATTTTCAGTGTTTCTTACAATTTAAATTATTCTGTAGGACAATTGAGCAAATGGTGTTGCCTTGAGTCGGGATTTTATTACCTTATGGAAAGTGTCTGACGTTTCTGCTGGGGTCAGAGAAGGATAGTAAAAAAGGTTTCATGCTAGCTATATAGACAGTGCAACTGGAAGCAGACCCATGTCAAGAGCAGCACAGTGGTTAGCACTGCTGCTTCACAGCATCAGGCACCCAGGTTCAATTCTAGCCTTGGGTGACTGTCTGTGTGGAGTTTACATGTTCTCCCCATATCTGCATGGGTTTCCTCCAGGTGCTCCAGTTTCCTCCCACACTCCAAAGATGTGCATGATAGGTGGATTGTCGACAATCAATGCGTAAGGGTTGCAGGGAATGAGCCATGGTAGAGTGCTCTTTCAGAGCATCAGTGCAGACTCGATGGACTGACTGGTCTCCTTCTGCACTGTAGAGATTCTATGTAAAATGGCCAATGGCTCACATGTTGGTCACTGTAGACTCAATAGTAGAGAGAACGTTGTATTGGCCAATGACGTACCAACACTGGTTTCTATGAAAATTACACCTCAATTAATGTAAATATTTTACAATTTTTAAATTACTTTTACAATAAAATGTTTGTAAGTAACAGAAAAAGACTTACCGTGGGAAGGAAGGGGAATAATAAAGTAATTGAATCTTAAAGTAAATAATGTAAATTCACCTTTTTTAATTGCTACTATCATTTACTTGTAAATAACTAGAATTGTAAGGCTTTAAGAAGGAGAAAACCAACCGCTATCTCCATTTGAAGCATGTTTTTCAAATTGGTTAACAGTATTATAATATGTCATTCTGCATGAGGAAGGAGTATAATATTTTTAATTTGTACCCACAAAGTGATGTTTTTATAAATGTCCTGAATCATTTCTGCAGCACTGAGCAAACTGTTGTAGCATTTTGATACAGCAAGATCAAGATAAATATCAGAAACACCATTCCAGGGTCTTACACCCATTAGCAATGTCGTATTACCTGTTATAAACAAATATACATAAAGAAACGCCAATCCATCAAATATTTATTCCTGTTCACCTTTGTAAACAAAAATTGATAATTTTATCGAATGTTGCTGGGAGAAGTGTTATACAAATCTTTTTTTTATATTTCCAATCAAGGGGCATTTTAGCATGGTCAGTCCACCTACCCTGCACATCTTTGGTTTGTGGGGGTGAAACACGCGCAGACATGGGGAGAATGTACCAACTCCACAGACAGTGACCCGGGGCCGGGATCAAACCTGGGTTATCAGTGCAGTGAGGCAGCAATGCTAACCACTGTGGCACCCTGCCTCCCCATACAAACCTTTAATTAATAGAAATGTAATTCGTAGAAATTACAGTGCAGAAGGAGGCAATTCGGCCCATTGAGTCTACACCGGCGCCTGAAAGAGCATCCTACCTACGCCCACACCCCCACCCAATCCCCATTACCCAGCAACCCCACCTAACATTTGGACACCATGGGGCAATTTAGTGTGGCCAATCCACTTAACCCGCACATCTTTGGACTGTGGGAGGAAACCGGAGCACCCGGAGGAAACCCACGCAGACACAGAGAGAACGTTCAGACAGTGACCCAAGCCGGGAATCGAACCTGGGTCCCTGGTGCTGTGAAGCAACAGTGTTAACCACTGTGCTACCGTGGAGCAAGTAATGTACAAAAAAATGGACCCATTATGTATTAATGCACAAATTGTTATTGCATCATTAACAAGACACCAACTAGGAAAACCAATGCTAGAAAAGGCTTTGGAAAGACCTAATTTTAAATCTTTTCCTTTTAACAGGTTATAGATTGGCCAGGTTGAGGAGTCCATTATTTTCTCACAATGCCAACATCAAGCATACTATCAGCTGCTGCGATACATGTGCAAATTCCTTTCTTAACAAGCATCACAAATCCTGATTTTAAGCTGGGTGGGAGTGCAGCCTAGAAGATCTGGAGAGGTAGAGAGACTACCAGGGTGGTGCCAGCATGGAAAACAAGTATTACTTTTTTTTTAATAATCTATAATCTTTATTATTGTAACAAGTAGGTTTACATTAATACTACAGTGAAGTTACTGTGAAAACCCCTAGTCGCCACACTCCGATGCCTGTTTGGCTGCACTGAGGGAGAATTCAGAATGTCCAAGTTACCTAACAGCAAGTCTTCAGGACATGTGGGATGCATCTATAGAAATAGTTGAAGCTTATCTATGTGTAAATAGTTTTAGTTCTACTTCTTATTTTCTCTTTTTTAAACTCCCACTGTTTTCATATTTATATTTGTCTTGTGTACCAAAAACTCAATAAAAATATTTTTTTTTTTTTTTTAACTGACAAAGACTGGCTTTTCTACCCACACCATTCTCACTGGGTTGGCAGGATTAAAATAGAGACTAGTGGTTACTCTTGATCTCTTGGGTTCAGTGTTTTAATTTTACTTCACTTTGAAAGCAGGCATAAACCAAACTTCAAAATATGCATAAAGTGCATAAAATCATTCCCCATCCCCACTATCATTGCCTCATTGTGACTGATCTAGGTGTCAGCCATGTCTCAGTTGGTAATGTTCTTGCTCAGAGTCAGAGGGTTGTTTGTTCAAGTTCCATCTCCAGAGACTTGCAGAAAAACATCGAGACTGACAGTCCAGTTCCATAATGAATGAGTGTTGAACAGTCAAGAGGTCTTTAGATAAGATATAAACTCTGCCTGCCCTCTCTGGTGGACATAGCAGATGCCAAAACACCACTTATTAAGGGCAGGAGAGTTATCCCCCATAGCCTGGCCAATATTTGCCCCTCAAATATCTTCAGATGAAGTACAGCCTTCCAGACTATAAACTCTCTCCGCCACCTTTACCCCATTTTTATTTCTATCAATTTACTTTTCTTTTATTTCCTTCCACTGGTCTGTTTTTCCCTCACCATTATTCCCATCACCACCCCCCCCCCCCCCCACCCCACCCCCCAACCACCACCACTACTCGGGCCAACTGTTCCTAGTTGCCCTTTGCAGACTGTTCACTTTTGTTCTGCCATTCACGCATTTTAATCTCTTTAAATGCCACTATAAGCACCCTTCTTAACCTTAATCAGTTCCATTTACATTCCTTTTATCTTCTGTCCTCAACATCTTTGACTGACCCCTATCCAGCCCCATCGCTCCACCCCCACTAAAGTATAAATCTGACCCCATTTCCAGTTCTCTCTAGCTTTGACAGAGTCATCCAGACTCGAAACATTAGCTCCTTTTACTCTCCACAGACCTGCTGAAATTGTTCAGTATTGTTTCAGATTCCAGCATCTGAAGTAATTTGCTTTTATCACATTTTGTTACTTTGTTTTTCCCACTATGTGTACCGGGATTTTCACAGCAACTTCATTGCAATGTTAATGTAAGTCTACTTCTGACAATAATAAAAATTATTATTATTATTTCTGAGTTAAAAGGTGCCAGGTGGCCGATTTCTAGGTTCTCTATTAACTGGCTGCTTGGAAATCCAAAACAGCAATCCAAAGTATTCTGGCTCTAATGTTTCTTCTTCCCTCCATGGGCAAATCCCTGGTCTCCTTTTGGCACATCTTCCAATAGCGTGGCTTTGATCAATAATGGGTTTGGTGAAGAAATACACAGATTCAAACCAGGATCTTACATCTCTGGGTGCACCCACTGGCCAAGTATACTTTAAAAGATGTAAAACAAGAAAAATCTTGAAAAGTTAACTTCAAACATAACTTCGCAAAAATTTGAATTTAGCACCATCAAGACTTTTCAGTTAACAGAATGGTCCATTAGGAAAGTGGAATGTAAGCTGCTACAGTTTCCTTTAACTCCCAATTCAAATTAAATTGCTTACAGGTATACAGGGTTAGTGTTTGCCAGCTGGATGAGCTTTGTTTTTGTTGGTGTGACTGCTGCCAAAATATCTTGTTCTAAAGCCATTGGAAGCACAGCATAGCCACAGTAATCAACGTGTTCACCTGCAAAAGATATAAATGATTAAAGTTATTTTCATTCACACATACCTCTGAAGTGGTTAAGTACTTTTCAAATTTAATATACTTACTAAAGTAAATATTTCAGAAACGGTCATATAAAGTATGATTTCACATGCATAATCAACAAGATTTTGAAGTATGACCCAACTTAAATTGCACAGACTCCATTAGCTACTGAATAATATTGGACGGGAATATTTTCTCACTTCAAGTTTCTCTATTTCCTGACAATACGGAGTCATAATGGGGTACGAGTTTCCACATATGTGTCAGCATCCCCTGGAACCTATTCCTGCCAGTGAGGGTTATTAGGTTATTAAAACATTGCCTAATTCTGTCTTCACATTCACACACCCCACATGCAGTTTTCAGCCGTGGTCACTGGATACTGATTTCTACCTTCCTGGCATAGGGGTGCTGTGCCAATTGCCGAACCACAATGCCATTTAGACAGAGATCATTTCATACATATCAGATCATATAATCCGTTCTCTCTGTGTATAGAACGGCAGTGGTTGTACTTGCCCAGTAAACCATAGCTGGAGCAGTAAACATAATTCTATTTTGACAACTTTCACCAACAGCATTTGGATCATAATTAAAGCATTCCACTTGGAATACCTAGTTTTCTAATTTGAAGTATTTGTTCTCTCATCGACTTTCTATACATAGTTCCACGTGCTGCAGATAATGATGTTTAAATCATTCCACTGCAATTACTGTTGAGATTCAAAGCTGTTTGTGACCATCTGATTCTCATCTTTTTCAATAAATGGAATGGAATACATATTTTATTTTGTTCTTTAGAACCTGTATCGTACTATAGCCCACATAACCATGTTTTGCTTTTAAAGAATCAACAGTATGTCTACTTAAAAGCTAAATGTGTTTTACAACTTTATTTAATTCAGTTTGCAATGTCACCTCAATAGTAGCACGCTTGTCTCACAGACAGAGAGTTCAAACCTCATCCAAGACCTGGCCACATAATGCGGGCTGACACTTCAAAGCTGTACTGAGGGAGGGTTGCTCTGGTGGAGGTACTGGCATTCCAATTACTGGTTACACTGAGGACATACCTACCCGCTCAGGTTGATATAGATTATCTAGCACTTTTCAAAGATGTGCAAGAGAGTCGTCCGGGTATCCTGACTGATGCTTAACTTTCAACAAGCATCACTAAAATCATTCACCTCATCCCTGTTTTAGGACAGCGTTGTGTGCAAAATGACTGTCGTATTTCCCCTATATTACCACAATGTCCACATTAGTTGGTTGCAAAATGCTTTGGGGCAGCCGGAGATGTTGAAAGGAATTGTACAAATGCAGATTCTCTCTTAATTAGTTTTTTACTATCCCTGTTCATTAGTGTATTTACTATATTTAATAGTGCAAGTTATAATTTTACTGAAAACATACTGGTCAGAAAAGCTACTGGCATCAACCACTTACAATTCTCATTAACTTTTTTGCTTACTTTGGCTCACTGGATCTTTCAAAATATTTCCTTTTGAACAGCATGTGCTGGGAATTGGTTTGGCAGAATTACTAAGCCTGGCACGAACACCATAGCCCTGCCAATTCTAGCTAATACCAGAGTGAGCAAGTAGGTGGTCTTGCACCATTTAGCTTTGCACTGATGGCTAATGCAAAATTGTGAAACATTTAGAGCTGTTTATATATATTACTCCCGCCTAATAGTTATGGTTCTAAGGTCATTTCCCATTTCAAGTTTGTTGCCTTACTTTTCCTGCACTTATTAAAATTTGAACTAATTTGTTTTTATGAAACTTGAAGCCTGCCCTTTCATGTGGGCTCAAGCAGCATCTTCCCTCTGTCCAATCATCTCTTCTCAATCTGTAGAAATCTAATAGCCATCCCATGCATAATCGGTACCACTGTTTCAGGAAGGAAGGGACCAGATGACTCCATGACATTACAATCACAAAAAATTCAAATTGGGGACTATCGGGACATTGCAGTAACACCACCTAGCAGAGAACCGCCACCTCCTGGCCGCATGAGACCATATTAATGTTCTTTCCCCAAGCATCCTTTACGCAGCAGGGCTGAATGGCGGTGGCCCTGCTCCTGTCGAACCGAGAAAGTTAGCATGTTTCATTGTATTTTCTTCCTAAACAAGGTGCATTTTTGAGAATTAATTTTAACAACGCAGATGTGGGATAGCATTGTGCATTCTGGCTCTTTTTTTTGGATTTTGATTAGTTTTAGATTTTTTTTAAACTGTGGCTTCATGGAATTGCTCTAATTTCTAAAGTGCAAGTGTAAAATTTGTCCAGAAACTTTAATGCAGTCCGGATACATAAAAAATTACAGCTAAAAGCAAAGAAATCCCAACCTGTCCAGCTGCTCTGTTGCTGGTACTCTTATCATAAGATGCAGTTGGATGACTGTTTAAGGAAACTAAATTAGTTCGCAGAGTTAAAACTGAAAATTCTGGAGAAAAAAGAAACTGCAGGAAATCGGAAAAATACAAGCTGTAGTAAACACTCAGGAGGCCCGACAGCATTGGTGGAGAGCAGCAACAATTGATATATTTTGTATGTGAATCTTCATTTCGACTCAAAAAATTAACAGGTTCTAAATAGTAGCCTCACATGGGCAAGGGGAAGGGGAAGAAACAAACGCTTACATGACTGTAGTAGTACAGGCAGGCTGTAATACGAGTGAGAATCAGAACATGATTAAATGGCTAATATTATCCAGACAGAGTTTGCACACACCTCCTACAGTACCCACCCATCTCCTTGAGCACACACATCCCGCCGAACCTGCTCATGTCATTTAAAATAAAGTGGAAACTCTAGTTACGTCCTGAAGAAATTAAAATCAATGTTTGTTTTTTTAAATCTTTTTATTGGCATTTTCAAAATTATATACATTGCTGTGTGTTTTCATTTATTGTAGTCACAAAGGTTTCTTCTTAGGTTTTTCTATTTACAGTCCATCACCGTCTGGCTCAGCATACAATCCTCCCTACCCCACCCCCCACCCCGCGACTACTGCCTTCCCGGTTCTTCATTGCTGCCCCCCATTCTTTCTTGCTGGTTTTTGCTACCTTACCTTGCTTTCCACTCCCCCCCCCCCCCTTTCCCACCCCCACCCACCCCAGCCCCCGGTCCTCCCTCGCTTTCCTCTTTGGTCTTTTCCTTAAAATCAATGTTAAAGCTGGAGTGCTGAACGGTGCCAGAGAGAAAAGTCCTCCTGCCTCAGGTTAATATCTGCTCAGCCATTTAGTCATCCCCCGTCTTCTACTTTAAGCATATTTCAGGTCATTCTTCTCATATTCCATCAAGTGTCTGTTTTTGTTTTTCTTTCCCAATTCCTTTCAGAGTTCCTTTTAAAAGCTGCCATTCCTTCAATTTCAATGATCACAACCAAAACATTGGTTTTGGATGGCAAGATGGCGCAGTGGTTAGTACCGCTGCCTCACAGTGCCAGGGACCCGGTTCGGTCCCGGCCTTGGATGAGTGTGTGTGGAGTTTGCACATTCTGCGAGTTTGCGTGGGTTTCCTCCGGTTGCTCAGGTTTCCTCCCACAGTCCAAAGACTGCAGGTTAGTTGGATTGGCCATGCTGAATTGCCCTTAAGTGTCCCCATCCTTAGATGGGGTTATTGGGTTACGGAGATAGGGTAGAAGTGAGGGTTTAAGTGGGTTGGTGCAGACCCGATGGGCCGAATGGCCTCCTTCTGCAATGTATGTTCTAAGTTCTAAGGGCTCAATTGCCAAAGCGAACAATGGCGACAGCGGACACCCGTCTCGTTCCCCTGTGCAGTCCAAAACTCGGTGAGCTCATCTCATTTGCACGCACACTTGCCACCGGGGCCAGAGACAACAGACACACCCACGCCACAAACTTCGGGCTAAACCCAAACCTACCCAAGAACTCAAATAAATACCTCCACTCCACCCGATCAAAAGCCAACTCTGCATCCATAGAAACAATAATCTCCGCCACCCACTGCAATGATGGAGTCATAACCACATATTTAACAGCCTCCTGATATTGCTAGAGTTGCCTGTCCTTTTTCAAACCCATTTGATCCTCAGCAACCACCCCGGTACACATCCCTCCATCCTCCCCGACAACGTTTCTTCTTTATTAACTGCGTTCAAAAGGCACCTTGACAAATACATGGATAGGATGGTTATAGAGGGATACGACACAAGTGCTGAGGGTTTTGGCCAAGGTTGGTATCATGACCGGTACAGGTTTGGAGGGTCGAGGGGCCTATTCCTGTGCTGTATTGTTCTTTCTTCTTAACTTTGCCAGCACTTTCACGTCTGTGTTCAACACCGAAATGGGCCTATACGACTCACACTCCAACAGATCCTTCCCCTTCTTCGGGACCAACATGATCGATGCCTGTGTCAGTGTCTCCGGCAGCTCCCCCTTCTCCAGTGCCTCACTAAACATCCCCAACAAATACGGTGCCAACTCTGCTGCAAACGCCTTATGGACCTCCACCGGAAAGCCGTCTGGCCTGGGAGTCTTCCCCGATTTCATCCCCCTAACGCTGTCAATCACCTCCCTCAACCCCAGCGGCTCCTCCTCCAACGCCTGCCTCCTCTCTTCATCCAACCTTGGAAACTCCAACCCATCTACAGTCCCGTCCTATATCCCCTTCCCCTCCACCCAGCTTGGCCCTGTACAGCTTCTCATAATACCACCTGAACATCCCATTTATCCTACCCAGCTCTGACACCGTCTCCCCCTTATCTGTTCACACTCGCAGAAATTCCCTATAAGCAGCCTGCCTCCGCAGCTGGTAGGCCAGCATACGCTCGCCTTCTCCCAATATTCATATTGCAACCCACATCCCTCTGTAGCTATTCCACGGCCCACCCTGTCGTCAACCTATTAAACTGCTGTCATGTGAGAGTACCTTTAAGAAATAGGGGTTTATAAAATAGCTGTAGTGAATGTACCTTTAAGAAATGGGTGTTTATCAGTGATGTCAGAGTGTGGGTGGAGCTGGGCTGTCTGCCTGCTTTTACTTTCACTTTGGACTTGCAGCGACAGGGTGTGTTTAGTTTCGTTTTGGCAGATTGGAAGCTGCATCCAGCAAAACCAGGTGTAATTTTGACTTCTTTCTGCGTGAAGGCAATGTCTTCAAATCACTCGCTAGTTTAAAAGTGATACCTGATGACTTTCTGTAAAAAGGGTTCTTTTTGCCTTATGGATGTTGCAAGGAAAGATTAAGAGTTACTTGGAGAGTACTGTATTCTTGGGGGGATTTATTGGTGTTGATAGTTGTTAAGATGTTTGCTGTGGGTTTATAAAGTGTTAACTGGTTTCACAAATAAACATTGTGTTTTAATTGAAAAGTACTGTAGATTTCTGTTGCATCACACCTATAAGGTAGGCCCGTGTGTTCCCCATAACCACAATCTATTAAAAGTTGTGGGTCAGGTGAACTCCATGATGCACTTTGGGGTTCTCTAAACCCTGGCCCATAACACTGCCTCTGCAACCTCTTCCTCTCCAACAACAACTCTTTAGTGCCCCCCCATCCAGAGTATCTCCTGTCCACCTCGACTATCTTGTCCAGCAACAATCAATGTTTCTCCCTCCTCCGCATATCCCTGCGCACCTTGAATGAGATAATCTCCTCTCTGACCTCCGCCTTCAATACCTTCCATAATGTGGCCGGCGACATCTCCCCGTTCTGATGAAGCTCCACGTAATCCCCAATCACTGACCTCGCCTTTTCACAAAATCCCTTATCTGCCAAAAGACCCAAATCCAGCCTCCATCCCGGCCTCTGCACCTGCCCCCGAGCTAAGCCTCACCTCCAGCCAATGCAGCGCATGACCTGAAATCATGATCATACTGCACCCCCACCATCCCCATTAACACCACTCAACTCACCACAAAGTCATTTCTCAAATAAACCTTATGCACGCAAGAGAAGGCATACTCCCCCCACCCCTGCCATGGGGTTCTTAAACTTCCACAGATCAACCATTCATACATTCCATAAACCCTCCCAATTCCTTCATCATCCTCAACCTTCTGATTGACTTGGGGCTCGACCTGTCCACCTTCGGCTCCATCATAATGAAAATCTCCATACATAATCAACTGGTGCGTATCTAAGTCCAAGATCGTTCCCAGTAAACCCCACATGATCCCAATTCGGCACGGCATAGCAGCACAGTGGTTAGCACTTTTGCTTCACAGCTCCAGGATCCCAGGTTCGACTGCCGGCTGGGTCACTGTCTGCACAGAGTCTGCATGTTCTCCCAGTGTCTGCGTGGGTTTCCTCAGGGTGGTTCGGTTTCCTCCCACAGTCCAACGATGTGCAGGTTCGGTGAATTGGCCATGCTAAATTGCCCTTAGTGTCCAAAATGTTTAGGTGCAATTACTGGAATAGGGTGGAGGTGTGGGCTTGTGTAGGGTGCTCTTTCCAAGGGCCAGTGCAGACTCGATGGGCCGAATGGCCTCCTTCTGCACTGTAAATTCTATGATTCTATGATATACGTTGACTAGCACCACCGCCACCCCCTCGAGCACCCCATTCACTATCATATATCTACCCCTCCCGGGTCCCACGCCTCCTTGGCCCCACAAACCCCATCCTTTTGTTCAGCAAAATGCCCTCTCCCCCCACAACTTTGAATTAAATCCCAAGTGAAATACTTGTCATACCCATCCCTTCCTCAACCTAACCTGATCCTTTACACGGAGGTGCGTCTCCTATAAAAACATCACCTCCTCCTTCAAAACTCCTCAAGCGTGCAAAAACCCGAGACCTCTTAATCGGCCCATTTAGCCCACAGACATTTCACATCACAATTCTTACCGGAGGCTTACGCCTCCACTCCCCTCAACCATCGGACTATAAGCTTGAACCCAGCTTGCTCTTATTTTTGGTTTGTGAAAAGTGTATATTATATAGATTTTGCAGAAGGAATTTAATAATTGCATTGTTTAATTTATTTATCCTGTCTCTGGAGCCTTGTGACTAGATACTGTAAGTCCCAGACTCTCATCATGCAGCCTGGGCAGCACGGTGGAAAGTTCTACTTGATCTGCGTGGACAGCTGGGAAAATAAATCCCGCACCTTTTTTACTGTGCTGGGTTTAAATCTGTACGTCCAGTCTTGTGCACACAACGCAACTTTTCCTGTCTTTTTGTTAATGTCAATGTTTACAGGGCTGCTTTCTAACAGCATGTTGGCTAAATGGTTTTGTCTTTCTACTTGTTAAATTTACACAAAGAACATATATTTATTTATTAAAAAAGATACAAATATTTGTTAAAAAGTATGGCTGTAGTGGAACCTATTCCGCTGGATGTCTGCCTGGCGCAACTCTACGTCCCAGGCACCACCTCCACTGGCCAAATGAAGGCAAGGGCCCTGCAATCACCTGACTATGCTGGATTTGGGTACTGGTTTGAGCAAGACTAGATTGGGGGTTCTGTTTAATGTCAGTGCTGTAAATCACTCCTGCACCCTTCAGCCTGATGATGCTGCTGCTGCCGGGTGCTCCGGTTTCCTCCCACAGTCCAAAGTTGTGCAGGTTAGGTGGACTGGCCATGATAAATTGCCCTTAGTGTCCAAAATTGCCCTTAGTGTTGGGTGGGGTTACTGGGTTATGGGGATAGGGTGGAGGTGTGGGCTTGGAAAGGGTGCTCTTTCTAAGAGCCGGTGCAGACTCGATGGGCCGAATGGCCTCCTTCTGCACTGTAACTTCTATGAACTTCTATCCGCGATCATCCCCCTCCAGTTATACCTCCTTTAATACCACCCTAAATCGGGCCCATCGAAGGTGGCCCCCCTCTCTACCCATGACCACGCTCATTCTGCAACTCTGCCACGTCACGATCCCCCCTCCCCCCAGCTGTCTTTATATCTCTAGCTAACTTTCTCTCATGTTAATTTTTCCCCCTTTTTAATCTTTTAGTCATTCTCTGTTGTATTTTATACTCTTTCGGATCTTCTGACCTGCCACCCAATCTTGCGCAATTATGGTTTTTCTTTAAGTTTGATATTACCTTCAACTATCTTAGTTAACCATGGAATTTTTATTTCTTGTTCGAATATATCTATTGTGTATTATCAAATATCCCCTTAAATGTCTGCTACTACATCTTTATTGACCTATTCCTTAACCTAAATTGCCAGTTCACTTTTGCTAACTCTGCTTTTATGCACTCATAATTGCCCTTTTTTAAGTTTGAAATACTCGTCTTAGGCCCACTCTTCTCTCTCCCTCAAACTGAATGTAAAATTCAATCATATTGTGTTCACTGTTACCTAGGGGCACCTTTACTATGAGATCATGAATTAATCCTACCTTATTGCACAATACCAGGTTGAGTATTATTATGGGCCAGGGTTTAGAGAACCCCAAAGTGTATCATGGAGTTCACCTGACCCACAACTTTTCAGATTGTGGTATGGGGAGCACACGGCCCACTCTACGGGTGTGGTACAGCAGAAATGGAAAATTATTTTTTAAAGCAAAACAATGTTTATTCTATGAACTCAAGTTGACCTTTTTGAAACAAACAGTGAACATCTTAGCAACCATTAATTCAAATACAACCCCCAAAGAATATAACACAACGTAATCTTTAAGCTGTCCTTTTAACATCCAGAAGACTTAAAAAACCTTTAAACAGAAGCACATCAGGTTCAGGTCACTACTAAAAGCAGTTAGTAGTTTTAAATCACCAAAGGATCAATTTACAGTTTTTAGAATACAGAGAGATACTCTAATACACCTTCTGGCTGTGACTGCACCAATCCAGCTCTGAAAACGAAACTAAAACACACCCTGCAGCAAACAGCCTAAAACAAAAGTAAAAAAAGCTGATAGACAGCCCAGCTCCACCCACTCTCTAACATCACTGCAGTAATAAACACCCATTTCTTAAAGGTACTCTCACTACAGATATTTATATACACACCCATTTCTTAAAGGTACTCTCACATGGCAGTATAGCCTGCTCCACGTTTGGCTCCAGAATGTGTTCTAAGAAACTATCCCAAAAACATTCTCTGAACTCCTCAGTTACACTACCTTTGCCCATTTGATTTTTCCAAATATGTAGATTAAAATCCCCCATAATTGTCATATCTGTCTGACAAGCTCCCACTATTTGATCTTTTGATACCCCGTCCTACCTTGCAATTGCTATTAGCGGCCATGTAAACCACTCCCACAACTATTTGCCTTTATCATTCATCATTTCTACCCAAACCACTTCTATATCCTGGTCTCCTGAACTTAGGTCATCCCTCTCTATTGTATTAATGTCGTCTTTAATTAACAAAACCACCTCTTCACCTATTCCTAACTTCCTAAAAAATAACACCCCCTTCAATATTCAGGTCCCAATCTATGCCATCCTACAATCATATCTCTGAAATAGCTACTATATTGCATTTATCAATCTCTATTTGCACTATCAGTTCTCGGTTTTGTTTTGAATGCTGCAAGCATTCAAATACAGAGCCTTAAGTTTTGTCCTTTTCTTATTTTGTAACCTCTAGCCTTATCTATTGATTTACTCTTAGATTTGTACTCTATCCTTTTCTGTCAAGGTCAGTTTATCATTTCCCATATTAATACCTTGCTCTCTTCCCTCGTCTCTATTGTTTGATATGCCACATCTGATCACTTGCCCCATTATTTAGCTTAAAACTAGCTCATTATGCAATTCGCAAGAACACTGGTTCCAGCATGGTTCTTGCGCAGACCATCCAAATGATATAATTCCCAGTACTGATGCCAGTGCCCAATAAACCAGATCCCACACCAGTCTTTGAGTCACTATTCATCTTATGTTCCCGATGCTAATTTCCATGTGACTCGGGTAATCCAGGAGAACCTTTGAGATTCAGCTTTTTAATTTAGTATCCAGGTCCTCATACACTCTATATAAAATACTCTGTATAAAACCTTTTTCTTAGTTCTAAATATGTCTACCTTGGTACCTACATGGACCACGACAATTAGACTTCAGTCAGACTCTTGCACCACACTCAAACAAATGGCACCTTGGTGCCCAGGCCAGTCAACAAAGAACAAAGAAATGTACAGCACAGGAACAGGCCCTTCGGCCCTCCAAGCCCATGCCGACCATGCTGCCCGACTAAACTACAATCTTCTACACTTCCTGGGTCCGTATCCCTCTATTCCCATCCTATTCATGTATTTGTCAAGATGCCCCTTAAATGTCAGTTTCGTCCCTGCTTCCACCACCTCCTCCAGTAGCGAGTTCCAGGCACCCACTACCCTCTGCGTAAAAGACTTGCCTCGTACATCTACTCTAAACCCTGCCCCTCTCACCTTAAACCTATGCCCCCTAGTAATTGACCCCTCTACCCCGGGGAAAAACCTCTGACTATCCACTCTGTCTATGCCACTCATAATTTTGTAGACCTCTATGAGGTCGCCCCTCAACCTCCTTCGTTCCAGTGAGAACCAAATTTATTCAACCGCTCCTCATAGCTAATGCCCTCCATACCAGGCAACATTCTGGTAAATCTCTTCTGCACCCTCTCTAAAGCCTCCACATCCTTCTGGTAGTGTGGCGACCAGAATTGAACACTATACTCCAAGTGTGGCCTAACTAAGGTTCTATACAGCTGCAACATGAACCTAGGTCATTCTTACCTCACCTGGAATTCTGTTTGTGTTAACGTTTGGACCAAGGTTGCAGAGAGGTCTGGATCCCACTACATCACTATTATCATGAAGTCTGCAGAAAACTTCCACCAGAGACCAGCATCCTTTACTGCTCCTTTATTAGTTCTATGAATGGTTTCAAATGCTGGTTCATCCAAGCTCAAGTCCTTTCTTTCCAATGATTTAATTCAGTCTTGTATCATGGGAACGTGATCCCAACATTCCTGTCTTTCCACAAGGGAGATATAGCCTGTTGACGTGAATTTGTGTCTCTAACCCAATTGTTCTGTTTCTTATGTTGCATATATTCAAGTACAGAACATTGAGTAATTTCCCATCCTGTCCATATACCCTAAAAGTGTATTTTTCACGGTTCGTCATTTTTATTTGCTGCTGCTCTGTCCAGCAACTTACATGTCTTAAGTTTTCATCACTGTTTCAGTGTTAACAGGGATTTTAATACTTCCTATAACCTTATCTGCTTCTGGAGTATTTAGTGAACTTGTTTTGTCCATTTGTATTCTGAACTTTGCTCTTATCCTCTCAAGTTTCTTGTCAATTAAGTTATTAGTTTCAAACAACGTACACCATCCACTCATTGCCCAGGTTTATGGGAAGGCTCCTCTGCAACTAGACACAGACATGATTCTCTCCGTCTTAAAAGCATCCAATCATGCTGCTGATTGGATGCATTAGGGTAATTGAGACAACTGAAGAAGATGCCTGTCGCAATGTAGTCTATTTATTTTAATGCTCACAATCTCCATGTTATTTACAACATTATAGACTGGTGTTAACGATAGCTTCGCTGTGTCACAAGTGTCCGTCAAGTTTTATTAAAGGTCTGTATAGTGGAATGTTACAGAAGTGTATTGTGAGAGAGTACAAAAGTTGAAATGTACAGTTTTAATTTTTTTTAATTTAGATTACCCAATTATTTTTTCCAATTAAGGGGCAATTTACTGTGGCCAATCCACCTACTCTGCACATTTTTGGGTTGTGGGGGCGAAACCCACGCAGACACGGGGAGAATGTGCAAACTCCACACGGACAGTGACCCAGAGCCTGGATCGAACCTGGGACCTCAACGCCGTGAGGCAGCTGTGCTAACCACTAGGCCACCGTGCTGCCCTCCAGTTTTAATTTAAAGCAGGTGGCAAAATTGTCGCGAAGTAAATAAAAACGAGATAGTAAAGAAATGCCTTTATAGGAAATAATTTGCATACATTCTAAATTAACATACCGATTAAATTGACTCGTCCAGGGGCTCGCGCATAAAATGCAGGTGGTGCACCATATTTAGATACAAATGCCTCTTTTAGTTTCGTAAACCTGAAGAAACAAAATTGAATGCGTAAATGTGAGTGTAAATGATTCATGCACTGCACAGAGACAGAAAATCATTGAACTGAATTTTCGGAGGATTCTCCAGGCCCTCAAACTGTAAAATAAATTATAAATATCAAAATGATGGGCACAGGCAATTTTGTTTAAGGCTAGGGTGGATAAGGAGGAGAGGTTGGAGCGGCAGAGGGTAATAGATGAGATGTTGGAGGTAGATAGGAGGTATGCAGAGGATGGGGACCCGGCGAAGCTGGAAAAGAGGAAGAAACTGCAGGCGAGCTTCGACCGACTGTACACCAGGAAGGCGGTGCGCCACTGAGACGAGCAAGGGGTGCAGTTTATGAACATGGAGATAGTTAGCACGTCAGCTCCGGAGGGAGGCAGCAGCAAGGGAAATTCTTCAGGTGAAGGATAGGGCAGGGAAGTTGGTGGTGGCCCCAGTGCTGATTAACAAGGTTTTTGAGGAGTTTTATGAGAGGTTGTACAAGTCAGAGCCACTCGGAGGAGACCGTGAGATGCAGGAATTTCTCGATGGGTTGGAGTACCCGAGGCTAGGGGAGGGGGACAGGGCTACATTAGAAGGAGCAATAGCGGAGCAGGAGATAAAGGATGCGATTGGGAGGATGCAGTCGGGGAAGGTGGCAGGGCCGGATGAGTTTCCGGTGGAATATTATAAAAAATTTAAGGATAGGTTGGCACCCCTGATGGTGGGGATGTTTGAGGAGGTGATAGGGAAGGGGGTGTTGCCGCAAACCTTGGGGCAGGCATCGATTTCCCCTTTACTAAAAAAAGATAAGGATCCGTCGGAGTGTGGGTCGTATCGGCCCATATCACTTCTGAATGTGGACGTAAAAGTGTTGGCGAAGGTACTGGCGGGTAGGCTGGAGGAGTGCCTTCCGAAGGTAATAGGGGAGGATCAGACGGGGTTCGTGAAAGGGAGGCAGCTGTTTTCGAACATTATGAGGGTTTTGAACGTTGTTATGGCACCGGCGGAAAGAAAGGAAACAGAGGTAGTTGTGGCATTGGCCGCTGAGAAGGCGTTTGATCGGGTAGAATGGGGGTACCTGATGGCAGTGCTGGAGCAGTTTGGGATTGGACCAAGGTTTGTGAACTGGGTAAAGCTATTATATAAGGAGCTGAAGGCGAGTGTCCGCACAAATAATATCAGTTCGAGATATTTCTCTCTCCACCGTGGGACGAGACAGGGATGTCCTATGTCCCCCCTGCTGTTTGCACTTGCGATTGAGCCGCTGGCCATCGCATTGAGAGGTTCCGGAGCATGGAAAGGAATAGTGCGGGGGGGGGGGGGGGGGGATAGAGCATAGGGTGGCCTTATATGCCGACGACTTGCTGCTGTACGTGTCAGAGCCGAGTGCGTCGATAGGAGGAATATTGGAGCTACTGCAGGTATTTGGGTCTTTCTCGGGGTACAAGTTGAACCTGGACAAGAGTGAGTACTTTGTGGTGTCTCGGCCGGGGGTGGGGGCAGGGGTGGGGGGGCTGCCATTCCGTAGAGCAGGGACTCATTTTAGGTATCTGGGGGTGCAGGTTGCCCGGGAGTGGGGGAGGCTTCGCAGGTACAACATCACTAGTTTCGTGGGGAGAGTGAAAGCTGATCTGGCAAGGTGGGACAGTCTCTCTCTGTCACTGGCAGGTCGGGTACAGGCGGTTAAAATGAATGTGTTGCCGCGATTCCTGTTTATTTTTCAATGCCTACCGATTTTCCTGCCAAAGTCTTTTGTCAGGGAGATTGAGGGAAGGATTACATCATTCATATGGGGAGGGAAGGTGGCCAGAGTGAGAAGAAAGGTGCTGCTACAGAGTGGAAGGCAGGCAGGGGGTTTGGGTCTCCCGAACTTGTTGTACTACTACTGGGCGGCGAATGTGGAGACAGTGCGGAGCTGGGTCAGAGGGGTGGATTCTCAGTGGGTCAGAATGGAGGAGAGTTTGTGCAGGGGGTCGGGGCTGAAGGCACTTGCAACAGCGCCGCTCCCGATAGCTCCGGGGAAATATTCAGGGAGTCCAGTAATAATAGCTTCATTGAAAATCTGGAGGCAGTTTCGCCAACACTTCGGGTTGGGTTTAGGGTCAAGGGAAATGCCGATTCGGGGGAACCACAGATTTGAGCCAGGGAGGAGGGATGGAAGTTTTCGGAAATGGGAGGAGAAGGGGATTAAGACGCTAAGATTTGTTTCTTCGGGGTCGGTTTGCAGGATTGAGGGAGCTGGAAGCGAAGTATGGGCTAGAGCAGGGAGAAGTGTTTAGGTACATGCAGGTTCGAGATTTTGCCAGGAAGGAGATACAGAGCTTCTCAGAGGAACCGGCCTCCACATTGCTGGAGGAGGTGTTGATGACAAGGAGACTGGAGAAGGGGGCAGTGTCAGTGGTGTGCGGAGCTATTCTGGAAGAGGGTAAGGCACCACTGGAAGGGATCAAAGCAAAGTGGGAGGAAGAGCTGGGAGAGGTTATAGAGGAGGGGTCTGGTGTGAGGTGCTCCAGAGAGTGACTGCCTCCCCCTCATGTGCGAGGTTGGGGCTGATACAGCTGAAGGTGGAATATAGAGCGCACCTCACGAGGGCGAGGATGAGCCGATTTTTTGAAGGAGTAGAGAATGTGTGTGAGCGTTGCGGGGGAGGAGCCTGCTAATCACGTTCATATGTTTTGGTCCTGTCCAAAGCTAGGGGAGTACTGGAAGGAGGTGTTTAGGGTCATTTCCAAGGTGGTGCGTGTGAAACTGGACCCAGGTCCCCAGGCCATATTCGGGGTGTCGGACCAGCCAGGGTTGGAAACGGGAGCGGAGGCAGATATCATAGCCTTCGCCTCGTTGATCGCCCGAAGGCGGATCCTGCTGGGATGGAGAGCAGCCTCTCCACCCAGTGCCCTGGCGTGGCGGGGGGGGGACCTGTTGGAATACGTGACCCTTGAGAAGGTTAAGTTCGAACTGAGGGGAAGCTCGGAGGGGCACTATTTATTATGCACTTTCAAGAACTGGATAACATCGAACATTAGTTGTGGGGTGGGTGGGGGGGGGGGGGGGGTGGGGGTGCTGTGTAGATTAAGGGTGACTCTGGGTAATCCCTGATTCCTTTTTGTCATTTGTTTATGTAAACATGTGGGCTGGGGGTTGGGCGGATGGGATCGTTGTTATTATGGGGATTGACATATCTTGCTGATTAATGTTTATTGTTGATGGGTGTAAATGTGGGACAAAATGTGAAAAAGGAGAATTAAAAATTTTTTTTTTTTTTTTTTTTAAAATGATGGGCACATAACGAAAAGCAAAATTGCAGTAAACAAATGACGTAGGACACAAAGCTTTTAATCAAAGGAATGTTGCGATGTACTCATTCTTGGTCACTTCTTTTACCCAGCATTCGGAAACGTACACCTGTCAAGAACTTTACAATGTTGTTCTGTCGTAAAGATCTTTAGTTGTTTTGGTTTCCACTGCTGTTAGGAAGCATTTACTAGAATAGCTGTACCGAGTAGCTGAATTTTGTTGCACCTCTCCGGGAAGCTGAATGCCCTAAAAATGTTGTGAGAATCGTTGAAACAGCAAACCTTTGCAAGATGTTGCGATGGGGGTATGAAAATCAGATTAAAAATGCAATGGTAATTTTTCAAATAGAAATTCTATTTAATTGTGGCAAAAGGTAAGATTACTAATAATTCCATTAGTAATCAGGAGAAACTTATTTACCCAGAAAGTGGTAGGAAAGTGAAACATGCTACTACATGGGGTAGTTGAGGCCAACAGAATAGATGTATTCAAGGGGAAGCTAGAAAAGCAGCTGACAGAAAGGAATGCAAGATTATTCAGGGTTTGTTGAAGTAGGGCGAGAGGTGGTTCATGTGGAGCACATAGGCCGGTTGGGTTGAAGGCCTGTTTCTGTGCTATCTTGGGAGCCATGTTCCGCACAAATGAGTACGGTCTCAACCGGGACCTTGGATTCATGTTGCATTACATTCACCCCCCCACCATCTGGCCTGGGCTTGCGAAATCTTAGCAACTGTCCCGGCTTGAGACAATTCACACCTCTTTAACCATTATCCCTCTCTCCAGTCGCTCTGTCTGGACCTGCAGAGTATTAATTCCCTACAAAGACTCGCATTCATAGTATCATTCAAAGTTTTGCATTATTGACTTTGTCTATGTGTGTGTTTCTGGAACCCATCTCTTCATTCACCTGAGGAAAGAGCTGCGCTCTGAAAGCTAGTGATTCAAAACAAACCTGTTGGACTTTACCCTGGTGCTGTAAGACCTTTTATTGTATTTTACATATTCGTATTTCCTATTATAAGACAACAATGTCACATTGTTGTAAAAGATGGCATGATGACAGTGGTTAGCACAGATGCCTCACAGCACCAGGGACCTGGGTTCAATTCCGGCCTTGGGTGACTGGGTGGAGTTTGCACTTTCTCCCTGTGTCTGCGTGGGTTTCCTCCCACAGTCCAAAGTTGTGCAGTTTAGGTCATAGTACCATAGAATTTACAATACAGCAGGCCATTTGGCCCATCAAGTCTGCACTGGCCCTTGGAAAGAGCACCCCACTGAAGCCCACACCTCCACCCTATCCCTGTAACCCCACCTAACCTTTTTGGGCACTAAGGGACAATTTAACATGGCCAATCCACCTAATCTGCACATCTTTGGACTGTGGGAGAAAACCGGAGCACCCGGAAGAAACCCACGCAGACATGGGGAGACCATGCAGACTCAGCACAGACAGTGACCCAAGCCGGGAATCGAACCAGGGACCCTGAAGCTGTGAAGCAACAGTGTTAACCACTGTGCTATCGTGCTACCCACAATTGGACATACTAAAGTGACCCAGTGTCCAAAGCTGTGCGGGTTAACTGGGGTTATGGGGATAGGGCAAGGGAGTGTGCCTGGGTAGGGCGCTCTTAGAGGGTCAGTGCAGACTTGATGGGCCGAATGGCATCGTCTGCACTGTAAGAATTTTAAATAGGCGGAGCCTGATGCCAAAGATTAACTGCTGCCAATTTTTTTTGTAGTCTGGCAGTATATTTTAATTCTAAAAAGAAAGCAGCAGTAAATTATTAGATTTCTTTTTATTTAGACTTTTATTTTTAAGTGCCACACTTGAAATGCAACACACATTTCTCAAAACTTTTGTAATAGAAATAGAGTGGAAGACCTTGAAACATTGCTGTTGCAAGACACCATTGAAAAGATTTGGGAAGCAATAACACTTGCCACTGACCTCGAAAGAAGCTGTCCACAAAATCTCCACTCCCTCGGTTGTCAGCCCACCCCAGTTGAAGTTTGTACTTTTTAAAAAGTTTTACTCCTGTTAAAAAATATTCTGCTTTTCTGTCACTATCAAAGTGAATAATAACCTTGCTCTTCCCACAATATTCATCACCTGATATGCTGTTTCCCACTGACTTAACCTGTATCTCACAGCCTCTCTGTGTCCTCCTCAGAGCTTGTATTCCCACCTAACTGTATCATCAGTTTTTCTTTTCCAGAGTACCCAATTCAATTCTTTGTTTCCCAATTAAGGGGCAATTTAGCGTGGCCAGTTCACCTACCCTGCACATCTTGGGTTGTGGGGGTGAGACCGACTCAGATATGGAGAGAATATGCAAACTACACACGGACAGTGACCCGGGACTGGGATCGAACCCAGGTCCTCGGTGCCGTGAAGCAACAGTGCTAACCACTGCACCACCACGTTGCCCCAAACTTTGTGTCATCAGTTAACTTAGATAAATTACAGGTACCATTGGTCTCTTCGTCCAAGTCATTCACGTAAATTGTAAATCGCTGAGGCCCCAGCACTGATTTTTAACTTGTGTATCATCTTATCAAATGTCTTTTGGAAATGCAGTATACTACAATGATTTTGTCTGATGATATTAAGTTAGGGCATCAATGGGACTTCCGGTTGCGGCGATGCGGAGCTAAGCCGCACATTTCGGCGGCGCCCGCTAGAACGGACTTTTGGGCTCTCCAGAGGAACCCCAACGGAAATTTTTTGACAACTTCCCGTGTGGGAAGGTGAGAGCAAGGTCCCCCTTCCATAGGATATGGAGTGGACCAGAAGTGGAGCGGTAAAAAAAGCGGCTTTGGAGCAGCGAAAGAAACAAGGGAGGTAAAACAAGATGGCGGAGGGCAGAGATCGAACAGCATGGGGGCCGGAGCAGCAGGAGTTTCTCAGGCGCTGCGTGGAGGAGCTCAAGAAAGAGGTGCTGGCGCCACTGCTGACGGCGATCGAGGGGCTGAAAGAGACCCAGAAGACCCAAGGGGTAGAGATCCGGGAGGTGCGGGAAAAAGCCACCGAGAACGAGGACGAGATCTTGGGCCTGGCGGTGAAGATGGAGGCGCACGAGGCGCTGTACAAGAGGTGGGCCGAAAGATTCGAGGACCTGGAGAACAGGTCGAGGAGGAAGAATCTTCGAATTCTGGGTCTCCCTGAAGGGGTGGAAGGGGCCGATGCCGGGGTGTATGTGAGCATGATGCTCCATTCGCTGATGGGTGCGGAGGCCTCTCCGAGTCCCCTGGAGCTAGATGGGGCTCATCGGGTCCTGGCGAGGAGACCCAAGGCCAACGAGCCGCCAAGGGCGGTAGTGGTGAGATTTCATTGTTTCGTGGACAGAGAGTGTGTCCTGAGATGGGCCAAGAAGGAGCGGAGCAGTAGATGGGAGAATGCGGTGATCGGAATCTACCAGGACTGGAGAGCGGAGGTGGCAAAGAAGAGAGCTGGTTTTAATCGGGCCAAGGCGGTGCTGCATCGGAAGGGGGTGAGATTCGGAATGCTGCAGCCAGCGCGACTGTGGGTCACATTTCAGGATCGACACCACTACTTTGAAACGCCTGAAGAGGCTTGGACCTTTATCCAAACTGAAAAATTGGACTCAAACTGAGGTTCTGTGGTTGTGGGGGGGGGATGTCGGCTGTATACAGGGTCTTAACTATGCATAAGGAATGTTCCACGGGTAGGGCGATGGATGGGGATGGGGGAAGAGATTTGATGGGGAGACTGTGGGGAATGTGGATGCCGGTGCTGGAGGGAGGGGAGGCCCGGGGATGGGGGAATTGGGAAAAGGCCGCAACAGGAGCTGCGCCACAGGGGGCGGGGCTGGCTCAGGAAAGCGCGGGCTTTTTCCCGCGTTAGGGAAGGGCGGAGGGAGGGGATGGAGGAGCGCACACCGATTGCTGGGGAGGAGGAGGGGGGATTTCCACACGGGGGGGGGGGGGGTCAACGGGAAGGCGGGGGAAGCCGGGGTCAGCAGGTGTCTGCTGACTTACGGGAGTGTTATGGGGGAGCAAAAGAGCTAGACATGGATCTAGCGCGGGGGGGGGGGGGGGGGGGGGGGGGAGAAGAGGGGGGAAAACAGGGTTGCTGCTGCATTGGCCAAGGGGGAACTGAAGACAGAAGAGGTGGTCGGGGCGGGGGTTCCCCGTCTGGGGGACTGGAGGGTGCGGGAGGCGCAGGCACGGGACTGGCGTAAAACAGGAGATGGCTAGTCGGGGGGGGGGAGGGGGGAGCCCCTCCCAATCCGGCTGATAATGTGGAATGTGAGGGGCCTGAATATGAATAGAACAAGAAACATCACTGCACTGCCTCTGCAGATGCGGAACAGTTTTCATAGAATTTACAGTGCAAAAGGAGGCCATTCGGCCCATCGAGTCTGCGCCGGCTCCTGGAAAGAGCACCCTACCCAAGCCCACACCCCCAACCTATCCCCATAACTCAGTAACCCCACCCAACCCAACACTAAGGGCAATTTTGGACCCGGAGGGCAATTTATCATGGCCAATCCACCTAACCTGCACATCTTTGGACTGTGGGAGGAAACCGGAGCACCCGGAGGAAACCCACACACACACGGGGAGGATGTGCAGACTCCGCCCAGACAGTGAACCAAGCCGGAATCGAACCTGGGACCCTGGAGCTGTGAAGCAATTGTGCTATCCACAATGCTACCGTGCTGCCCTCTAATGGGCCGGTTAAGAGGGCCTGAGTGTTCGCGCACTTAAAGGGACTTAAGGCAGACGTGGTCATGCTTCAGGAGACACATTTGAAGGTGGCAGACCAGGTCCGGTTAAGAAAAGGATGGGTAGGACAGGTATTCCATTCGGGGCTGGATGCAAAGAAGAGGGGTGGCAATACTGGTGGGGAAGCGGGTGTCGTTTGAGGCCAAGAACATAGTAGTGGACAATGGAGGTCGATACGTGATGGTGAGCGGTAGGCTGCAGGGGGCGTGGGTGGTATTGGTAAATGTATACTCCCTGATATGGGACGATGCTGGATTTATGAAGCGTATGTTGGGGCGCATTCCGGACCTGGAGGCAGGAAGCTTGATAATGGGGGGGGATTTTAACACGGTGTTGGACCCAGCATTAGATCGTTCCAGATCTAGGACCGGGAAGCGGCCGGCTGCGGCCAAGGTGCTTAGGGGGTTTATGGACCAGATTGGGGGGGAGTGGATCCGTGGAGATTTGCCAGGCCCCTGGCCAGTGTATTTTCTTTTCCCTCCCACGTACACAAAGCCTACTCCCGGATAGATTTTTTTGTTCTGAGCAGGGCGCTGATCTCCAAAGTGGAGGGAACGGGGTATTCGGTCATAGTCATCTCAGACCACACCCCGCACTGGGTGGAACTGGAGTTGGGAGAGGAGAGGGACCAACACCCGTTTTGGCGTTTCGATGTGGGATTACTGGCAGATGAGGTGGTGTGCAGGAGGGTACGGGGGTGCAATGAAAGGTATTTGGAGGCCAACGACAACGGGGAGGTGCAGGTGGGAGTAGTATGGGAGGTGCTGAAGGCGGTGGTCAGGGGAGAGTTAATCTCCATCAGGGCTCACAGGGAGAAGAGAGAGGGCAGGGAAAGGGAGAGGTTAGTGGGGGAGATTTTAAGGGTGGACAGAAGATATGCAGAGGCCCATAAAGAGGGACTACTTAGGGAGAGGCGAAGTCTCCAGACGGAATTCAACCTGTTGACCACAGGGAAGGCAGAGGCACAGTGGAGGAAAGCACAGGGGGGCGACATACGTGTATGGGGAGAAGGCGAGCCGGATGCTGGCACATCAGCTCCGTGAGAGGATGGCAGCGAGGGATATAGGTTGAGTCAAGGATGGAAGAGGAACTACGGTGCGGAGTGCGGTGAAAATAAATGAGGCATTTAAGGCCTTCTTTGAGGAGCTGTACAGATCCCAGGCCCCAGCGGGGGAAGGGGAGATGCGACGATTTTTGGAGCAACGGAGGTTCCCGAGGGTGGAGGACCAGGAGGTGGCTGATTTGGGGGCGCCAATTGGGTTGGAGGAGCGGATTAAAGGACTGGGGAGCATGCAGGCGGGGAAGGCCCCGGGTCCAGATGGGTTCCCGGTTGAGTTCTACAGGAAGTACGTAGACCTGTTAGCCCCATTGCTGGTGAAGACTTTCAATGAGGCAAGGGAGGGGGGGGACCCTGCCCCCGACAATGTCTGAGGCGATGATCTCTTTGATCCTGAAGCAGGATAAGGACCCAATGCAATGTGGGTCGTATAGGCCGATTTCGCTCCTAAAAGTGCTGGCTACGAGGATTGAGGACTGTGTCCCGGGGGTGATTCACGATGACCAGACGGGATTTGTAAAGGGCAGGCAGCTAAACACCAATGTGCGGAGGCTCCTAAACGTGATAATGATGGGAGAGGCGGAGATAGTGGCAGCTATGGACGCGGACGGAAAGCCTTTGACCGAGTAGAGTGGGAGTATCTCTGGGAAGTGTTGCGGAGGTTTGGGGAGAGGTTTATCAGTTGAGTTAAGCTCCTACATAGAGCCCCGGTGGAGTGTGGTTACGAATCGGCAGAGGTCGGAGTATTTTCGGCTGTATCGAGGGACGAGGCAGGGGTGCCTCCTGTCCCCCCTGTTGTTTACATTAGCAATTGAACCTTTGGCCATGGCATTAAGGGAGTCCAGGAAATGGAGGGGGGTGGTCCGAGGGGGAGAGGAGCATCGTGTGTCGCTGTATGCAGACGACCTGTTGCTGTATGTGGCGGATCCAGTGGAGGGGATGGTGGAGATCATGCAGATCCTAAGGGAGTTTGGGGACTTCTCGGGCTATAAGCTCAATGAAGGGAAAAGTGAGCTCTTTGTGGTGCATCCAGGGGACCAGGGAAGAGGGATAGACGACCTACCGTTGAGGAGGGCAGAAAGGAGCTTTCGGTACTTGGGAATCCAAATAGCTAGGAGTTGGGGGGCCCTGCATAAACTTAATTTGACGCGGCTGGTGGAGCAGATGGAGGAGGACTTCAAACGATGGGACATGTTGCCACTCTCGCTAGCGGGCAGCTTACAGTCGATTAAAATGATGGTCCTCCCGAGGTTTCTTTGTGTGTTCCAGTGCCTTCCAATTATGATCACCAAGGCCTTTTTTAAAGTGGGTAGGCAGGAGCATTATGGGTTTTATGTGGGCAAACAAGACCCCGAGGGTAAGGAGGGGGTTTCTGGAGCGTAGTAGAGATAGAGGAGGGCTGGCGTTGCCGAATCTGGGTGGTTACTATTGGGCAGCCAACGTGGCGATGATCCATAAGTGGGTGATAGAGGGAGAGGGGGGGGCGACATGTAAGAGGTTGGTGATGGCGTCCTGCAAAGGAACGAGCCTGGGGGTGCTGGTGACAGCACCGCTGCCGCTCTCGCCGACAAGGTACACCACGAGTCCGGTGGTGGCGGCAACGCTAAAGAACTGGGGGCAGTCGAGACGACACAAGGGCACGATGGGAGCCTTGGTGTAGTCCCCGATCAGAGATAACCGTCAGTTTGTCCCAGGAAGGATGGACCGGGGGTTTCAGAGCTGGCATCGGGCAGGGATTAGAAGAATGGGGGACCTGTTCATCGATGGGATGTTTGCGAGCTATGGGGCGCTGGAGGAGAAGTTTGGACTACCCCCGGGAAATGCCTTCAGGTACATGCAAGTGAGGGTGTTTGTGAGGCGGCAGGTGAGGGAATTCCTGTTGCTCCCGGCACAGGGGATTCAGGACAGGGTGATTTCGGGTGTATGGGTCAGAGAGGGCAAGGTGTCGGCGATATATCAGGAGATGAAAGAAGAGGAGGAGGCTCTGGTAGAGAAGCTGAAGGGCAAATGGGAGGAGGAGTTGGGGGGAGGAGATTGAAGAGGGTCTGTGGGCTGATGCCCCAAGTAGGGTTAATTCCTCTTCCTCGTGTGCCAGACTCAGCCTGATACAGTTTAAGGTTATTCACAGAGTGCATGTGACAGGGGCGAGGCTGAGTAGGTTCTTTGGGGTGGAGGACAGATGTGGGAGGTGCTCAGGAAGCCCGGCGAATCACGCCCATATGTTCTGATCGTGCCCAGCACTGGATGGGTTCTGGAGGGGTGTTGCGAGGACTATGTCTAAGGTGGTGAAAGTCCAGGTCAAGCCAAGTTGGGGGCTAGCACTATTTGGAGTGGCGGACGAGCCGGGCGTGCAGGAGGCGAAAGAGGCCGGTATCCTGGCCTTTGCGTCCCTGGCAGCCCGGTGGAGGATCTTGCTATTGTGGAAAGATGCGAAGCCCCCCCCAATGTGGAAGCCTGGATAAACAACATGGCAGGGTTCATCAAGCTGGAGAGGATAAGGTTTGCCTTGAGAGGGTCTGCACAGGGGTTCTTCAGGCGGTGGCAACCGTTCCTAGACTATCTCGCAGAGCGTTAGATGGAGGTCGGTCAGCAGCAGCAACCCAGGGAGGGAGGGAGGGGAGGGCGAGGGGGGGGGGAGAAGAGTTTCTTTCGGGGGGGGGGGGGGGGGGTAGAAGGGTGGGCGGGGAAAGGGTTTTTTCCTAGGGGTTTGAATGGTTGAAAATTTTTATTGAAAAATTCTGAATAAACATATATTTTTTAAAAAGTTAGGGCATCAATCTGCCTGGAGACAGCAGTACACAGTATTTAAGGGCCCAAATTGATATGTCTCTCTGCCGGTAACATTAAATGTATAGTCAAGGCAATTGAATGTGGCAAACAGCCGAATACATAGAAGGCATAATCAAACAACAAAGGTATAATTGCCCAGACCCGGAGACGCCAGGAGAGGCAGTTACCATCTCGCAGTCTCAGAAAGTGGAGAGGTCAGTTTCCATTCACCAAGACTGAAGGCCAAGTTTACAGCAAACAAGCTTCCAAATCCTTATTAACAGCAGTTTTAAAATATCTTCGCTGGACCAGGGAAAAGACCAGTCCCATATTTAGAGCATCATCCCTGTATTGTGTAGTAACTACAGCCGGTTATTCAATTTGGATGTTGTTTGGGGAAACAGGGGAGGTCTTACAGAATGCAGGTATCGTAGATTTATTTTGTAGCAAAGACATTTGATAGAAAGCATACGTGTTTAGTAATTCATACATCTTAATTGCTTGTGGTAGAATAGTCCTGTTTGTGTGTATTTGTCTTTTCTTTAATAAATGCTACACGAGGACAGGGCTATTCATTCTCACTGGGGTTTCACTTGTCTCCTCACACAAAAACAAAACTATACACACCCACAAACCGGTGTTCCAAGTTGGGATACCCTTGCAGATAACATCAGCTTGCTTCGTGACAGTTATAACTTCCTTAATACAGGAAGAAATTCCAGCATTTTCCTGGCAACTAACACCAGGCTAACTGCCTTGTACTTCCCCGTTTCTCTCACCCTCCTTTTTTCAATAATGGCATTCGATTTGCTAACTTCCAATCTGTTAGGACCGTTTTAGACCAGAGGGAAATTTGGGCAAAACCATAACCAGTGCATCCAATGTCTTTGTGGCTCACTCTTTTTATTTTATATACATTTAGAATACCCAATTCTTTTTTTCCAATTAAGGGGCAATTTAACGCGGCCTATCCACCCAACCTGCACATCTTTCGGTTGTGGAGGTGAAACCCACGCCGACACGGAGAATGTGCAAACTCCGCACGGACAGTGAACCGGGATCGAACCCAAGTCCTCAGTACCCTAGGCAGCAGTGCTAACCACTGTGCCACCTTGCCGTCCATGGCTCCCTCTTTTAGAACTGTAGGATTTTGGCCATCAGGTGCTGGGGATTTATCAGCTTTTAATTTTGCCAATACGTTTTCTCTGCTGATATTAATTACCTTCACTTTCTCACTCTTTATAAGGCCCTTGGTTATCCTCCATTTCTCGTATTTAATTTGCATCTTCTACTGTTAAGATAGGCACAAGATATTTGTTCAATATCTCTGGCATTTCTTCATTTCCCATCTGCCTCTAAGGGACCAATGTATATTTTAGATACTTTGTTTTTATAATCCTGACCAGTTAACATTCTAATTTTTTTTTCCTTGATCAACTTTTGATTGCCCTTTGCTGGTTTCGAAAACACTCCCAATCCTCTAGGCTTTCTACCATTCTTTGCAATGCAAGCCTCGTTCATCTATCCTTAACTTCTCTAGTAAGCCACAGATGGATCGCTGATTTTTTTTTTTTTTATAAATGAGCACATTTTTGTTGGAACACTGTCAAACATTTTATCTACCCAATTAACCTTAGCCAGCCCTCCCCTCATACTTCTGTAATTGGCTTTAAGATACTTGGTTGGAACTGGACTATGTCACTTTGAAACTTAATATGGAATTCCATTGCATTATCATTTTTTTCTTAAAGTATCTTTTACCATGAGATTACCAATTAACCCTGCTTTGTTGCACAATACTATATCTAAAATAGGTTAACCTCCAGTTGATTGGGCAAATGTACTTTCCAGGAAACGGTCACAAAAACATTCTGCAAACTCATCTCCCAAACTACCTTCGACAATTTGATTTGTCCAGCCTGCTGGAATGCTAAAGATACGGCAGTTCTAAAGTACAGTTTGAATGGAGCCTGATCATATGTTTCCAGGGAAGAGAGCGTACTTCTTGATCAAGCCAATTCCGTGTACGTTTACAGATAATCCTCCACTGTCTGATGAGAGCCTGTGTTGACTGCCCATTCCTCCTGCACACAAAGGTCAGCAGTGTTAAATGGGTCAGGTGTGTCCCGTGACAACTCATGTGCCCCCTGTGACACACGCAACTTTCGATTAAAAGGGAAACCTGATGAGCAATTGAAAACAATGGTGGGTGCATTGAAGTGGCTGGTTAAGATTAGCCGGTGTCCAACCACGAAATGTACGCGATCTATCAAATAAAGCCCAGCCGTTCAAAACAGTCGAATCAACCATGACCGCCCAAAATAAGATTTCTGCAAGACTTTAAAAACTTAATACTGTCCGATTTAAAAGCAGGGACAGACACGTCCTGTATGTTGTCCCAGACCGTGGGTATCATCTTGGGAGAGGTTCAATGTAGGGGGACAGACAGGTCGACGCTTTTATTTCTCCAGTTTCAGATTAGCAAAAGGGGGAGGGGAGCGAAATTAAGGTGAGCTGCACCTCGTGACTCCGTTTTTATTTATTTTTTAACAGCTAAAATATCAGTCCAAACTCCGACCATCTTTGAAAAACTACAGAGGAAGGCTGCAATTGCCTGCTACCTTTCACTTTTTGCCACCTGCACGGGCTCTTGGGGAGAGGTCGCCTTATCCGCCATTCTTCCTTCAGTGCTCGCTCCCTGGGTCGGCAGCTGCCTCTTTTAAGTGAAAATAAGTCGGACCGGGTGCGTTGAGCGGCTGCACCAGTTCCACATACTCCCAGATCCGCCCATCGCGGATATCCTGCTTAATGGGCCGGGATATAAACACCAAACTGTTCAGCGGGCAGACCGCCCCCGCCGCAATCATAACTGTCCAACTCAGCAATATCCCCCTCCCAGTGGTTGCTGAGGGCGAGTGTCCCACACAGTCTCTTCCCCCCACTCACACTGGGTTGCTAAGGGGCGTCTCATTTAATCTCTTCCCCCGCCCTCACTGGGTTGCTGAGGGTGAGTGTCTCACACAATCTCTTCCCCCGCCCTCACTGGGTTGGTGAAGGCGTGTGTTCCACACAATCTCTTTCCCCGCCCTCACTGGGTTGCTGAGGGTGAGTGTCTCACACAATCTCTTCCCCCGCCCTCACTGGGTTGCCGAGGGAGTGCCCCACACAATTTCCTCCCCCGCCCCGCCCCGCCCCGCCCTCGCTGGGTTGGTGAAGGCGTGTGTCCCACACAATCTCTTTCCCCGCCCTCACTTGGTTGCTAAGGGCGAGTGTCTCACACAATCTCTTCCCCCGCCCCCACTGGGTTGCTGAGGGCAAGTGTGTCCCACACAATCTCTTCCCCCCCGCCCGTTGCTAGGGCGCGTGTCCGCCCCGCAATAACTTCCCCAGCTGCTCAAATTGGAAACCGCGCGGGATTGTGGGGCCCGTACACACACACGGACAGACAGACATAAACTACTCCCAAGATGTCTGACATGGAGGACGACTTTATGTGCGATGATGAGGAAGACTATGACTTGGTATGGCTTTGAATGTGGCGATCCCTCCGAAGCGGGGGGGGTTTGACCTTTCTAATTTACAAATCCGCCCCCCCCCCCGGGCCTTTAGTGGTTTGTTGGTGTGGTTTCGGCCCAGCCCCCCTCCGAGCTGGGGGCACATCGACTGCTCGAAGTGACCGATCCCCAGTCATGGTAGTCAGCAGCGGAATTTCTGTACGGGCTGCAACGTCCGCTGCTCTTCTAAGGATGACCAGTATTTTTATTTTAGCAGTTTGGCTCCAGGCTACATTTTAGATGATAAAATCCAGGATGCGTGTTCACCTGACGAGGCGGGCCTAGTCCACTCGGTCAGGTCGAAACAGATCGGGCCTGACCTCACTCGATAAATGCACCATTGTCAAATCGCCCTCATGTGTCTGTTGGACAAGTTTTATTAAAGATTGGCCAAAGTGATAATTTTCCAACCATGTGCTCCCTCATATGAAAATCAGGAGCACGGGATGGTTTAGGACTTAATAATTTGCCTTCATATAGTTTGTTAAAACAATGCAATTATCTCCAAACACTGATGCCATTGTTCACTTGATGAATGCCACGTTTAACATATTACTATTGATAATGTTGGGCTGGAACTCGATAGTTGCCTTTTATATTGTGTTAAATGTTTAGTTATTTATGAATTTTTTGTTGGCTTGTACATATATTTGAAGCCAAGGTGTGGAGCATTCTTTTAAAAATAAAACCAAGTCCACACTTAATAAGCTTACCCTGAACTATGTCTGGATCTAATTTGGCATAAATGAAGTGCTGTGGAAACAAATAATTAATCTTTGGAAAAGTTTCAGGAATTATATGGGTTCGGGGATTCAGTCCATCTATTTATATTTCACCTGTATAAAAATAATATTACTTAACTACAGCCAATTATTTTCAGCGTTTGCCACTAGGTTTTAAGAAAATGGGCTAAACTTAGTGTTTTGCAAAGTTGCTGGTCAAACTTTCTTGAATTGCTTCCATCACTGTATCCACAATGGTAATTAATAGTATTGCACCCTCGTGTTATGTTTTTCAAAATACTCTCCAAATACAATCCAAGTTTGGAAGGACATAATCTGTAATTGGATGAGGTTCGTACATGGTACAGATGTGGGAAGTTGGTGATGCAGCGGTAATGTTACTGGCCTAGTAATCCAGAGGTCTGGACAAATGGTCTGAGTCCATTGGTTCAAATCCCATTGTGGCAGCTGGTGGAATTTAAATTCAATTTATACATCTGGAAGAAAAGAGTAAGGGTGATTGTGACAATTATCATCATTTGTTACACATGCTCATCTGGTTCACTAATGCCCTTTAATGTCATCCTTTTAATTGGGGATGAGTAACAATAAGAGAATAAAGATACAGAAAGAAAATTCTACTAAAATCGCAGTGACAATACAGGTTTCTAATTGTGTGGCATATCCTAACTTACTTATGAAACTGATCGCCACATTGTTCTGAGTAGTGTGCTCTGAATTTGGTGAGGAATAATTTACTGAAACTGAAAAAAGTATCATCTGGGATCATATTAACCAGTCAGTTGTTTTGAGAGTTAATCTGTGAATATAATAGTAGATCACAGAAAGAGACCATTTGTCCCAACAAATCTGTATTGCCTATTTCAAAGAAAGATCCAGTTAATTCCGCTCCCTGTCTACTGACTGCTGTTTTTAAATGGATTTTCAGAGAATCATAGAATTTACAGTGCAGAGGCAGGCCATTAAACCCATCGAGTCTGCACCGACCCTTGGAAAGAGCACCCTATGTAAGCCCATGCCTCCACCCGAAACACAGTAACCCCACCTAACCTTTTGGACACTAGGGGCAATTTAGCATGGCCAATCCACCTAACCTGCACATCTTTGGACTGTGGGAGGAAAACGGAGTACTCGGAGGAAACACATGCAGACACGGGGAGAAAGTGTAAACTCCACACAGACAGTCACCCGAGGCGGGAATTGAACCTGGGTTCCTGGAGCTGTGAGGCAGCAGTGCTAACCCCTGTGCCATCATGCTGCCGACTTTCTTTTTAACCTGGATTGATTTTTCATTTAATTACATAAAGCGTGGGTTCACAGCTGTCAATCATTGAGGCAAATTCAATTGATGGATAGTAGAAGGAAACTGAATTATCAGTGAAGATATAATCATTAACCCAAGGTGGTTCTGTCATCTTGTTTTCTCAGCGCCTACTGCCATCAATTCAGTGCTTGATTCTTGTTAGTACCTCTGAAGTCAACTTGCACCAACTATCTATACTCATAAAAAATATTTGTGTTATTTCAAATTCAATAGCAGGTTACTATCGATTACAGCACTAACCATCATATAGGGCCATCAAAGTTTAATGAAAGATTATTTCATGTCAGCATCAGACTCTTAAGTTTTCTATGGTTTGATTATGGATTATCGTACCAACTGTCTTTTGTTTTAACCACCAGGAATATTCTGAAGACAGTAACTCTGAGCCAAATGTGGATTTAGAAAATCAGTACTACAATTCCAAAGCATTGAAGGAGGATGATCCAAAAGCAGCACTGAGCAGCTTCCAGAAGGTTCTTTTCTCTAGTGGAATTCATATTGTGATATATAGAAAGAAGTGCATCTTTTGTGAATAGTTTTTTTTGAAAATCACTTTGTTGAGGAGCTTTTGCATATTTCCTCCTAATAATAATCGTTATTATTTTTATAAGTAGGCTTACATTAACACTGCAATGAAGTTACTGAGGGAATCTAGGTATTTTAACGTAGAATCATATAATATTATAGCACGGACATTAGCTATTTCTCTGCATGAGCCACCTGGCTTAATTCTACTTATTGCTCTTTTCCCATTTTAAGATCCTAAAATCATAAGAAATAGTGGTAGGCCATTCAGCCCATCAAGTCTGCTCTGTCATTCAATAAGATCATAGCTGATCTGGTTGTGGCTTCAATTTCTCTTTTATATCTGCACCCATTAACCCTTGACTCCCTTGTACATTGAAAATTTGTCTAACTCAGCCTTGAATATATTCAATGTCCCAGACTCGACAACTGTCAGGGTTGGAACATTGGAAGATTAGTGACCTTCTGAGAGAAGAAAATTCTTCTCATTTCCTTCTTAAATGGGAGACCCCTTATTTTGAAACTGTGCCCCCTAGTTCCAGACTCTTCTCCCCGCCCCCCCCCCCCCCCCCCCCCCCCCAACACCAGGAGAAACATCCTCTCCGCATCTACACTGTCACACCCCTTCAACATCTTATGTTTCAATGAGATCGTCTCTCAAACTTTTTAATTCCAATGACCGTATATCCTTCAATTTTCTTTAGCAACCAGCTGATTCCCTTCAAAGGAATTTATGGTCTCTGTGTCAGCAACATTTTATGACAAATAATTTCACATGTAGTCAGATTTCCGCTAATTTCCCCCAACTCTTTTGTGATTATCTTGAATTTGTGTCCTCCTGTTACCATTTCCATGACCAGTGGAAGCACAAACTAACATTATTTAGTTTATCGCATCCCTTTATAACTTTGAACCCCACTGTAACCTTTTTGCTCTAGTGAAGAAAGTTCTGACTTTTCAACCCTGGTAGTTTTCCTGTGAATCACAGCCAAATCTTTTTGGTTACATTTATCCCCTTCATTTAATGTGGTGCCTCCAGTACCGAACCTAGAATTCCATTTGCCTTTTTTAATGACCATATCTACTTGTCCTGACAATTTTAACAATCCATGTATCTGCACACCAAGGTCCCTCAAGTCCATTTAAAATACTACCATTTGTTGCATATTTCCTTTTTGAAAATGTATTATTTAATTTTTCCTACCGTAAAATATATTTATCACCGATTGTCCATTCTACTGGTCTGTCCATGTCTTTCACAGCCCTCACCATGATTGTCATATCGCGTTCCCAAATTTGGTGGGGTTTTTTTTTTTACTTTTCACATTCCTTCGAACCATAGAATTCTCAAGGTGCAGAAGGAGACCATTCAGCCATCCAAGTCTGCACCGACCCTCTGAAGGAACACCTACCTAGCCCTCCTCCCCAGCCCTATCCTTGTAATCGCACCTAACCTACACATCCTTGGACTGTGGAAGGAAACCGGAGCTCCCGGAGGAAGCCCACGCAGACAAGGGAAGAAAGTGCAAACTCTACACAGGCAGTCACCTAAGACCGGAATTGAACACGGGTATCTGGCGCTTTGAGGCAGCAATGCTAACCACTGTGTCAGTATTAAGTGTTAAGTATCTTTATTATTTTCCACTTCATGTTGTCCTCTGAGACATTTGGTCAAATAAATAATCACTTGAGTATTGCTGGCGGAAAAATACCATCAAAGCTTTTTGTCTGGTAAGAATACTAAATTTCAAAAGGAATAACAATTTGTGTGCTGATTGGTTGGTAAATGGTCGAGGCACTGCCATGAAGGATGTGCCAGTTATCCCCTTAGCTTTTGTTGAAATTCAAAATTTCCACATGGCATCGCCTTAACCAGTGAAGAGTTGACCTGCCTTTTTTCAATTTGAACTAAAGCTTGGGGAATATCCATTTCCTGGTGCATTTTCCATGTCTGCACCGTGTGTCTCCTTGCCAACCAAGCAGCACCCTTTTCTCATGCAGTATAAATTATTGTTTCCTTGGGTATTTGGTATTCTTGCATCTGACCTGATATGTGTAAGATGAAAAGCTTTGACAGCATGTATTTTTTTTTCAGCAAAAATCAAATAAGTGGAAGTTGGAGTTATATTCTATTTTTGCCTCATTTTGGAACTAGCATAGAGCAAGGAATGAAAAATGGATCAGTCTAAATATATATTTATATTGCTCCTCTTCATTCACACATTTTAACAGAGTCAAGCTAATTTACGGGGGAAAAGCAGCCGACGACAATACAATTAACAGTCCAAAATATTGGCCTTGAATTTGTGGTTGCAATGATGGCAAAGCACTTGCTGTCGTTACTTTGTAAAATTGACAGCAATGTCTGGTATCCGCACGGTCACGGTTCTACATGGAATTCAGGAGTTGCTGTTCGTGATACCCTGTTCCTTCACAGGGTACACTGTTTTTAAGCTTCCCAGGTGCTCCCAACAATGAAATAGTGCTGCAAAATGAAATACAACTTTTAAATCACTATTCTGGGGTAAAACAATTGAAAATATTAAACCTTGTGGAATGAGGTTTAACAATGTGCTATATCATAATTATTACTGAATGACCTCTCTCGCCCTGAAAAACTACCAAATGTAGAGTGCCAGTCCCTCACAATGACATTTGATTCTTTTTTTATTTATATTTTTACATTTTTGTTTATAATACTTTAGCATCTACTTCTTCCCAGGTATATGTCCCAATTTTTATTTAGTTTTCTATAAAATGATTAAGTGAATTATAATCTGCATTTTACTTCCTGGTTTGCTGTCTTTGAGAATTCTTCAAGCTGGCTAATTGGCCTACGTGGTTAATGACTTGACTGATGACACATTCTCCTGTAAATGGGATTCAAAGTCATGTCGAAATTTCAACACTGCCTTCAAATTCTGGGCTGTTATTTAGTAACTCATTGGGATTATCTTTGTTGGTTTGCTTCTCCACTGTTATTTGCAGTTAGTTACTTATGATCAACCCATTTCAAATGTTCAGTTTGACCTTTGTTGTAGGTTTGATTGTTGTCTAATTCAAAGAAAAAGTTCATTGTGCAGGCTATTAGCATTGCACAACTCTTCACAAAGTGGAGGTTTAGCTTTTTGAACAAAGATATTTAATTGCAGTTCCTTCTATTGAAGATTTCTTAACTCCTTATCTCTTCTGCAACATTCACAAGATTTATTTTATCATGAATTTTTACTTGTCATAAGCAATTTTCTTAACATGCATTGAGAAGGATTTCTAGGTTGTTTAGGCAAGTGATAGCTGATTATATTTAAAATTTCTTTGGATGGAGCTCTTACTTGGTAACCACATTTTTAAAACCGTTGATACATTTAAATTAACAAGCTACATGCTTAACCAGTTGAGATGGTGATATCTGTGCCATTATCAGTTGTTTCATAGCTTAGGTTTTTAAAATGTCTTTATTCATTTGTGGTACTAAATCACTGCGGAAGGATAGATCATCCACATATAACTCCCTGTATCCTGATGTTTTTCTGCTTACACAGGAAATGTACTTCGGTTTACTGTATTTTATTTATAAATAGTAGCACCAAAATCAATTGTTTACAATAGAATCATAGAATTTACAGTGCAGAAGGAGGCCTTTTGGACCATCAAGTCTGCACAGGCCCTTGGAAAGAGCACCCTACTTAGGCCGACACTTCCACCCTTTCCCTGTAACCCAGTAACCCCACCTAACCTTTTTGGATATTAAGGAGCAATTTAGCATGGCTAATCCACCTGACCTCATCTTTGGACTGTGGGAGGAAACCGGAGTACCCCGAAGAAACCCACCACCAGTCAGCTCTCCCCGCTCAAAGGGGAAAGCAGTCTATGTTCATCTGGGAAACCCACCCACGCGAACTCACACAGACAGTAACCCAAGGCCGGAATTGAACCCGGGTCCCTGGAGCTGTGAAGCAGCAGTGCTAACCACTGTGCCACCCGCAGTGTTGAGAAGGTGGGGCCATCATGAATAACCTCAGCCCGTACAGGAATTGAAACGTGCTGCTGGCCTCGCTCTGCATCACAAAACAACTGTCTAGCCAACTGAGCTAAACAGGCCGCATTTGCACTAAAAGGGTTTGTGGTGGTGCTAAGCTGTTATTGTGCAAAAGCAGCCAGAGTCTGGACTTGGGGTCTGAACTGAAATTGGAGTGAAGTGGAGGGAGCCTCGCACTACTTGCTTCACTGTCAATTCGAGCAATGATTCTTAATTTGCATTACAAAACCTCAGCGAGAGTGCAGGACCTCGACTGTCATGCTGAACCTTTAGTGTAATTGCACCCATAATCCCACGGAAAGGAGATTTCAGAAAAAGGAGCATGTTCAACATTTTGTACAGGTAAACATTTAGTTCACCATGACTGCATGCTGCAAATTTTGCACTTCAGTTGCCCAGACCATAAACCTTTTTTACACGTAGCTCTCCGTTTTTGAGATGAAAACAGTTCAAAAGTTAATCGCCTCTTTAAAATAATACATTACAACTGGTATTTTTCCAATTCGGATAATATTGAACTCCTAGAATTGAGGACTAACTACTTAAGAAATAAATTGCTATCTTTGATAAATGTATGAAATAGAAATATTTGAAATTTTTTTCACAGGTATTGGAACTAGAAGGTGAAAAGGGAGAGTGGGGATTTAAAGCACTCAAACAGATGATTAAAATCAACTTTAAGTTGGTAAGGACACACACAATTTGTAAAGTTACTTGGAACTTCTTGTAATCATACTAATTGTACATGCATTTTAAAACAAAATTATTTCCTTTTAACTATCAAGGCGGTAAAATAATGATAGATGCAATCATTAAATTGTCTTATTTTTCCTATTATTACTTACCAAGCTTAATATACTTCATTAGATGACTTGTTTCCATGTGTGTGTTTGTTAAACTCTGAAAGATTACATGTAATTTCTAAGTGTGAAGTAATGTCCAATTACGTCCACAAGTAGAAGCTAATTGAGACTTGTCTCATAGGGTAACTATCCAGAAATGATGAACAGATATAAGCAGCTGCTAACATACATCAGGAGTGCAGTCACAAGGAATTATTCAGAAAAATCCATCAACTCCATCCTTGATTATATATCCACATCTAAACAGGTATGCAATTAAAACTGATCTACTGGATCATAGTTATTGGTTAATTTGCCTTTTCATAATAGGTCATTGATGTCATGGTCTGCCACAATTTTGGAAGGGGAAGAAATTGTGAAAAGTCAACAGGATTTAAATATGATACTGCGTATTAATACAAATTTTCAATCCATTCTCCTTTCAAGCAACAATGAGTGTAAATGTAAACATTAACAAATGCACTTGCCATCTTTTTACATTGGGTCTGTAAGACTAGCAGTCACTTGGTATGACGAGGCAATGAGAAATAAGGAATGGCCACAATGTGAAGTTATTTGAGACAGGAGAACAGATTGTAGGATTCCCTGTAACTGCTTGACACAATCTGCATAAGCTTCAAAATAAAGAAATTAGATACAGAATTCAACAACTTGCAGTTAAAAGCACCTTTCATCTCAAAACAAAATCTCAAGGCACTTCACAAAGATATAATCGGATCAAGAATAAAATTACCAAGCCAAAGAAGGTTTTTTTTGAAAGTGTTTGTAGAAGTTTTACAAGCGGGTGCGTCTTAAAGTAGGAAAGGGAACTGGAGAGGTTAGGATTGAAGGTATAGTAACCAATGTTTGGTTGAAAGGAATCTAACTCACAGGCTAGCTATGGAGGAAATTAGCGTTCTCGGTGTTGTAGGGCTGGACATGGAGGAAGATAGCATTGAGGGATTTAAACATAAAGGTGAGAATTTTAAATTGGAGGGTTTGGGGACTGGGAGTCGATGTAGATCAGCAAGTTTAATTGTTTTTTTTAAATATATATATTTATTGAAGTTTTTTAACACAATTTTTCACCCTTACAAACAAAAAAACCCCACCCCCCCTCGTTACAAAATAGAAAGAAAACGCACATAGCAAGATATAAACATGGTAAAACGATATGTTACAGAGCTTTGTACACTGAATTCCTCCCGTCCATGCCAGTTTTCCATATCTTTCTCTTGCTCAAATACCCCCCCCGGGCAGAGCCACCTCCCCCTTCCCAAGACACCCCCCCGAGATAGTCTAGGAACGGTTGCCACCGCCTGTAGAACCCCTGCGCGCAGACCCTCTCAAGGCAAACTTTATCCTCTCCAGCTTAATGAACCCAGCCATGTCATTTATCCAGGCCTCCACGCTGGGGAGCTTCGCCTCCTTCCACAGTAGCAAGATCCTTCGGCGGACTACTAGGGACGCAAAGGCCAGAATGCCGGCCTCTTTCGCCTCCTGCACTCCCGGCTCATCCACTGCTCCAAATATTGCTAGCGCCCAACTTGGCTTGACCCGGGCTTTCACCACCTTAGATATTGTTCCCGCCACTCTCCTCCAGAACCCCTCCAGTGCCGGGCATGACCAAAACATATGGACATGGTTCGCCGGACTTCCTGAGCACCTCCCACATCTGTCCTCTACCCCAAAGAACCTACTCAGCCTCGCCCCCGTCATGTGCGCTCTGTGAACCACCTTAAATTGTATAAGGCTAAGCCTGGCACACGCGGAGGAGGAATTAACCCTCCCTAGAGCATCAGCCCATAGCCCCTCCTCAATCTCCTCCCCCAGCTCCTCCCATTTACCCTTCAGCTCCTCTACCAACGCCTCCCCCTCTTTCATCTCCTGGTATATTGCAGACACCTTGCCCTCTCCCACCCATAAGCCCGAGATCACCCTGTCTTGAATTTTCTGTGCTGGGAGCAACGGGAATTCCCTCACCTGCCACCTCACAAACACCCTCACCTGCATGTATCTGAAAGCATTTCCCGGGGGTATCCCAAACTTCTCCTCTAGTGCCCCTAGGCTCGCAAACGTCCCATCAATGAACAGGTCCCCCATTCTTCTAATCCCCGCCCGATGCCAGCTCTGAAACCCCCCGTCCATCCTCCCTGGGACAAACCGGTGGTGACCCCTGATCGGGGACCACACCGAGGCTCCCATTGCACCCCTGTGCCGTCTCCACTGGCCCCAGATCCTTAGCGTTGCCGCCACCACCGGACTCGTGGTGTACCTTGACGGCGAGAGCGGCAGCGGTGCCATCACCAGCGCCCCCAGACTCGTTCCTTTGCAGGACGCCATCTCCAACCTCTTCCATGCCGCCCCCTCTCCTTCCATCACCCACTTACGGATCATCGCCACATTTGCTGCCCAGTAGTAGCTCCCCAAATTCGATAGTGCCAACCCTCCTTGGTCCCTCCTGCGCTCCAAAACCCCCCTCCTGACCCTCGGGGTCTTATTCGCCCACACAAATCCCATAATGCTCCTGCCTACCCTCTTTAAAAAAAGGCCTTGGTGATCACGATGGGAAGGCACTGAAACACAAAGAGAAACCTCGGAAGGACCACCATTTTGACCGACTGCACTCTACCCGCTAGCGAGAGCGGTAACATATCCCATCTTTTGAAGTCCTCCTCCATCTGCTCCACCAGTCTCGTCAGATTCAGTTTATGTAGGGCCCCCCAACTCCTGGCTATCTGGATCCCCAGGTACCGAAAGCTCCCCTCCGCCCTCCTCAGCGGTAGATCGCCTATCCCCCTTTCTTGGTCCCCTGCCTGTACTACAAAAAGCTCACTCTTCCCTACATTAAGCTTATAGTCCGAAAAATCCCCAAACTCCCTTAGAGTCTGCATGACCTCCACCATCCCCTCCACTGGATCCGCCACATACAGCAACAGGTTATCTGCATAAAGCAACACTCGATGCTCCTCTCTCCCTCGGACCACCCCCCTCCATTTCCTAGACTCCCTTAATGACATGGCCAAGGGTTCAATTGCTAATGCAAACAACAGGGGACACCCCGTCTCGTCCCACGGTACAGACAAAAATACTCCGACCTCCGCTGATTCGTAACTTCACTCTCCAACGGGGCTCTGTAAAGGAGCTTAACCCAGCTAATAAACCCTCCCCTGAACCCAAACCTAAGCAGCACTTCCCAAAGGTACTCCCACTCTACTCGGTCAAAGGCCTTCTCCGCGTCCATAGCTGCCACTATCTCCGCCTCTCCCTCCACCGATGGCATCATTATCACGTTTAAGAGCCGCCGCACATTGGTGTTTAGTTGCCTGCCCTTTACAAATCCCGTCTGGTCCTCGTGAATCACCCCCGGGACACAGTCCTCGATCCTCGTAGCCAGCACTTTTGCCAGCAACTTAGCATCCACGTTGAGGAGCGAGATCGGCCTGTACGATCCACATTGCAGTGGGTCCTTGTCCCGCTTTAGGATCAAAGAAATCGTCGCCTCCGACATTGTCGGGGGCAGGGTCCCTCCCTCCCTTGCCTCATTAAAGGTCCTCACTAGCAGCGGGGCCAACAGGTCTATGTACTTCCTGTAGAACTCCACCGGGAACCCGTCCGGTCCCGGGGCCTTTGCTCAGCTCCTCCAACCCAATTGGTGCCCCCAAACCAGCCACCTCTTGTTCCTCCACCCTCGGGAATCTCAGTTGGTCTAGGAATCGTCTCATCCCCTCTTCCCCCGCTGGGGGCTGGGATCTGTACAGCTCCTCATAAAAGGCTTTGAATGCCTCATTTATTTTCGTCGCACTCCACACCGTAGCTCCCCTTCCATCCTTAACTCCACCTATTTCCCTCGCTGCCATCCTCTTACGGAGCTGGTGTGCCAGCATCCGACTCGCCTTCTCCCCACACTCTTCGGTCGCCCCCTGCGCTTTCCTCCTGTGCATCTGCCTTCCCTGTGGTCAACAGGTCAAACTCTGTCTGGAGACGTCGCCTTTCCCTAAGTAATCCCTCCTCAGGGGCCTCTGCATATCTCCTGTCCACTCTTAAAATCTCCCCCACTAGCCTCTCCCTTTCCATGCCCTCTATCTTCTCCCTGTGAGCCCTGATGGAGATTAGTTCTCCCCTGATCACCGCCTTCAGCACCTCTCATACCACCCCCACCCGCACCTCCCCGTTGTCGTTGACCTCCAAGTACCTTTCGATACACCCCCTCACCCTCCCACACACCACCTCACCTGCCAGCAGTCCCACATCCAACCGCCACAGCGGGTGTTGGTCCCCTTCCTCTCCCAACTCCAGTTCCACCCAGTGCGGGGCGTGATCTGAAATGGCTATGGCCGAATATTCCGTTCCCTCCACTTTCGGGATCAGCGCCCTGCCCAGAACAAAAAAATCTACCCGGGAGTAGGCTTTGTGCACGTGGGAGAAAAAAGAAAATTCCCTGGCCTGCGGCCTGGCAAACCTCCACGGGTCCACTCCCCCCATCTGATCCATAAACCCCCTAAGCACCTTGGCCGCTGCCGGCCTCTTTCCGGTCCTAGATCTGGAGCGATCCAGTGCTGGGTCCAACACCGTATTAAAATCCCCACCCATTATCAAGCTTCCTACGTCCAGGTCCGGAATGTGCCCCAACATGCGCTTCATGAATCCGGCATCATCCCAGTTCGGGGCGTATACATTTACCAATACCACCCACGACCCCTGCAACTTACCGCTCACCATCACATATCGCCCTCCGTTGTCCACTACGATATTCTTGGCCTCAAATGACACCCGCTTCCCCACCAATATTGCCACCCCTCTGTTCTTTGTGTCCAGCCCCGACTGGAATACCTGTCCTACCCACCCCTTTCTTACCCTGACCTGATCCGCCACCTTCAAGTGTGTCTGCTGGAGCATGATCACGTCTGCCTTCAGTCCCTTTAAGTGCGCGAACACTCGAGCCCTCTTTACCGGCCCATTCAGGCCCCTCACATTCCACGTTATCAGCCGGATTGGGCCCCCCCCCGCCGACTAGCCATCTCCTTTCCTAGGCCAGTCCCGCGCCGCCCTCACCCTCCAGTCCCCCAGACGGGCGACCCCCGCCCCGACCACCTCTTCTGTCACCTCTTCTGTGTCCCATTCCCCTTCGACCAGTGCAGCAGCAGCCCTTTTTTCTCCTCCCCCCCCTCCCCCCACCGCTAGACCCATGTCTAGCTTTTTTGCTCCCCCCCCCCATAACACTCCCGTAAGTCTGCTGACCCCGGCTTCCCCCGCCGTCCCATTGACCCGCCCCCCCCCCCCCCGTGTGGGAATCACCCAATCAGTGTGCGTTCCTCCATTCCCCCTCACGCCTTTCTTCCCTAGAGCGGGGGGGGAAAAACGCGCTTTCCTAAGCCTACCCCGCCGTCTCTGGCGCAGCTCCTGTCGCGGCCTTGTCTCTTTTCCCCCATCGCCATCCCCCTCTCTCCTCCAGCCTGTGTAACATTTCCTACATGTGATTAACACCCGATATACAACAACCATCAAACATCCCCACCCTCACAAGCCCTCAGTTTTAGTCCAACTTTTCGGTTTGAATAAAGGTCCACGCCTCTTCAGGCGTTTCAAAATAATGGTGCTGATCCTTGTATGTGACCCACAATCGCGCTGGCTGCAGCATTCCGTATCTCACTACTTTCAGGTGTAGCACCGCCATGGCCCGGTTGAAACCCGCTCTCCTCTTTGCAACCTCCATGCTCCAGTCCGGGTATATTCGGATCTCCGCATTGTCCCGCCTGCTGCTCCGCTCTTTCTTGGCCCATTTCAAGACCCTCTCTCTGTCCGTGAAACGGTGAAACCTCACCACGATCGCCCTTGGCGGCTCGTTAACCTTGGGCCTCCTCGCCAGCACCCGGTGTGCCCCATCCAGCTCCAAAGGCTTCGAAGGGGCCTCCGCGCCCATCATCGACTCGAGCATCGTGCTCGCATGTGCCCCGGCATCGGCCCCCTCCACTCCTTCAGGGAGACCCAGGATCCGAAGATTCTTTCTCCTCGACCTGTTCTCCAGGTCTTCGAATGTTCCTGCCCACCTTTTGTGCAGCGCCTCGTGCTCCTCCAGTCTCACCGCCAGGCCCAAGATCCTGTCCTCGTTCTCATTGACTTTTTTCTGAACCTCCTGGATCTTTACCTCGTGGGCCTTCTGGGTCATCCCTAGTCCTTCAATCGCCGACAGCATAGGCGCCAGCATCTCCTTCCGCAGCTCCTCGAAGCAGCGCTTGATGAGCTCTTGCAGCTCCGGCCCGCATTCCACTTTATCCCCGGCCGCCGCTATTTTGTCTTTCTTCCCTCGCTTCTCCCACTGCTCCAGTGCCGCTTTTTTGGCTGTTTCGCTTCTGGTCCGGTCCACAAACGATGAAGGGGGACCTCACTCTTCCCTTCCCACACGGAGCGTCTTCAAAAAATTCCCGTTGGGGCTCCTCTAGAGAGCCCGAAAGTCCATAATAGCGGGAGCTGCCGACTCGTGCAGCTTAGCTCCGCATCACCGCAACCGGAAGTTGCAAGTTTAATTGTTGAGAGTCTTGATTTGGAGTCAGACACAAGGGAGCAAGGGTTTTGAATGTGCTGAAAATTATGACGGATGGGAGACTCGCCTGGAGAGCATTAAAATAATCGAGATTGGGCCAAGATAAGCATGGAGTTTCAGCAGCAGGTAGGCTGGTGCAGGATGGAGGTGGAAGTAAGTGGTCTTTCCGATGAAGAAGAAATTCCAGGATCAGGGCTGTTAGCACAGCTGTGGAAGATGGATAGAATTGGTGACAAAAGTATGAAGTACGAAGCGGCCACCGAAGACGATGGTTTCTGTCTTTGTGACATTTAATTGGAGGAATTTGTGGCTCATCCAAGATTTTTTGTTGGGCAGGCAGTCTGGCAGTTGGAGAGTAATTTACTTAAAAATGGTATCAAGCCCGGTCAACTGCAAAGATATAGAATGAACTTGTATAGTCCATTAATGAGATTAGACTTCACATAGAATTTGAATTTTATCCATTGCACCACCAAACAGGCACGTGCATTACAAATATTGGGGATTTTTTTCTTTTTCTGGTGTAATTTATAACAAAATCTGATACAAGCAAATATGCATTTTTTCCAAGTCAAAAATAAATTGTTTGTAATCAGAAAATGAGTTTAATCAGCAAATAACACTTGCACCTGTCCCAAGAGCAAATGTCTAAATCAGTTGACTTATTTTCTCCCTGTGGAACTTTGTTCAACCATGTAATCCCTACAGTGCACCGACCCTCTGAAAGAGCAACTTACCTAGGCCAACTTCCCCCTCCCTATCCCTATAACCCCGTCTTAGTTGCACGTTTTTGGATTGTGGGAGGAAACCAGATGAAACCCATGTAGACACTGGGGGAGTGCAAATTCCACACAGACAGTCACCCAAGGCTGGAATCGAACATGGGTTCCTGGCGCTGTGAGGCAGCAGTACTAAGTGTCAAGTGCCGGCCTCTATATATGTAATATAACATATATTTATGCATTTAAACATATATTTAGTATTTACAACCATCAGGATAGAGAGACGATGAAGTATATCCTGTGCAAATATGAAAAGTGGCTGTGTTTTTAGAATTAAACTTTTGCTGACTACAATAATTATACTGGGTTTTTTGGAGAATTATTGGAGAATTATACTGTTGAAGCTTTTCATCTATCACTCATCAGAACAGATGCAGAAGAATATCAATTCCAAAGGGAACAACAATTTGTACTACCATGAGAAGAGAATGCTGATTGGCAGGTAAACTCGGTAGAGGCATTACCATGGGGAATGCACCAGGGAACAGTAAACTTGCAAGCCTTTTAAATTCAAACCAGGCAGGCCGACTGATTAGTCAAGGCATTACCATGGGAGATTAAAAAACTTCCACATGGCAGTGCCTTGGCCAATCTGAGTCAACCTGCCTGGTTTGAATTTAAACAAAAGCTCGGAAGTTAATTGTTACCTAGTACATTTTTCATGGCAACGCCTCCACTAATCGACGGTTACTTACAACGAATCAGCACTCCCTTCTCATGTAGTATAAATTGTTATTCCCTTTAGAATTGGTCTCCTAGTATAGCTGTTCTGACAAATGCAAGACAAAAAGCTTAATTGCTCTTTCTCAATAATTAATTGCTTGGATGTAATTAATGGATTTAACCTAAAACCAGAATGTTTAAATATAGGTAGACTGCCACAGGGACTGAGCTAGTTTTCATAACAATAAGAGTGAATTCAGGTATTTTTCCGGGCTTTCAGAGTCTGATTGCCATCCAATGATGTGTATTGGAAAATGTGCATGTCGAGTCTGGGTCAGCTGTGATGTTTTTCACTGTTGAATAGCCTGTCAGTAGTTTGGGTGAAGTTCTGGAAGACTATTGGCACCTGGGGAACTATATGTCAACATAAGTCACCATTGTCTCAGAACAACGAATATAAATTCACACACTTTTAAAACAGAATGGTAACTTAGATAAATTGTACCAATACCAAAAATATATCTGATGTACTGATGCAGTGTTCATGTTTGTGCTACTTTTACTATGCTTTCCATTTTGTGAACTTCATATGTCCAATTATGTTTGTTTCAATCTGCTGCACTATGTTTGTGGTAAAAGTGAGGATCTAGGATTATCAAGCAGTTCAGCTTGTCAGCGGGATGCCAACTCTTCTGTGATCTTTGCCCTCTTCTAAAACTTAATTCTAGTGCTTTATGAAACTGTCCTTTCTGCTATAATACTTTTCACTTGGAAGTCTAAATACAAAACTAAGTACTATGAAGAAGGTAATTTCCAGGGTCTTGTCAGTGACCCTTGAGTTTGAGGTCAATTCCAGTTTTTCTATCCTATGTCACAAAAGGAGTGCAATATATGTAGCAAATAAGTTTTATTGAAGCGATTTTCGCAGTGCTTTGCAGTCAACCAAGTACTTTTGAAATGTGATGACCGCTTCTGTAGAGAAATGCGGGCACCGAATTCTCAAAGCAAGGTCCCACAAACAGAAGTGACATACAGATGTTGATAGCAGAAGAAGATTTGGCCAGGACTCCAGGAGAACTCCTGCTGTTCTTCGAAGAGTGTCCTCTTCGAGGAGTCTAGATGGGTAGAATACAGGCCTCCAAAGCTGCGCACGAGCGCCTGATCACTCATTTTCCAAAAGGTTTCTTGGTGATCTCCTATACATTTTAAAACAAAACAGTCAGAAAGTATGGAAGTAGTGATAGTTGCCGGATCAAAGTAAATAAATCAAATTATAGTATTTCTCAAGTAGTAGATCAGTTAAGTTACAAAATTATGAAATGTATCACAGCTCAGTACAAATGATCTGTAATAGAAAAAATAAAAAGTGTTAATGCATTCAGCTAGCTCCTTACCCCTTCCCTCTTTCTGAAATGTATTTACTTATCAATAGTAGTGGACAGTATTTGAGCTCCCAGATACCACTGGATACCTGTGGGACTGGGGTGTTACCATTTGAAAATTTACTCTTGATGCCTCAAAATAAATTGAAAAGAGGACTTTTTATTTGGCTTATCCACAATGTTCCTCAGCATGTCCTTCGTCACACCTTCTGTTCACTGCCGAATTTCTCCCTCTAGTCAGCTCTTTTCCTTCATAAACAGTTTAGCAGGCCGCAATAATGTAGGGCAAGGAAACGTTACTCTGGTTTTGTTTGATGCTCATTGTAGAGCTAGAATACAGAGGTTGTAACCTGCATTTATGTTTTATGTATTGTGTAACTGTTTGACATCACTGGCCTTGGAAGCATAAATGCTCACAGCTATTCCATTCAATTCCACACTTTCCCACCATAAAGCTCCAAGTGTGATAACGTGTCGTGATAAGAGTGTTGACAATTTCTCTTCACAAGTCACTAGCATTCATATGTGTTCTCTCCTAAACAAGAATAGGAGTGAGGGTGTAGATGCAGGAATCATTCTCGGAGACTAGAATATACTTTTCCAATCTTATTATTTCTCTTTCAATTTTAATTTGCCTACTTTTTATGCTTTATTTACTTTTCATTTTTATTTCTGAACTTGTGGTTTTTGTGATGTCCTCCTTTTCTGAACCTATTTTCTTTAACTTTTTCCTCTTTTTTTTGTCACGTTACTTTTTCTTCCCATTTTAACATCTTTCTGTCCTTTTCACATTTTTATTTCTATCTCCTCCTTCCCCTTCCCTTTTTTTTCTCCCTTACCTGCCCTCTCCGGAACCTGTTACATCTACCTTGGTCAAGCAGCAGAAGTCGATGAAGAGGCAGGGTAGCAGCGGGGGAATCGCAGAAACGGACCTGAAAGCTTGCTTTGGCGGGGAAGCTGAATCAAAGGTCAGAAAAAGATTTGCATAATGTCAGGAGACAAAGATATGGACCAGAATCTAACTTCAGTGCTTGCTGTTTGCTTTTTCTTGCTGGTGGTGGAGGGGTTAAGTAAATCAGAGCCACTATTAATCTTCAATTATTCATTTGCTGACATCCTAATGTGTATAGGTGCAGATACCTGGAAAATGTGGAAAAAACAACTTTTCACAGTTTCAAAATTCTGGAAATCATTCATAATTCCCAATATTTGTGTGGCCATTTAAGCCTCCTAAGTGATTCAAGACACTTGGGCCTATTATGTTAAGATTATAGATATGATGAGGGGGGTGGGGAGGAGTTCAAGGAAGTTCTCATACTTTCCTGCCATCAGAAAGTGACAATTATTGTCTGATTGGCCTATCTGTAAATTAAACAACAATAAGTTCCATGAGTAATATTTATTGATGGGAGCAGATTAAATAAATGTAACAACGGTTGTTTTCTGCCTCGAGTATGACCCATCGTTTTCTCATGGTGTTAGATAAACATTGGCTCCCCTCAAAATGTGGCCATATTCAGACATACCCATTTTCCTACTCCTAAACATTATTTTTCAAAGCCCAAGTAAAGAAATTTTTAAAAATGGAACAATTAAATTAATTTGAGTACTCTTTCCAAAGGAGAGGAAATTCTTATGTGCACAATGAACTGTCTTTAAGAATAAGAATTTTTTTTTTAAATTCAAGAATAACAACAAATAGGCCCATCACTGAAGGCTATTAATTCGTGAAAAGTTACATCTTGGGCAAGATGGTGATAGATTATTATGGTTTTATGAATGACGGAATCTGATCATAGCAAAAATGAGATTTAGCTGTAGCACCAGTGCTACAGATTGAATGGGTTTGATGAAGAAATGGCTTTTTCTCACTTTACTCTTACAATCAGTTTTACAGACCCAATGTCGATGCAATGGGCTGAACTGCCCCATTCTGTGCTGTAATCATTCTGCTTCTGTGATTTGGTCCATGCTTACAGCTACAAATATTGGCATTTCAGCTTGTGATTCAAATCGGATCTCTTCCACTTCAAATTTGGATCATGCTCCATGCTTAAAAAATAATAAACATTCCACTTATTGGGGGGAATGCAACTCTATTTGAACATTTCTTTTTCAGATGGATTTGTTGCAAGAGTTTTATGAAACTACGCTTGAAGCTTTAAAAGATGCAAAGAATGATCGATTATGGTTTAAGACAAATACAAAGGTAACTACGCTCTTTCTGTAACAGTTGAAATTCTGTCTATTACTTTGAACACTAATCGGTTTAATAAGCTGGGCCAGGCAGTTGTTTGTGATATCCAATTGAATATGATGTTATTTGTTTCCAGCTTGGAAAACTGTATTTGGAAAGAGAAGAGTTTGGGAAACTACAGAAAATATTACGCCAACTCCACCAGTCCTGTCAGGTAGTCTGATTTCACTTGGGAAAAAATGCAGAGAACAGTAAAGATCAGGATTAAGTCAAGATTTTCATAACAATAGCATTTAGACCTGGTACATTTGCGGGAATGTTAACTAATGACTGATCATTAGGATGGACAACATTGACTGCAGGTGACTTGCCCTCCAAGGTTTCTCTTGGTAGTAAGTGCATCCGATACTTGGAACTAGCAAAATTAAGAAACTTGGGTATAAATCTGCACATGGTTGTCGATTCAATGTAGGCAAAAATGTACGTACTACTTTGAGCTGTATACAGTATAAGAATTTTTGTTCATGGCTTCCTTTGATTCCCTCGTTTCACTAGAAGGGAGGAAGAGAATTGTTAGTATTATCTTTCTGCTTGTCACATATAATTCACCACCTATGAACTGAATGCTGCTTATTTTAAACTCTTTACTTTCTTTAATACATAGATTCCTGCATTTTTTAAAAAATCAAGCGCAAATCATTAATATGCTTGTCAATTGATATCATTCCGGTGGCAAAATTAATTGCAAATATTATCGATCTACCTAATTATTAGTTTTGCTTTTGTATTGCTGAAAGAAGACATTTTGTCTAAGCTTCTCATCTTGCACTCATTAGGACAATCGGAAGAATACCAATGTTGGGGGAAACAACAACTTCATAACTGTATGTAAAGAGTGCTGATTGGTTGGCACAGAGGGAGAATTCAGAATGTCCAATTCACCTGACAAGCACATCTTTGGACTGTAGGAGGAAATCGCAGCATCCGGAGGAAAGCCACACAAACAAGGGGAGAATGTGCAGACACCGCAAAGACAGTGACCCAAGCCGGAAATCGAACCTGGAAGGCACTTTTTCCATTAGTAGTTAGGTCAATAACCAGAAGGCATAGATTTCAGGCAAGAGGTAGAAATAAGGGGAGTTGAGGAGAAGCTTTTCCATCCAGAGGGTGGTGGGAATCTGGAACCTACTGCCTAAAGGAGTGGTTGTCAGAAACTCTTGTAACATTTAAGAAATATTCACTTATTCACTTGTGCTGTAATAACCTCCAGGGCTATGGTCCAAGCGCTAAGAAATGGGATTAGTGTAGTCAGATCTTTATTGACCGGCGTGGACACTATGTGCCAAATTATCACCACCTGTGCTGTAAACGTCTGAATCTATGTTTATGAATTTATACGTAAATGCAGTAAACTGCGAACCCGAGTGACTATCTTAAAATGGTTGTCAACGTAGTGTTAGCAACAGGCAAGGCACAGAGCCCATGCTTGCAAAACTCAAAACCGTGTCCACCATTAGATGTAATTCTGTGATTGAACAACTTTGCTAACTAATTCTCAGTGTGCTAAAAATTACGCTGGTGACCAATTTACAATTGTAAAGTAAGGCACGTAGGGTGGTGTATTTGTATGTATTCATTCCTAAGGGCAATGCCTTGACCAATCAGAGTCAAGCTGCCTGATTTAAATTTTCAACCAATGCTTTGCAGTTAACTGTCAGTCAATATTAACTGGTATATTCTCTATTACAATGTCTCTACCGATCCAAATCTACTTCCCAATGAATCAGCACTCACTTGTCATATACTATGAAGTTGTTGTTTCCCCTGACATTGGTATTCTTGCAGTTGTACTGATGAGTGCAAGATGAAAAGCTTTGACAAAATGTATTTTTTCGGCAATACTCCAGTTCTGTACTACCAAATTACTATTGCACCCTAGGCTAGTGCGCGGTCAATCCCAGCCCCACCTGACCCAGAGTTGCAACACAATTGAAATTTACAATTATTTCTTAAGAAACACCCAAAGTCTTTGGTTTTTGGCTGCCCAAGAACTACAGTCACCAGGTTTGTAAATTTAAACACAATTTTTATTAATAACAACTATAATTCAGTAAGCAGCAAATACAACTGGTCAACTATTATCTAATTCCTCCCCCCCCCCCCCCACCCCCCACCCCCACTATATATATATATATATATATCCCACCCAGACACTGGGAGAATGTGCAAATTCCACATGGACAGTGACCCAGGTCCTCAACGCCGCAGCCCCCATGCTAACCACTGTGCCACGCTCTGCCCGTCGATTCACCAGGATATCGGGACTTCTCTGCAGATTCAGAAAGCAGACTGTAAAAACCCTTTTTGGAGAAAGAGAGAGAGAGCGCAACTCACGGCATCTTCTCTCTGTGTCCAGAGAGTTGTGTTTCCATCCTGGGTCCTCTGAAAATCTTCCATTTGACTAAATCTAATCACTGTTGCCGGGCAGAATGCGGTCTTTGGCCAATCCATTGGCCACCTGCCAACCAATCTAACTAAATCTCTCCAGTGCCAGACCGTGTGAGTTCTTCTGTTAAAAAACTAAATTTTCATAGCACTATTTTGCAATAAGTTCCTCACTTCCTTTGCTCAACTTTAAGGTATATATGTCCACTAAATGGATCTTGGGGCGGCACGGTGGCACAGAGGTTAGCACTGCTGCCTCACGACGCTGAGGACCCAGTTAAATCCCGGCCCCGGGTCACTGTTCGTGTGGAGTTTGTACATTCTCCCCATATCGGCGTGGGTCCCACCCTCACAACCCAAAGATGAGCAGGGTAGGTGGATTGGTCACACTAAATTGCCCCTTAATTGGGGAAATAAATTGTGTACTCTAAATTTTAAAAAAAGTACAGAGCAGAAATAACCTAGTCACCTAGAACAATCCAAAATTAATCCCACTGCTTTTGCTCTCTCCATTATCTCTGTATTTTCCTCTGCTTCAAATATTTTTCTAATTATGTCTTAAATTATATATTAGTTAATGCCTGAATAAGTCACTGTGTCAATTCATTATGTTTCAATAGTTTGCCATGTTTAAAAGCAAAATCCTCCAACCATTCTTTGTGACAGTTTTAAATTGATGACTTCAATAGGCACTGCCTACACAGAGGAAATAACCTCTGTTTTTAACTTACCCAAACCCTAATTTAATGAAAGTTTCAATTAAATCTTACCTTTCTCTGCTCCTGTATAAATAGCCCCAGTTTCTCCTGATAATTTTAGAAATCCACACCTCATTCTGCCAAATTGTCTCTATGGATTTAATTGCCGTTCTATAATGGGATGCCCAAAACTATACATATAGTCGTATACCGTATAGCCCTATCTGTTCTCTGTTCAAATGCATCATTACATCTTTTCTCTAATCGTGCCCAATTTATAAACGCAGAATGCCTTTTATATGGCTTGATGAACCTGTGCTCATTTTCTGGAAATTATCCACATCCAAGGACCCCAGGAGAAACCATAAACTTTTTTTAAAAGGGTTTAGAATTTGAAGTGGCCAATCGTAGAACAAGTTTTCACAATTTAAAATCAACATCAAATAACCTTACTTAATGCAACTAATACATTAAACCTATAGGGAAAAAAAATCCCTTACTGGTGTTTTAACACGTTTGAAAACTGCACGCCACATTTATATGTTATAAGCATGTTCACGGCAGAATTGCAGTCTTTACAAAAGCCAGCCCACAGTTATTCCCAGCTTCAAACGGGCTTGTTTTCTCCCTGTTTCGATGAGCCATGATTGGAGGTCATTTCCCTCAGTCCTCCAAGAAATCCTGAACTAACCTCCTGCAGCAGGGCTCATGCCAATGATTCCTGCCCCAGGCCACACAAGGAGGAATCTTCCATTGTCCTTGCATTACCACAGGATCTCTCTTTTTGACAAGATAATGTCCTCTCGTCTCCATTATGTCTGGTAGCTAACAGAGAAACTGCCTTTTTTCGTCTGCTAACCTCTGCAATTACTGTCTCTGTCTCTCTCTCTCTCTCTCTCTCTCTCTCTCCCTCCCTCCCTAGGACACACACATTCTTTCAATCTATGGATTTCAGTAGCATGTGACTTCGGCCCCCTGTCTTCATGGTAACCAGGACATATCGGCTTATCACTAGGCAGAACCAGCAGGAAGTCACATGCTCATTTTTATTGGATTTAAAAATAAAAATTAGTATAACCAGCTTATGAAACCTCACATTCTTAACATCGGATCTACATTCCAACACTTCTCCATTCCTCAATTTCTCTAATCTACCTTCCAGCAACACTAACACCAAGACACTCCTCTCCCTGCCCCTATAATTCTGCACACATGCTACCTACCTGTATTCATTAATTAATTTTATTTTAATAAATATTCATTTTTCCCCTCGAATGAACCAAAATACAAATGCCACAAGACCATACAACATAGGAGCAGTGACCCATTCATTAGTCTGCTCTGACATTCCATGAGATCATGACTGATATGATAATCCCCAACTCCACTTTCCCACCTTATCCCCATAACTCTTGATTTCCTTAATGATTAAAAATCTGTCGATCTCAGCCTTGAACATACTTTATGAACCAGCCTCAACAGCCCCCTTGTTCTCTTCAACATTATCCTTTTTTTATCATTGTTGCATATTTTACCCTTCTAAGCCATAATCCATTTTATACATATGGGAGCACAGTGGGTAGCACAGTTGCTTCACAACTTCAGGGTCCCAGGTTCGATTCCCGGCTTGGGTCACTGTCTGTGTGGACTCTGCACATTCTCCCTGTGTCTGCGTGGGTTTCCTCCGGGTGCTCTGGTTTCCTCCCACAAGTCCCGAAAGATGTGCTCCTAGGTAATTTGGACATTCTGAATTCTCCCTCTGTGTACCCGAACAGGCGCCGGTATTATAATACATGCATTCCATTTAGTAGTGCAGTAGAATTCTTCTATAAAGCAACATTTTAGAGAGCAATGCTGGAGGAGATCTTCTAGTAATTAATAAATAATAATGGACATGATACACATGGCTTATAACGTGCGGGTTCCAGGGGGTCATAATGCACTGGGAAGACCCCAGGTAAGGATTTCATGTTAGGATGTTCCCCAGTGCTTAAGTTAGAATTGGAGCTTTAATTGTTAATAGATCACACTTATTGTTGGACTGACGTGTGTATAAAAGGGACACAGGTGGCACTGTGGAGTGGGAGGAGAAGTGATTGTAGAACACAAAATGAAGTTGAAGAAGTCGAGACTTGCTTTCTGGAGCTTAGCATTGCCTGGAAATTTCCTGAGAAGTTCATATTTCTGTGGGGCATTTTCCCTGCAATCGAAACCATTCAAAAGTACATTTAAATTGCAAACTTCAGATGGTTCCGACTGTCTTACCAGATTAGTTACCTAAGAAATGTTTGACAAATCAAAACCACTTCTAACTCCTGGGTAATTACAGTACTGAACCCGCACTCTTTCTTCTCTCTATCTCTCTCTCCCCATCCCTCTCCGGACGACCTGAACCGCTCCCCCACCCCCTCTGACCACCTGACCCTCACGACCACCTGATTTCCTACCTTCCCAACTGTAGAAACTTCCTTCTCCCTGGCTTCTGAAAGCAATTGGACCTTTAAACCTACCTGCTTTATGACAATCAGTGTCATTAAAAAGGGGTGTGGCTTCCTTCGCTCCAGTTCGCCAACCCTCCAGAAAGCCTCCGTAGGGTGCTGTGGTACACAGTTCTCACCCGGCCTGAGTCAGGAGGTTGTGAGAAAAAAGAGTGGCTGGATATCCAGGCAAGAGACGAGGAACAAAGTCGCAATCCAACTGATTGCCAATTCAGGCCCATTAGTCGCAAAGCCCCTTCTATTGTAACATTGTCATTCTATTTTATATAATCGGTTAATTTCTTGTGTTTGATTGATTCAATGAAGTCCTTTGTATTTTCCAAGATTGTTTTTCTTACTTTATAGACTGATGATGGTGAAGATGATTTGAAGAAAGGAACACAACTATTAGAAATTTATGCTCTGGAGATCCAGATGTATACTGCACAAAAGAACAACAAGAAATTAAAAGCACTATATGAACAGTCTTTACACATCAAATCTGCCATCCCTCATCCACTTATCATGGGAGTCATCAGAGGTGAGAATTGAAATAACAAATTTGTTGGAATTAAATCATTTTTTGTTTGAGTACCAAGTCCATGTTGTAAATCTCTGATTTCCTGGATATTTGCACAAGACTTTTGTGTTTCTTTTGTCCTTTGGTGAAATGTTGTACAAGACGTACATACAAGAGATATTGGTAAAGCATTAATTCACCAAACGTAACAATGCCAGATCTTGCAAAGATTTCCATTTTTAAACAGATTTAATACACAAGAAGACCTGTCATATTCCACAAGCAAACTCGTCATACCTTATTTTGTAATGACTGGAGCCTTGTGCCATTTAAGGTGCCTGTATTCTACTGTTGCCAAGGCGAATGAGTTTGCCCATCATTTTTAAAGGCACCAAGTTTAATTTCTGTAGATAAGCAGATGCCTGGGGTCATTTAAAATTCAAATCTTTTTCAGATTTCCAAATAATGTGGATGAATGAATTGAGTTTTTGTTAAAAGATTGTTTGTTTGTCCTTGCTGCAGAATGAGATGGCTGCTTTCAAAAGTTTGTATAGATTACAAAAAAGCTGCCGCAAACCTTGGGGCAGGCATCGATTTCACTGTTGCTAAAAAAAGATAAGGATCCGACGGAGTGTGGGTCGTATTGGCCCATATCACTTCTGAATGTGGACTCAATGTTGGCGAAGGTACTGGCTGGTAGGCTGGAGGAGTGCCTCCCGAAGGTGATAGGGGAGGATCAGACGGGGTTCGTGAAAGGGAGGCAGCTGTTTTTGAACATTAGGAGGGTTTTGAACATCGTTATGGCACCGGCGGAAGGGAAGGAAACCGAGGTAGTTGTGGCATTGGACACCGAGAAGGCGTTTGATCGGGTAGAATGGGGGTACCTGATGGCAGTGCTGGAGCTGTTTGGGATTGGACCAAGATTTGTGAACTGGGTAAAGCTATTATATAAGGAGCCGAAGGCGAGTGTCCGCACAAATAATATCTGTTTGAGATACTTTTCTCTCCACCGTGGGACGAGACAGGGATGTCCTATGTCCCCCCTGCTGTTTGCACTTGCAATTGAGCCGTTGGCCATCGCATTGAGAAGTTTGGGAGTATGGAAAGGAATAGTGCAGGTGGGGGGGTAAAGCATAGGGTGTCCTTGTATGCCGACGACTTGCTGCTGTATGTGTCGGAGCCGAGTGCGTCGATAGGAATATTGGAGCTACTGCCGGTATTTGGGTCTTTCTCGGGGTACAAGCTGAACCTAGACAAGAGTGAGTATTTTGTGGTGTCTCGGCCGGGGGTGGGGGGGGCTGCTTTTCCGTAGGGCAGGGACTCATTTTAGGTATCTGGGGGTGCAGGTTGTCCGGGAGTGGGGGAGGCTTCGCAGGTACAACATCACTAGTTTGGTGGGGAGAGTGAAAGCCGATCTGGCAAGGTGGGGTGGCCTTCCTCTGTCACTGGCAGGTCGGGTATAGGCGGTTAAAATGAATGTGTTGCCGCAATTTCTGTTTATTTTTCAATGCCTACCGATTTTCCTGCCAAAGTCTTTTTTCAGGGATATTGAGGGAAGGACTACCTCATTCATATGGGGAGGGAAGGTGGCCAGAGTGAGAAAGGTGCTGCTACAGAGGGGAAGGCAGGCAGGGGGTTTGGGTCTCCTGAACCTGTTGTACTATGACTGGGCGGTGAATGTGGAGAAGGTGCGTAGCTGGGTCAGAGGTTGATTCTCAGTGGGTCAGAATGGAGGAGAGTTTGTGCAGGGGGTCGGGGCTGAAGGCACTAGCAACAGCGCCGCTCCCGATAGCTCTGGGGAAATACTCGGAGTCCGGTAATAATAGCTTCATTGAAAATCTGGAGGCAGTTTCGCCAACACTTCGGGTTGGGGGTAGGGTCAAGGGAAATGCCGATTCGGGGGAACCACAGATTTGAGCCAGGGAGGTGGGATGGAAGTTTTTGGAAATGGGAAGAGAGTGGGATTAAGACACTAAAAGATTTGTTTCTTCGGGGTCGGTTTGCAGAATTGAGGGAGCTAGAAGCAAAGTATGGGCTGGAGCAGGGAGAAGTGTTTAGGTATATGCAGGTTCGGGATTTTGCCAGGAAGGAGATACAGAGCTTCCCAGAGGAACCGGCCTCCACATTGCTGGAGGAGGTGCTGACGACAAGGGGACTGGAGAAGGGGGCAGTGTCAGCGGTGTACGGAGCTATTTTGGAAGAGGATAAGGCACCACTGGAAGGGATCAAAGCAAAGTGGGAGGAAGAGCTGGGAGAGGTTATAGAGGAGGGAGTCTGGTATGAGGTGCTCAGGAGAGTGAATGTTAGACGTTTTAATTGCAGTGTCTCTTAACTCATTACTTAACAGTCTCCCCTTCCTTGAAGAAAAAAAATAATTAGGTGAAAACAAAATTTCAAAACTCAAAAACATCTTTTTTTTGGACGAGAAAGAAAAAAAAACAGTCACAGAAACAAGCACCCTTCATTAACGATATCCAAAGGTTTCTGTGAATTCGCCCCTCTTTTCGTAAAACAGTCTAACAGTTGATAGCTCCTGTCGACCCATTTAATTTTTGATATTTCCCCTCTGTCCAACATCTGCTTCAAACTTGCGATGTCTATCCGTAACCTCTTTTCATTGACACTTTTTGTAGAGTGCACATTTTCCCACAGAGATTGATTGTCAATGTGACAGTCAATAGGTATATTACCCAAATCCCCTAATCCCAAAATTACTGTCAATATCTGACTTGTATAAAAGGCCACATCCACCGCCTCTACAAGGTTTAACGTCGCAGCAGCCAAAGTGCTTTTTACACCACTCCTTATTTTCTTTGTTTCCCACACAAGTGGGCAACATTTACCATTGTTCCCCAAAAGGAAAATTATAAAACCTCCTGCGCTTGAAACCCCATCACATAAATTTGTGTAGGACGCATCACTATAAACTATGAGTTTCAAGTGCTTACGGTCACCTAAAACCGGGAACTTCAAAACACACCCCTGCATTTTTAGTTTGGCCAACACTTTATTTGCTCTTATTATGTCTTCCACTTTGGGATCATTCATTTTTGTACTCCACTCTAAGACATCAAAACTCATGTCCGGTCTAGTCGGTCTACCTAACCAGTTCAGTTGCGCAATTAAACTTCGCATTTGCTCTTTTTCTATCTTTGAAACCATTGCGTCTTTTTGTGAAACTCGGCCACGACTAATTGCTATTGGGCTGATGCTTTCCAAATAAGATTGCTGACGTAAAGTTGTCCCTAACTTAGTCTGTCCAATTTCCAGTCCAATATATTTAAATGCACCGGAAGCCTGACTTCCAACCCTGAATTCTTTCCTCAAACCAGAGATTACAATAGCATCATAAAAATGCCAGAAAGATTTCCTTGATAGTGCCAGTAAAACATTGCAGGATCTGCTTTCAACTGGCAACAGCCTAACTTTAACAAAACTGACCTTACCGAAAAATACCAGACTCTAGATGCATCATTTAATCCATATACACATTTGTTCAACTTCCAGAGTACCCCTTCTGTGTTATCTGCTTCTTTAGGAGGACGGAGAAAAATGTCTCTCTGGAGCTGATGCCCCTGCAAAAAGGCAGCTTTTATATCTATAGATTTGCATTCCCATGCCTTTGTGGCTAATAGAGCCAAGAAGATCTTTAAAATAACCTTTCCTGCTGTAGGTGAATCTACCCTTAAATCCTGATTTTCTAAGTTTTCTTCAAATCCCCTTACCACAAGCCTGGCCTTTGCCTTATAAGTTCCATCCGGAAGAACCTTTTCCGTGCAAATCCATCTGTGGGGTAGAGCTCTTTGTCCCCTATCCGGTGCTTCCGTGTATACCCCAAATTCACTCCAACTATGCAATTCTTGCTGTTTGGCTTCTTTGATAACTTTTTCATCTAATTTATTTGAAGCCACCAAAATCTCACGTGCATGTGGGCTTCTACTCCTATTAGTATTCGTAGTCTTACTCGTGTTCCGAGATCTTGATAAACTACGCCCCCTCTCCCGCCTGGTATGTCGTCCTGTACTGCTCCTGCTTGATCTTTCCCTTCTGCTGTGGGATGTCCTTTCAATAGTTCTCGACCTTTTCCTGCAAACCTGTTCACTATCTGATGTACTATCTGAACTGGCACTGCGTTTCTGTGCCCTCCATTTTTGAACTTCGTTTTCCCAATCCATTGCCTTGACTCCTTCCCCTGAATGCTGTACATTCAACCAATGTTTATACTTTCCAGTGGCCTTCCCTGCTCTACTACTAACAGTTGCATCCTTCCATTGACTAGACCCTTCAGGCAAGTATGTCACTTGTGTACCAACTTTTGGCAGTTGCCCTTTTGAAAAATGGCCTGTTCTAATTCATCAGAAGTGTTGTGTTCCTCCACAGAAACCCTGTCTATATCAGTTAATTGGTCCTCATAGTTCTGTAACACATGCGTACCAGATGACTCTGGTTCCTAGTCATGTCTGTCTGCTCTGTCTAAATTTGAAAATTTGTAATCTGTACCCATTATCCTTGATGAATGTACCCTAACAGTTTGATTACCATGTTGCAAAATAATTGTTTTGCCATCTATGCCTATGATCTTCCCTGAGCCTTTCCATTCATTAGAACTGTCTCTCTTATAGTATACCATGCCTCCTTGCTGAAAAACGGCATCTGATGGCCGTACGTTATGTCTTAAAGCTCTGCGAATTCTTTCAGAGACTTCTGCTTCCAAAAAAGCTTTTCTACTGCTATGTAATGCATTTAAATGTTCAGCAAAACCAGAGCTAATTGTAGTCCCCTCCCAAGCTGGAGGCTGGTCATCCAAAATGGACGGACTTTTAGGATTTCTACCAAACACTAATTGATAAGGACTATAGCCCCCAACCATCTGCAATGAATTATTTGCATGTACTGCCCATGCTAAAGCTGAATTTAGCCTGCAATTTGGTCAATCTGCCAAAATTTTTCGAAGCATATCATCGATGACAGCATGATTTCTTTCACAGGCACCATTACTAAATGGGCTTTCTGCAGCCGTATTCCTAACTCTGATATTCATGTTTTCACACATATCCCTAAACTCATTATTAGCAAATTCTCCCCCATTGTCCGTAAGGAATTTTGCCGGTGGACCCATTCCTGTCCCTATCCATTTATCCACGATTTGATCCAGAATTACTCTCTTCTTTACTTCGTACAATCGTTGATTGACTAAATCTGGTTGCTAAATCTACAAAATGCAAAATAAATATATTATTTGCTTTATCCCAGATCTTAAGGTCCATGGCCACAATGTTGTTAAAATCCCTGGCCAAAGGTAGAGTTACTATCAGTCGTGCTGGTATCCTTCTGTACTTCCTACAAACTTCACAGCGGTCACCAGCCTGTTCTATCAGTTTAGTATAGTAGTCATCCCTTACCCCTGCATCCTTTAATAAATTTTCAGCCTCCGAGGAGACGGATGTGCAAATTGCCTATGCAGTTTTAATACCACAAGCTTTTTATCAGCTAAAGTCCCATTTTCAACTGCCATTAACACATCCTTAACCACTCTACTTGAAATATTATTTGTCAATAATGGAATACAATAGTGTCCCAACTGTAAATTGTAAGTTCACAGTCTTTCCAAAAACTGTTGCCGTATCCTGTTCCATATCCAGTTTCATGCCTTCTTCATCGACGGTCTGCTCAGAAGCAAACTTATCTCACTTGATACAACATCCGTGCTGATGAAATGATTCACTCCGGTAATATTGCAAGGGATCACCACTCTTTTCAGCGACTTCTGAGCATTATCATCCCCAAACCTGAAACTTGTGGAACTTTCAAGTTCCTTAACCTTGTTACGATTTTCGGCATTCAAAGAGTCCAGGTAACATTTTAACCAGTCAATTCCACACACAGTAGATGTGCAGCCACTGTCCAATACAGCACAGTTGAAGGATTCTGCAACCAACACCCTCATTACCGGCAACAAAAAAAAACTGCTTGTCAATAGGACAATGCATTCTTTCTGGTCACGATCTTTTTCCTCTTCTGACTCTTCCGTGTCATGTGTAGCTTCAAACACTCTATCATAACGAGTTGGACAGTTGAAAGCATAATGGTATTGAGAGTCACATCGATTTATCATGCCCCGTGCATTTCTGGGGTTCATCTTCCTATTGTAGGTTCTAACTGGGTTTCTGTCTTCATAATTTCCTTTTCTCGGTCTCCTTCTATTGTCTTGAGCCCTGTTCATAGCCATACGATTTCGCCATCCTGTTAGTAGTGTATCTTCCATATTCTGCCTTATTGCAGGCTGACCTATTTGAGTCATCAGAGCCATCGGAATCGAATGTTTCCCCAGAAACTTTTGTAAAGCTTTTGTCATCTGTTCGAATAAGGTATCCTTATCAGTAAACTGAACTGTCAAAACCAGGAGCCTATCCATGTTGCTCACTCTAGCACAGTCAAGTAATTTAAAGGTCAACACAGACTGTGGAAATTCTAGATTGTGTTTCTGCAGCCTTTTATATAGTCTGCCAAATTCCATTATATAGTCTTCCATGGAGATATCCTCCATTTTCCGGAACTTATCAAGATCCGACTATGCTTCATACGCACTTAACAAGTCATCTTTCTCATATATCTTATCCATATAATGTAATAAAGTCTCCAGACCGTCTTCTGAGTCTAACTCTTCCAATTCCAGCTCAAAAAGCACTTCGTTTCGGATTTTACTGCCATATGGTAAAGAAAGAGCCAATGCCATACCTTGTTTTCTCTTTCCCAAGGCAGTTACCTTAGTCCACATAACTACTGCACTTCTCCATTGGTCATACGATTCCCTTTCAGAAAATAAGGGAGGATAGTCATATACAGCCATCTTTATCCTCAGTTCAGCCATATATCCCTTTTTTTTTTCTTTTCTCACTCACTCCTTGGTTTGATCTGGAAAAGTTGTATCTTTCAACCCTTCACATTTACACAGCAACCATCCTCTGCTGCCAATTGTTAGACGTTTTCGTTGCTGTGATATGAAGAGTCTAAAGTTCTGTCCCTTTTTCACAAACACACATTTATTTAATTCCAACCGCCTTTGCACAAAACTCTAACTATGCATCACCTGACAAGAGGCCACCTGAAGCCCCTTTGCATATCAGTGTCAATTAATGGATACTTAACATAAATGAGACAACTAATTGCAATGTCTCTTAGCCCATTACTTAACAGTGAATGCCTCCACCTCATGTGCGAGGTTGGTGCTGATACAGCTGAAGGTGGTATATAGAGTGCACCTCATGAGGGTGAGGATGAGCCGATTTTTTTGAAGGAGTAGAGGATGTGTGTGAGTTTTTTATGGGGGGGGGCCCGCTAATCACGTTCATATGTTTTGATACTGTCCAAAGCTAGGGGAGTACTGGAAGGAGGTGTTTAGGGTCCAAGGTGGTGCGTGTGAAACTGGAACAGTTCCATGGGACACAAATACCCCAGTCCAATGTAGGCCGGGGAGCGGAAGACCCTTCGGGCAGTGGGAGTTGTATCTAGTAGGTTAAATAAATATTAGTTTTCCTAACAGTCATCGCTTCCGTGTGGTCGCTCGTCTGGAACTTTTCATGCATATAATGAAGAGATTCCACCAATGCACTCAATACCAGCAGGATTTGGGATGCGAGAATGACCAGGGTTAATTCTGTCCCTTACTGGAAACTTATTATGCTTCAGTACTGGCAGTAAGTTATGTCTTAAGCAGAACATTGCAGATTTTCCAGTGTCTGATTGTTTGCTTTGAATTGTTGGGATTTGTAATGAAAGCATGTGTACAGTCATTGTCAGGGCAACAGAGCACAACCTCCAGTAGATGGCAACAGCGGCATTGACTGGAGTGATAAACTGAAAATCAAACATTCAGATCCTGAGGACAAACTGCCAACCAGATATTAGTCTCTTTTAAAGCTATGAATTTACATGGATTTTATAATTTTGGTAAATCTAAATAAATTGATCAATAGGGGTTTGGTGGGCCCTTCAGTTACATACTGAACTTTACCTGAGGGTCTGGATTTAAATCCAGCTCCAGAATGTGCAATTAAAATTACCATCTTTTGGCATTAAAGCTTTCTCTAATTTGTTGCAGAATGTGGAGGGAAGATGCACTTAAGAGAAGGAGAGTTTGAAAAGGCACATACTGATTTTTTTGAGGCATTCAAAAATTATGACGAATCAGGAAGCCCTAGACGTACCACCTGCCTGAAATATTTGGTATTGGCTAACATGTTGATGAAGTCGGGAATTAACCCTTTTGACTCTCAGGAGGTAAGTTCGGAAATTAAATTAAAATTTTCTTCAGTTCTCTTCCAGCATTTTATGACAATTCTTACTAGTTCTATTTTGTTTAGGCCAAACCATACAAGAACGATCCAGAGATTCTTGCAATGACAAATTTAGTAAGGTAAGTCACTCTGTGTAGAAGACCGTGAAAACATAACTTTTTCCTGTTGCTTCGTGTAAATTATAAACCTAACAAAATTAAATAATTTTAAAGCTGAGACCTGATTTGCAGTTTAGGGTGTGTACTTTTTGTTGGAGGAAAGTATTGCTGTCCAAGTCTGCAATTGCTGAATCATTGGAAGAGTTGGGTGAAAATAAAATTGCTGCAGTTACGCAAAACATATCGAGCTTGAAGAACCATCTAAGATAGATCCATTTAAGGAAAGCGATTTGACTGATCTAAGCTCTTTTTAGTAAGACCTTTCTTCTCCCAAACATAGTAATCATTTGTTTCTTAATTGAGTGCAGGACATTTGCCTCCACTGCCATATCCAAAAGTTAAATGCCCTGATATTCTCTCATTGACTTTTAGTGGTTTGAGCCTGTGCCTCCTTCGGCTCGATATTTTGACCCCCCCCCACCCCCCACCCCCCCGTGTCTGCATGGGTTTCCTCCGGGTGCTCTGGTGTCTCTCTCCTCCCCTTCCCCCCCCCCCCCCCCCCCCCCCCCCCCCAGTGGGTTTCCTCTGGGTGCTCTGGTTCTCTCCCCCTTCCCTTCTCCCCCCACCCCTTCCCTTCTCCCCCCACGCCTTCCCTTCTCCCCCACGCCTTCCCTTCTCCCCCCACGCCTTCCCTTCTCCCCCCACGCCTTCCCTTCTCCCCCCACGCCTTCCCTTCTCCCCCCACGCCTTCCCTTCTCCCCCCACGCCTTCCCTTCTCCCCCCACGCCTTCCCTTCTCCCCCCACGCCTTCCCTTCTCCCCCCACCCCCCTCTTTCCCCCCCTCCTCTTCCCCCCCCCCCTTCTTCCCCCCCCCCTTCTTCCCCCCCCCCTTCTTCCCCCCCCCCTTCTTCCCCCCCCCCCTTCTTCCCCCCCCCTTCTTCCTTCCCCCCCCTTCTTCCTTCCCCCCCCCCTTCTTCCCTTCCCCCCCCCTTCTTCCTTCCCCCCCCCCCTTCTTCCCCTCCCCCACCCCCGTGTCTGCGTGGGTTTTCCTCCGGTGCTCTGGTGTCTCTCTCCTTCCCCCACCCCCCCGTGGGTTCCTCTGGTTCTCTTTCTCTCCCCCCCCCTCTTCCCTTCCCCCCCTCTTCCCTCCCCCCCCCCCTCTTCCCTTCCCCCCCCCTCTTCCCTTCCCCCCCCCTCTTCCCTTCCCCCCCCTCTTCCCTTCCCCCCCCCCTCTTCCCTTCCCCCCCCCTCTTCCCTTCCCCCCCCCTCTTCCCTTCCCCCCCCTCTTCCCTTCCCCCCCCCTTCCCTTTCCCCCCCCCTTCCCTTTCCCCCCCTTCCCTTTCCCCCCTCTTCCCTTTCCCCCCCCTCTTCCCTTTCCCCCCCTCTTCCCTTCCCCCCCTCTTCCTTCCCCCCCTCTTCCCTTCCCCCCCCCCTCTTCCCCCCCCCCCTCTTCCCTTCCCCCCCCCCTCTTCCCTTCCCCCCCTCTTCCCTTCCCCCCCCTCTTCCCTTTCCCCCCCTCTTCCCTTTCCCCCCCTCTTCCCTTCCCCCCCCCTCTTCCCTTTCCCCCCCCTCTTCCTTCCCCCCCCTCTTCCCTTCCCCCCCTCTTCCCTTCCCCCCCCTCTTCCCTTCCCCCCCCTCTTCCTTCCCCCCCCTCTTCCCTTCCCCCCCCCCTCTTCCCTTCCCCCCCCCCTCTTCCTTCCCCCCCCCCTCTTCCCTTCCCCCCCCCCTCTTCCCTCCCCCCCCCCCCCTCTTCCCTCCCCCCCCCCTCTTCCCCTCCCCCCCCCCTCTTCCTCCCCCCCCCCCTCTTCCCTCCCCCCCCCTCTTCCCTCCCCCCCCTCTCTTCCTCCCCCCCTCTTCCCTTCCCCCCCCCTCTTCCCTTCCCCCCCCTCTTCCCTTCCCCCCCCCCCTCTTCCCTTCCCCCCCCCCTCTTCCCTTCCCCCCCCCCTCTTCCCTTCCCCCCCCCCTCTTCCCTTCCCCCCCCCTCTTCCCTTCCCCCCCCCTCTTCCCTTCCCCCCCCCTCTTCCTCCCCCCCCCTCTTCCCTCCCCCCCCCTCTTCCCTCCCCCCCCCTCTTCCCTCCCCCCCCCCCTCTTCCCTCCCCCCCCCTCTTCCCTCCCCCCCCCTCTTCCTCCCCCCCCCTCTTCCCTCCCCCCCCCCTCTTCCCTTCCCCCCCCCCTCTTCCCTTCCCCCCCCCTCTTCCCTTCCCCCCCCCCCTCTTCCCTTCCCCCCCCCCCTCTTCCCTTCCCCCCCCCCTCTTCCCTCCCCCCCCTCTTCCCTCCCCCCCCTCTTCCCTCCCCCCCCCCTCTTCCCTCCCCCCCCCCTCTTCCCTCTCCCCCCCCCTCTTCCCTCCCCCCCCCTCTTCCCTCCCCCCCCCCCTCTTCCCTCCCCCCCCCCTCTTCCCTCCCCCCCCTCTTCCCTTCCCCCCCCTTCCCTTTCTCCCCCCTCTTCCCTTTCTCCCCCCCTCTTCCCTTTCTCCCCCCCTCTTCCCTTTCTCCCCCCCTCTTCCTTTCTCCCCCCCTCTTCCCTTTCTCCCCCCCTCTTCCCTTTCTCCCCCCCTCTTCCCTTTCTCCCCCCCTCTTCCCCTTTCTCCCCCCCCTTCCCTTTCTCCCCCCCCTTCCCTTTCTCCCCCCCCTTCCCTTTCTCCCCCCCCTTCCCTTTCTCCCCCCCTTCCCTTTCTCTCCCCCCCCTTCCCTTTCTCCCCCCCTTCCCTTTCTCCCCCCCCTTCCCTTTCTCCCCCCCCTTCCTTTCTCCCCCCCCCTTCCCTTTCTCCCCCCCCTTCCCTTTCTCCCCCCCCTTCCCTTCTCCCCCCCCTCCCCCTTTCTCCCCCCCCTCCCCTTTCTCCCCCCCCTCCCCTTTCTCCCCCCCCTCCCCTTTCTCCCCCCCTCCCCTTTCTCCCCCCCCTCCCTTTCTCCCCCCTCTTCCCTTCCCCCCCCTCTTCCCTTTCCCCCCCCCTTCCCCTTTCTCCCCCCCTCTTCCCTTTTCCCCCTCCTCTTCACCCCCTCTTCCCTTTCCCCCTCTCTCCCCCCCCTTCCCTTCCCCCCCTTCCCTTCCCCCCCTTCCTTCCCCCCCCTTCCTTTCTCCCCCCCTTCCTTCTCCCCCCTTCCCTTTCTCCCCCCCCTCCCTTTCTCCCCCCCCTTCCCTTTCTCCCCCCCTCCTCTCCCCCCTTCCCTTCTCCCCCCCTTCCCTTTCTCCCCCCCCTTCCCTTTCTCCCCCCTTCCTTTCTCCCCCCCCTTCCCCTTCCCTCCCCCCCCTCCCTTTCTCCCCCCCTCCCTTTCTCCCCCCCTCCCTTTCTCCCCCCCCTCCCTTCTCCCCCCCTCCCCTTTCTCCCCCCCCTCCCTTTCTCCCCCCTCCCTTCCCCCCCTCTTCCCTTCCCCCCCCTCTCCTTCCCCCCCCTCCTTTCCCCCCGCTCCCTTGCCCCCCCTTCCTTTCCTCACCCCCCCTTCCCTTCCCCCTCCTCCCCCCCTTCCCTTCCCCCCCTCTCCTTCCCCCCCCTTCCCTTCCCCCCTCCATCCTCCCCCCCTCCCTTCCCCCTTCCCCTCCTTCCCCCTTCCCTTCCCCCCCCTTCCCTTCCCCCTCTTCCCCTTCCCTCCCCCCCCTTCCTTCCCCCCCTTCCTTCCCCCCCCCTTCCCTTCCCCCCCCCTTCCCTTCCCCCCCCTTCCCTTCCCCCCCCTTCCCTTCCCCCCCCCTTCCCCCTTCCCTCCCCCCCTTCCCTTCCCCCCCCTTCCCTTCCCCCCCCTCCTTCCCCCCCCCTTCCCTTCCCCCCCCCCTTCCCTTCCCCCCCCTCTTCCCTTCCCCCCCTCTTCCCCCCCCTTCCCTTCCCCCCCTTCCCTTCCCCCCCCCCTTCCCTTCCCCCCCCCTTCCCTTCCCCCCCCCTTCCCTTCCCCCCCCCCTTCCCTTCCCCCCCCCCTTCCCTTCCCCCCCTCCCTTCCCCCCCCTTCCCTTCCCCCCCTTCCCTTCCCCCCCCCTTCCTCCCCCCCTTCCCTCCCCCCCTTCCCTTCCCCCCTCCTCCCCCTTCCTTCCCCCCCCTTCCCTCTTCCCCCCCCCCTTCCTTCCCCCCCCTTCCCTTCCCCCTTCCCTTCCCCCCTTCCCCTTCCCTTCCCTTCCCCCCTTCCCTTCCCCCCCTTCCTTCCCCCCACCCCTTCCCTCCTCCCCCCCTCTTCCCTCCCCCCTCCTTCCCTCTCCCCCGCTCCTTCTCCCCCTGCCTCCCCCCCCCTTCCCTTCCCCCCCTCCCTTCCCCCCCCCTCTCCTTCCCCCCTCCCTCCCCCCCCCCTCTCCTCCCCCTCCCTACCCCCCCTCCTCCCCCCCCTTCCCTCCCCCCCTCCCTCCCCCCCTTCCTCCCCCCCCCTTCCCTCCCCCCCCCTCCCTCCCCCCCCCTCCCTCCCCCCTCTCCCCCCCCTCCTCTCCCTCCCCCCCACCCTCCCTCCCTCCCCCTCCTCCCCCCCCTCCTTCCCCCCCTTCCCCTCCCCCGCTCTCCCTCCCCCCCTCCCTCCCCCCTCCTCCCTCCCCCCTTCCCTCCCCCCCCCTCCCACCCCCTTCCCTTCCCCTCCTCCCTCTCCTCCCCCCTCCTTCTCCCTCCCCCCCTCTCCCTCCCCCCTCTCTCCCCCCCTCTCCCTCCCCCCTCTCTCCCTCCCCCCTCTCTCCCTCCCCCCTCTCTCCCTTCCCCCTCTCTCCCTCCCCCCTCTCTCCCTCCCCCCCTCTCTCCTTCCCCCCTCTCTCCCTCCCCCCTCTCCCTCCCCCCCTCTCTCCCTCCCCCCCTCTCTCCCTCCCCCCCTCTCTCCCTCCCCCCCTCTCTCCCTCCCCCCCTCTCTCCCTCCCCTCCTCCTCCCTCCCCCCTCTCTCCCTTCCCCCCCCTCTCCCTTCCCCCCTCTCCCTCCCCCCTCCTCCCTCCCTCCCCTTCTCCTCCCCCCCTCTCTCCCTCCCCCCCCTCTCTCCCTCCCCCCTCTCTCCCTCCCCCCTCTCTCCCTCCCCCCCTCTCTCCCTCCCCCCTCTCTCCCTCCCCCCCTCTCTCCCTCCCCCCCTCTCTCCCTCCCCCCCCTCTCTCCTCCCCCCCTCTCTCCCTCCCCCCTCTCTCCCTCCCCCCCTCTCTCCCTCCCCCCTCTCTCCCTCCCCCCTCTCTCCCTCCCCCCCTCTCTCCCTCCCCCCTCTCTCCCTCCCCCCCTCTCTCCCTCCCCCCTCTCTCCCCTCTCTCCCTCCCCCCCTCTCTCCCCTCCCTCCCCCTCCTCTCCCTCCCCCCCTCTCTCCTCCCCCTCTCTCTCCCTCCCCCCTCTCTCCCTCCCCCCTCTCTCTCCCTCCCCTCTCTCCCTCCCCCCTCTCTCCCTCCCCCCTCTCTCCCTCCCCCTCTCTCCCTCCCCCCTCTCTCCTCCCCCCTCTCCCTCCCCCCCTCTCTCCCTCCCCCCCTCTCCCCCCTCTCTCCCTCCCCCCCTCTCTCCCTCCCCCCCTCTCTCCCTCCCCCTCTCTCCCTCCCCCCTCTCTCCCTCCCCCCCTCTCCTCCCTCCCCCCTCTCTCCTCCCCCCTCTCTCCCTCCCCCTCTCTCCCTCCCCCCTCTCTCCCTCCCCCCTCTCTCCCTCCCCCCCTCTCTCCCTCCCCCCCTCTCTCCCTCCCCCCCTCTCTCTCCCTCCCCCCCTCTCTCCCTCCCCCCCTCTCTCCCTCCCCTCTCTCCCTCCCCCTCTCTCCCTCCCCCTCTCTCCTCCCCCCCTCTCTCCCTCCCCCCCTCTCTCCCTCCCCCCCTCTCTCCCTCCCCCCTCTCTCCCTCCCCCTCTCTCCCCTCCCCCTCTCTCCTCCCCCCTCTCTCCCTCCCCCCCTCTCTCCCTCCCCCCTCTCTCCCTCTCCCTCCCCCTCTCTCCTCCCCCCTCTCTCCCTCCCCCCCTCTCTCCCTCCCCCCCCTCTCTCCCTCCCCCCCTCTCTCCCTCCCCCCCTCTCTCCCTCCCCCCCCTCTCTCCCTCCCCCCCTCTCTCCCTCCCCCCCTCTCTCCCTCTCCCCCCCTCTCCCTCTCTCCCCCCCTCTCCTCTCCTCCCCCCCTCTCTCCCTCTCCCCCCCTCTCTCCCTCTCCCCCCCTCTCTCCCTCCCCCCCTTCCCTCTCTCCCTCCCCCTCCCTCTCTCCCCCCTCTCTCCTCCCCCCTCTCCTCTCCCCCCCTCTCCCTCTCCCCCCTCTTCCTCTTCTCCCCCCTCCTTCCCTCTCTCCCCCCCCTCCCTCTTCTCCCTCCCCTCCCTTCTCTCCCCCCCTCCCTCTCTCCCCCCTCCCCTCTTCTCCCTCCCCTCTCCCTCTCCCCCCCTCTTCCCTTCCCCCCCTCTCTCCCTCCCCCCCCCTCTCCTCCCTCTCCCCCCCTTCCCTTCCCCCCCTCTCTCCCTCCCCCCTCCTCTCCCTCTCCCCCCTCCCTCTCTCCCTCCCCTCCCTCTCCCCCCTTCCTCTCCCCCCCCTCTCCCTCTCCCCCCCTCTTCCCTCCCCCCCTCTCTCCCTTCCCCCCCTCTCCCTTCCCCCTCTCCCTCCCCCCCTCTCCCTTCCCCCCCCTCTTCCCCTTCCTCCCCCCCTCTCCCTTCCCCCCTCTCTTCCCCCCCCTCTCCCTTCCCCCTCTCTCCCCCCCTCCCTTCCCCCCCTTCCCCCTCCCCTTCCCTCCTCCCCCCCTCTCCCTTCCCCCCTCCCTTCCCCCCTTCTTCCCTTCCCCCCCCTTCCCTTCCCCCCCTCTTCCCTTCCCCCCCTCTCCCTTCCCCCCTTCCCTTCCCCCCCCCCTTCCCTTCCCCCCCCTTCCCTTCCCCCCCTCTCCCTTCCCCCCCCCTTCCTTCCCCCCCCTTCCCTTCCCCCCCCCTTCCCTTCCCCCCTCCCCCCTTCCCTTCCCCCCCCTTCCCTTTCCC